>NC_136059.1:2115247374-2115847374 GCF_964261635.1 Lissotriton helveticus
GGGGGGAGGACCGCCGGAGCTCTTGGGCCTGGACGCCCGGGACCCATGGAGCCCGTTCCGGGCACTTTGCCATGCTGTTGGCCTAGAGGAGGGAGCCCCGGACGCCCGGGGAGGACTGCCCGGGAACCATGGAGCCCGTCCCAGGCACTTGGCCATGCTTTTGGCCTAGAGGAGGGAGACCCAGATGCCTAGGGAGGTGTTGCCCTGGCATAGTCTATCTGGTCCCCGGCAGGGGCCCGGAGGAGGGAGACCCGGATGCCTAGTGAGGTGTAGCCCTGGGATAGCCCATCTGGTCCTCGGCAGAGAACCGCAGCCCGGGAGGGGTGTCCGGGCATACCCTGCCCCTAGTAATCCGGAGGAAGGCTACCCCTCTTTCTTGTAACCTGTGCGCACCGAGTGACGGAGGGGAACCAGGGCGCAGAGGAGCCCGACCTCCTGGAGCCCTCGCTGGGATCGGGGAGGCAAATGGCACCTTATCGGGACCTCCAGGGAAGACCGGCCATCTGTTCGCTCCATTGGAAAGCTCCATTGCGTGCAACCAGATGGCCGAGGGGAAAGGTGCGACCAGATGGCCAGGATCAAAAGGACTCCCAGCTGCCCACCCGAGCCTTCGCGGTAGGGCTTTCTGCCTGCCGACGCAGGGCAGGGCTCGGGGACCCTGGCCTCCGGCACGGGGAGGACCACCGGAGGTCTTGGGCCCGGATGGAGAGGACTACCCGGGACCCATGGAGCCCGTTCTGGACTCTTTGCCATGCCGTTGGCCTGGAGGAGGGAGACCCGGACGCCCGGGGGAGGACTGTCCGGGAACCCTGGAGCCCGTCCCGGGCACTTGGCCATGCTGTTGGCCTAGAGGAGGGAGCCCCGGACGCCCGGGGAGGACTGCCCGGGAACCATGGAGCCCGTCCCAGGCACTTGGCCATGCCGTTGGCCTAGAGGAGGGAGACCCAGATGCCTAGGGAGGTGTTGCCCTGGCATAGTCCATCTGGTCCCCGGCAGAAAACCGCCATCCCAGGAGGGGTGTCCGGGCATATCCTGCCTCTAGTAATCCGGCGGAAGGCTACCCCTCTTTCTTGGAACCCGCGCACACCGAGTGACGGAGGGGACAACGGAGGGGACCCAGGGCACAGAGGAGCCTGACCTCCTGGAGCCCTCGCTGGGATCGGATAGGCAAATCACACCTCTTCGGGACTTCCAGGGAAGCCAGGCCATCTGGTCGCCCCATTGGAAAGCATTAGGTGCGACCAGATGGCCAAGGGGAAAGGTGCGACCAGATGGCCGGGATCGAAAGGACTCCTGACTACCCACCCGAGACTTTGCAGTAGGGCTCCCGCCTGCCTACGCAGGGCAGGTTTTGGGGGCTCTACTTCCCGGGGGCTCGGGGACCCCGACTGGGCCTCAGGCACGGGGAGGACCACCGGAGCTCTCAGTCCCAGACGCCCGGGGGAGGACTTCCCGGGAACCATGGAGCCCATCCGGGGCACTCTGCCACGCTGTGGGCCGGAGCCCCTGGACGGAGGAGAGGTGTTGTCTGGGCATAGCCCATCCGGTCCCTGGCAAAGAACCGCCAGCCCGGGAGGGGTGTTCCGGCATACCATGCCCCTAGTAATCTGGAGGAAGGCTACTTCTCTTTCCGGGAACCTGTGCGCACCGCAAGACTCAGGGGACCCTAGGTCCGGATGTGCCCGAACTCCTGGAGCCCTGGCTGGGATTCGGGAGGCGGAGGAGCACTCATCTGGACATCCAAGCCAGACCAGGCCAGCCCGGCCCCAACACCTTCCCTACTCGACTTGCTCTAGATGGCGCTCCAACATAAGGAATATTCCAACACCTTTCCTGCCCGACTTGCTCTAGATGGCGCTCCAACATAAGGAATATTGCAACACCTTCCCTGCTCGACTTGCTCTAGATGGCGCTCCAACATAAGGATTATTCCAACACCTTCCCTGCTCGACTTGATCTAGATGGCGCGCCAATATAAGGAATATTCCAACACCGTCCCTGCTCGACTTGCTCTGGATGGCGTTCCAACATAAGGAATATTCCAACACCTTCCCTGCTCGACTTGCTCTATATGGCGCTCCATCATAAGGAATATTCCAACACCTTTCCTACTCGACTTGCTCTAGATGGCGCTCCAACCTAAGGAATATTCCAACACCTTCCCTACTCGACATGCTGTAGATGGCGCTCCAACCTAAGGAAAGAATAGTTTTGGAATTCTCAAATTGCGATTCTCTAAAAATCGTTTTTTAAGAATCGCAAAACTATTCTTTGATACATCTGGCCCCTAGATACCAAGAAGATCTTTATAGTAGTTCAAGTTTAGGAGGTTCTTGTAACAACATCCATACTTTTGCTTCTTTGCACTAGGTAGACAGGCTATTTGCTCCTAGCATTTTGCCATACAACTATTTCTATGCACACTGTGCTCTTTGTAACTGTTTATCTCCATGTCTTTCTTTTGCTTTCATTGATAAAAACAGTTTAAAAAAACAGCAACACATGGGAACAGAAGAAAACAGTATTTATGATACCTTAGAGCAGTTTCCATGCCCGACATTGGAAAACTGGTAATTACAGTCAAAGAGGTAACCTTCTAGAGTGTATCATACAGAGAGCCCCAGGAACACAACGGCCAACGTTGTGCGTCCTGGGGCCCGATGATAAGGAAGAAGAGGGATGCTTGTGCAGCCCCTTCAGTAATACGGATAGTGCTGGTGCACATGTATTGCCTGTGCTATCTTCAGAGTGCATTTTCTTAGTTTCATGAGTGGAGGCCTCTACACTACTTTGGACAGGCCAGGCTGGCTGCATCGTCTGGTCTGGGTACTCCACACTAGCATTCTGCAGGAACTGCCAGCCTCCCCATCCCCGCAGTATCTATTACTGCACAGAACTCACAATTCCAGGTTTGCCACACTGTCCCTCCTCCAGAGTGGACACTGGCTATGGCGCAGGCTTCTCACCTTCAATACCCATGCAGCCTGGGATTTGCCATCTTGTATTTACCGGGCTGAGCACCGAGACAGGTTTAACTATTGGAAAACGTAATTTCAGTATCTTACAAGGCTCTCAAGCAGGTCAGGGCAATTATCAGCAGAATTCCCTGCAACTAGGGCATTCGAAGAGCTATGTAGGGATAGGACTAATGCAAGATCTTAAGTCTGTCATAGATTCTCTAACAGCTCACATCCAATTGGCCATCTTGTTGCCATTACCCCTTGCTAATACACATTTGTATAGAGCGCATCAAGACAGACCCATCTTCACAAACATCTTTCAGGTTCAGAACATGAACTATCACAGTGAGGCTTAAACCCATGATTCACGATAGCAGCAGTTCCAAGTAGTAGATACTCTTCAGAATTAATCATTAAAGGAAAGCACACTGTTGTCAGACGAGGTAGAGGAGGTGATTACAACGGGTATTCCCTCAGTTCTAAAACAATGAATTTAAAACATAAAATTGCTTCAAATGTAGTTTCAAATAGCAAGTGATTATTTTTGTTGTTGCCAATCTTGCAATGGATTCAGACAGACGCAGGGCTGAAAGTGAACCAATCAGTCAACAAGTATTCTGCCCAACACTGTGCGTCATCACGAATTGAAAACTCTTTTTGAAGCTTTGTAGAGATTACCTTCAAATCACCTCACCCCAGAGGCTATTCCATCAATTAATTGTACATAACAGTGACATGGTTTCTCCGGTCTAACCGCGATTTCGGTTTTCTCGTTTTAAAGCATTGCCTGTTGCTGACTACACCCGTATCATGATCCCTTGAGTTCTCTTCATCTGCAGAGAGTAGAAGCCTATGTCTTAATAAAACAGAAATGTGCATGATACGAAAATTTGCATTTGTAAGCTTGACCCCATGGTAGCATTAAGAAATGCATTAATTCTCTTGTCTTATAAAAAATTTTTGAAATGGTTGCTTCACATTCTGGGTGGGAAAGGGTAATATAAAGATTTTTTCCATAGCTGCAAAATCTATAGGTAAATAAGTAACTGGTAATTGTTTATACAATTGACAGAAATGCATATTACCTACTATGATGCAAAATAAGATAAAGAGAAAATGACGAATGCCTGATTTTCGTAGGCCAAACATTAACTGTTGCTACTTTCATAGATTGTAGGGTCTGTTAATAAATTAACAAAATTCAGAACATGAAAATGTGGTAATTTTACTTTGTGTTTGCTAATTTTCAGCAATATGCAAGGATAAGGCAGCTTAGGAGACGTTTCTCGCCTTGTGACATATTAGTGCATTATTATAGCATGCTGGCTCCTCTCTTTCCATCCCATTCTCTCTATTACAGTTCTCTCTGCTTTATCATTGAGGTAGTGAGATTTTGCTACACATATTGTATGCTATTACTCTAAGATGCTGCGTTTAACTTCGTAAAGGGCAGCACTGTTGTGGCTAGTTTTCCTACCGATTCCTCAAAGGTACATGTGAGGATCTGGGAGTATTACATGGTATGGCGTTGGCGCCTTATCATGAAATACACTTGCAAAAACTGTCTTGGGTTCAGTCAGGCTCGTTTGTAAATCTTAGGCCCAACCCTGGGGAGCTATTGTTTTGAGCAACAAGGCTTTGCAAAGTAACAATGTGTATAGTATTTAACAGCAAGGCATACAACAAGAAAGCCATGACAACAATGTATTCAAGTAAAGCATATTTGTATTAGATTTTAGAGATCTTGTTGACCATAATCCATTTGAGGGTTTTGGAGATAACAGCAAACACATTTGTTAACAAAATGTTTGTAAACTTTTTAAACATTTGTAAGAGTTGGCCTGGCTTGGGTGACCAAATCTGAAAGGATGGAGGTATAGAGAACCAGAGAAGATACTTTGAACAGTTACCTGTCCACCAGACCATTTTTAGGGTACGGTCCAGGCTCTACAGGATGACCACCATAAACTATAACAGAGTGTTCCTGATGTTGGGGATGCAGGCTCAAGATATGCAAAGGATGCATGGTTGAGGTACAGTCAGTGAGGGTGTCTATGTGGTTGTCCCTTGGTCCTTGGGTGACGTAGCGTGACTCTGGCCACTGCGTTCGAAAACCCTAAAAGTCATTGCATTAGCAGTAACAGGTCAATGTATGCTGGGCTACTGTTCTCTTTCCACAGCAAATGAGGTGAAATGCTTAGGTGGGAACTAGTGTCCCTTGAGTGCAATAAATCTGGTGTCTGACAGAACTCCTAGCAGATATGGGTGCGGAATTTAGCTATCTCAAATGTGTCTTTTTATGCACCTGGCTACAGGTAGTGGCAAAACTTCTGCGGTTGCTACCAACATCTTGGTTTGAGCTCTTTCAGATGGTGTACTCTTGTGTCCCTGGAGCTGGTTGCAAGGGGTCAGCCACCTGCTCCTTTGAGCCACTGACATGAGATGAAGCCGGGAATCAACTTTTTCCCAGGTCAGGAGCTAGGCACAGTCCAAACTTCACTGTCCGAGAGTGCAGCAGGTGAAGTTCTTCCCATTGTGCAGCCTCTCCTATTGCAGTTTCAAGAGCACTAGGAGAGTACTTCTTCAGTTCTTACTTCATGTCAAGAGTGATCTGGTGCGCAGGGTGCCAGGGTTGTCATATTTCTCCCAGGAAAGTGCACTAAGGGGACCATTCCATCATTAGCCAATGGGCTGATGGGTCCCGTCCCACCTAGTGAACGATTTCTGCAAAGTTTGGAATCTAGCTGTCCCAGAGTGCAATATTCTGACCACTTTGATAATATCGGGACACTTCCTCAACTGTCAGGAGCTCGGTAGCCCACCCTAGAGGTATGGCTACTTGTGGGCTACATGCCCAAGGAAAAAACGGTCCAACTTGTCTGCAGGAACAAAAGGCATCCTTCCGGAGAGTGTTGGTGCAGGTGGCCCTTTAAATGTAGCTTTCCCTTTGAAACTCACCTTTTGGGCTACCACCCCGATTTGCCTCCCTGGGTGAGGAGGCAACATCTCACTCTGCAGCAACTGCCTTTGTTTCGTTGCCTGAAAGTCCTTCACATGTCTGCCCAGGTGGGAAGAAAGTTGTCTCTGTGCTGAGGCCTTTCTGAGGCCACTGGACTAGCTGGACACAGAGTGGCAACTTTCTAAAAGTTGCTTAACCTTAAAAGTGAAACAAATCTTGACTTGCAACACACCAAACCACAGGGGAACCTGTAGACAGGGCCATCTTAACATCATTATAGGCCCTCTGGCAGAGCAGTGCACTGGGCCCTGCCTACACATCCACACTGCGGAGGAGCTGCGCTGGTCAAATTTTGGTTTTTGCATAGATCAGCATTGGGCCCGTATGCTCATGGGGCCCCCGGGCAACGGCCAAGCATGCCCATGCGATAAGACAGCACTCCCTGTAGACCCAGTTGAGACTTTTAGAAAAAGTGATATCTGCAACAATGTCGCTCTATTGGTGATAATTCCAACCCGACAGGGCTCAGAACTTATGGGTGGAGGAAGTGTAGTTGAATGTAAATCTTGCCAGGGATCGCTCACCGCCTAAGTGCTTATCCGCACCATCAATACTTTACTTGGCTTCATATTATCGACCTAAATTGTACAGAGTATTCTTTTATTCGCCTTATATCCTGGCGCTTCAGCCGTACTGGCAAGATTTACATTCAACTACACTTCCTACACACATAAGTCCTGAGCCCTGTCGGGTTGGAATTATCACCGATAGAGCGACTTCCCATTCTTGCCCATAGTTTTCATTGCCCTGAGGAGTCGCGGGGAGATTGTCCCATAAAGTGACGAAACACGTGTCGGCTGGTTCATGTGTTATGAACATTAAAGACACCACCTACCACCGAAAGACTTGAAGTTTTATTACTATCTATTGCTCAATTGCTAAGCTTTGTAGGTGCTCACCAGTAGTCAACACCCTTTCACTCTTTATAATTACAGAGAGTGTGCAGGGGTGTTCCATTTTTTTCTTTATGTAGTATTAACCCAGGTTGATACTTTTTGGAAGGGTATAGGGTTTCCCCTCAGCCCCCTTTTGCACCTCACATCCAACAGTGAATCAGTTGAATCAATTACGTCTAATTACTAAGCAGTGCGCCCCTCCCAAGTAAATAACCCTTTCCAAGCCCATATTACTGTGTTTGTGACTGAGACAAAAAAAGCATTGGCAAAGGCAACAGGACGTGGCTTTAAAAGCCTCAGCTATTGGCTTTGTCAAATCTTGTTGCATCAGTGGCATGCTAATACAGGCATATTTAAATCTTACAAGGGCAATGCTTACTAAAATGGGAACTTGGCTAGGAAATAAAAGTTTAAAAAAACAATGGTTCTCATTGGAATCATCAATCATCAAGATGTTAATTTTGTCAGCAATAATAGCTGTAAACAATAAGGGGCTAATTCCGATTTTAATCGGAAGGGCCCAAACGATGGTCGGAGCCCTTCTGACCGAACCGGAACATGTCGCATGGATTAATTTCCGACCAAGCCATTCTGATGGGCTCGTTAGAAAGGAATCTGTCTCAGATATCTGGATTGCGGACCACAGGCTTGGAGAGCCTGTCTTCCGTCCGGAAATCCCTCAGTACTCCCCCGGCCGCCTCTTTGCGACAGAGGGAGTATGATGGCAGTTTTTCACTGCCTTTTTGTGCCGGTCTTTCCTAGTACTAGGTATTTTAGCAAGTCACCTAGCACAAAAGCATGGCAATTGGTGGTGGTTTCTGCCCCAGCTCTACCGCAAGCCATAGAAAAGGTTTATTAACATAGTGGACATTTATGGAGTAGAGGACAAGAATGAACATCTTGAGGTGAGGCGAATTTAAGGTAAAACACTTGAGAGTTATAATGGAAGTCAATTTGGGTTGTTTAAAGTTTGACTTACCTGAGACTCATGTTCATTGAGAAGTGTGGCCAAGTAATTTGTTAAACATATTCACATTGATCATTGTATGAGCTGCCATAGGGGCTAACAACATTTTAATGTACTGCTATTCATATTGAACTGCAATATTCATAATGCATTCTAATCATGATGATGAAGGGTTGTTTAATCTGCTTCTCACCAAAAAAGAAATATGTTGAAAGGCATGTGTCAGCATAGCATGACTAGCATCACTCCTCCTCTGGATCATGGCAAAGAAGTTCAGTATACAGAAGTTTATATCACACAGTGTTTGCACTGTAATGGGGTGCTTCATTATAGAGTTAAGGCACACTTGTTCCTGTTTACATGATCCACCCAGTACACATAAGTGCATCAATTATTCCAGATACAATTACACAGCAAACAAAATACATAACATCCCAGAAAATAAAGTAATTACTAAGGGCCTGATTAGGACTTTGGTGATGCGTCAAGCGGGTCCGCCCCACCACAAGACCACCAAAGTCGTGGTTGGGCATCTAGCCAGATTACGAGTGTAACTTGTGTCTAGCAGGCTTTTGTTTTGACGTTCCCACGGCAATGCCCTGAAAATGAGCACCGCGATGGGAATGCCAAAAACAGTTCTTGCTTGACATAGACTGTCAAGGTAATGCCATGGAGGAACTGGAGTGCATGCACACAGGGGTACACATATTGTGCCCCCCGTGTGCATTCACATGGGTTAGAGGCACATGGGGGCCCTGTAGGCTCCCTTTTGCTTCCTCTCTGGCCCGGTTCTCATGACAGTGGAACCACCAGGTAAACCATAGCAGAGAGGAAACTTGCAGCAGTCCCACTAAGCATATTATTGCCTCCTGATCACTGCAATACTGCCAGGGAATGGTGATTCCGTGACAGCTGTGGCAGGGCAATGGTGCTCCAACCACCCTTATTGTAATAGGACAGTCAGGAGATCACCACCGCCTGCTACTGCATGAGTCTGTTGGTCAGTAGACTTGTAATTGAGCCCTAAGTCACATGGGTTAAACCTACAACCAAGAAAGTGCATTGACAGAAAAGAAATGGGAATTGGAAATGTACCAAATATTATCCTAATGCATTCTAATGCATGTTATTGAAGGGCTACTGCAAACGATTATGTTGTAATTCATGTAAGAGAATACAACCACCCCCAAATGTGACAGAAATAGAAGTAAGGGAGGTATGGCAGGATATGAGAGGGTCAAACACTAGTTCCCAGGAAATCGTTACCAGATTCCTAAAATACATGCTACCTAAAATCCCTGAGCATATCACAGGGTAACTACCACCTATGTACACTTTAAAATGTTTAATTGCACAAACAAAAAAAGCTACAAGTGATACTCCTTCTGCCTTTAGAAGAAACCAAGAAACAGAAATACCTAACCATTTAACAATGACACCAAATGGGGAATCTTCCCTTTTACATAACAATCTAAACAATGAGAAACAAATTCTGATATTCTCAACAGCAAATAGTGTACTAAAACTAAGCATTTGTAAAACCTGGATGATGGTTGTGGCCTTCAAAATGTGTCCCAAACCATTTACTCAGATATACTCCATAATCAAAATGCTAATATTCCTTTTATATATGCCCTACAACCAAATTTAACAAAGAAGCACCTACTGCAAACTATAAAACCCCATTGAACATAAATGCATACCTACTACCCACAAAAGGTAATCATAGACTTTTAACTAGCAATGCCTCAGATGATTTTAAAAATGTATCCCCACACAGCCATATAAGGCTATTCCTACAACCAATTTTCCTTTGAAATTAAAAAATGAAGGCACTAGCGTATCCTCTTGATACAGAAGTAGCTAATCACTACAAATTACTAATAGAAAGCCCATGACATCAACATAACAAATACAAATTAAGCCCTCTAATGTATTATTTCAAAGTCACTTGGTTTGGCAGAGTGCATCACTATGGACACAGACATGAACTCAAATTCCAAATACCATGTTGGATAGTCTATGACAGCACAGGAAGTCGGGTGATATTTACTATTCCTACTTTAAAATATACCAATCTGAGGAAGGTGTTGTATGTTAAAGGGTTGACAGTTACTATTCCCACTCAAGGCTATAGCAATTTGAAGAGGGCTTATGCCCCGAAACTAGTCCCAGGATGCTTGTTTCCGGTCCAGGGAGGACCTGGCTTAGCAGTTTGGGATCGACTGTTCTCATGAGGAACAGGGTCAAGACTGATTTGCAAATGGCTGGGTCCAAACTGGGATGGTCTGGTGAGCAAAAGAACAATGGATTAAACCCAGATCTTTGTGACTGGGGGTGAATGTTTGCATTGTTCAGCATTCTGTCCATCAATTTTTCCATTTGAATATGATATACTTGACACAATACTTTGGTGTCACAATATTTTTTTTCGATATTTTGTCCAAACACTCATTTTTGTCTTTGATTTAGACAGTTTTTGGCATTTTGGGGCCAAATATGATCTCTGCTTTCAATATCTGGCCACCTAATAACAATGTATGCGGTACGAATGAAACAGTCCGGTCATTCAGGGTGGATTCCAATTGGCTTAAGGAGCCAGTTGGCCAGTTAGAGGCCCCAACGTAATCCCTGAGGACATCGTTTCTGCCATCGCGATTACGATGTCAGTTTCCAACAGGCTTTCCATGTCGGGCTTTCCGACATGTAAAGCCTGTTGAGAAAGCGGCATTGGGGGCCTCTAGCATGGCCCCCATTCCTCCTCTGCCTTATTGAGGTGCTTGCTCTACAGCCAATCTTTGGCCACAGCACAAGCTCCTATAGAGAAATAGGAGATTGCGACCGCACCATACGTGGGCGCATTGTAATGGCGGTGTTGTGGCCGCCGCCCAAAGTCGCGAGACTGTGGCTTTGTCGGGCGGACTCATTGGAATCAGGCCCTTAGTTTGTTATACTAAAGGAACACTGATCTTCATTACCCTGGAACGACAGAGTCCAACGAAAATTTCAAAGTGAGGGCCCTGCACTGAAGCTTTTCAATGAAAAAAGATAATATTGCAGTTCGTTTAGCTCTTGTTATTCATCACATAAAGAAGATCAAAAATGTAGCTGCTTGTTCCTTGCATCCTCAAATGTCAGAGCAGAATGCAGATTCAGCCACACGTTTCTTTCAAAAGACTCTATATTAGCCAGCAAGCCATTTAAAAACATGTCCTATTTTTTAATGAAACTATAATGGATGCACAAAGAATGTAACTCTGCATTCAACTTCTCATAACCGTCTCACCTTCCCTAGATTTTGAAGAACACAAAAAGTTGGCAGAGAATTCTCTCTTCTAACAGCACATCTGTCAAACGTGTTGCGGTGACAGATGGGCTGTTGTCGACGCTTTCAAGCCTACCAAACTACCGCGATAAAATGTTCCTACACAATGTTTCGTTTCTCAAACGACAGTTATTGAGTTCCGTTGAATCTCTATGTAAACAGAACAGTGACATAACCTTTGCAGTAAAAAGTTATTATTAGAAACGATATTCACAAATTGTCCAGAAAGGGAGCAGGCTGTTCGTTACCGGATATTCAGAACACGCTACAGGTTACTCTGGGACATTGTTTGATCATTTAGTTTATTTTATAATAAAAACAGGTCTCATTTAAAAAAAAGAAATGTGAGGGCGGATTCACACAGCTGTTTTACTGGTATGCAGTGCAAATACGGCTACATCAATTGAAATATGTAAACCCAGTCTAATTCACATTGCTGTATAATTCCTTCATCAAAATCTGGCTGTGAATAGGATTCCCTTTAGCATTTTGCATAATGAAATGGCTCTCCAGATTTCGGTCACCTAGTTAAGAATGCTTTGAATTCAGGTGATCCCAAGTTATGAATATGAAGAGCATATTCTTTTCTTGAGGAATGTGGGATTCTCCAAGTGAAAGCCGCCCATAAGCTGACAAGATGAGCAAGAATAAGCACACCAGCCTATGGAAATAGTGGGGCAAGGGTCAGGAGTGATAGGTAGAGGGACATTATGGTGCACATAGAAGAACAGCATGTAAGATGATTGTCTTGAAGAGTTATATATTTAACAGCTTCACTTGCCCCTATGCATAAGCAAAACAACAAGGGAGCAGAATGAATGACCGTGCACAGGGAGTTCTTGTAATAAGTAGCATCTAATTGCATAGTATCCATAATACCCCATTCCTACTTTGGCACATTCGTAGCACACAATCCAGTACTGAGCTGGTAGTTTCATAGCACCTGGGTGGCCATCTTGGTTGTACTTCATGTAGTTTATAGGGAAGCCAAGGTTGCTGTACCATGCAGCTGCTCGCTAAAAAGGACAAGCATTGCAATTTAACATTTCAGTGGGGCAACACTGAGGTGGAGGGTCACAGAGGCACTAGCTCAATCCTCTACAGAGCAGCGTAGCATAAAGAGAGCTTACAACGTAGAAGATTAAGGGAGGTAGGTGTACGCAAATGAGTTGTGCTAGAGTCATTTCTCACAAGAACACAATATGATGCAAGTAGAATGATACAGTGTTGACAAGGTATGATTGCAACATATCCTGTCAGTAACTAATCATCATAAACCATAAATCAATTAAAAAGTGTCCTACACATCTCTGGACATTGCAGACGCAGTTGTTTTTCTATGCACTCAATCTCAAATAATTACAAAGAATCTAACCATTAAAGTATACAAAAATGTGATAGATGGAATGTTAAGCCACTGGTAATTACTCAGGGCCCATCAAAGTACATCGTTATTTTGCACACCGTGCAACTTCAGTTTGGACCCAGCCATGTGTAAATCAGTCTTGACTCTGCTCCAATGTGAGCAGTCCAGCTCGAACTATCAGCTAGGTCCTTCCTGAACCAGAACACAAACAGCCTAGGACCAGTTTCACCCAAGTTAGAGCCCAGCAACCAAAAACAACTTGGTTCCAGTGACACTGTGTCCATGGAACCCATATGTGGGCATACATGTTCCACTCACAAAATGGGTGGAGTTCTTGATTCATTTTCAGCCAAAGGTAATAACTGGGGCCGCATAACAGTCCATCTAACCGTAGCAATATGTTTTGACATCAATTAAATACTATTTTTAAACAGACAATGTAGTAATTTTGCAAAATGCATATGTAAAGTGCTCTACACTGAAAAGATTTGTGTAACAATTGATGAAACTAGATGATGAAGAGAGAAGTGCAAAAGGCTCAGTTGTTCACTCATAATACAGTGAAAGGCCATGCAATAAAAACTTGCATGGATGAACTTCAAAGAAGCAAATTATGGCAGCTCAGATGTGGGTTGCTAAGGCAACATTCTGAAACTTCTCATTCTCGCTCAGCTTCTGCCCTTTGTGCAAATAGCTTCTTCACAGTGCGCATATACACACTTTTGGT
Organism: Lissotriton helveticus; assembly: GCF_964261635.1. NCBI lineage: Eukaryota > Metazoa > Chordata > Amphibia > Caudata > Salamandridae > Lissotriton > Lissotriton helveticus. The sequence goes on from NC_136059.1 coordinate 2,115,260,635, forward strand.
AATAGGTTTTTACCTGGAAATCTTATATAAAACAAAAAAGTCATTCTCTTTTCTAACATAGCAGCATGTGAACAAAGAAAAAGTGCCTTGAGTCTTATGCCAATGTAATGACTGATGAATATGAGTTTTCTATTAAGAGAACCACATACACTGGCTGTTAGATATTGCTCATTAATAAAGGTTGTGTTGGGATCCTATTGTAAATGGGATAAAGTACGCTTTATCATCTGTCAGATGGCCCATGGGGACATTGTCGTCTTCTCTAAGTTCGCGTGAGCATGCTGCAGACTGTCCACTGCCTTGCGCATGTTACTGCACAAGTTTATTATGGAAATGCCTCTTTTGCCGTTTTCACATGAGAACCTATTGCTGTGTTCACTCTCTGCAGGTTCCTGGGATTTAGTCTGAACATTGTGAGCAAGGTCGATCAAACAATGCCCCTTGTTATTCTGTTCTGGTCAGGCCCTTGCACCTAGTCAAAACATACTAATTCAGCTGTTGTATGGGAATACATACTATGGTCTTATTGGAATATACAAATAAGTAGCACACACTTGGAGAGGGACCGTTCCAGGGAGAAGAGCAAGACAGCACCTATGATGTAGATCTGCTATCTATAGACTGAGGTATGGGGTCTGCAGATAACTCCCTGAGATTATCTAATATATGATCATTCTGCTTCTATACAAGGGGGGAGAGATTGGGCTACACTGTCTTTTTATAATGACAGCTGATTTACGGACTACTTGCTGTGCTGACCATATTTGTGTTATGCATTTTCTTGCTTACTGTGGCATGTATTTTGCATATTAAAGCACATTAGTTGAAATAAATATTTTAAACTTTTTCGTGTCTCCGTCAGATCTTAGTGTGGACAAGTACAAGACAGTGAGTGAAAGGGTGTGTCTTGCAACTGCTTTCCTGAGAGAGTCGGGAATGTTGTGTTCTGGGGTGTCTAATCATTTGTTTCCCTGTGAATGAGACGGAGAGCAAGTGAGAAACTGTAGCTAGTCAGTCCTGGTCTCATGGGTACTAAGGTGGTAGGATGGTAGGATGACTCAGTCCTTATGCACTAAGGTCCCATAATCCTGTTTAAATACATTTTGTGCCAAAAATCATTAAGTGTCATCTGCCATCGTCTGGTCGCATTTGACCAGGACCTAAGCATGATAAAAGGCTGACAGTGATGGAGCATGGGTTTGATATAGAAATCAGGGGCTAAATTGTTGCTTTACCCTTGCACCATGAAAGGTAAAGCAAGGGCATGGCAGCACTAACATCAGATTTACCAAGCGAAGCAAGGCCATCTTGTTTGGCTCTGCATGGTTGGTAAATCTGGAGTAATGCAAGGCAGTGAAAGTTGCTGCATTGCATTACTCCGCCCTGAGAAGGCGTTCTATGGGTGGGCTGTGGGTGTTCCCAAACATCCACCTATGGATTTTGGTGCATTGCATGATTTATAGTAGCCCTTGGAATACATCAAAATGCTATGCTTCCCCAGGAGAAGCGTAACAAGGACAGCAATGCTTATTTCTATTTTTTTTTTCCTCTTTGTTAGAAATTGGGCTAGTGGTTGACTGGGATGTGAGTCCTGGACAATCAGCAACCGTAGCCCGAGGCAATGTAAGGCACATGAAAACCCCAAATAAACCTGTGCTCACCCCCTAGTATCTTGTCGTAGAGCAATCAGGCTTAACTTGGAGGCCTTGTGTAAATTTTGTGCAACACTTCAAACAGTAAAACAATGGACACACCAAACAAAAAGATCCTACACTAGGTTAGAAAAATAGAGCAAAGTTTAATAAATAACCCAAGACCAAAAGACAAACATCAAGTCATTAGAACCAGAGTTAGGCTTTGTTTTAAAGAATAAACGGCTAAATAGACCCTAAACGCATAAATCACCAACCGCAGCTATCTGGTCATGCTGGACTGGGTCAAAGTCAGAGGTTCAGGCCGACCGTGATCCAGCGGGCTATAGAAAATATATCATAAACTACGCTACCCAACTTCATAACCTATAAACAAAATTCTATACTAAATATGGACCCATTTATGAACCTGATATATTTGGGCCTACTGAATCAGGTGGTCAGAATAAATCTATATACACATTATCTACAAACTATATACATATTTATACATTTGCAGAAAGAATATTGTCATTAGAATAAAACCCAACCATTTAAACGACCACCATAGGTGACGTGATCTAGCTAATGGTAACCTATACTTCTAAATAATCAAGACCAGCTTGTTTGTCAAAAGTAAGATTTTATTTTCTAAATTATGGTATATATGTTGTAAGTTTTATAAATGAATTTTATTTGTAATAAAGCAAGCATGATGGTAAGAAATATGAGAAAAATACAATTTAAGCAATTGAATCAATTTTAAAGAAACTATATAAAGTTTAACATTTCTAAAACCTATTTCCCTAACTGAGCTAAATAGACAGAAATTAAAGTAAAGATCTTTGAGGATTCTTACGTGCTCCACGCAAAGTCCAGCAGCACATCACCCTCATCGGAAAGTCAGAAAGCAGCAGCCAGCCCAACCCTAAGGGCATGACTTTTTATACCTTTCTTCGCTAACTAAACTAGCAAAGGAAAGTTTTCAGAAATCCTCGACGTCCCATTGGCTAAGAGTGACAAGTGACATGTCACTCGATTCTTAAAAAGTTCCACAAAATCATGTCTTACAAAGACCATTGTCTCTTCCACGTGAAGCCAGAAGCTTCCTGCGATTGCAACTTTGTATTAAGTCATCCTCGCAGCTTCCATAGTCTTTCAGTACAACTTCCGCGGATGCCAAGTTAAGGACTGACAAAAAGTTCACTTTCGACCTTGGCCATGTCCGACAGAATGATGTCAGCTCATCAGTTTTTGCTTTGTGAATGCAGTTTCAATAATCGTTTTAATTCAGAATGGGCGTCTCGTGACTTTCTGCAGAATTATAGATCAGCTCTTTTTCTGCGGCTCAAATAACTAGGCCCAAAAGCAGGCAACTTATGTTTTCTAGTATAAAACAAACACAAGAAAAGTATTAATGTAAGAAATAAAGTATATTCTGTATCCACCCCATGGTTTACTAATTAATTAACCCACCCGATTAATCAAAATGTTACCTAGCTAATGCAAACAAATAAAGCAGCGTTTATATTTACCAGTCTCCGTTTTTCTATGAGACCCATATGCACCTAGAATAGTAGAAATGACATCATACAGACAAGGAAAAGCAAAACAAGCACATGCTTCTTTTAAGTTTGCAGCAGTTAGTAATGACAAAAACGAAAACAATAATTTATTTTATTATTTTGCACGAACAAAAGGATGCAACATTTATGCACGTTTATGAGCACACATGTTAGTCCCCCCACGTGTAAAGTTTAATCTAAGTTGTATTAGCACGACATATCACAAATCATTAATAATTTTATTCATGTTATGGAAATGTGACTTTGCGAGTTTAAACAAAATTTTGTTTTCTATCTCGCTCCATCAACTCCCTCATCTGGTGATTAACAAATCACCACACCAGCACTCAAAAATTTTGGTAAATTAAATTTTTAAGAAATCGATTCAAATTCATTTGTATTAGTAAACCTAAAAGTCTGTTTCAGCATAATCTTTGCAATTAACATGACGCTCTCTATGTAACTCCTGCAACTCGATCTCCCTTTCCTCTTCTTTTCTGAGTTTATAGATTCTCTTCTTTTCCTTCAAATGTTTCTTTCTTTTATGTAACAAACAACCTACTTTAGTCAAAATAAAAATGAATACTATTATAATCAAAGGTGCCAAAATCTTGCCAAGAATTGAACTTCCGATATTATGAAACCAGTTTTTAATTGCTTGAAACCTTTTTGAAAGTTTCCCTGTAAAATCTTCTTCTTCTAAAGGAATTATCTCTGAATGCATTTGTGTAATATTCTTAATATACATTTCAATATTCTTACTTTCATCAGGTATATATGTACAGCAATGTTGGACATGTAAAATGCCACAGACTCCTCCCTCTTTTGCTAGGAGTATGTCTAAAGCAAGACGATCTTGAATTACCATGGATCTAATTGCAATAACTTCAACATTCACTAATTGAAACCCATCAGCAGTGTCAGTTGATAATCTATCAACTATAGTGGACAATTTTCTAATTCTCCCTGCATTTAGGGTTATACCAACAAAAGGTATTACAGCTTGGAAAATATCTCCCAGAACTTCAGTAAAAGTTTCTCTTTTAGCTCTATTTACATAATTATGAATTTTAAACAATCCTTCTGAATCTCTGTCAACATGAAACACTTTAGGAAAAACAATTCCCACATAACAAGTTCCATACCAATGGTCTGGAAGGTTATAGTAAGCTTTGTCACCACAAACAAAATAAATTCCAGGGAAGATAGGATCTTTTCCACCTTTAAATCCCCAACCTCCCATAATCTGATAAGTATCTTCACAGTTGCTTGCACCTACGAAATAATTATCAAAAAGTGTATTATCTCTTCTAATGCAAAGCTTTCCACTAACAGGTTTGTCTATGTGAATTGCAATATTTTCAAGCATTTTGCCATTTAATTTCTCATCCTCTTTTTGCCAGAAGGATGGCTTAGTCTGTTTGACTAATTCATTTCTCTTATAAATTGCTCTTCTCTCCTCAACCATATTCAAAAATTTCTTTCCTTCAGCACTTAATTTACATGTTAGATTATTTTTGTAAGCATACTCATAAGTGAGTTCGTTAGTAACAAGGAAATATTCTCTCAATTGTTTAGCTTTCTTATGCTTATTTAAAGCATTATCAATCTTAACATTAGCAAAAATCTCATCATAATTTGAATAGTAATATTCTAAACGACCAGTTTGATAAAATAAACTAGTTAATACACTACATGTAACAGCATAAGTGAGAGGAAGCATATTATATGTTACTCCCTCAGAAACAGAAGCAGGTAACTTAACACAGACATAACAGTCCTTTGCATCCATTACCTTTACATATTCACTCAATAGCTTTGTGAATGTATTGCTTGAAAAATCACCTATTGATTTATCTTGATGAATGTTAGGCTGATGATCAATTACTTTTGCAGATGCACTATGTTTAGTTTGGCTAACCAGAGCTTTGCTTGTTATGTTAACTTTGTGTAATTCTCTATTCATTTCTAAAGGTATAATCACAGCTAGTACCAACCAGAGCAGAACTAAAATGAGCAGACATACCAGAGTCATCTTACAGCATCTTTTAAAAACAGAACATTTTGAAGTGCTCTCCTTAACGTAAGGCATTTTTAGGTTAGTTTTAGCTTCAAAAATAAAAATAAAAATAAATTTTAAAATTTATATACACCCCCCTTTTAAAATATATTTTTCTTTTATAACCCTAAACAAGATTTCTTCGACCTTATGTCATACATAAGTTTTCTTGTACTAAACAGTTTTTCTTCGACCTTGTGTCAACTAACAGGATTTCTTCAGCCTTTTGCCAATTTAATAATTTTGTACTTTAATCATTGTCACTAATTTCTTGGATTTCGTTTTCTTCTTCACTACTATCATATATGTCAATAACAGGTGGAATTACTAAGTAAGTCCACTCAGGAGACTTGTATTTCTGGTTTGGTCTAATTATTCTCTTCCCTTTTCTCGATATCACTTCAATTTTTCTTCCAACTCCAACTTCTTTTCCTGGACTCTTTTGACTACTTATTTCTTCAACTTGTTCTATTGGCTTTTTGATCAATCTGACTCTCAATCTTCCACCAGGCCAGTAGTCTGCTTTTCTCACGTACTTCTTCTTTGGTTCAGAATTATTTGATTCTGATTTACAAGTCCTTTTCTTTCCGTTTTCACTTCCACCTTCTACGTCACTTTCTTCAGTTTCGTAGTCTGAAATTTCAATTGACTCAGGAACTTCTCTATTCGGCAATTTCACTCCTTCAGGAACTTCACTTTGTCTTCCATCACTGGTACTCGGTAATTCGTTCTCCTCCTCTTCCTCAATTACCTCTAGCTTCCCAGATTTCGGATTTTTGTTCCTTACTCCAGAGCTTGTTCTCTGCCTTTCGATACTCTCCCAGTCTGAAACTTCCTTTGGTTCAGCTTCTTTGTCTTCAATAGAGACAACTGAATCTTCAGTTATCTTTCCTTTTAACAGATTCTCTTCACCTTCAGAATCTATTTCAATTATTTCTAAGTCTTTTCTTGTCAGATTTCCATTCACTGGCACAGTTTCCAGATGTCGACTTTCTTGTCGATCTTCAGAATCTGGAATTACTTCACCTTCTGTTCTGTCTTCTGCTTCAGAATCAGAGTCATCTGTGGTATCACTTTCAACATCAGAACTCTCAGGAGTTGGTACTGGAATAGTATGACTTGGATGAATCCAGCGCTTCAATCCTCTGCACTTTACAGCATTAGTAGTGATCAAGATTACCTGCCTAGGTTTCTGCCATCTAGGAGATAGACAATTCCTCCTCCGATGTACTTTCGTTCTGACCCAATCGCCAGGTCTCAGATCATGAGTCAAAACTTTTTCATTTGATTGAGCTTCAGTTCCCACCTGATTAGACACAGAAGTTACCATATCAGATAACCTTTTACAGTAATCCAAAATTGCACTGTCATTTATGCTCAACAGTTTACCTACAGGTACAAAAGCTTGCCTCATAACTCTTCCCATTAAAATTTCATGAGGACTCAGACCTGTCTTTTTATCTGGTGTACTTCTTAATGACATCAAAACAAGTGGAAGAGCATCAGTCCACTTAACTCCTGTCTCTAGACACATTTTTCCAATTCTGTTTTTGATAGTTCCATTTATTTGTTCAACTACACCTGATGCCTCTGGTCTGTATGCACAGTGTATTTTCTGCTCAATGCTCAAAGCTTCACAAATTAACTTCAACAGTTTGTTATCAAAATGGCTTCCTCCATCACTCTCAATAGTGACTGGAAAACCGTACCTTGGGATGATTTCTCTGAGCATTAGTTTTGCTACTGTAATTGAATCACAATGTCGTGTAGGGAAAGCCTCTACCCATCTTGAGAATAAGCATACAATTACAAGTACATATTTCAAACAGTTGTGTAAGGGCATTTCAATGAAATCTATTTGTAACCTGGTAAAGGGACCACCTTCTCGACCAATTATTCCTGTCCCCACCACTGATTTTCTGTTTGGATTCATTTGTTGGCATGATAAACACCTTTGACAAAAAGATTCTGCAATGGTTCTAAATTTGGTATTGAACCATGTTTCTCTAAAAAGTCTGACCATAGAATCTCTTCCTAAATGTGCAGGACCATGATATAATCTGGCCATGTCAGCAATCAAGCAATTTGGTAAGACTATTCTGCCATCTTTGTAAACCCACACTCCATCTTCTTCACGTGGTCTACAATCTGATCTTAACCATAGGTCTTTTTCTTCATCATCTGCTTCGTTTTGTAAATCTCTAATCTCATGCCATGTTTCTACAACAGTTGTTAGCATTAATGAATTTGAATCAGTTTCTTTACTCCTCTCCCGATTGTATGAATAATTTTTCCTTGCGCAGTACTTTGCTGTTTCGTCTGCGAAGGCATTTCCCTTGGAAATATAATCAGTTCCTCTAGTGTGCGCTGCACACTTGACTATGGCAATTTCTTTTGGCAATTGTATTGCTTCAATTAATCTTCTAATGAAAACTGCATTTTTAATTGGTGATCCTGTTGATGTCATGTATCCTCTCTGTGACCAGAGTTGTCCATAATCATGCACAACTCCGTACCCATACTGACTATCAGTAATGATGGTAACTCTAATATCTTTTGATATTTCACATGCACGAATTAAAGCAATCAATTCAGCCACTTGTGCTGAACGAACTCCTTCAAGACATGATGCTTCTTCAACATCTACAACTGTACAAACTGAGTATGAAGCTTTCAAGACACCTCCTTCGGATCTTAAGCATGAGCCATCTACAAAGTAGACAAAATCCGATTCAGACAAAGGTCTATCTTTGATGTCTTTTCTTGGTTTTGTGCAGAATTCCATGACATCTAAACATTCATGTTCTGTCTCAATGTCATCAACAATTTCAGAATCAGGCAGTAATGTAGAAGGATTCAGATTCAAACATCTTGTAATCGAAACATTATCTGCTCCCAGTATTATTTTCTCATACTTTGTCAATCTGCTACTTGTTAAATGTTGAGTCTTACCTCTTGTCAGTAATATTTCAACTGAATGAGGCACAAAAACTTTCACAGGAAATCCCATAATGATTCCTTCACTTTGTTCGAGGCTGATACTTGTAGCTGCAACTGCTTTCAAACAACCTGGTAATGCTTTTGCAATTGGATCAAGAACTGCGGAGAAGTATGCAATAGGTTTCTTTAGATTTCCATGTCTCTGAATTAACACAGATAATGCACATCCTTCTCTCTCACTGCAATACAGTTCAAAATCTTTCTCATAATTTGGCATACCCAAAGCAGGAGCTTGGCATAAGCTCTTTTTCAGGTTCTCAAAAGATTCCATCTCAGCATCATTGAGAATAATTGGATCTTTTACATCTGATTTGGTCAATCTTTGTAGTGGTTTTGCAATTACTGAAAATCCACTTATCCATTGTCGACAGTAACCTACCATTCCCAGGAACATTCTGACCTGTCTTTGTGTTCTTGGCGGTAACATTGCTTGAATCATTTTTATTCTCTCTATTGTTACTTGTCTTTTTCCTTTTGCAATTCTGTGACCAAGATATTTTACTTCTTGTTTGCAAAACTGTAGTTTTGCTGGGGACACTTTATGTCCTTCTTCAGCAAGGCGATTTAACAGAATTATTGTGTCTGTTACACAATTTTCTCTTGTCTTTGCAGCTATTAACAAATCATCGATATACTGTACCAGCGTAGACCTACCTGGTAAGTCTAAATCTTCTAGTGATCTTTTTAACAATTCATTAAAGATTGAAGGACTTTCTGTATAGCCCTGAGGTATTCTTGTCCATCCAAGGGTCTTACCTTGGAATCTGAAAGCAAAAATTTCATAACTGTCTGGGTGTAAGGGAACAGTAAAGAATGCATTGCAAAGGTCAATAACTGTGTACCATTCAGCATCATGTGGAATCTGAAATAGAATTACTGCTGGATTTGGAACCACAGGACAACATGGAATGACAATTTGATTAACCTTTCTCAAATCTTGTACGATCCTAAATGTTCCGTTAGACTTTTTAACTCCCATAATTGGTGAATTACAAGAACTACTCTTCATTTCCTTTAATACACCTTGCTTGATTAACTTTTCAATTATAGGTGTAATACCTTCAATTGTCTCTATTTTCATTTTATACTGTGGAGTGTTTGGAAATTCTATCCCCTGTTTTAATGCTATTTTTACAGGATCTACATTTTTCATCAGACCCATCTCATTCCCAGTAAAATCCCATATTTCAGATTTCACTGTTTCTTTTAGCTCTTCAGGTAAATCCTTTTCTTCAAATGCAGGAAACAATTTTGTTTCTTCTGCTTCCATCATCATCATTGTCATTCTGTACAAACCATCTTCCTCCATTGTTTGTAACTCAACTCCTTCAGGAGAACAATATATTCTGCAATTCATTTTACATAGGATGTCTCTGCCTAATAGATTTACTGGACTACTATTACAAACCACAAATCTGTGTTTGTCTCTGTAATTTCCAATTTCAACTGGTACTGGATCAGTTAAGTCTGTTTTAATTTGCTGATTACTTACTCCCACAACTTGGATGGTATCCCCAGAGAGAGGTAGGTTTTCAATTTCCACTGATCTAACAGTAGAACGGGTAGCACCAGTGTCCACTAGAAAAGTAATGTCTACATCATTAACTTTCCCGTTTACATAAGGACCAGACTGGTCAACCTCAAGAGTGGCTCCAACAACACACTCTTCCTCCTCTCTCGGGCACCCTCAGCAATAATCATCAGAATCACTGTCTTGACTTTCTGTTAATAAAAATTGTTGTGAAGCATTCTGCATTTGAACCTTTTGCTGCTTTTGCTGTTTTTGTGGTTTTATTACCTGTTCACATCCCTGAAATCCCACGTTTGGATTATATTTTTGAACTCCCCCACAATTCGGAAAAGGTGGTTGTGGCAATTGGTCTTGACGATTATTCACCTGTTGTTGTTGCTGTTGTTGTAACTGTCGCTGAATATTAAATTCATTTAACCCCTGTTGCATCTGTAGCTGTTGCTGCAGGTTAACACCATTCTGCATCTGTGGATTCAATAAGGGATTCTTTGAGTTTCTAGGAGGATGAGGACACTCGTCCCTCCAATGTCCAATTTCGCCACAATTAAAACAAGGTAATCTTTGTTTCAGCTCTTCTATCTTTGGGCTAAATTTCTTTGGGAAATTATTACCTTTAAACTTTCCTTGTATCTGGTTTGTATTTCCAGTTTGAACAAAATTAGTGTTCTTATTACCCATGCTGGCAATCTGTTGCTCAGCCACCTTTACCTGAGCCCACATGGCTTTCTCCTTCAGCTTCTTCTGTTTTACTTCTAATTCATCGCTACAATATTTTGCTTTTCTTAGAATATCATCTACAGATAGTGCTTGCCATCCGACAATACTAGTTCTGATCATTTCTCCAATTTCAGGTTTTAGTCCATAAACAAATCTATAGATAAAATGACTCATGTCCTTTTCATCTAATTTTTCATAACCACTGTATTGTTTAAAGATTAACAATAGTCTTTCATAAAAAGAATGAACTGATTCTTTTGTTTCCTGTTCTGTTCTTTCTATTTTAACCCAATCAACTTCTTTGGGTGGAATTTTGTTTTTCATCCAAACAATTACTTTCTCATAGAAATCCATTACAAGTGGATTTGGGGCACCTGTTTCTTTGATTCGTTCGGGTTCTGCTTTTGGCCAACTAATAGATATTTTACATTCTGTCCAAAGATCAGATGGGACTACAATGTCAAAAAATCCATCTAAATCAATCCACAGAACTTTTGACACTTTGATAAATCTATCGACTTGCCTGTACCACTCAACAGGTTTCTCCCTCAATTTTGGAAAGTCATTTGTGAATAACAGAATGTCTTGTCTTGACCATGGGACATGAACATATCCTCCACCTGCAACTTCTCTCATTGGAAATTGTTTTGACAATTTTTCCAATCTTTCATCTTCCTTCCTTTTGGTCCATTTCACTCTCCATTTGTTCAGTTCTCCTAGCTTTTTGATATAGACAATCAAATCTTTAATGTGAACTATTCTTCCCATTGAGTTCAAACTCTCAATGTCACTTTCTGAAAAATCTAATCTGTAATGCTTTGCAAAATTCTTTTGTTTACTTACATCGATTTCAAGTTCTGCAGCTAAATCCTCTAATTGATCATATTTATTTTTCGTTTTCCACTGAATACTTTTGCAAATGAATAGTAGTTCATCATCCCGATAGTAATTTAAACTATCTGGGCCAATTGTTCCAATTATTAATTCTTCAATATTAGCTTTTAATTTGGCCACATCAAGTTTTGGTGTGGTTACCCTAACTTCAGGACTTCCTACATCTGACATAGCACCCATTGGTGTTTTTGGAGATAAATCCTCATTAAAGGTTAAATCAGGCATTCTCGATCTAGAAGTGTTTAATTCAGTCAAGTCTGAATAAAATTTTTCAGTAACCTTTTGAGTTTCTGTATTTAAAGGAATAGTTAATCCATTTTTGTTTGTATCTCTTTGATCAAATACAGGCTGAACAGGACCTATTGTTACTGGAACTGTGACAGCTTCCATGCCTTTTGTCATTCTTTTAATTAATTCTTCTTTAGACCTTAAATATTCATTATAATCAACATCCTCAACATTTCTTGTCTCTCTTGCATAATCTTTTGGAGGTTCCCTTGCTCTTGGAGTCATTGAAAAATGTCTACCTTCATTTCGAGCATTCTCGAATTCTGATCTTCTAGGAGTTTCAGTGATTTCACAGTTATTTGGATAAAGTTTAGGAGCTTCACTAATTGGAGGTGCACTCGGTGAAGTTTCAGTAGAAACCACCGGAGTAGACCATGATCTAGGAGGTCTCAAAGGCTGATTAGGCTGTTTCTTTCTAGCAGTTGTATATATTTCTTCCATAACTGCATCCTCAGATTCACTTTCCATAGATTTCCCTGTAGGAGAACCCATTACCATTTCATGAATTAAATACAATCCTTCACTCATGTTTCCCTGTCTCCACATTCGCAATCTATCTTCATGAGTTTCTCTTTTCCAAGATGGATTTTTAGAAGGTCTTTTAATTCCACTAGCTTCTCTTTGTAACTGATACATCTCGTCTTCCCACTCAACTAAAGCTTCAAATTGAGTTGGTCTCGGTTTTGGAACAAGAGCATTCATTTTCTCTCGTAAGTTTCTTAAAACTCTTACATTAAATGAACCATCATCAGGCCAAGCTAAAACACCGTCGTTTTTAGTATAGCGTTTCCAACTGTCGAACCATAAGACAGTATGATATCCGTATTCACCTTCCATGTATGCTGCAGGTGTTTTATACTTATGAAGTAGTTTACCACCTCGCGTTTCGATTTTCTTGTCAGGTGAAAATAAATTCTTAAATTTCTGAAATAATGTTGTCTTTTTCTCAACATGTTTAAAATGATAACTCATTTTTAAGAGTTAAATTTAATTCACAAAATCGTTCGTAAAATATTTCCGGGATGTTCCGCAAAACAATCAATCCGTGCGCGAAACACACCAACAAGCCAATGGCAGTTGAGCTACGTCACTTTTCTGCTCAACCAATAAATTTAGAAATTTTCCGAAGGACCAATCAGCTCACAGGCTGTCAGAGACTCAGGAGCCAATCAGAATACAGCTTGTGACGTAGGTCACCCAATCCCAGCGCGGCTCTGTGACGTACACAGCAGCTGCGGATTCTCGCTTCTCACTCCTGGCGCTTACCCCTCCTTCACAAAATCTTTTCACAGCGCCATTTTAAGGACACTTTTCAGTGTAAATTAATTCTTAACAATGACTATAAAGACAACATCTGTTCGTTTCACTATTTAGGATAGTTTACATACATTCAAGTATCCACACTTCGGAATAGACGGCGCTATTCACACTAAGGATAATATTCAATTGTCAGTAGAGTAACCTTACCCCACCCTTCTAACACGTATAATTATGAACTCGCTTTGCTCTGAACCCACCGCGAAGTGAAAGTTCTAAGAGTTCCACTTGAACATAAAATACAATTCAAACTCGCACTTTTACACGGAAAATTCCCTAAATTCAAACACACATGAAATCCGTACAGGACTCTCACCTGTTTATAGAATTCATGCACCGTTAGCAAAATAACGACGTTATCCGTACAGGGCTCTCACCTGTTTATAGATATGAAACATGTACCCGTACAGGACTCTAACCTGTTTATAGATAATCATGTACCGACGTTAATTTTACCCTTCACTCAAGTTCGGATATAACTAATACTCTCATCACAGTGAGTTTTATGGAAGGCGCTTTGTCCCTATTCTCATGCTGCTTTGATTTCTTAGAAAATCCTCACTATACAAGATTCAGACCTAGCCCTAAAACTGTGTTGCTCGGCGACAACACTATGGTACACGGCGATACCTCTTGTGATACTCGGCGATATCACTACAAACTGAACAGATGGCTTGCGTGACTAATTTCTCGCCACACAATCTATACCGGTATAGCTTACAGATAGGCACGAAAAACGAACTTAACAAGTGTTAAAACATCGATCCTATTTCCATACCATGACGTAACCCTTAGCAACCAATATATTACCTTGGTTACCTCTTAGCAACCATCAATTTCTGCTACCAGAGAATTGATCCAGCGGGCTATAGAAAATATATCATAAACTACGCTACCCAACTTCATAACCTATAAACAAAATTCTATACTAAATATGGACCCATTTATGAACCTGATATATTTGGGCCTACTGAATCAGGTGGTCAGAATAAATCTATATACACATTATCTACAAACTATATACATATTTATACATTTGCAGAAAGAATATTGTCATTAGAATAAAACCCAACCATTTAAACGACCACCATAGGTGACGTGATCTAGCTAATGGTAACCTATACTTCTAAATAATCAAGACCAGCTTGTTTGTCAAAAGTAAGATTTTATTTTCTAAATTATGGTATATATGTTGTAAGTTTTATAAATGAATTTTATTTGTAATAAAGCAAGCATGATGGTAAGAAATATGAGAAAAATACAATTTAAGCAATTGAATCAATTTTAAAGAAACTATATAAAGTTTAACATTTCTAAAACCTATTTCCCTAACTGAGCTAAATAGACAGAAATTAAAGTAAAGATCTTTGAGGATTCTTACGTGCTCCACGCAAAGTCCAGCAGCACATCACCCTCATCGGAAAGTCAGAAAGCAGCAGCCAGCCCAACCCTAAGGGCATGACTTTTTATACCTTTCTTCGCTAACTAAACTAGCAAAGGAAAGTTTTCAGAAATCCTCGACGTCCCATTGGCTAAGAGTGACAAGTGACATGTCACTCGATTCTTAAAAAGTTCCACAAAATCATGTCTTACAAAGACCATTGTCTCTTCCACGTGAAGCCAGAAGCTTCCTGCGATTGCAACTTTGTATTAAGTCATCCTCGCAGCTTCCATAGTCTTTCAGTACAACTTCCGCGGATGCCAAGTTAAGGACTGACAAAAAGTTCACTTTCGACCTTGGCCATGTCCGACAGAATGATGTCAGCTCATCAGTTTTTGCTTTGTGAATGCAGTTTCAATAATCGTTTTAATTCAGAATGGGCGTCTCGTGACTTTCTGCAGAATTATAGATCAGCTCTTTTTCTGCGGCTCAAATAACTAGGCCCAAAAGCAGGCAACTTATGTTTTCTAGTATAAAACAAACACAAGAAAAGTATTAATGTAAGAAATAAAGTATATTCTGTATCCACCCCATGGTTTACTAATTAATTAACCCACCCGATTAATCAAAATGTTACCTAGCTAATGCAAACAAATAAAGCAGCGTTTATATTTACCAGTCTCCGTTTTTCTATGAGACCCATATGCACCTAGAATAGTAGAAATGACATCATACAGACAAGGAAAAGCAAAACAAGCACATGCTTCTTTTAAGTTTGCAGCAGTTAGTAATGACAAAAACGAAAACAATAATTTATTTTATTATTTTGCACGAACAAAAGGATGCAACATTTATGCACGTTTATGAGCACACATGTTAGTCCCCCCACGTGTAAAGTTTAATCTAAGTTGTATTAGCACGACATATCACAAATCATTAATAATTTTATTCATGTTATGGAAATGTGACTTTGCGAGTTTAAACAAAATTTTGTTTTCTATCTCGCTCCATCAACCGCGATGGAGTGCAGTTCGGATACAATCCCAAATTAGTCCCACTGAAGTTATAGCATCTCACATTGTGTGTGAAGAGTCCTGCTCACATTGGAGAGGGTCAAAGGAATCAAGGAGAGCGTCACAGGCTGTGGACGGTGTGGCACGAAGAGGAGGCTGGGTGCCATGGACAGGCGGGCTGGAGCTTCACAGTGGTGGTCCTTCGCGGGTGATCAAAGCTTTTTGTCTGAAAAGATGGGTTGGCGATGGCTTGTGCTGAGTTTTGGTGTGAGTAGGCCCGTTTGAGGTCACGAAGATTGCAAAAACTTTATTTAAAGAGCCCGTGAGCCACACCAAGTTTCCAGGACTTCAAAGGCATCACTTTGGGGTCAGGAACTCACTGAAGCTTGGTCCAGGAGCTGATTATGGAGCCTTTTATGCCTCTAAGGCTCAGAACAGAAGACCAGCAGGCTAGCCCTATGAGTCACTTTGTGGTCCTGGGGTCAAGATGAAGTTATAAGTCGAGTTCTTCTTCCCCATACAAGAGAGCAGCAGGCAACAGGTCAGCACTGCACGGCCACAGTTCCTTTAGAGCAGCAGTCCAGCAGAGGGGCAGTCTGTACAGCAGCACAGCAGTCCTCATCCTGGCAGAGGATCCACAGGTCTAGAAATTAACTGAGAGCTGGTCTCTGAGGTCCAGTATTTATACACAGTTGTGCCTTTGAAGTGGGGAGAAGATTCAGACTACAAAGGGTTCTCCTTGGCCTGCCTAAGAGGTGTACTACTTCTAATGCCATCTGTCACCTTCATTGGCTGCCTGTGGCCAAGGGCATGGCATTCAAGGCCCTCTGCATTACATTCAAAATCCTGAATTTTGAGAGGCAAGATGGCGTCAGTGTGATCGGAGCTTAAGGTAATGCTTTGTGGGTCCCGACCTCTGTATCCCTGTATTATGAATATGTGCGCTGATGGAGGCTGATGGAGATTGCTCTATCCTGGATATAGACACTTTACAGATACTTTAACATTTGGAGAGTTATATAACCGATGTGCCGATGTGCCAAGGAGCTGATTCACTGATTGTTGGGCCGTAGGGGTGCTACATACCTGTACACTGAAGCCCTCCGATTTTGCCGTCCTCCGCTGATTCTGACCCAAGAAAGTCTGCTGTAATCCGGATGAACCAAGAGCTCTGAAAATATCCGAAACCTCCACTTGGCGAGAGACCCAGCGAGAAACTTTCTTTTGCGTGCTGAATGCTCTCCGCTCACGCTACATCTGGGAGAAGAAAGGCGGCTGAAGGGCGTTTGATTGATCTCTTGGCCTTGACCGCCACAACAGCCACTGTTGCTGTTGCTGCCTCGGTGGCCTCGAGGGGGATCCATGATTCAGACAGCTCGACGATCCTCTGCCATCCCAGCCCTCCTCGTTCGGCCTGCGTTACTCAGTTGCTAGGGAGACGCCGGTCGGCTGCCGATGCTGCCTGCTCTACCGCTGCCTGTTCCACTACCTGCTCCTCGGGACAAACGCTTTTTTGCGTCATGGTCTGAGTGATCTGCAGGGGGTTGTGGAGGTGGCCAAAGAGCTCTAAGAGGCATCAAATTGTGCTGCGATCGAAGGTGAAGGCTGTCCGTGTCTGGCACTGTGACCGTGACTGCGATCTTGGACCAGGCGGAGAAGGGTCACGGCAGAAGCCTGCGCAGACGCCATCGCAGAAGACGACACAAGTAAGCATGGCGGAAGAGAGGGGGGCAGGATTGGCACTGGTTGGCAGCCAGGGCACGGTTGTATCTGGGACCCAAGGCATCCAAGGGGTCCAACCTACACAGAGCGCACAGAACACAATGAGACGGCCCGAAACAAGGGGGTCTAAAAACAAGGATGATAAGGAAAGGGGTAAAGATAAAGATAGAGATGGGGACTTGGACAGTTTACAGATAAGAGAAAAAACTGAACTTTTGGCAAAAAAGGCAAAGAGACTTCAGGCGATAAAAAACCTAAAATCAGCAGCTAAAACTAGCGGACAACCAACTGCTGCTCAACCTCGGATATCGAGCATATTTAGCCCAATGACCAAAGAAATATTTGACCCAGAAGGGGGTGGTGGGCCTGGTAAAAAATTAAATTGCAAGACAAAAATACCCGGCGCACAAGGAATGAACCTCTCCGCCTAAACAGGGAGACAGTGTGATGAGATAGATATGTCAGCTGCTAAAATAACCGAGGCAAACAAAATGGCTAGATAGGCGCCAGCAAGTGAAGCAGAAATGGCGACAGGATTAACAGGACTAGCAGTCTTGACCTCAACTCAAAAAGTGGACACCGCAATGCTGTTGCAGGCCTAGGTCACGACACAGGCACTATAGAACTGATATCTGAGATAATCATGGACAGTGACACACCAAAATAAGTCGCAGTGGAGGATTTTACCTCAATGCAAACTCTATCTACAAACCTCCTCTCTCTAAGCAATACCTCCCAACCCCAAACCCAAGCTCCCTCTGACGAGTCAGATTCTGATTCTGAAATATATTAAACCGGCGCGTCCACCTCAAGCGAGGTACAGAGACTGGAGCAGACAAGTGCAGAATCTTCCGAATCCTCAGATCTAGACTCAAAGAAGCTGAATGAATCCTTGAAGGACAGCGCCTCAAGAAAGAAACAGGAAAAAAAGAGAAAAAGACAAAAAAGACAAAACAAATTAATGTATGAAGACTTTACTGACCAGTGGAGTAATACCGACCCGATCGGTCATAGACCAAGGAACTCATCACCACAAGTCATGACCGAATCGGATCTAAAGCTTGGTGTCTCGGGAGACTCCAAAATGATCAACCATCAGCAATCAGACATCAGCGGTTGTAGGAGAAATCAAACAGAACCTTCCCTGTGGGATGTGCTAAAGTGAATCAAGAACTTCCAAGAAGACATTAAACAGGACAATAAGAAGAATCACGTCGCCATCCAGAAACTCCAAGGAGCAATTAAAAAGTGGGACACACTTGTCTGGAGATTTCGGACAGAATGGCTTCGGTGGAACTACGCACGGAGAATCTTAAAAAAGACGTCTCCACAAGAGCAAGACTTAATAACCTACGTTTTCTTGGAATTCTCGAGGGCCTAGAGAGGAGTGACCCAAGGGGCTGCATCATCTCTCTTCTTAAAGAATCATTCCCAGAACTAAATGCTTGGGAACTAGTCAAACAAGTACAGCGTGCTCACTGTTTTCCGTTTACTCTCCCAAAAAGACCGCAGACACCAGCACAATATCCAAGAGCAATCCTGGTAAACTTTGGAAACTTTCTCTGACGCGATGCTATTTTCGATCTTGCATGTCCCACAAGTAGAAGGGAGCATAAAGGTTTCTTGTTCTTCTGCAGACCAGACTACGCTCATGCGACGGTGGAAAGAAGGTGGAGGATGAGACAGTTGTTTACTCCTTTTGAACAGATCGGCGCTACAGTATACTTGCTGAACCCGGCATGATTAAAGATCATCTTTAATGGAGTCACTAGAAGCTTCACTAGCGAAATCCAGGCACAAGCATATCTAAAGGAAATCACAGACTCATGCAGAGACAAACCTAAAAAATAGACTGCGCAATTAGACAACAATCACAAGTCAGCTTATCCAAACAAACATCGACTAGTTCAGAAAAACAAGACAAGAAGAGAAGAGGTGCGGGGGGAGTGAAAAAGACCGATAAACAAATGTAACATCATTACTAATAGGTATATGTATATATGCCAAAAAATGTTGTGAAAATATAAAACGCAGAGAATACCTCCACTCCCTCAGGCAGATACAGGGGTCGGGGCAAGGAGCCGCTTGAGGCTCGCTGATTACCCGGATGCCCACACCCTGGATCTCTCAGAACCAGGAAGCCTCACTGGGTGGTAGAGTGGGGAGGGGGGAAACTCAGGGAGGGGGGCGGGGTCTCATAAAGGGGTTTTAGGGGAAGGAGGGAGGGGGAGGGCATACAGGAATGGAACCAGGTCAGAAGGTGGGAAAAGAAAAGGGGTCTATTGGATTGAGCAAAGGTTCAAATGTAGACAAGGCAGAATTTATTTGCACGAATGGCTAAATTGAACATTTTAACCATCAATATCTGTGGCCTTAACGGTCCAAAAAAAAGGCAAGGAACTGCAATAGGTCTCAACTCAATTGGGGCAGAAATTGTTTGTCTCCAAGAGACCCATGGGGAGGGGTCCCAAACACACACTCTTAAAACCCTCAGATATAGAGTGGTGACGGCTACAATCCAGGCAAACAAAACACCTGGTGTGGTTATTTTGGCTCATGGAGGGGGTTTCCAATTTACGAAATCAGCTGCCGATAAATTTGGACGATGGGTCATCACTGAGTGCCAATATGGTGTGGGGAAAAAACTAACTATTTGCTCGGTGTATGGGTGTGTTACTGATGATCCAGATCTTGGAATTTTTGTCTAATGAACTAGTACACTGGTCATTACCAATGATTGTATGTTGCGATTTTAATCTAAACCTACCATCGGACTGGTCGACCGGGCCAACAATTTCACGTATCAAGGCAGGAAACCAAATGTATTCAGAGCCCTTGAAGAACTCTGCAGCAGACATGGGATCTCTGACTGCTGGCAGATGAAATTCTCAAATAATCCCAGCTATACTTTTTTCTCCCACCCACGTTTTAAATTTGCCAGACTGGATTATATATTTGCTCACACTCTATCATCACCAATTGCTCCATGGATTGATTGCCTAGGGTGCTATCTGACCATAACCCCTTAATCATAAGTATTGACACCGGGAAGATACAATCTGATTACAGTTGATGGACTTTCGAAAGGGCCTTATTGTTTAATGAAAAATACTGCCAGCTCATAGAAAACTGGATCCCAGAATTTCTAGATTATATTCTGGGTAGTGCTCCACTGGAAGTGGTCTGGGGCACACTCAAGGCGGGAATCAGGGGAAAAACTCTTAGATTCTCTATTAAAAGCAACCAAGAGGCAAAACTAAACTCAAAAAACCTACAAGACAAACTAGCAAGAAAGATTTGGTGAGTGCAATTCAGGGAGGCACCAATATCGAAGGGGCTGTAAGAGATGTTGCCATCGTAAGAAACCTAATAGTAGAAGCCTTCACCTTAAAACCCATTTGTAAAGCCACCCTGAATAAGAAAAAAAATTATGAACTAAGCGAACAGGTAGGACACCAATTAGCAATCTGAACAAAACAGGTGAACACGGAAAATACGATCAAAGAGATTAGAGACCCTATCAATGGCCTTACACAAGACCCCAAAGAGATCAGGGAAGCATTTAAGAGATACTATGCGGATCTATACACTGCGACATACAAAAGTCAATCAAAAATTGAGGAATATTTGGATTTAGTTATGGGGACACAGCTACCTCAATTCGACCAAGACAATCTGGCGGAGGTACCACAATGGGTAGAAATACTCCTTTCAATAAATAGCCTCTCATCGGGTAAGGCAGCCGGGCTAGATGGAATTCCGTCAGAATTTTATGCTAGATTTAGCAAACAGTTGAAAGGAATCTTAACCAATTTAATGACTCCAGTTTTCCAGGGAGGACGCCCACCCGAATCCTGGGCTCAGGCGAAAATTATTGTATTTCCCAAGAAGAATAAAGATCCCACTGAGCTAGGGGCCTTTCGCCCAATTACGTTAATAAATAATGACTCCAAAATGTATTCTAAATTGCTAGCTAGCAGACTTGCCCCAGTAATTCATAAAATTATCTCAGTCAGGCAACATGGATTTGTTCCAGGCAGATCAACCACCGATCATATTCAGAGGGTGATCACACTCTTTGACATAGCGGAATTTACAGGAGATCCTATGGCGCTGATATTGCTAGATGCTGAAAAGGCATTCGATAGGGTCTCCTGGCAATATCTATGGACCGATATGTCAAAGAGTGGGATCGGGGAACAATTTATCAACGCTGTTCGTATGATGTATGTAAATTCGGAAGCGGTGGTTATGATAAATGGGGAAATCTCGGACAACATCAAAGTGACGAGAGGGACAAGGCAGGGCTGCCCTTGCTCCCCTCTACTATTCGCCATATTTATAGACCCGTTTATTCGTAGGCTAGAAACCAACCTAGCTATAACACCAATGAGGACCCCCAATGGAGAAACTAAAACCATGGCATATGCGGATGACATCGCAATAGTCACAACCAACGCAAAGGAAGCAGTGAACTTAATGGAAGAAGAAGCAAATAACTTTGGAGAAATCTCCGGCTACAAATTAAATCAAAACAAAACCCAGATCATAACTAACAACCGAAGCAACTATTACGATGTTAGGGTAATTGAAAACGCAGTATATTTAGGAGTTAATATCACCTCAAATCTAAATAATTTAGTTAAACTTAATTGGAACCCACTTTTGAAACAAACGGAAAAAAGCTTGAAGAGATTGCGTAATCTACACCTAACTATCATCGGAAGATGCAATCTAATCAAAATGCTATTTTTCCCTAAATTCTTATATTTTTTCGAACTATTTGCTTAAATTTTGACCCACAGATCTTCAAAGAAATTTATGATATTTTTTCTCGCTTGATATGGGGGTATGGCAGATCACGTAGACCTATTAGATTCATCACCCTACCAAAAGATAGACGAGGTCGCGCCGTACCTAATTTTAAAGCTTACTTGTGGGCGACAATACTCAAATATAGCAGAGCACTTTTAACTCCAAACCTGGATTCCGATCAAGAGAGGGGGGTCCCAACTCCACAGGAACTTATTCTCGGTAAAGAAATGGGAGAACATCTGTGGCGATTGACTTATGATTGTCATTTCAAAAAAGTTTGCTACAAGACCCTAACAGGAATCTATACTGCATGGAGCCATATATGTAAACTTCTTGGGATTGGAAGGTTCTCTTATTACAGGACCCTCCATAAAAACAACAGCCTCCCAGAGATCTTTACTGACACATGTATGATGCGGTGGGTCAGGTCGGGTATCACTCAATTTGGTTCACTCTATAACCCAAGAGGTTTTAGCTCATTTCAAATTAAAAAAAATAAATTTGGTCTAGAAAACCGAGATTTCTTCAAATACCTACAAATTAGAGATTTTATAATGAAAAAGGGGGGCGGCAGTGCTGCTTTCCAGAAAATCCAGATAATTGAAATAATAGTTCAAAATAATAGAGTCAACATTGGAGAAATTTATAATAACTTAACAACCGGTCTAACCGATGATCTGGACAAACATATCCATAATGGCAGAACAACTAGAAATACCAGAGACCTCAGTCCAGAGGGCATTCAAACTCTCTCAATCGCTATTAATGTTAACCAAACTGCAAGCTCAATTTTATAAAAACCTTCTTACAACTGTATTATACCCCTAATAGAATAGCCAAATGGAGCCTGGAGATAGCTATCTACAGGAGGAAGGGTAGGAACAAGAAAAAGAAAGTATTAGAAATATGGGACCCCCTTATACAATGGATAGAATATCCTGATTAATCGAGTCTTTAAATTTTGAAATATAATTTCTACTGTATTATGTACAAACCTGTACCTCATTATGTTTGCATCCACCAATGTATGTATATATCAATTTAAAATGCCTGTATGGGGGTGGGGAGAGGGGGCGGCGGAGTGGGTCAAAAAATGTAAAATCTCAATAAAGAACAGTTAAAAAAAAGAAAATCCTGAATTTTTCATCTCCTTGTATCCTGGCCAATCTGCATACTTTCTATACCCCCTCCCGCCTACTTCGTTCTATGGCACAGAATCTTGTGACTGTCCCTAGGGTGTGGAGGGTCGGTGCTGGATTGCGCTCTTTTCGTGTGTTGGCCTCAAAACTCTGGAACGTGCTCCCCACTTCCATCCGCAGTATAAATACCTATCTGCCTTTCCTTATAGCTGTCAAAACATTTCTCTTCCCTCCGTTGTAAGTTGCCTTCTGGCCTTTAGCCTTGCAATTTTCTGCTTTCAGCACCGGGACGCTTCTTTGCTGGGGCATCTGTGCGCTCTATAAGCCGTTATAACATAACATAACATTCTAGAGGTATGACCTTGAGGTACTCAGGTGCCCTGCCTTCCGGGCTCCAGACTAACTACAGGGAGTATGCAGCCCTTTGTGTGGCAGCAGGACACAGAATACTTAAGTGTAAGTGGGGCTGTGCCCAGCTTCTCCCTCCCAACCTGCTAGTGATGTCCCATCCAGACATGCCTAAGCTCCCCATTGTGTGTGACTCTCTAGGAGGAACAAACGAAGCCCAACTGTCAGCTACACCCAGTCATGTGACCCAGAGATAGGCTGCAGGCAGCAAATGTATATTCAAGAAAATGCCAATTTTCTCAAAATGAGGCGACCAAAGGAGTCAGGTCCGTTGCGGGACTGAGGGGGGCTGGACCGTAATAATAGGAAACAACTGTAAATTGCCCAAACCTCAATTATTTGGAATTTATTTCAAGGAAAACAAGTGTAAGTCAATGACACCTGAAAAGGTAATTTTATTTATACCAATTTTTCATATTCTTTGTTTTTTGTGGGATCTCTTTTTAGAGACAGAGAAGACACACTCTAACACTCATCACATTAACTACATAACTTATACAAAATTCAAGAGGAAAGCCTCACACTGTGGACACCGATTACTTCACCGCTGAGCGCGCCCTGCACCATGGAGCCGAACCGCAGAGCTCCATCCAAACGCCTGGGTCATTGAGGTACATGCCGCGAACCCAGGTCGGAAAATAACACGCAAATTGCCGCCATAGACTGGAATATTCTACTTCCAACATTACCAAGACGAAGGACAAGATCAGCGACCGCAATCTCCTCTCCCCAAAGAGGCGCCGGAGGATGCTCACTGAGAATCAAACCATAGAGGTGCCGTCCCCCATGTCCACCATCTAAAATCCAAGGAGCCTGATACTCACAGACAACTCATAAAGCCCTGATGAGGGTTCGAAAACGTGTCATTCGAACCTGAAACGCGTCGGCATTCTGCAGGAGCCTAGTGTTTCATTAGGTGTTTCTGCAAAAAAAGAAAAATACAGTTCTCGCTCTTGCTTTCACTGAGCTTTAGTTGTCATGTAATAGGAATTTATTTGTAAATATTAATGAACTGATGTGATAATTTGTTGTGTTCTGTGTTGCCATTCGTTATATTGATTGTTTTTCTTTCCTCTTGAATTTTGTATAAGTTATGTAGTTAATGTGATGAGTGTTAGAGTGTGTCTTCTCTGTCTCTAAAAAGAGATCCCACAAAAAACAAAGAATATGAAAAATTGGTATAAATAAAATTACCTTTTCAGTTGTCATTGACTTACACTTGTTTTCCTTGAAATAAATTCCAAATAATAGAGGTTTGGGCAATTTACAGTTGTTTCCCAATTTTCTCAAAATGGCATTTTCAAAATGGTAACTTAAATCCTGACTTTAAGATTTTAAATTCCAATTCCAGAGACACCAAACATGAAGGGTTTACCTATTCCCATTTGGAAAATGCACTTATAAAACGTATCAAGGTAATTATGTCATCCGATGGAAGGTGAGCCTTGCAGCAGTAAAAAATGCATTTCACTATGAGGAGATGTAACCTTTATAGTACATGTCTTACTTTTAAAAACGTTGCCCACTGCCCTTTGGACTGTCCAGGTCCTACCCTAGGGGTGGCATATGTATTAAAAAGAAAGATTAGGGCCTGGAAAAAGGTTTATTTGCCAGCTCAAAAACTGCACACATATGCTTCAATGGCAGGCCTGAGACATGATTACTTAAGTTGGTGGCACAATTAGTGCCACATACCCTTAGAAGCACAGCACTTACTTTAATTAAGTATGCGAATTGGGTATAAGCCAAGACGAGAGCACAAACACTTTATCATTCGATATCAGTTTTAACATGCACACAGTCCTAAGGCCAACAAGAACAAATTCAGCACAAATGGAGGGCTGAATGCAAAAGGTCTGGGGATGATGACCTTACAGAAAGTGCACAGTCAAACACTCTATCTACATGAGCTGCACTCTGCAGCACAGATTCAAAAAGGAAAACTCATCTAAGGGTTGTTTGTGTGCAGGGTGATGTCTCATTCTGCACAAAAACAATCCTGCCGACAATGCATGCACCCTTACACCATGGTGCATGGGTGCCTGTGCTGGAAAGGCCAGAAATACATCATATAATGGTAAATATGGCGCATTCTAGCACTCTCCCTTTTGCGAAGTACTGCACAGTGTCTTGCTGTGTTGCGATGTATAAAAGTTTGATACAAATCTGGGGCCTGGTTTGTCCCAGTTGGAATTTTTACATTATGACTTTGTCTCTGAAAATGAATGAAATTAAATTCAAAAATCCACAGAGGATGTAGCCAAGAAGGTCTCCACAACTCCGTATAGCTGTCAAACAAATTCCTAGGGAAGTCAGGGACTTCTGACAGGAAAGGTCCAAGCAGAAGAAATTAGAAATTTGTCCCAAGAAATGTTACTTCACCTTGCGAAGACTTCTATGTGAGAACTTAGTAATTTGTTTGAGCTTGAATTGTTCCTGCAAGGAATGTAAGCTGAAGCCGTACTGGGCTCTGCGAGGATGGATACCTTCCCTGCAACCTCCTGCTGAAATGGATTTGCTGCTTTGGAAAAGCTCAGAGCGATGCAACCTGAATCTTTGGACAAGCACCAACGCTTCTTAGTCGGATTGACCTTGCAGGTTTGTCCCTTTCTTCCGGATGTCTTTGGAGCCAAAACGTTTCCAAAACCCAAGTTTTTTAGGATATAAGGAGGTGTGCTCTTGGGCAGAGCCAAGAGTCCCCGAAAGAGCACTTGGGGGTCAGTGGGCAGTTGGGCAGTTGGGCTTTTCAGAAAAAAGGGACTCGAGCAGCTTGTTGTATCCCTGCAGACAACTGACCCTCGGAGTCCACCTCTCTATTCAGGGTCTTTCTTCTGCTTTCTACGGGTCATGTAGTGTTCTGAAGATGGTGCCCAAGGGTGCCACATTTATGCCTGGTAGAAGCCTGTAAACTGGTGTGAACTATGGCCCATCCCTAAAGTTCCTAGGGGTAAAGCTAACCACTTTAAAGCAGTTCCTATGTGCTCCACTGCAAACAGTCCCAGAGTGCCCTTTTACCAATAACCAAGATGACAAAGATTCATTCCCTTGTGAAAAGCTCCTGTGCCCACCCTAGAGGTGTGGCCAGGGAAATGAGCAGCTCCTTCTCAATGCTCACTCAAAAGCAGTTCTGGGCGCAGCTTCTCTCTCATTTACCCGGGTTTCAGACTGGCTAGTGGGCAAAGGAAGGGGACAAGTCTGGGTGTTCGCTACACCTCCCGTGACAGGGTAGACCTATTTGTAAAGATAAATAACCTCATGTCAGAAGAACAGAACAACTCCCTAGACCAAGGCCTTTTTCTCAGCTCTGGGAGCAAATTCACACCTCATCAAGGAGCCATTCAGCTCCTGGGTGAAAGATGGAAGCTCATGAAACTGGGCCTCTAGAGGATTTAGGCAGGTTAAAGGTGGGTGACTTTTATAAGTACCTTTTGTAAAATACTTAGAACAAATCGAACTTTAAGAGTGAATTAGGTTTGTAATAAATATTTTTTAAAGTCTTTGTAGCAGTCTCCTAGGGTGAGATAATATTATTAATTGTAATATTGCATCCTAATGCTTGCTTATAGAACAGCTAACTGTGCTATGGTGAAAATAACTTTAAGGGCCTTGTCAATGTAAGGGAATGTTTAACGTTAAACATTTTCATGTTCTAATTTTTGATAGCATGTTGCCTGCCTTACGGGCATTTAGGCCTCCTTAGTGGTAATTTATCAATATGTAAAAAGAGGGTTGTGGTCTGTCACAAGCGGTTATTTTGGCAGGTTAATTTGCATTTTGTAAATGGCACAGACTTGCTGCAGTAGTAGACTCACAGTCATGGTTTGCACTATTACTCTACTGGTGGCACAATGTGTATTGTGGTCAATTAGGGGCATTTATCTTACAAGCCATGGTTATACTTTGAACCATATACTAGGGACTTATAGGTGAGTTATATTTCCCACATAGGAGCAGAGCCAATTTGGACATTTTTTGTGATCCGATCACATACACCAGGGCCGATTTTAAATTAGTTTAAAAAAAACAGCAGCGTCAGTCTAAAAAATGGGGCTTATGCAAAAAGAGGCATTTTCCTTTCTAAGATATGGGCATAATTTTAATTATGTCAGCTTAACTTGCATAATTTGGATAGTTTTGCATTTTAGTACAGCAAATTCCCAAAATTATTTAATTACGAGACTTCTCATATCAAGGTGTCATTTATGGTAAAAATGTATTGCGAACATGCAATTCTCAGTAAACATGTACCACAAATAAATAGCAACAACAGAGCGAGAGTGGGTGTAGTTCTCAATGCTTTCGTTTAAATCCATTCTCATTTTAAAAATTGACATAAGGACAAATTTTGCACTCAAATATAACAGAAAATGACTGAATCAATTTTTGCCTAAATACCAATAATTTTGGGTAATTTTGTTGTAATCTCACGTAATTGCAAAACCAAGATGATGTTTCCCACATCAGTATTAATGTCACATTTAAAATGTACTTTGTATGCCCGCATAGCAGGTGTCTAATTTGTAAAAAAGTCCCACTCTATAATTTTTTTTAAAAACTGCGCCATCACAGTGATTGAAGGCCTTAAAGATATTTCACTGTGTGAATTTAGCAACATATTCCATAACACAGTCCTAGGTATAATTTAAAATCTAATATTTAATTCCACGTGACTGACAGGTAAAATGACAGAAAAGTCATTCAAACTCATTTTCCACTTAATATTCGAAATCTGATGTAAGGGTTGTTTACCACTGCTGATCAGTGCTAAAGTGCATATGCTCTCTGTATGAATTGTTATTATGACTGGCTATCCATGATTGGCAGATTTGTTTCACCTATCAGTAGGTCCCTAGTAAAGTGCACTGAGTGTGCCAGGGCTGGTGATTCAAATGCTACTAGTGGGCCTACAGCACTGATTGTGCCAACCACATGAGTAGCCCTAAAATAATGTCTCAGGCCTGCCACCACAGTGCCTGTGTGCAGTTGCTAATTGCCATGCTGACCTGACCAGTGTCCCCACTGGCCTGGCCTAACCCTTCCTTTTCTGTACACATTGGACACCCCTATGGAAGGCCCAAGGTACCCCCCTAGGCAAGGTGCAGTGTGTGAAAGGTAGAGCATGTACTAGTGTGGGTGACATGCTCTGATAGTGAAATACCGGCAATTTTGTTTTTCACTATTGAAAGGCTATCTTGCCCATAGCACAGAATGTGGAATGCCGTGTATAATGTTAACCTGCATATCTTCCAATAGTAGCAAGATAGAAAATTAAAGTCTGGTATCCCTGAACTCAGAATTTAATAACCCATCTTTTAGGAAGGATGTTTTTTTAATCTTGTGTTTGAAAATAGCACTTTTAGAAAGTGGCTGTTTTCTTGTCTGACCTTTCTGTGTGCCTTTGCCTGTTTGTGAATTGACTGTCTGGTTTGTGAGTGACAGGGGCTGGGGTGGCTCCAGATGGCTGGGTGAGTCAGCACTAGGCTGAATAGCTTCATCTGCATCTGGAGTGGTGGGAGGGGATAGCACCTGGGCCTGAATTGGGCTGTACCTGCCTCCCACAATGCTGGCTCCACCTCCTGCTGGGCGTCTGACGACCCTGCCCCTCTCTCTCAAAGCAAAGAAGGAGTCATGTAAATAGAGTGCTCAAGGACTGACCTGAACTGGTTTGGACTAGGCAAATGCCTCTCTGCCTTCAGAGAACAAAGAGAATACTGGTATAAAAAGGGGTACCGAGACTCCACAACTTTAGATCATCCTGGAATCAAGAAGGAACCTCTGCCAAGGAGAAATGCTGGAAGTCTGAAGAGAAAGGACTGTCCTGCTGTGTGTTGTAGGCTGACCTGCAGTTGCTATTCTGCCAAGGAGAGAGGAAGGACTTTGATGTTGCTGTGTCCCCTGCTTGAAGAGATCCCCAAGGGGCTGAGAAGAGCTGACCTCCTGTTAAGAAGTCCCAGGAACAAAAGGACTTCCCCCCCAGCTTTCCCAGCCCCCCTGAACTCTGCTGTGTGAGTTCTGACCTGCCTGGAGTGCTTGATCCATTTGTGTGGCCTCTGGATATTGTTTCCTGCTGTTTGGGGAGCTGGAAAACAAGAAAAGAAGAAGATCTCCAATTTGCACACATCGCTCGCTTGCGGAGCGCATTGTCAACAGTGCAAGAGAATTCCTGTCACCGCGAAGATCGTCGCAGCGCCTGTTGCCGCTGCCAGAACTGACGCATCATTCGCTTGCGGAGCGCATCGCTCCAGTGGTGGAAGATTCCTGTTGCTGCGAATATCGTCACAGAGCCTGTCGTCGCTGTGAAACCGTTGCATCACTTGCTTACGGACTGCATCCCGTCGCTGCGAACATCGTTGCAGAGTCCTGCGACAATGCATCGAGGTGTTGCGGCAGAAGATAATCAATGCTGCTCCGTGCATCGCCACTGCACCAAAGATCACCGCTGTACCGAAGATCATCGCATTGTGCCTGTGCGAGACGCTTCAAAAAGAGAACCTGCACCCCAGAATCCACACAAGGTATTGCATCGCTCACCATACAGAACAGAATCATTGCAACACGCCTGCTGCATGCAGGGGGGTTGTCGTATTGCCTCCCCAGGGTCTCAGGAGTGACGCATCTCTTGTTTTTTTACACTGAAGTTGCCGCTAGGAACTTTTGTCGCATCTACAGGTACTTTGGGCTAAAAGTGACACAACTGTGGATTATTTGACGCAAACCCTAGAACTCTTTTAAAATCCTATTCTTGAACTGTGTATGTTAGATTTTTGTCACTTTGGTCTTGTGTAGTTTAGTTAAAGATACTTTATTTTTCTAAACTGGTGTGGAGTCCATTTGTGGTGTTTTCACTGTGTTACTGTGAGCGTTGGTACAAATACTTTACACATTGCCTTTGATAAGCCTGGCTGCTTGAGCCAAACTACCAAGGGGGTGACCCTGACTAGAAGCAAGGGTCCCTATTTGGACATTAGTACCTACCTCTGCCAACTAGAGACCCCCAGATCTAACAAGGGATAAATCACATTTTCTAAAAATCAGTTTCTGCCACCCATCCCTTCTCCCTTGATGGCATACAAATCCTTGGCAGTGAGAGTTATGAAACATGAATTAGAAGACAATGGTCTTCCTCTTCATCCAGGAAGTACAAGGTGGTGTTACCTGTGGATGACTTAGAAGTAAATAGCTATCCTGAAGTTGAAAGGACCAGCTATCAGAACAAAGAACATGCCTTCTTTTCAGTCTAAAATGTCAATGCAGACTTCTGCTGTTCATTCCCAAGATCTTCCTAGTTAGCCTTCTCCAAGCTCCAGTTGGGGAGAGAACCAAGCTGGACCTGATCATGTAGGAAAATATCTCAACCAAATAGGGAGTGGAAAAGTAGCTGAAGCAAGGCTTACTGTGTATCCAAAGGGTTTTACCATGGTGAATCAGGGACTCCTGAATAATTTTACAGTAAGGCATATTAAAACTGCTGCTAAAGGACATAGAGGACTGGAAGAACGTTGTTAGGATTGGGTAGCAGAATTTCTCAAGTCATTAGCAAGTAGACAGTTTAAATATGGCACCTCTACCTTCTCAGAATGGTTCTGGGCAAGAGAAAACTACAGTGTAAGGAAAAGACCCTGCTGGAAAAAGAAGACTCAAAGACTCCCAAGACCTGCTGGCATTAAGAGGCTGTTATGTTATGGTGATTTGCAAAATGCAGTAACCACCGAGCCGGTATCCAGGATCTTGGGCACGGTGTGTAGCTGTGTGGTCTCAAGGTGCATACAATGCAGAAGGACTCCTGATTCCAAAGGGGCCCAACTGACTATAGAAGATGGGAAACTACAGGAGTCCTAGCTGAGGGCTGAAGACTAGCCAGAAGGAATTGTTTCAGCAGTTAGAGATTAGTGGGAATTAGTAATTTTTTGCACCTTTGAGAACCTAGACAAGAAACCAGTGCTTGCCCAGAGAGGTCTCACTTAGCACACAACACAAATCAAGGCTCGTCCAGCTTGAAAATTCTTGCCAATATGAAAGGAGGTTCAGTGGGACCTTGTGGTAATGGTATCTTACCTTCTGGAGCTTTGCCCAGGTACAGTTTCCAGCTTTGCCCCACTTGAAGATTTTGAGAACCATAAAAGCGAATAAGTCATGACACCAAACCATTGACCAGAGCAAGGAAAGAAATCTATAGGACCTGGAAGAAAAAATGGCAGCTATGTACTTCATATTCAATTTATGTCCTATGTCAGCTATCCTTGGAATATGTAAAAAAGATATAAGGATACACTGAACAAAACATTTTTGGGACATTTTGATATTATGTGGTTCCAAGGTCTCCTGTTTGTGTATGTGATCACTGGGAGATTTGTAATTTTGACTATGTATATGTTAATATGATGTATTGTTCTTTAATTTCTCTGGACACCCGTTGAAAAGAGAAATTTGAAAATAGATATTTATACATGTTTTAATATATGAAAAATTATATATTTAAAACAAGTTAATGGTTGTGTTGTGTCAATGGTTTAGATATAATTTTCTTGAAAGATTTGTGTTTTTCGAGTCAGGAGAAGTGTCACTAATGCTTGAGGGATCATTTATAGGCCCTTTTAGTATTTGTTGTTTAATGAAAAAACATTATTTTACAATTCCCTTCAAAGACATTTTGTTCACCTGACAGAACTGTTTGTAGCTCATAACGTATACTCTTCTCTGCGCAGGGCTGCCCTCTCCACCAGTCCAAACCTTTCAACTTCCTTCTTTCATTGGGATATCTGAGTCACTGTGGAAGATCTCAAACTCTGTGTTAAGAGGCGCTTCGTTATTAATAGTGCTAGGTCTGCAAATTGCTACATCATTTTAACGCCTTTGGGTCACGCATACAGCCCCAAGATACAGTGTTCCAGTGAGTGCTAAGTTTCTCCTTCAGCTAACTCAGACAGTTAATCTGCATCCAGTAGCAGGAGATTACAGGGCAGGCCCTCAACACATGGAGCAGTGTAGCATCTTGGGTATTACAACAGGGCATGCAGGATACATGGACAGAAACATGGCATGGAGCCTATGTAGTGTGAGATACGACCTGTGCAATGTTGTGAATTGAATACATTTGAATTGTGAATTTTGTGAGACTTTCTTGGGGTAAAGAAATAGAATAACCACTTCTCTATCTCTAGCCGGAGAACAAGATACTTCAACCTGAAGCCTGTGTGACTTTGAAAATACCAGGCATTTTATCGTGAAGACTGTGGCAGAAACTCAAATTTTAAATACTTCAGTTCAAGAATTCGAGAAGAACTGTGCAGGGGTCTTTATTGTTAAGATTCGTTGTCCTGAAGAATGTCTTAAGGAGTCAACAAACATAAGACAGAAACGTCGACTTTATTGTCCATATCTTTTTTGTTCTGATTTAATTTGAACAGCGGCATCTCTTTTTGTTTGATCATAGGAGTCGCTGCCGCATATCTGTAATAGATTGGACTTCAATACAGATGGATTAATGGAGTGATTCATTTATTTCCTGTTCATTTGTATGGCTTTGTATAATTGTTTTTAATGCTGAACAGTACCCTAATTTCAACAATATAAAAATAATCATCTTTCTATGAAACAAATATCCCGTGTAGTTTTTTGTACTTATTGTGATTAATCTCTTAGTCCTAAATATTGAGACACAAGGAATTATAAACAGATGCCAATTAAGTTGGATAGACCACGATCCATAACAAATAATTATAGTTCTATAATCTGTGATTGGTTTCTAACAAATAAGTCCCCTTGCAGGCGCATTTGTCTTTATCAACTTTGATAATAACATTTTTTTTAAAAGGAAAAAAGTTATACATCACTTAGTTGCCAAATACTTTGTACATAATACAACAGTTCCAATGGACTTATATTCTTCAAAATCAATTCAAGGCATTTGACATACATCATCATTATGCATTATATGAACTTTTGTTTCCAAGGTAGATTGGTTCGTACATTACTCAATGTTCTTTATCAATAAAGTTTACACACAGGGATAATGTGCAGAAGGGAGCAACTGCAACCATATGCACTAGATTCCACGTTGATGTCGAACAGATTTTATATTTTATATACGCGTTAAATTTCTTATTAACATGACATACAGAAATAATGGCATACCAAGATAATATGACCTTTTGAAAATGATATATAGCAGTAGATTATCACAAATTTACTAAAATAACAATCCATCCATTTAATATTCCTCACAGAAACTAAGTTGGAATTCACGCCACATTTTCTTGTTAACATGACATACAAAGATAGTTAGGATGCATGCTGTTGACAATTAGCACCAATTTGCTAAAACTAAAATCAATCCATGTAATAATGCTCACAGAAACAGTTTACAAAAATGAGAGAAATGTTACATCAGTTCATATTCATAAAGTTCATGG
This sequence comes from Lissotriton helveticus, assembly GCF_964261635.1. NCBI lineage: Eukaryota > Metazoa > Chordata > Amphibia > Caudata > Salamandridae > Lissotriton > Lissotriton helveticus. The sequence goes on from NC_136059.1 coordinate 2,115,294,527, forward strand.
TAGTATCAAGTATAAACAGTAAAACCAATACTTGAAGACTGATACATTTTCTTATTACTACATAACAGGAGAGAAAAGGGGGGGGGCTGTAGTGCACCAGCACACTGATAATATAGCAAGATGGTAAAGATCCTACCCAAAAGTTAAAGAGTGACACTCCTCCATAGTGTTTAATCCCTTGTTTATGCTATCACAGTGAAGGATCCAGCGGCATTCATATTTATTCAAAATGTTGGCTATACTGCCACCGTGCGGAGGGGTCCGTATGACCTCAATAACTTGCTTTCTCAAATCTGAAGGTGCATAATTCATTTCCATAAAATGTGCCACCAAGAGTGCATTGTCTGTCTTGCACCAAATACGACTCTTATGTTGGCCAAGACGTATTTTGATTTTCTGTGTCGTCTGTCCAATATAAATAAGGTCACAGGGACACCAAACCGCATATATAATATTTTGCATATTGCAGTTCGAATGTTCCCGCAAATCATGACATATGTCAGCATGAATAAATTGCTTAGTGTTCAAACTGGAATGACACATGAGGCAGCCGCCACATCTGTAGTGCCCCACTATTTTATTCAGTCCCCACATAGTGGTTACATTTGGTATTTCCGCCTGAGGCACAGCTGCTCGGACTAGATGATCACATACATGTTTTACTCTCTTATAAGAAAAGAGGGGTTGTTCATTAGTAATTCCTGTAGACTTCACCAAGGGCCGAATGAGAAAGCATATGATTTATTGATATTATTGGAATGACCAGAAAACTTCGCCACCTGCCTGATCCGCTGTGCCAATAGCTCCAACACTAATGCAAATAGCAATTTGGACAGCGGGCTTCCCTGGTTAGTGCTACAAGAGATTGTGTAGGGGTCCAAGATGTAGGAACTGGTTCAGGCTCACACTGTGGAAGAGGCATTTAGGATACTTACCCATCAGATGTAAGTTGGTTGGACTCTCAAGTGCTTAAGGGTAGCAAACATGAAGTCCCAACATAGCGTGTCAAATGCTTGCTGGAGGTCTAAGAAGAGACAGCCAGCCCAAGAGTATTGGTCTCGCACTGCATCCATGACATTATATAGTCAGTGTATGTTGAGGGAGGTATTAAGGTTAGGGACAAATCCACATTGACCCATATGAATGAGCCTTGGGAGCAGAAGGAGAAGCTGTTTAGCAAAGTACCTTGCTGAGAAGTGTTGAGGAGCAATAGTGGTCTGCATGAGGCCATAAAAGAGGGTGGCTTGACAGGATTCAGTAAAGAGGTCACCAATGCCTGTCTAGTGGTGGTGGGCAGCATACCCTATTCTAGTGAGGCCTTGTACATTTGCTCCTGTGAGGAATTAGGCGACTAGCATAGGTTGTGTAAAACTCTACAGGAAGTCCATCCATTTTTGGAGTTTTATTTCAGGCTAATTCCTTAATGGCCTAACAGATTATGCCAGAGGTCAGAGGCGCTCCCAAGGATTCCCTATCAGGAACTGGGATCTTGGGAACTTCCAGCTATTGTAAGAAAGACTTGAATGATGGGTGTCAGTCAGGGGGTCGCTGAGTATAGTTCCTCATAGATATCGTGGAATGCTTTATTTATCTCTAATTGTGTGGTGACCTGGACCCTCAGTCAGAGATCAGTTCTTCCCCCGCAGCTCCTCTAGTCTGCGCTCTGCCCTACGGGCCCACACTGGCAGGGTTCGAGAACTCTCCCTGCTGGGTCCCGCATTTTTATTTTCATTTCTATATTACTTGTTCTTGGCTCCTTTTCTTTTGTAATGTATCTACTCTTGGCTCCTTGGCTTGTTTTGCCCACTTCCCCCGTAGCCCATAACGCTGCCAATGCGTTCGTTTATTTTCCCACTGCAACCCACACCTCTCCTGCCTACTTAAATGGCAACCGATGCGTGGTCGTGCTGCGGACTTGCACAGCGGGAAAGCCTAAGGCAAGCCCGTCTGTACCCGTCCGTGTCTTGACTGTGCCCAGCACCAGACCCCCTGGCCCTCGTGAGAGCCACGGCACCTGACAACGCTACGAAGCCGGCTTCCTCATTGGACTCAACACCGGCCGATCATCAAACTTCTTCCAAGCCAGCCCGATATTCACCCACAGACCCTTCACATGCCATAGCTGCAGCTTCACCAGCACGCCCTATCCAATCCGTCAGAGGAGAGCGCAACCACCTCAGATGCATACTAATTAACACACGCTCCGTCCACAAGCACACCAACGAACTCTGGGACCTACTCGACTCAGTCTCCCCGGGCGTCACCTTCCTAACAGAGACATGGATGAACCCCTCTTCGGCACTCTGCATTGCCATAGCCATCCAAGATGGATACAAGATCACCAGAAGGGACAGTACCAACAAACCAGGAGGAGGAATCGCCAACGTCTATAGGAATACCCTCAGAGTCTCAACCTGCACGACATACACCTCCAGCAGCACTGAGCACCTACACTTCCAGATCCACACCGACCCCAACACCATCCTCAGAGGAACATCCATTTACAGACCGCCCCGGACCCCGTTCACAATTCATCGACGCCATCTCAGACATTGTCAGCACGCACGCTCTTGCGTCTACAGACTACATCCTCCTCGGAGACCTGAATTTGCACCTCGAGAACGCCGACAACAGCAACACCGTAGCTCTGCTCAATAACCTCGCCAACCTCGGACTCAAACAACTCGTCAAAACCCTACCCAAACCGCCGGACACACGCTCGACCCCATTCTCTCAGCCAGCAACCACGTCACCTTCAGCCACACTACCAAACTCCACTGGACCGGCCAACGCTGCATCCACTTCACCTTCAGGAAACCCACCGTGCACTACCACCCGCTACGGATCCCCTACCACAGCTGGACCAAGGTTAGAGAAGACCAGCTCATCACCGCCCTCGCCCGAGGCCCACTGACAAACATCTCCGACACCGACACAGCCGCCAGCAACCTCAGGCAATGGATCGACGACTGCACCAACACTCTCACCCCAATCCAAAAACCGTCAAACAGATGCACTGACAGAAAGGTAAGCTGGTTCACCACCAACCTCCAGGAATCCAAGTGGACTTGCGAAGATTTGTGAAAAAGTGGCACCACGAAAAGATACTGTCAACGACGCAGCCCTAAAGAATGCCGGCCGCAAGCACCACCAACTCATCCAAGCCACCAAAAGGACCTCCTGCAAGGATCGCATCGACAACAATGCACACAACAACAAAGAACTCTTCAACATCGTGAAGGAGCTCTCCAACCCCAGCTCCAGCTTCAACAACATCCCGCTGTAGCAAGACCTATGCGACTCCCTAGCCACCTTCTTTCACAGCGAGATCGCAGACATCGATAACAACTTCAACACCCAGACCCTCCCTACAGCCCCCAACACTGTAGACTCACCGCCCCCCAGCCTCACCAAGTAACTGCTCTCCTGGGCTCACTTCAATGCTGATGACACCATCAAGACCATGAACACCATCCACTCCGGCTCACCATCCGACCCCTACCCTCTTCAACAAAGCAAAATGCATCATCGCACCCCAACTTCAGAATATCATCAACAGCTCCTTCGAGATCGCCACCTTCCCGGAGAGCTGGAAGCACGCCGAGATCACACAGCAGACCCAAAGGACCTCCAGAACTTCCGGCCCATCTCCCTTCTTCCGTTCCCGGCAAAAGTCATCCAAAAGATCGTCAACAGGCAACTGACCCACTTCCTTGAAGAGAACAACATCCTGGACCCGTCCCAATCTGGATTCCGCAGCAGTCACAGCACCAAAACCGCTGATGACATCAGGACCCTACTGGACAACAGCAAAACTGCAGGCCTCATCCTCCTGAAACTCTCGGCTGCCTTCGACACCATCTGCCACCACATCCTACGCTCACGCCAACATGATGCAGGAATACGTGATAAAGTCCTGGACTGGATTACCTCCTTCCTCACTGACAGAACCCTGAGGGTCCTCATTCCCCCTTCCGTTCCGAAGCCACCAAGATCATCTGCGGCGTGCCCCAAGGATCAGACCTCAGCTCTACCCTTTTCAACATCTACATGGCACCGCTCACCAACATCATCCACTTTCACAACCTCAACATCGTCTCCTACGCCGACGACACTCAACTGATTCTCTCACTCACCAAAAACTCCACCTCCGCCAAAACCAACCTCCACAAAGGATTAAAGGCCGTCGCCAGTTGGATGCAGACCAGTCGCCTAAAACTTTACTCAGACAAGACAGAGGTCCTCATCCTCAGATCCACTCCATCTGCCAGGGATGACTCTTGGTGGCTAGCTGCCCTGGGTGCCACACCCACTGACTACGCGCTGGAACCAGAAGGACGGTCACACAGACCCTTGTCAGCAGTAGACTGGACTACGACAACGCAGGGAACAAGATCAAACTTCGGAAGAGGCTCCAACGTATACAAAACGCCTCTGCACTCCTCATCCTCAACATTCCCCGCAACACCCACATTACTGCCCACCTGCAAGACCTGCACTGGCTCCCAGTCAAGAAGAGGATCACCTTCAAGCTCCTCACCCATGCCCACAAAGCAATACACAACGCTGGACCATCATACCTCAACAAGCATCTCACCTTCTACACCATGAACTGGCAGCTGCGCTCCGCTGACCTCGCTCTCGCCACTGTCTCACGCATCCACAGGACCTCCACCAGTGGCAGATCCTTCTCCTACCTCGCTGCCAAGACATGGAACACCCTCCCTACACAGCTGCAACAGACCCTGGACCTGCTGACCTTCAGGAGGCTTCTCAAGACCAGGTTGTTCGAGCAGTAGCTGCACCCCCACCCACTGCTCAGCACCGTAAGACCCTCACAGGAGATTAGTGCGCTCTACAAATAAATGATTGATTTATTGATTGACCTGTTGTGGAGTAACTATGGTGAGGATAGGGGTGGGTGGGGGTATCGGACTGATCATCTGGGCTAGTAATGTACCAGACTTGTCTGCCTCAGTTGGGACTTTTGAACATATGCCCTTTAGTCAAACACATGCAGGTGCTCGAGTAGTTCAGCATAGTCAATCCTAGAAACCGGTATGGCTAGGGAGTGTGTGTTGTCTGCTATGGCATCTTTTTTGAAGAGGCCCAAGCTATCCTCTACATGGGTAAGCTTATTAAAGACCGTCCTGCAGGTTCCATCCATGGAGCTCAAAGATGTCCCTTGGACACTACTTTAAATGCCTCCCATTCTACAAATGCAGAGTAGGGCATGTTGGGGTTTTCAGTGAAATACATGTCTATCACTTCAGCCAAGGTGCTGCGGAACAGCTTGTCTTCCAAGAGACTTGACTGTAAGTGCCAGGTGGGCATGGGAGCTGACACCTGGCCCATTGACAATGTTACCTCCAAGGGAAAATGGTCTGAGAATGTTTTCCTAAGCTACGTGGTATGAGCAATTTTGTCTTGGAGTGAGGCACTGCACAGGTTTTATTGAAGTTGTCCATGAAGCTTGTGCATGAGTATAAAGAGTATTCACGCATTCCCTCATTGCAAATGTACCATGCATCTGATGGGGGCATCCCTTCCACTCGGCGTCTTGGAGTCTTAGCTTGTCTGAATGAGTTTGTGCCCATTATTGGGGGGCGAGATTGTTCCAGATCCACATCAAATACCACATTAAACTCCCCGCCCAATACCAAGGGATATTGTGCCCAGTCCAAAATCATTGTGAATAAAAGTGTTAGGAAAATGCCTTGTTCTGTGTTGGAACAGCAAGGCAGGCTGTGGGAGAACCCACAGTTAGGGGAATGCACAGCTCAAAGACAATAATGTCTAAATCAAATTTATCAATGACAGTTTAGAATTCTTATGAAAAGCTCTGAGGCCAACAATTATATGTTTCATCACATATGTTTTACTGTTATCGCATTTTACAAATCACAACTCAAAAACATTATTAGCATGTATATGTCTACAAACTGTTCGTATCAATTGTCAAAATAATATCAAGTCAACAATGCGTTTGAGCACTTAAGAGGTACATAACATTCTTGTTTCATCCATCCCAATGCATTTCGGGTTACGTGGAACCCTTCGTCAGGGGAAAGCGTTCGAGGGTGAAGTTTTCTCATTCAATGTCGCCACTGGAAATTAAAAACACAACAACATGCAGTAAAAATACTGCTCGGCTATTAGGATTTGCACCCCAAGTTGTGCATTGAAATAAAGAGTGTTGGAGATAAGCCAGTATAGTAGTTGAATGAAATGAATCCTCCAAGCAAGGAGAGTGAAAAGGGTCCAATCACCATAAGGTGAAAATAATATAGAATAAAAATAATAATAATATGGTGATAACGTCTTGGTGATACCTTGCAAAAAGTGTTGATCCGGACAAGAGATCAGGTGCTAAGGGTTTCAGTGCTGAGCACTACTGTCTGTAAATACAATGATACAATGATGTATTATAATGGAGACTGTCCTGTGGCAGTAGAGAGAGGGCAGAGACCGTGAATGAAACGTGACATTCTTGTGCTCGCTTACCGGAAATGTAGTTATGTGAGCACTAGCGAGAGTGCTGGTAATCCGGAGTAATGGGGAGAAGGAAAACCCTCTGTGTGGCTCGGCTGCGGGTCACCGTACTATAAAGATAAACATGGGGAGCGAAGTTAGACTCCTCCAATTATCGATGTTTTCACTATAGACATAGCGTCTACTAAAGAATAAGGAGCGGGATAAACATACCGGAGGTTTACCAAGTTCTCAGACCGTCAGTTGCTTCGAACGCGATGAATGGGAGATAATCCAGGGTGCAATGCGCGACCGGGGAGGTTCTATACAGAAGGCAGTGGGAGGTCTACTGTGCGTAAAAATAGACCCAAGGGTGAACAACGATGTGGAAAACGGAATGGAGCAGTGTCCCCAAGGATCAGGAAATGAAACGAAGGATCAAGTGTATAGAAGATAGAGATAATTATGAAAATGAAATGAAAGGGGTGAAAAGAACACAATATGTGATGTGTGGTGTTGAAAAAGATAAATAAAAACAGAATCTAAAACGAGAGTAATTTTAGGGAAAGACATATTTTAGAAGAAAGAAAAAGAAGAATGAAACATTTGTGAACAAGCAGTCAAAGTGGAAAACAAGATAAGAAGTGGGTGCAGATCCTGTACAATATTGAGCTGAAAGGAATACTTTAGCTAGTTGGGGCATGTATGCTTCCCAGTACCAATGGTTCCCCATGAAATGTGCCCTGGAGTAGAGTATAATGAGCATGTATATTAATCCTAGTGTCCAGGGCTGTGAATGGTAACCCTGAATTAATCCACACCGCAGCTTCCTGCGCAAATGCAGAATATGTGGTACAGATTAATGCTGCCTTCATTTTTGCGTAATTTGAGTGACTCACGTTGAGTGAGATGAGTCTCCTATAAACTGACAATATGTCCCTGTCGGTGGTGCATTTGGGCTAATATCCGGTGGCATTTATGTATGGAACCCATACCCTGGACATTCCAGGTAATCACTGTTAGGGGCCTGTAGTTGGCAATGGTATTCACCTTTGTCCAAATAGGGACCCTTACTCCTAAGTCAGCATAAGGGGATTACACTCCTTAATAACCTCTGCTCACTCCCTTGGTAGCTTGGCACGAGCAGACATGCTTATCTCAGAGGCAGTGTGTTAAGCATTTGTGAATATACACAGTAACACAGTGAAAACACTACAGATGGACACAACACAGGTTTTATAAAAATAAGTGATGAATGCGAAAAAGTTCTCAACAAAGTACCTGGAAGCGTAACGCAAAGTAAACAAAAGGATCGCAAAAGGGGAAATCCGTCAGTTCCGTGATCGGGGGAGATGATGCGTCGTGCCTCAATGCTTGCGCAGAGTAGGGGATGCGTCGTTATCCTTACCGGTGCAGAGGTGATGCGTCGATTCTCGACCTGCAGGCCTATGGCGGTGCGCATGATGGCGCCTTGATGCGATGCGATGACCCAGTTGCGATGCGAAAAGATGGCGCACTTGATGCAGCGATGTGATGATGATGCATAGACGCCCTGGCAGCCTTGTGATGACTCTGTAATTTGGAGCCACGACAGGCCCTTCGACATGCTTCTCTGGACTAGACAGTCCTCCTCAGTCACCTATCTTAAAGGCGCCCTCAGACCTCCCCTAGGGATCCCTAATGAATCCCAGTGCGTACCTTTAGAGATATGAGAAAAATAACATACAATTATTTGAATTGAGTTCAGTGCATTACGCACTGCCTACCTGATCATCTGACCAGTAGCGCCGTTGTATGCGTCCTTCTTGTTGTGGCAAAAAATCTCCTGATGGCTCGAAGGGAGCTGCTGGTGTCTGATGTCACAGGTGTATCAATGGGAGCCTCCTCGTCTGGGCCTTGCAGGAAACCAGGTCCAATCAGCAGCTGCGCAGCATACACTGAGACTGGAAGGCCCCCAAAGAGTCCTGAGACCGCAGTACATTAACCCCTGCAGAGACCAACAGTCCCCAGCGAGTCACGGCGCCATCTGTTAAAGCACGGTTTTTAAGGGGTAAGTAAGATGGACACACACAAAGGCTTCAAGAGTGGCTCTTTATTGCCAATGAACTGCAGTTGAGACAATTTGCTAGTAGGACTGCAAAGAGATCTGCTTTACAGAAGGGAAACCAGTCCTTTTATACATTTTTCAGGACCTGGGCACATTAATCATTAACATCAACATCATGGTGTGAGCATTTCACAAATATTTCCACGTGTACATTTGCTTTATACATGACGCACATGACCATGCTAATATTAGCCAATCTCTTACGCTACTGCCTCCTGACCTGGAGCTTAAATCTGTTATCTTGTTTTCGTCAAACATGCACTGTTTGATGTAGTCAGCAGATGCTTGTGGTTTCTGCTTTCTACGCACAATTTCCACACTCGATATTTGTCCTGAGCAAACACTTTACCCAGTCAGGAGCAGAGCAGATTGACATGTTCCCAGGTCAGAGAGCCATTTCTAGGAAGTAACTCGCTGAAACAGCTTCTGTACACAGGTGAAGGCTAGTGAACCATTACACATGCTTGAATTACAACAGAAGGGACACGTACTCTTTCATTTGCAATACATTTGGTTTTAGCTGAATTTCAGACAATTTAGTTTAACCATTCGTGCACCATAGAACTGTCCTCCAGCAGAGAAGCAGGCACATATCTATTTGCAAGCAGATGGAATACAGAAATTAATGTAAAACTATGGTTCACTTTATTGTATCCCTTCATCAAAGGCTAATTAATTATTTTTTTCCATCTTTCACAATGTGATGGCGACTCTTTCGATGGCTTCACGCTTCTCCGGTGATGCGACAGCAGGCAGTTTCAATGAACACACGCTTCCAGGGAGATTTGGTGAAGGCTCGCTTCTCCGGCGATGCGACGATTTCAGCTGCGGCAGCGACACGCTTCCTCTCGATGCGTCGCGCTTCCAGCTCCAGGCGACACAGAAATGTCTGGAGTTGAGAATTCCCAGCAAAGAAATTCAGAGGGGGCCGGAGATGAAGTCTTTTGTCCCTGAGACTTCAGCAGGAGGCAAGCACAGTAAAGCCCTTGGAGAATATTCTGAAGATGATGAAAGTCCTTAAAAAGTTCCTTCTCCTTTCCTTGGCAAATAAGTAACCACTGCAGGCCAACCCAGCAAACAGCACACTGGCAGAGTGGAAGTAAACCTCCTGCATCTTCCTTGGTTCTTCTCCTTGGCAAAAAGTTTCTTGTTACAGAAATGATCTAATTTCTTGGGATCAGGGTCTCAATATTTATACCCCAAAATCCTTTGTTCTCTGAAGGCAGAGAGGCTTCTGCCTAGTCCAAGCCAGTTCCTGAGCACTTTGTTTACATGACTCTCTTCTTCCTTTCACTTTGCAGGGCAGAGACATCAGCCATCACACAGGAGGTGTAGCCAGCACAGGGGAGGGAAGATACAGCTCTAGAGCACTTTGTTGACAAGATTCCTTTTCTCCTTTCACAGTGCAGGGCAGAGACATCAGACAAGCCACAGGAGGTGGAGCCAGCATTGTAGAGGGAAGGCCCAGCCCTATTCAGGTCCCAGGTACAAGTCCTCCCTCCCATCTAGATGCAGATCTCTCTATTCACCACTGGGCTGCCCCAGGCTTTCTCCTGGAATTCCCTAGCCATGTCACTCACAAACGCAGACAAGGAATACACAACCTAGACTGCACACAGGACTTGCAATGGCAGGCCTGAGACACACTTTACAAGCTGCTTCTGTGGGTGGCACAACCAGTGCTGCAAGCCCACCAGCAGCATTTGATTTACAAGCCCTGGGCACACATGGTGCACTGTACTAGGGGCTGACAGGTAAATCAAAAAATCCAATCATGGAATCACCAATTAGTATATCAATTTAACATAGGGAGCACTTACACTTTGGCACTGAATAGCAGTGGCATAGTGCCCAAAGCATAAAACCAGCAAAAACATATCAAAACAGAGGAGGCAGTCCGTCAAAATGGAAGGGAGACTCATACCAATGATGCCAGGTCTAACACGTGTCCCCTCCAACAGCTGGCAACAATCTTGCTGCTGATCAGGGGCCAGTGTGGAAGAGAGGCTGACACCATCCACTGACCCATCTTACTCTGTTGCAGACAGGAGGTCAGGAAGAGGCTCGGACTCCTCCTCCACCCCATCATCTGTCGCTAGGAGCATGCCCACTTCGGACCTTTCGAAGTGGGGCATGAGGCGGTTGACATGCAGGACCCTAAAGGGGTTCCTTGAAGACTGCAAGTTCACCAGATAAGTGATATCACACTTTCGCTCCCACCTCCTCATATGGACCGGTCCACCTGTCCTGGAGCGCACAAGGCTCCACAGGGGCTATGACCCAAACTTTCTGTCCAGGTTGAAGCTCAATCAGAGTGGCATTCTAATCGTACCACCACTTCATTTCCTCCTGGCTGGCTTCCAGATTTGCCTGAGCGAGATCTCTGAATCACTGAGTCTGGTTCCTGAAGGCCAGAATGTAACTATATACATCCTGGGGAGGTTTCCTAGGAGATTGCTGCCAGCCTTCCTTGACCAAACTCAAAGGTCTTATTACTGGGTGTCCAGACAAAAGCTCAAACCTGGCTGAACCCTAGGGACTTTTGTGGCACCTCACGGTAAGCAAAGAGAAGGTATGGCAAGAGGACGTCCCACTTACACCTCATTGGTTCCTCAAGACCCATCATCATGCCTTTGAGGGTCCGGTTGAATCCTTTAGCCAGCCCATTACCTTGTGGGTGGTAAGGAGTGGTGAACTTGTAGGCAACACCACAATCCTTCCACAGAGACTTCATATAATTGGAAATTAAGTTTGTACCTCGGTCAGACACCACCTCTCAGGGGAACCCCACACGGGGGAAAATCCCAATCAGTGCACGTCCCACCACGGGGGCCATCACTGTCCTGAGCGGGAAGGCTTCCGGGTACCGTGTAGCATGGTCCACCATTACCAGGATAAACCTGTTGCCCATGGCTGTCTTGGGGTCCAGTGGCCTCACAATGTCAATGTTCTCCCGTTCCAGGGGGCTACTGACTACAGGGAAAGGGTGGAGAGGGGCCTTGTGCCTCCTTCCAATTTTCTCACTTGCCTGGCAAGTTTGACAGGTCCTACAATGTGTATCAAAACTCTTCCACATCTGGGGCCAATAAAAGTGGGAGACAAGCCTTTCAAAGTTCTTGTTCTGCCCCAGATGACCAACTAAAGGATCATCATTAGCCAAACCTAGTAGGAAGGCTCTGAAGCGCTGGGGTACCACCAGCACACGGGCTGACCCGGGCTCAGCAACCATAGGCTCGCTATACAGGAGACCCTTCTCCCAGTAGATCTAATGTGATCCAGACTGACCACCTTCTTCCTGGTTTGTCAATCAATCAATCAAACAATCATTTGTAAAGCCTACTACATACCTGCGAGGGCCTCAAGGCACTGGGGGGTACTCTACTGATCAAACAGCCAGGTCATGAGTATCCTCATGAAGGTCAGCAGGTCTTGGGTCTGTCGTAGGCTCAGTGGGAGGGTTTTCCATGTCTTGGTGGCGAGGTGGGAGAAGGATCTCCCACCGGTGGTTGTTCTTCAAATGCACTGGATGGTGGCGAGTGAGAGGTCGGCGGAGCATAGCTGGAGGTTGGGGATGTAGAAGGAGAACAGTCTGTTAAGGTAGGCCAGGCCGGTCTTGTGGAGTGCCTTGTGTGTGTGGGTGAGGAGCTTGAAGGATATCCTCTTGTTGACGGGGAGCCAGTGTAGGTTTTTCAGTTGGGGGTGATGTGGCCATGGCGTGGTACATCGAGGATCAGTCATACCGAGCCGTTTTGGATGTTTTGTAGTCGTTTGATGAGCTTGGTTGGGGCTCTCGCATAGAGGGCGTTTCCGTAGTCGAGTCTGCTGCTGACGAGGGCCTGGGTGACTGTCTTTCTTGTATCTGTTGGGATCCATCTGTAGATCTTGCGGAGCATGCAGAGGGTGTTGAAGCAGGAGGAGGAGACGGCGTTGATTTGCTTGGTCATTGAGAGTGTTGAGTCGAGGATGATTCCCAGGTTGCGTGCGTGGTCGGTGGGTGTCGGGGCGGCCCCCAGTGCCATCGGCCACCAGGAGTCATCCCAGGCTGAAGGGTTGGACCCGAGGATGAGGACCTCCATCTTGTCCGAGTTCAGCTTCAGACCGCTGGTCTTCATCCAGGCAGCGACAGCCTTCATTCCTTTGTGGAGGGTGGCTTTGGCGGTGATGGGGTCCTTGGTGAGGGAGAGGATCAGCTGAGTGTCGTCGGCGTAGGAGATTATGTTGAGGTCGTGCTGTCAGGCTACATGTGTGAGTGGGGCCATGTAAATGTTGAACAGCGTCGGGCTGAGTGAGGATCCCTGGGGTTAGCCACAGATGATTTCGGAGACTTTTGAACAGAATGGGGGAGGCGGACGCTCTGGGTTCTGCCGGAGAGGAAGGAGGTGGTCCAATCCAGAGCCTTGTCTCAGATCCCTGCGGTGTGGAGGCGTGCCCGTAGTGTGCAGTGGCAGACTGTGTCGAAGGCAGAGGTCTCACCATGGTCCAGCAGGGTCCTGATGTCATCGGTGGCGGCAATGAGGGCAGTCTCGGTGCTGTGGTTTCTGCGGACCCTGACTGGGAAGGGTCCAGGATTCTGTTTTCTTCTAGGTATTGGGTTAGCTGTCTGTTGACGGTTTTCTTGAAGACCTTGGTTGGGAAGGGGAGCAGAGAGATGGGCCAGAGGTTATTGAGGTCTCTTGGGTCTGCCTTAGGTTTCTTGAGTAGGGCGTTGATCTCGGTGTGTTTCCAGATCTCTGGGAAGGTCAGGGTCTCAAGGGAGAGATTGATGATGTTGCGCAGGTGGGGTGCGATGGAGCTGCTTGCTCTGTTGAAGACGTGGTGCGGGAATGGGTCTGACGGAGAGCCGGAGTGGATTGTGCGCATGGTGTTGATGGTGTCATTGATGCTCACGCTGACCCAGGCTAGCAGGGAGTCGTGGTCGATGGTGTGCAGAGGGTCTGTTGTGTTGATTTCTGTTGGGGCTGTCTGGGTGTTGAAGCTGTCGTGGATGTCTGCTATCTTGCGATGGAAGAAGGTGGCGAGGGAGTCACACAGAGCTTGCGACGGCGGGATGTCGTTGGTGTTGGAGCTGGGGTTGAAGAGTTCATTCACGATGTTGAAGAGCGAGGGTGTTGGCGCAGTCCTCGATCCAGCGTCTGAGGCTGTGGGCAGTGTTGTTGTGTTGGAGGGTTCAGTGGGTGGGCTGAGAGCGAGGTTTGCGTGTAGTTGGTCTTCAGTGATTTTGCTCCAGCAGTGGCGGGGGATCTGTTGGGTGCGGTGGTGTGTGGTGGGCTTCTGAAAGGCAAAGTGGATGCAGCGGTGGTCAGTCCAGAGGAGTTCGGTGGTGTGGCTGATGGAGGCATGCAGGCTTGAGGAGAAGACGGGGTCGAGCATGTGGCCGGCGGAGTGGGTGGGCATTGTGACGAGTTGCTTCAGTCCGAGGTTGGCACGGTTATCGATCAGGGTTGTGGAGTTGTTCTCGTTGTTGTTCTCAAGGTGAAAGTTCAGGTCTCTGATGAGGATGTAGTCGGTGGAGATCAGGGCGTGCATGTTGATCAAGTCGGCGATGGAGTCGCTTAACTGGGGGCGGGGCCCTGGGGTCGGTAGATGTGGGTGCCTCTGAGGGTGGAGTTAGGGTCTGCGTAGATCTGAAAATGCATGTGTTCGGCGGTGCTGAACGTGCCATCGGTGCCAGTCTTGTGGGCGATGGCGATTCCTCCTCCAACTCCGTTGGTGTGGTCTCTGCGGGTGATCTTGTAGCCGTCTGGGATGTCTATGGCGATGTTGGGTGTGGAGGAGTCGTTAAACCAGGTCTCTGTCAGGAAGTCAACGTCCGGGGATGTTGTGTCGAGCAGGTCCCAGAGCTTGATGGCATGCTTGCGGGCGGCGCTAGTGTTCAGTAGTATACATCGGAGGTGGTTGGGGTCTTTCTTGGTGGGTAGTTTGTCAGCTCTGAGGCTGGTGTAGCTGCAGTTTTTTTTTTTTCGCTTTCCCAACGGCTGCGGGACGCCAGCAGTTATCCTTTATGCGGCTCCCGGAGGTTGACATACACGGAACGAAATACCTTTTCTCCGAAGTGTAAACTTGACGTGGTGATACACCCTCCCACGACTTTACCACGACGGCAAGCTCCAACGACTTCTTTGTTACCTAGACAAAAACGGCTACAACTAATTAACCTTGTTTTCGAAGTGTAAACTTGGCGTGGTGACACACCCTCCCACAGCTCTACCACGACGGCAAGCCCCAACGGCTTTCTTTCTAACCTAGATGAAAACGGCAACAGCTAATTAATTTTGTTTCCGATTTTTAGCTTGAAATACAATCTATATGGATAACCAGCCGCCCAGTTGAATGCACATACTAGCGTTCAACCATTAAAGGCTTTATACATTGAAAGAATCCGGCGATCAAGTGCCGTGATATTATTTGTGGCTCCTGAAGAAGGCGTTCCTCATAAAACGCCGAAGAGCGCGTCGAACAATACATATTGCCACTGTGAAAATATTTTTTACTTGTATTTTTTACTTGTATGATTATGTAGTACATGAATGTTGTTTATTTTATCTTTTGTATTATTGATTTATACTTATGTTCTTTTATTAACTGCTTTTAATGTGAATATCTACATACTTATTAAATGACATTGGTTTTTTATAATTATTGAGTTCTGCTTCCTTTGTGCCATTTCTCCCTCCTATTGTTTTGACACTATGCCAAAAAGTTTTTTACATTGTGTAGCTGCAGTTCCAGCAGGTGAAGGGGCCGTGTGTGCATTGCGGGGCAGCCTTGAAGCAGGTGTGGCTCCGTCTGGAGTGTAGAGCATGTAGTGTGCTGGCGTCGTAGTGGCGGCGGTCGTCATAGCGAGTGCGGGGGCCAGGGGTTCTGGGGATGGGCGCGGTCCAGGCGCAGATGGACACAGACGGGCTTACCATATATGGGGAGGTGGGAGGGAGGAGCAGCTGGGAGGTGGGAGGCGGGGCAGCGAATGAGCAGTGGGCCACCAGGGGGCGGGGCTGCAGGGGACACAGCGGCGAGGGCAGTGAGGGTTAACGAAGGTAACAGAAGGAAAAAGGGGCACAAAATCGAGGGAAAAATGAGTGGCACAGAAGGCAAAAGGGCACAAAAAATGAGTGGAAAAGAAGGCCAAAGGGGCCCAGAAGAAAGGGTAAAACGAGTGGCGCAGAGGGCAGAAGGGCACAAAAAACTAGTGGAACAGAAGGCAAAAGGGGCACAAAAACAAGGGAACAACGAGTGGCACAGAGGGCAGAAGGGCACAAAATACGAGTGGAACAGAAGGCAAAAGGGGCACAAAAATAAGGGAAAAACGAGTAGCACAGAAGGCAGAAGGGCATAAAAACGAGTGGAACAGAAGGCAAAATGGGCACAAAAATGAGGGGAAAACAAGTGGCACAAAGGGCAGAAGGGCAAAAAACAAGTGGAACAGAGGGCAGAAGGGCACAAAAACAAGGGGAAAACGAGTGGCACAAAAGGGAAAAAAGGCACAGAAATACCAGAAAAATTAGTGGCACAGAGGTAAAATACAGAACACAGAAATACAGGGGCTGCTAAGAACATAAGGCAGAACGGGCAAAGAGGCATGGGGGCAGCGAGGGGAACCGAAAGGAAAACAGGGCAGAGACACGGGGACAGCGAGGGGTACGGAAGGAAAGACCGAACAGAGAGAGCACGGGGACAGCGAGGGGAACAGAGGGAAGAAAAAGGGGCACGGACCACGTACAGGCAGCGGGGGAAGGCAGTCACAGACACAGCAATGAAAATACAGGCATTACAATCAAAGCAATAAAGCGGAGGATGAACAAACCTACCTATGGCCCACCACTGGCCACCAGGGATGAGGCGCAGGGGGTCGCCTGTGGGTCGTGGAGGGCCTCGAACTTCCTCAGCAGCGGCAGCTGGGGCAGGGAGACACAGGCAGTGCTGTGGAGAGGGGGAGCGATCTACCTGGTGGGATCAAGGGTCGCTCTTTGTGGCCTGTGGCCTCAAACCCACAAGAGAAGGGCACTTCTGCTGCTCTTCACAAAATTCCTCCATGGAGGGCCACCCTTCTTTGCTGCCAATGGGTCAGCTCAGGTAGGTTCCGCAGTTCAAAAACTTGCTCCCCTGTAGGTTCCAGGGCATCGCCCTCAAGGTCTGCCTCCTCCTGGACCGTGGGAACAATGGGGGCTGGTTTCCCGTGCCCCCTACCTCATCTCTTTAAGGCAGGTCCCTGGGCCATACTTTCTGGCTCCAGAGTCTACCCTTAGCTGCCTTAGACCGAGTGATCACACACGCCCACTCAGGCAGACCCAACATCTCTAAATGAGCCTTCTTCTCCACCTTAACCCAAGGGGAGCTTTACAAATCAATGCCTAACAGACAATCAACAGGCATGGCGGGCCTCACAGCTACCTGAAGAGTACAAGAGCCCATCCCACACTCAAAGGAAACTTGAGCCACTTTGCAATGGCTCTCTGTGTTGTCAGTGGCAACAACTGGGAAGAATGCATTGGGGACTACCTGCTCTTCAGACACCAAGTGACACTTGACAGCTGCCACACTTGCTCCGGTGTCTCTCAGAGCCTCCACTCTATGGCCATTGATAGTCACACACTGCCTGTATTTCTTAGTGTTATCAGGCAGCTGAGTTCTTAGGACAATCACAAAGTCTCCTAATTAGGTAAGGAACATTTCTGCGGGACCCCACCCACCTTGGGTACCCATCCCCTCCCCACCTAGGGATACACTGGCCATTTCACGGGGTGGTGCACGGGGTGGCAAATACTGGCCCTTTTGAGGACATTGGGGATCATACCAACGGTGTCCCACCTGCTTACACTGAAAGCAGGTAACATGCCCCCTATGAACAGGTTTACCTCTCGGGGTCCTGACTTCTTCGCAGTGGGAGGCTGGGAACCCTTACCTTGGTTCCCTTGGGGGTTACTTTGGGTCCCTTTCTGGAACTCCCTCTGTTTACCCTTGTCCCCCCACTCTTCTGCTGGAGACCCTGCCCACCCTTGGCAGAGTCTCCAAAAAGACCCTTGTGGACCCTGGTACTGACCCAGAGGTCTGCATCTTCGGCAAGCTTTCTAGGGTTAGTCAACTTGCTATCAATAATTTTCTGGCGTAGCTATGGAAAACAATTAGCAGACAAGTGCTCCCTAGCAATCAAATCATAGAGCACTTGAATATCCACATTGCTACCCCTTACCCAACCATCCATAGCCCTGCAAAAGAAAGATACATATTCCACTCAAGTGGTTCCCTCCAACTTCCTGAACCTCTGTCAATAGAGTTCTGGAGTTAAACCATACCTTGTCATCAGTGCTTCTTTCATGTGGGCATTAGACATCCTATTCTCACTGGGTAGGTCTGACAAAGTATCCGTAGCTTCAGTTAAAAAGCAGCCCCACAATCCCGCTCCCTAATCCTTCACAGGGATCCGGTGTGCCAACATTGCTATCTCATAGGCTGCAAACCACTGCCCAATATCTTCACTTTTGTGGAAATCTTTGATGACATCCTTGGGAATATGTACCCTGCCTTCTAAAGGCACAGATGGTGCACTGCCACCAGAGGGATTGATTTCTAAGCCCTTGGCCTTGATTTCTAACTCCCTCAACATCCTCTCATGTTCCATTCTCATTCTCTCCCTTTCCAAGGACAACTTACTATTCTCTGTTTCCCTCTGACTCTCCATCTTAAGCTTAGCCAACTCCAGCTTCAGTTCCCAATTTCTCTCCCTGTCTTCCAACTCTCTGGGGGACAGGCCTTTGGAAGAGATACTGCTTCATGGTGGAGAGAGTCCCCCTCCCCTAGCTGAAAACACTGGCCTCTCAATAGGCCCATCTGCATCCACAACTGGCTCCACCACAAGATATGGGGCATTTCTTGCTTCTACCCAGGCCCTCAGCACCTTTTGGTAGTCTCCCTTTTTAGTAATGCCTGGTTTAACAATTTCCTGCACAGATGTTTGAGCTGTGTCACAGTGTAGGTATCCAACCTCTCTTCCACAAATTCAAGATCCATAGATGCAACAGATGCTGGTTTGCTCATGGTAGTAAAAATTGGGAGTTTTCAGGAAAAACTAACAGTCCAAGGAAAAAGATTCTAAAAAAATAGTATGTGGTCGCGTTTGGTCTGCACTCACTAGTAGTGTACACCAATCACTGTATATGAAACACAAATGCAAAGTCCAGATTCTTACTGCTGACCACCAATGTTAGATCTGGGGTCTCTAGTTGGCAATGGTATTCACTTTTGTCCAAATAGGGACCCTTACTTCTAAGTCAGGATAAGGGGATTACACTCCTTAATAAACCCTGCTCACCCCCTTGGTAGCTTGTCGCGAGCAGACAGGCTTATCTCAGAGGCAGTGTGTTAAGCATTTGTGAATATACACAGTAATACAGTGCAAACACTACAGATGGACACAACACAGGTTTTATAAAAATAAGTATTCTTTATATAGACTTAAACACAAGACCACAAATGACAAAAATCCACAATACTACACTTAAGAGTGTTTTAAAGATGATGGGCGTGGCCAGCAGCATGCGAGACTAGACGTGTCTCCCGGGAGCTCCCGGCCGGCCTCTAAAGATCCGACTTACTTTCCACGTCCACTGGGGTGAAAATCACCCAAATTCAGCGGGGGACCGCCTGGAGAGGGACTGGAGGTCCGCTTTGCGCAAAAGACGCCGCAGAAGTGAGCAGAGCCGAGTTTTCTGCGGCAACAGCGTGTGAGGGGAAGGCGCCGAACAAGATGGCGGCGCGGTGAACGACTGAGGAGGACTACCACCGCCGGACCGGGCGATTGCACCCGTGGTAGCGGTGCACGGCAGGTGAATCCGGGAGGAGCAGAGGTAGCACCGGGGGTGGCCGGCCGCTCCGACGGTCCGTGACCCATCGTGAGCCAGAGGTGTACCGGCGGGAACTACTGCCCCGCCGTCGTGGGATCCAAGGTGCCCGGAACCGGCGAGATCCGTCAGTGGACGCGCAGAAGAAGAAGCGAGCGGGGCACCGGACCGCTGACTGGGGCGCCCGGGGCGGAAAGTAACGCCGGGGAGCGAGGCGCCCTTTCTCAAGATGGCGGGCGCCGCCACCTGTTGAACTGCGGAGGACAACACTGAGGCGCTAACAGACAGATTACCTGCCTTCCTGCCCGTCGCCGGCGAAGAGGTGATTCGGATGAGGTACCTGGGGGCAGCCGGTGTCTGAAAGACCCAGGGGCAGAGACAGCGGAGGCGCCCGTCCTTCACCAAGATGGCGGCCACTGCTCCGGTGAGCTCCGGGGCGTGAGGGGGGCGGCCAACCAGGGGACCGGTGAGGCGGAGAGAGCGAGGCCGCGTAGCGAGGTGTGCGTGGCAGCCTAGAGACTGGGACAGATCCCCCCCCTCCCCCCCCCCCCCCTCGCCTCCACACCCGGAGCAGAGGTTTGGAAGTAGTGAGGCACAACTTTGGCAGAGCTGAGCCCCAAGAGCGGTACTGCTGACCAGGACCCCCCTGCTAACGCACTACCACTCTGGCAACTGGGAGTAGCTGACACCCGCACGGAGCAATCTGGGAGAAGACGCCCTATGCCGAGCGGTCCCCGTTTGGTAGCACGGAGGCGGGGACCTTGAGGCGATAGCCACAGCACGGGCACGGTGGTGAGTTGGGGCACCAGGCGACAGCCGGCACACCGGCCACAGCGCTGACACCGCCGTGCCATTGGAGCCTGACCCTCGCCTGTTGGGGGTGCTGGGGCAGCGGACCACAGAGCGGCACAGGAGTCCGGAAGGGGCTTTGTCGGCCCGATCAGAAGGGAGCAGGACGCCAATCGGGTGCAAGACGCAGAGCGGTTATCGAAGGGGATTCGAGGTGGGGTCGCCCAGCACGGCCAGTCTCGGTGAGCGGTCAGAAGGTGGACACCGCGCGGCGCAAACAGAGCGCTGTGGGAAGTAAGAGAGGAGGCCACCGAGGTACACCGGCTCTCACACCTAGGAGAAGGGCACACCCATAACTCAGCAAAGATGGTGAAGAAAGATCACCCCCCGCCCAAGCCCCCCAAACAGGGCACGCTGGACACCTTCACAGCACCGAAATCATCCAAAGACGCCGCGGGGACCGCTGCAGAGGGGGCCACTGATACGGACAGGTTACTGGCGGCGATCCAGGCGTCTAGAACTGATATACAGGACTCCAGAGCGGCATTGGAGGTGAAAATTGGAGAGGTAGGATCGGAGGTCACGCTCCTGCGGCAGGATTTCAGGAACCTCTCCGCCAGAGTGACCGAGACTGAAACACGCATTGGTGAGGCGGAAGACTCTATTACGACACTCAAGAAGGACATGGCGGAGCTTCAGGCGTCCCACAGACAGCTCCTCTGGAAGGTGGATGATGCGGAAAATAGGGCCAGGCGCAACAACCTCCGCTTTGTGGGATTTAGAGAGGGGATCGAAGAGAACAATATGGCGGCATTCCTGCATACATGGCTTACTGACACTTTTGCGCACGCCCCCTTCTCGTCCTGCTTTGTGATCGAAAGGGCGCATAGGGCGCTCCTTGCAAAACCTCCGGAGGGTGCCAGGCCTAGACCCGTGATCGCCCGCTTCCTGAACTTCGCAGACAGAGACTTGATATTACGTGAAGCGAGAAAGATGGGCAACATCCGACTGGAGAACACCAACATACTGATCTTCCCGGACTACAGCCAGGAAGTCCAACGACAGCGGCGCTCCTTCGACGCAGTGAAAGTTAAATTGAGGACATTGAACATGAAGTACATGTTGCTCTTCCCGGCAAAGCTAAAGATCATATACAAAGACAAAGCGCACTTTTTCACCCATCCGGATGACGCTTGGGAATGGCTGGAGGAGCGACCGATCCTTAACAGTCGGGAGGCTGCGGGGAGGGAGGAACTGGCAAAGGCGGCTCAGGCAAAGGCGCGGTGGGGCTCACCGAAACGGCAGAGGAGGAAATCCAGGAGACTACACTCGAGGTACGCAGGGACCCCGTACCAGCCGCGCCCGTCGGCAGGCGCTAGGAGAGGGAGATCGGAGTCGCCGGGGACGTCGAGCAGGGCGAACATGTCACCATCGAGGCACCAGGACCAGGCCTGTTCGGAGGGGGAAAGTGAGCGCACCAGGGCCTCGGACAGAAATGATGAGATGTCAGATAGTGACCAACACTCCCTGCATCCACTGGTAGCGGAGATACGGCAGTTAGAACGGGACGTACCTGATAAGAACTGCAGCACGGTGCCGACCACGCAAGATTCACACTCATGAATAGAGAAGCAGTGGACGGCTGAATGGTCGGTCGGGACACGGATATGACACGCAAGTGGCCACAACCCTTTTTCGTTGTTGTTTTATTTTCCTTTGTCACCCTTTTCTGTTTACAGGAACAGCGCATTGGTTAGGTTGTCAGTTGTTCCGTGAGAGTTTGTGAGGGAGGGTGTTGTGGGTTGGCGACAGACCTACTCCTACTGAAAGTCATGTCCCGCTTGGGGGCACACCTGGATGGGGAGGGAGGTGGGGAGGGGGAGGGAAGAGGGGGCCTTCTAGTTTGTTGGGGTTGGCGAGTGGGTAGGCACACAAGTTGGGGATCCTGGGAGGGCGGTTGGTTGCTGGAATACTCATGGGGACACAGTCTGATGCACATTGCTTCGCGTGGTCGCAAATGGTTGCTATGGTCTCCTACAGACCCTCAGACAAACGATACGGTATGGCAGATACACTGATCGCGGCAGAGAGGCTCCAGAGGGGGTTCTCCATTCTGACATGGAATGTTAATGGGCTAGGGTCCAAAATAAAGAGAGGACTGGTCAACTCGTACATCAAGAGGGTCGCCCCAGACCTTGTCCTCCTACAGGAAACGCACCTTAGGGCAGGTACATGCACGTTCATAGCAAGGGGGAGGTATAAAGTACTGACTCATGCGGGCTATACGTCAGGAGCCAGGGGAGTCGCAATCTTAATCAACAAAGCCCATCCCTTCACTGTCACACGCTCGTGGAACGATCCGCAGGGGACATACGTGGGAGTACAGGGGCTATGGCACAGGCGGCATGTGACACTTATCTCAGTCTACGCCCCGCCAAAACTCCAATCGCGCACACTCAGGGAAATAGCATCCATCCTCTTGGACACGGCTGACACGATGCAGATAGTGGGGGGGGACTTCAATGACGTTATGTCAGACGACCTGGACCGCTCAGGTGCAACACGCAGAGGGGGGTCACAAACGGCATTGGCACAATACATGGCGGAGATGGGACTCACCGATGCATGGCGCTGGCGACACCCGGCACAGGAGAAGTTCTCCTTTTACTCGGGGGCGCATAAGACCTTCTCCAGGCTAGACTACATCTTCATTGCAAGGCAATACCTGGCGGAAGGTGACGTGTTCGCCTACAAAGCACGGGGGATATCTGACCACTCGCCACTGTACGCACACCTAGGGAATGACACGGGGAGGCGGGAGACGGAGTGGCGCCTGGCAGCCTGGGACATACAAACCCCCGAGATAATACGAGGATTAAGGGCTGACATAAAGGTGTATGTGGCGGAGAACGAGGGTTCTGTAGTCTCCAATGTTACTTTCTGGGAGGCAATGAAACCGGTGCTGAGGGACAGAATCAGAGGGAGGCTACGGGATGAGCGCCATAATCGGCACAGGGAGGAGGCAGGGCTAGAAGCTGACATCCTAGCGCTAGAAAGGGACTACGTTATACACAAAGGGGAAGACATACTGAGGAGGTTGCACGACAAACAAAGGGAGTATAGGCAATTGGTCTCTAACGAGGCGAAGACACAAGCACTTGCAACACTGCACCGCCTCTACGATGTCGGTGACAAGTCGGGCAAACTTCTGGCATGGCTCAGCAGGAGAGAACGTGCAGCAAGGTGGGTGGAGAAGATCAGGAGGGACGGGGACGTCACGGAAACGACAGACAGGGGCATAGCGGAGGAGTTTGCACGCCACTATGAGGCGTTTTATAGAGGCAGAGATCTTGGAACAGTTGAAGAGGCCTTACAGTATATGGGAGATGTGGATATCCCAGTGATGGAGGAGGAACACAGCGCCCCTCTGGAGGCGGCCATCACATTGGAGGAGGTTAGGGTAGCCATAAACAGGTTAAAAACGGGGAAAACTCCGGGACCCAACGGGTTTCCGGCGGAATTTTTTAAAAAAACGACCGACTTGCTGGCGCGTCATCTGTTGGCCCTGTATGTTGGAGCTTACGAACAGGGGACGCTCCCGCGAGACCTTGCACTGGCAACCATAGTACCGATACACAAACAGGGCAAGCCAGAGGAGGATTGTGCCTCATACCGCCCGATCTCATTGCTGAACGTGGAGGTGAAAGTGCTGGCCTCAATTCTAGCGACACGTCTTCGGACGGTCATTTCTGCCCTTATACACACAGACCAGTCAGGGTTTCTGCCGGATAGAGCAACGAAGCTTAATCTCCGACGGACACACAACTGGCTTCAGGAAATAAAGGATAGAACGGAACCGCACTGGTTCCTGTCCTTGGACGCTGAAAAAGCGTTCGACGCAGTACACTGGCCCTTTCTCATGGCGGCGCTTAGGCGGTTTGGTTTTGGTCCGCACTTCCAGAAATGGATAGGGTTGCTATACACGGAGCCGAGAGCGCGGGTACGAGTTAATGGTTGGTTATCACGTGAATTCCGTGTGGAGAGGGGCACCAGACAAGGGTGCCCGCTGTCCCCGCTACTCTTCACACTCACGATAGAAATATTGGCGGCCAAAATTCGGCAGAACCCAGGGATCCATGGTTTTACATGGAGTGCGTCAGGGGAGACGCAGGAAAAGATCTCGTTGTATGCCGACGATGTCCTACTGTATCTTACGAAACCCGAGGTCTCAGTGAGGACGTTGTTCGGGGAGTTGGAGGGCTTTGGGGCACTGGCAGGACATACCATCAACTGGCACAAATCGGTCTTGTACATGCCGCAGGGACCGGTGACGGGCGTGCCTCTCCCGGACCGTTTGCTCACGACCACGGAAGGGTTCCAATACCTTGGGGTCTATATCACTCTGAACAAACAGCTCTCGTTTCAGACCAATGTAGAACGAATAATGAAAGTGGCAGTAGAGGATATGATGAGGTGGAGGCTCCTACCGCTCACCCTCCTGGGTAGGGCGGCAATGTACAAAATGATTGCTTTACCGAAATTCCTCTACGCACTTCAGAATGAATACTACCCGCTCCCGACCACCGCGATCGCCAAAATCCATGCAGACCTACGATCGTTCCTATGGTTAGGCAAACAGCCACGCATAGCACTCCAAACACTCCAACGGCACCAGTACAATGGTGGGATCTCGTTGCCAAACCTGGAGGCTTATTATTGGGCGGAGCACTTGACCCCCATAAATGACTGGTTACACACACCGGCAGACCACCCGACGTATGCATTAGAAAGGCATAACTTGTCTACACACAATATTCTTCACTACCTATATGGAGGGAAGCCCGGGAGGGAGCTCCTGCCCGCTACCATGATCACGATTCAAGCATGGATAAGGGCCACGAGGGCCACGGGATGGGAGAAGAAACCGACACGCCAGACACCACTGTGGCATGGCAACTGGTTTCCGGAACTTCAAAAACTGGAGGGCTTCCAGAGGTGGGACGATATAGGAATATCTACTATCGGAGACGTGATCAGGCAGGGTGAGTTGAAGACTTTTGCGATGCTCCGGGAGGAGTTTGGGTTGCATCCCACACAACAGTACAAACACTTGCAGCTAGTCCATGCTTGGCAAACACAGAAGATAGTACTCCAAGATATACCGGAGTTTTCACCCCTAGAGGGGAGACTCTTGCAGGAACACTTACTACACCAGGCAGTGTCCCTCACATATAAAACACTCACGAATAATATGCTTGGAAGTTTGGCGACGCTCAGGGGCAAATGGGAGGCGGAAGTGGGGCAATTGGAAGATTTAGACTGGGAGCTGATCCTGATGCACCCCCGGGAAGTGGCCATTAAGTCACGGCTGAGGCTGATTCAGTTGAATGTACTGCACAGGACGTACTTTGATAGGAGGCGTCTCCTCAGGATGGGTAAAGTAACAGACGACACCTGTCTTCGTTGCAGGGCCGAACAGGGGGACTTCTACCACACAATCTGGTCCTGTGCGGTGATTCAACAGTACTGGTCTCTCATCTTCACGGAACTGGGGGAGGTACTGGGTATAGAGCTGACACTGGACCCGAAGCTGGCACTACTGGGACTGGTGACCGAAGTAGACCTGCCGCGCCCGAACGTCATCTTCCTGGTGCTGGCACTAGTAGTGGCGAAAAGGGACATTGCCAAATACTGGGGGGCAGCGGAAAGGCCAGAAGTAGAAGAATGGAGGAGAGGGCTAGACCTCTACATGGCTGCAGAACGTGTGACTTACAAAGCGAGAGGTTGTCCCAGAAAATTCCGAAAGGTGTGGGGTAAATGGCGACAATACCATGGCCTTGAAGCCAGGCACTTGGGAGGTCCCTCATAGGCAAACGGTGTGCAGAGATGAGATAGGGAGTCCTCTTGATATTGTATGTAATTGGTGGCACTCTGGTACGCTGCAACTTTAGGGCCACAACACATGTAAGGTTCTGCATGGTATCATGGGTTTGGAAATGAGCAACAGCAGAATGGACACGAAGGGGATGGATGGACTAGTGCCACTTAGTTGGCCGAGCTTGTGACTGCACTGTGACCACATTGAGATGGTAACTGACCAGTTTGTAGATGGGGGAGGGTGGGAGGGGAGGGGAAGTTGTGGGGGGAAGTTTATTCAAAAAGCAGGTTCGGGGAGTTACTTGATGAGCTCGCACGTCATGGAATAACTGCAATTTACTTAACGAAAACAAAAGTCGCCGCCCGGCCTCCGGGCTGTGGGCCTAAAGGCTGTGGAGATAGAACCATGTTGTATTAGTTTTTCGCATGCTGAATTTGAGCTTGCTGTGAATATATTCTTTTTCACCTGCACAAAAATAAAGATTTAAAAAAAATAAAAAAAAAAAGAGTGTTTTAAAGATGATAAAAGTTACTTAGTTCAAGTTGATGATAAATGTGACAAAGTTCTCAACAAAGTACCTGGATGCGTAACGCACAGTAAACAAAAGGGGAGATGCGTCAGTTCTGTGATCTAGGGGACATGATGCGTCGTGCTTCAATGCTTGCGCAGAGTAGGGGATGCGTCGTTATCCTTACCGGTGCGGAGGTGATGCGTGGATTCTCGGCCTTTGGGCCCATTGCGGTGCGCAAGATGCCGCCTTGATGTGATGCGATGATCCGGTTGCGATGCGAGAAGATGGCGCCCTTGATGCAGCAATGCCATGATGATGCATAGACGCCCTGGCAGCCTTGCGACGACTCTGTACTTTGGAGCACGACAGGACCTGCGACACGCTTCTCCTGTGATGCGATGGCGACTCTTTCAATGGCGTCACACTTCTCCGGTGATGCAACAGCAGGCAGCTTCGAAGAACACACTCTTCCAGGTAGATGCGGCGAAGGATCGCTTCTCCGGCAATGCATTGATTTCAGCTGCAGCGGCAACACGCTTCCTCTCGATGTGTTGCACTTCCAGCTCCCAGCGACACGCAAATGTCTGGAGTTGTGAATTCCCAGCAAAGAAATTCACGGGGAGCTGGAGATTAAGTCTTTTGTCCCTGAGACTTCAGCAGGAGGCAAGCACAGTTCAAGCCCTTGGAAAATATTCTGAAGATGATTCTCGTCCTTAAAAAGTTCCTTCTCCTTTCCTTGGCAATGAAGCAACCACTGCAGGCCAACCCAGCACACAACACACTGGCAGAGGGGCAGTAAAACTCCTGTAGCTTCCTTGGTTCTTCTCCTTGGCAAAAGGTTTCTTGTTCCAGAAATGATCTAATTTCTTGGGATCCCCCCAAATCCTTTGTTCTCTGAAGGCAGAGAGGCTTCTGCCTAGTCCAAGCCAGTTCCTGAGCACTTTGTTTACATGACTCTCTTCTTCCTTTCACTTTGCAGGGCAGAGACATCAGCCACCCCACAGGATGTGCAGCCGGCACAGGGGGGGGAAGATACAGCTTTATAGCACTTTGTTGACAAGATTCCTTCTCTCCTTTCACAGTGCAGGGCAGACATCCGACAAGCCACATGAGGTGAAGCCAGCATTGTAGAGGGAAGGCCCAACCCTATTCAGGTCCCAGGTGCAACTCCTCCCTCCCATCTAGATGAAGATCTCTCTATTCTGGGACGCCCTGTTGCTGGGGCAGCCATGCGCTATACAAGCCCATTTAACATATTTACCACTGGGCTGACCAAGCCTGTCTCCTGGAATCCCCCAGCTCAGTCACTCACAAATACACACAAGGAATACTCAACCTTGCAGAGGCAGGCCTGGACAGTTAGGCAAGAAAATAACTACTTTCTAAAAGTGGTATTTTCAAACACAGAATATTAAAACCAATTGTACTAAAATATGTATTTTATTATTCTGAGTTCAGGCATACTAAATTCGAATTTCTACCATGTTCCTTGAGTCAGTTAGGATTATAAGAATGTAATAATCTAACTGCTGATTCTGGGCTATGATGAACAGGTAGCCTTCAATAGTGAAAATCGAAAATGGCTGTAATTCACTATTAGGGACATGCTACACACATCAGAGCATGTCCTACCTTATACTTACAATGCACCCTGCCCTTGGGCCTACCATAGGGGCGTCTAATATGAAGCAAAGGGAAGGTTTAGGGCCTGACAAGTTGGTGCACTTGCCAAGTCGACATGGCAGCACTAGACTGCACACCGGCCTTGCGATGGCAGGCCTGAGACACACTTTACAAGCTGCTTCTGTTGGTGGCCCAACCAGTACGGCAAGCCCACCAGCAGCATTTGATTTACAAGCCCTGGGCACACATGGTGCACTGTACTAGGGGCTGACAGGTAAATCAAAAAACTTAATCATGGAATCACCAATTAGTATATCAATTTAACAGAGGGATCACTTACACTGTGTCACTGAATAGCAGTGGCACAGTGCCCAAAGCATAAAACCAGCAAAACATATCAAAACAGAGGAGGCAATCCGTCAAAATGGAAGGGAGACTCACGCCAATGATGTCAGGTCTAACAATCATGTTATATTGATGTGCAACAGACATTTATGTATCAGATCTAGTGATGCAAGGCAACCTGCATGCACATACAGTATATTCATAATCTGTTCGGGTGGATGTCATAATATCATAAACAACATTAACTCCCAATACAAGGTCCAATGATTGAAACTCCTTCAACCAAACTTGTAAAAACAATAAAAAAAACAGTGGTCCAACATAAAAATTGATGAAGCTGCCTTTGAGGTGCATGGCATAAAGGCGGTGAGTACTGCAAGGATGGAATGGCTGGCAACTTTAGGAATCAGTGTTTACCCAGGCCTGGAACCCAACATCCCACAAAAAATGTAAAGTTATTACTTGGAGAGGTGGGGCACTCGAGGATCAGCTGCCAGTGTCAGCAGCTCCAGTGTTTGAGTTCTTATAGGCATGGAACAATTTGTCAGTGGTATCAATTAAACCATATAGGGCACCCATGGGACCCCCGCCAACATTGCCATACCAAGCTGTACCTTTTAACCTCTTCCATGCTCATGACGAGCTGAGCTCGTCATGAGCCACGGCGCTCCGGTGCTCATGACGAGCTCAGCTCGTCATGAGCCATGGAATGCTCGCATGCGGGGATAATTCCCCTGCTGTTCTTAGCGTTCCACGGCAGGTAATGCACCTCTGACGAGCTGAGCTCGTCATGAGCACAGGATCGCCGTGCCTCACATGCGGGCGTTGTGCGCGCCCCCCCAGTACTGCGGAAAAATAACCCCCGCAGCGAAGGGGTTAACAGGTATTTTAATAGGAAAACATTATATGGGCCAAAGAAGCCCCTTCATGGAGATGGTACTTACACAGACACTATCCCAGGTGATCGTTAGCTGTCTGCAGAGTGATTAATGGAAACAGTTCCATACTTCCCCCTGAGTCCGAAATCAATGCACTGTCTAGTGAGAAATTAGTGCTGGAGGATGGCCAGGCATTTCAGAGAGAGGTTGTTGAGATAAGTGTAGCACTACGACTTTCCAAAGCCTGGGGTGGTGAGGAAGCCTAAGTAGGCTAAGGTCAGAGTGAGTGACCCCGGGTGTTGTTCTAGGGCCACTCTGGATTCACGTATTTCCCTCAGGATAATGTCAATCTTGTCCTGCTGTAGGCCAACATTAGTGAGAGGTATATAGACTTCCATTGTATGCGTAGAGGAGCTTTCCAATGGAGTAGAATGAGATTGGGAATGCCCATGGGGTTTTGAAGTTTTACCTCTCAAGTGTCCCATTGTGCATAGTGATTGGACTCCACTGGACCTGGAGCTGGGAGGATTGTCTAGTTGTTCACCCATACAGAAGGGTCGTCTGGGAAAATGGCAGATTCTGATGCTGTACATTCTGACAGCCCAGCTGGGCCAAGGTTGGTTCTAGAAGCCAGGAGGAGTAACATCTCGGAGTGTGTTGTGCCCGTAACGGGCCAACAGTGCAGGAGTCCAGTGGGATATACTCACAGATGTAAATGTGGGAGAGCTGGAATGACTGGCCGAGTATTTAAGCAGGTGAGCACTTTTGCAGAGTGTGTTAAGTGGAATTCTACAGAGTCAGCTCTGCCCGCAGCGGAAAGTAGCAGCACTCCCTGCCCGGCACCGGGAGGCGACAACAGCAGGTTGACAAGGAAGGTGGGTCCTCAATTCCACGACCTCATTAACAATTTCAAAACCAGTACCAGCTATGCTGCAGTGGCTCACAGTTAATGGTACAGGGCTGTAGGGGCAGGTTCAAAGCACTGTGTTTGTTCACAATGAGGATCGCCCCTCCTTTGTGGTGTAAGCACATAGTAGGGCAGGTTGCAGAGGCTTTATTAAGCACAGATTTAACATATATCAGTTGAAACTTTTGCATAAACTCCCCAGGTGTTTTTCTTAACCTACAACTAAGATTAGGCAATCCTGGAAGGAACATTGGAGGTCAATAAAGGGAATGCTTGTCACATATATCATTAGATGATTAAAATTAGGAATGTTGCCATTTTTCGAAACGAAAAAAATTAGTATTAAGAAACACCAGCATTTTCAACTAAAAGACTGGTACATTGAGAATTATGCTTTGTTGGCTCTATTAAGTTGTAAAAATGGTCTTGATTTTATGTGTGTTTTGAAATCTATGTTTCTTGTAAAAACAAATGGGCTGTAAATGGTATGAAGGTTTTTGGCAATTTTGTCTAAAGAATATGAATAGCATGTATGTATAATAGTTACAAAACACACTGAAAGTCATCAAAATCAAGAAGAAAGTTAAGACAATGAAATTACTAAATCTTAATGAAAAATTGAGTTGACTAAATAATTATCAGCCTAGGTATATTTTGACCTTGTACTTTTTGAAAGTTGGCATTATGTTGTGCTAACCATTTAGTGCCTGCAGCCTGTTTCTGGGTCACATGACTAGAAGTGGCAGCCATGTGAATAGTTATGAAGGGCTGTATCATATAATTTTGAGGGGGCACATGCTCAGTAACTATTTCACCAACTAGTTAATTGCGAACTCACTGACCCCAAAGGGCTTTGAAAGGAGGTGGACCTCTGGGTTAGTACCAGAGTGTCTAAGAAGGTACCGGGCAGTGAACCTGAAGTGAGTGGTTCAGGTTCCCCCTAATAGAGTGAGGGGGCAGTACACAGTGACTCAGGCAGGTTCCTGAAGAGTTTGGGGGAAAGCCTTCCGATGCCCCTTGTAAGAGTAGAAGGGAATTTTCTGCTGAGCAGCCCTATCTAACCCCAGTACTTTTTTGCTTCTAGCTGGGGCACAAGTGAATGGACATGGTCTGTACCAAGAGCTCCACAGGTGTATATGGTCCCCAGATGCCAAATGATTGCAGTTTGGGTAATTAATTACCACCAGAATTAGCTGAACAAGCAGGGGCGGCAGTCAGGGTCCCCTGAGAGCTCAATTTTTTGGGAGTACAAATCACACTGGGAGAGTACTGAGGCCCAGATGGAGGAACAGGAGGTGGAAATAGTCTGCAGTGGAAGAACCAATGGATCTGTATTGAAATCTCAAAGAACAGAGCATCTAAAGACTGAACCTATTAAAGCAACTTCTGACCTGGACAGGGGTCTCTGTAAATAAATGCTCAATAAATGCAGAACTTAAGTAGCCATTCAAGCATGTCTCAGGACTGCCATTTTAGCTTGTGTGCACGGCTCTTAATTGCCATTTCGACCTAGCAAAAAAAAAAAAGTTTATGAGGCCTACACAATATTTTTAATACATATGAGTCACCCCTAAGGTAGGCCCTAAACAGTTCATGAAGCAGGGTTAATTTTATTTAAAAAGTTGGACATGTACTTTTAAGGTTTACATGTCCTGGTAGTGAAAAACACTCACATTTGTTTTTTTACAATTCCAAGGCAAACCTCCCCCATAGGATAACATGGGGGTACCTTATTATATTTAATAAGTGATAATGTTTGATTGGTAGCAGGTACAAATATTTTGTTTCTGAGGAATTGTAATTAGTAGACAGGTATAGATGAATGTAATAATTCATTTGGGGTTCATGAATCAAGCTCAGTTACAGGACATCAATTGTGGTGGTTAGCACATTCTACCATTGATGTTCCAGGTCTTACTATGTCACTGCAAGCACACCTTTCCCCACTTGACTCTCAGGATAGCCAGGGTGATCATTTAAGCACTTCTCGAGAGGTAGTTTGGGTGGGTTAGAGACTGAAATAGATGCAGGGAGGCCTCTAGAGCCTACTATGTCCATGGAGTGGGTCCTTGCCCAGCTCTGCCCCTGCCATCCTGCCAGGATGGCACACCCTACCAACACCCAATTTCCCTGTTGCGTGACTGTCAGGAGAAATACACAAAAGCCAACTGCAGTGCCAACCAAATCTAGTAATGTGACTAAGGAAACAATCTGCAGGTATCAAATGGTTAGGACAAGAAAATTAATTACAACTTTCTAAAAGAGTTATTTTTGGTATTCTGACTTGAAATCTGACTTTACCATTAAATAGGATTTTAATTTACAATTCCTTAGACACAAACATGACAGTTCTACCTGCTCCCAAAAACTAGTGTAATAAGGTAAGCTAATGTTATCTTATGAGAGAGGTAGGTCACACAGTAGTGAAAAACAAATGTGTATGTTTTTCACTACTAGGGCATGTAAGTGTCCAACTTTTTCAATACAATGCACCCTGCCCTATTGGCTGTTTAGGGCCCACCCTGGGGTGTATATGTATTACAAAGTAGTTTTAGACTTGCCAACAGAAATATTTTGCCAAGTTGAATTGCCAATTTATAACTGCATACAGGTATGCAATGGCAGGCCTGGTACATGTTTTAAGGAGCTCCATTAAGTGGGTGGCACTCTCATTGCGACAGGCCTACTAGTGGCCTATGAGTTACCGACCCTGGGTATATTGTATACCACTTTACTAAGGACTTATAAGTAAATTAAATATGCCAATTAAGTGTGAGACAACTTTGCAATGTTTTAGGGAGTTATCACAAGCCCTTTAGCACTGGTCAGCAGTGGTAAAATGAAGAAAGTCCTGGGCCAGCAAGAACAAATTCAGCAAAACAGGAGGGTAGAAAGAAGTTTGAGGGAAAGCCAATAAGGCTAATAGTTCTAATAGATGGGACAACTGGTTCCACAGTTAAAGGCCTCTTTATATCTTGAAATCAGGCACCTTCAAACTCTCAACAGATAGCAAGGGGCAATTTGACAATAGTTCTCCGGTCAAATTCCTTGAAAGCGCTCACCTGCCATTGTTCATGTTTTTGAGAGAGTTGGAATGGCAAGTAGATTAGTAAATAGACAGTAAGAGTGGCTGCCCAGCATGTATAATGCTTCCTTTCAGCATCCAGTCCCACCAGTCCATCCACATGCAACAGATCTCACATTTGTTGTTATGGTGGGCAGGGCTTGAGGGTTTCTTTCAGCCTTCCTTCCAGCTGCTCTTAAAGTCTGCCTACCCTAATAAAAAAATTAAAAAATCCAGATGTTGAAGGAACAGGAGGTTCAGGGAGCAACAAAAGCAAGTTCCTGGCAAACACATATAATTCCCAGTTTTCAAATCATGCTAAGGTACCTGTTTTCACACATAACTTACAATTTACAGAACTAAAAGTAGAAAAGGAGATTTTCTAGTTATGAGTGAGGGTCTGTTAGCCCCAAGTCTATTGTGTCTTATGGTGTCTAGTGGTTGGAAGTAATATGGAGCGCCAGTGTAAAATCTGCTACTTTGTGAGACAGACCAAAAGTTTTAATACAGCTGGGCTCGTTCATACACAGTTGATGTCTGCTGCAATGTCAGCTGCTTTTAGTGGATATGTGAGAGAGGAAGGAATGAATTTCTAGTTGATACCTATCTCATGTGGTTAGTAATGTGCAGACTTTGACATGGTCACACATGACAACCTGATTGATCTTCTTGAAAAAAGGATGGGGTTCTCAGGCCTGGTCTTAATTTGGTTTGCCTTGTTTTTACATATTAGATCTCAGAGAGTCAATGTCCACTGTTCCCTTTCTAACAGTACCCACACTCTTCAACATGTTCATCTAGCCTCTCACCATAAATCTGAACCACTCAAACATACACTACCACATGTACGCAGACAATACTCAATTGTACATGAACATTTCTACACCGGATGACACCAAAAATCCTAACTCTGCACTTGTGAAAACTCAAATTTGGTTTACTCACAATGATAATTCCTCTAAAAACAGAATTCCTCCTGATTTCCCCTCACAATCATTCAACACCCATTCAGGACTCACTCAAACAACTAACCACCCTCATTTGCACTCCACATGTTGTGGATTCCACTAGATCATTAGGTATAACTCTGATCAAACACCTGAATATGCAAGAGCACATCAGGGCAACAACTAGAGGAGCTGATCATCAATTTGAGGCAAATCAAACCCTTTCTTCCTTGGGATAATATGAAGCTTGCAGTCCAATCCCTAGTTATCTCCAGCCTAGATTACGGCCTTGTGACCCTAACTGGACTTCCCAAGGTCAAACTGGCTGCTATAAGGGCTACTTTGAACTCTCCTTCAAGACCCATCACGGGATCCAGAAAACATGAGTGTATCACATCAAACTTAATTCAACTCAAGTGGCTCCCCTTCAAAGCTAGGATTTTTTTCAAGACAGCCTGCTTGACGCATAAAGCGCTTCACTATCAAACTCTAGTTTACCAGACAAAAAACCTTCAATTATACACCTTGAATCAAACCCGAAGAAGCTCTAATGATCTACTGCTGAAACCACAAAAACTCAATAAGAAGAGAACTTATAATCAAGCCTTCTTTGGTATTGCTCAGAGAATTGGGAATGCTTTTTCTCCCGAAATCAGATCTAAACCCTCGATGGCCACAATAAAAAAAATGTCAAAGGGTTGGCCCTGAATAGCTACCTGCAACGATAGACCTGAATCTACCCCGACTAATTGTTACCTCTGGTCTACAGCTTAATTTATGTTCAATGATGCATTGATACCTTCTAATACTTCGATTGTTCTTCCTTTGTTACTTCTTACCTGACAACCTATATGTTTAATTTGCTACCTTTTCCTGTTCTTCTTCCATTCTTTGTGTACAGTTCTCTGATACTCAGATATTCTCGCTCTATAAAACCTTTCAAATAAATAAATACATTGCTAGAGAGGGAGGAAAGGTTCATAATCTCTGGGAAGACACTCCAAATCTCACTATACTACCAATCTTTCCACCCCACCTACAGATCAAACAATTGTGTGCACTTACTGGAAACTGCTAACTAGGAACTGTCAATGAACTGAGTTAAGATAATACGCTCTAACTTTGGAGAACCAGTGTTTTCACATGAAAAGAGTCTAAGCAAGAAATTATACAGTTACAGTCTGAAGATGTTGTCGCATCGAAAAATTGGAGCATATGAATGTTCTGATCGGTCTCATCAGCAAGTCTATATGCCAAATCTAGAACCATCATTTGGGTGAGTCTAGGTCTTGCTGCAACACAAAACTGAGTTTTAAAAGCTATCTGGAGAAGCTTGTTGTGAAGTTTCAAGAGTCCTAAAGAAAATGAAACTTCTTATCATTGATGAAGTAAGCATGGTATCAAATGTAATGCTTGCTTTTGTGCATTTAAGAATGCAAGAAATTCTTAAAACAGAGTATGATGTGTTATTTGGAGGCAAACACATCATTGTTTTTGGAGATTTACTGCAACAAACTCCAGTGAAAGGACAGCCAGTGTTTAAAATGCTTACGCATGAAGATACCAGGAAGTGCTTAGGAAGCATTGGAAACGTGAATATCTGGTTATATTTTAAATATGCAGAACTGCTTCAACATATGCAACAGGCAAAGGATGAAGATTATAAAAATATTCTACAAGATGTAAGAATTGGAAAACTAACTGAGCAGGGCAAATAAGCTTTACATGGACGATTAATTTCCAATTTGTTTGCAAATGAAAATATTCTCCCAGAGAATATTTTTAAGAAAATTCCTGAAGACAAATCTGTCATATTCTTGATGCCAACTCTGCAAGAATGTTCAATCTTCAACAACAAAATGTTAAAGTTGGAAAATCAAGAGATTGTGAAACTGGAAGCTATTGATAAAATTGAACATGAAGGAACAACTATTATTTTGTCAGAAAAGTTTAAATCAAAATTGGATTCTTTAGAGAAAACAATATCTAAAACTGCTGGTATGGAAAAGACTCTGTATGCATCTTTAAATTGTCGTATAATTTTACGACGTAATTTACATGAGAGGCACGTCAATAACATCTTAGTGGATTATTTAGAAACCAATAATCTGGTTCGTGCCTCTCAGACAGGGTTCCGTCCTCAGCACGGAACTGAAACTGCTATTTTGGCGGTGACTGAAGAGGCCAGAGCCGTCCTGGACCAGGGAGGAAAGGCCGCCATCATATTACTCGACCTCAGCGCCGCATTCGACACGGTCAACCATGCCATATTATTACAACGCTTGAGTGGTTTGGGCGTGTCGGGTGCGGCCCTGGAATGGCTCACCTCCTTCCTGGATGACAGAGTCTTTCAGGTGTTTGAGGGCGAGATGGTTTCCCCTAAGCACCCGCTTAGTTGTGGGGTGCCTCAGAGTTCCTCCCTGAGCCCCACCCTTTTTAATGCCTACATGGAACCTCTAGAAAGGATAGTCCATCCCTTTGGTGTGCGTATTGTCACCTACGCAGACGACACCCAACTGGTGGTCTCTCTTGACCACCCCGAGGGGTCGTCTTCCACCTTAGGTCCCTGTCTAGAGGCGGTTGCCAGTTGGATGCAATCTTCCTGTCTTAAGTTAAACGGGGAGAAAACAGATATTATGCTGTTGGGCAATTCCTCTCCATCTGCCCTTGTATCCATCTGGCCCACATGTCTTGGCTTGCCCCCTCCTCATAAATCTCAGATAAAGAGCATGGGAATCTGGCTAGACAAGGCGCTGGATTTCTCAGCCCAAGCTATCAAAACTGCTTCTACCTGCATTGGGTTGATGAAAATGCTCCGTAAGGTGCTCCCCCTTCTCCCATTCCAGGCTAGGAGAGTCATGGTCCAGGCCCTGATTCTCTCTCGCCTGGATTATGGGAACGCGCTTTACATAGGAGCTCCGGTAGCAGTTATCCACAGGCTTCAAGTCATACAAAACTGTGCTGCCCGGCTATTGTATAACATCCCCTGCTGGCAGTCAGCTAAGAACGCTCTGAAAGAGCTTCACAGGCTCCCAGTGGCGGCCAGAGTACAGTTTAAGGCCATTTGCATAATGCATAAATCATTCCATCGCACTGGCCCGGCAATTCTTCAGCCCGTGGCTACGCCTTATGTACCATCCAGAGCCTTGCGCTCTAGCTCACTTCAGCTGGTAACCACAACAAAAATCAACAAGGCCCGTTGGGGCGGTCGTTCCTTCTCCCATGCTGCGGCCAAACTTTGGAATTCCCTTCCCCTCTCCCTCCGAGGAAACAATAATCTTTTGTCCTTTCGAAAGGTTCTAAAAACGCACTTGTACGCAAAAACATGTTGATCTACCCGGTGCCCGCCACAAAATCAGTCTCAAGCGCTGCGAGGCCTCCGGGTAGTTACGCGCTATATAAGTGCAATTTTCATTTCATTTCATTTCACATGTGGGAAGAGGTTTAGTAAATGGAGCAATGGGTCATGTTGGGTATTTTGTGAATTACCGAAATAGAGATGGTATGGAAATTATAAAAATTAAATTTGATGGTATTGAAGAAGTACAACAAATCAGTCGTTGTTCTGCCCGTTTTTTGCTAGTGAAAGATTTATATGTCCGCAGAAAATAGTTTCCTGTTTCTTTGGCATATGAAGTAACTATTCATAAATCTCAAGGTTTAAGTGTTGATAGTGCTTTGGTGAATATTGGAAATTCTGTGTTCAAGGAGGGTATGGCATATGTTGCTTTATCTCGAGTCAGAACTTTATCAGGATTGTACTTGATTGATTTTGATGAGACAAATATTAATGCAGATCTAAATTGTGTAAAAGAATATAATAGGTTAAGAAGAGAGTATACTCCAAATTTACCTCAATATCCTATATTTTAAAAGCGTGTGGTAGGCCGAAAAAGAAGAAATGAGAAAAATTGTAGTGAAGTTGTAGCAAAAAGAAAAAAGGTAGATGAACCAGTAATTGTAAGCAGAAACGAGATGGATTCAGTCAAAGATGTTGTTGGATTTCAGTTTGAAAATAGTTCTGGTGTCAACTGCTATGCTAATGTAGTGGTTAATGTTGTTTTCTTTCTCCAAACTGTACAGGAACAGATTGCTGAAAATCGTGAACAAACATTTTGTTGTTTATTAAATTCTGTATTAGAGAAATGTAGCAGTGATAGAACAACAATACAAAGTGTTTCTGAAATTCGAAAGGTTTTAGACATATGTTCTGGTCTAAATCAATTTTCACAGAATATTCAGCAATATTTTCAGGAATTTCTAATGTATATGCTTGTTGTATTGCAAGATGAAGGTGTAGATGTAGAAAATCTTTTTAGCCTTTCTTATAAATGGCAACATGACTGCGAAAATTGCTCCTCTTCAAGTAGTACTACAGTAGACACTGAAAGATTTATATATTTGACTTTACCAGACTGCAAATCAGTGTCTTTTAATAATCTAGTTAGAGAAGCAAATCAAAACATGGTCTGTACTCAATGTAAATCTGCAATGCTATCAACTTTATTTTTTACGAAGATATGGACAGTATGTTATTTTAATGTTCCAACGATGTAGACCTGATGGAAGTAAATTGACAACATTAATAAAAAAATTGTGGCTTCTCAATTATCAATTTCAGGAAAAACCTTTAAAACTGCAGCAATTATTTACCATGATGGTCCTTCAACAACATCAGAACATTACACAGCTTATTTAAAATGTCAAACACGCTGGAAACACTGTAATGATACTCAATTGACTTTCAAACAACGTTTGCCTTCTGACTTACTAAATTCTTACCTAGTGTTCTTACAAACGAAATGTTAGGGTAGGTAATTGGCCTATGAAGATTGCAGCAGTTAATATAACTTAGTTTGGTGTTCAAAATTACTTTCTGAATGAGAGTGATGAAGGTAATAAAAAACATGTAGTTGTCATAGAGATAGTGTATGTATATCATATAATGTGTGCTGTGAGTATTATACAAAATATTTATAAAAAGTAAGCTAGAGGTGGATATAAAACTCTTCTTTCATAATGTAAAAGATGTTGGAGCTTTTCTTTCAGAAAGTCGGGTAAATGACAAATAAAGAATACTCTGGACTAATTTCCAAAGAAAAGGACTTTCCATATACTATTTGGCCCCGTGGAAACGTGGATGGATCAAAAGTGAGTTTGGAAATGTTTTTTCAAAATTTTTCATTATTTAAGAAAAGATTTCATGGGTTTTTTAAACACAATCATTTTTATTGTGTTTTTTTTTGCCCGCTGTTATATGATGAGTACTATTGAAGTCACTGTTTTAAGTGAAATTTAATATATTCTGAGAACAGCAAAAATAAACCATATAACATGTTGAAATTATTTTGTATTTTCTATTATTAAATATATATTATTTTCCCATTCTTTTATGCTCACTTACCTATTTCCACCCTTTATCACTCCTCTTAACTCACCTTCACTGGCCTTTTTTCACACTCCCTCACCTCCCTTCCCTTATTCCATTTTCCTCACTTATTCTCATTAACCACTCCTTCACAGCCTTTTCCCTCCCTCCTATCCACTACTTTCCAGCTGTCAGTCACTCTACTTCACTCCCCTTCCCCTGGTTTCCTTTCTTTGTTCCTTCAATATTTCCCCTTCTCTCACTCACCTTATTACACTTCACTCACTCCTTCTCTCACTTCCTCTGTCCTCTCACATCCTCACTCCCTTTCCCTTACACCCTATCTCTTAGCTTCAGTCTCTGGATCCTCTCACTGTCTCACTCCTCTTCCGTCATGCTTACTCCCTAAAACTCACCCACACTCCCTTACTTACCTTTCTTTGCTCTCTTACTCAGTTCCTTTCTGCCACTCTCTCCTTCACTACCTCTATATTCTCACTCCTTCGCTTCCTTTGTCTCAAGCTCACTTACTTTTATCCTCTCTTTATTTTCCCTTTTTCATCAACCTCCCTGCCCTTCACTTATCCTCCCTCACCCTTGTTAATCTCCTACTTTGTCTCTTGTATTGTAAAATACATATTATAAATATTGTAACTTATTTTGTTTTGTCTTTCACAGATATAAATTTAAATGAAAGTAGGAAACTAAGTTTACATTACTTATAA
This sequence comes from Lissotriton helveticus, assembly GCF_964261635.1. Taxonomy (NCBI): domain Eukaryota; kingdom Metazoa; phylum Chordata; class Amphibia; order Caudata; family Salamandridae; genus Lissotriton; species Lissotriton helveticus. Next base: position 2,115,334,975 of record NC_136059.1, read on the forward strand.
GGTAAGTTTGATGTACAAAATTTACTTTCCCTATACTCTTTTCCTTAACCTCACTACTCTTCTCTGATGCTCCCACACCTCTGTTCCCTTGCGCTTGCCTCACTTATTCTGAATTCTCACGTTTACTCCCCTTTTCCACATTCCTCTCTTACACTCACCTTCTTTCTGACCTTCTCCTTTACTTTCTTTCCTCTCTCTTCTCTTACTTCATTGCTTTACTCTTTTCCCTTCCCTTACTCTCCTTACTCCACTTCACTAACTCCTTCTCTTTCTCCCTCTGTCCTCTTAGTTCTACACTCCCCTTCCCTCAATCTCTTTCTGTTAGCCTCATTCTCTCTGTTCCCTTAGTCTCTCACTCCTCTTCTGTCACGCTCATACCCTATAACTCAGCCACACTCCCACACTCACCTTCTTTCAGACTTTCTCCTTTACTTTCCTTCCTCTCTCTTCCCTTCCTTCACTCCATCACTGTTTTCCCTTCCCTTTCTCTCCTTACTCCACTTCACTAATTCCTTCTCTTACTCCCTGTGTACTCTTACTTCTACACTCCCCTTTTATCACTCTCTCTCTGTTACCCCCATTCCCTCCATCCCTTTAGTCTCTCACTCCTCTTCTGTCACACTTACACCCTATAACTCAGCCACACTCCCACACTCACCTTCTTTCAGACCTTCTCCTTTACTTTCCTTCCTCTCACTCCCCTTCCTTTACTCCTTCACTGTTTTCTCTTTCCTTACTCTCCTTACTCCACTTCACTAATTCCTTCTCTTACTCCCTCTCTCCTCTTACTTCTACACTCCCCTTCCCTTATTCTCTCTCTGTTAGCCTCATTCTCTCCGTCCCTTTAGTCTCTCACTCCTCTTCTGTCACGCTCACTGCCTATAAATGTAAATGTAAATGTAGGAATTTGTAAAGCGCACAGCTACCTCCACCGGAGGTGTCCCGGCGCTGTCCGTATACTGCTTAGGAACCCCTCCTGGCTTTCCTGGGAAATGTCCACTCCTGGGCACCCCCCAGGTGAAGCCAGGCATCCCAGCGCTTCTGGGGCCGTTGTGGAGGCTAAGCAAGCTATTGCCCAGAGTTGCAGCGTGGGACCCATGATAAGAACAGGTACTGAGGCGAGAATATCCAGTCAGGGGAATTAATGAGCCGGAGACCCGCCGAGGCGGGAATCGAACCCTGGTCCCTGGCCAGAGCTCTGCATCAAGGTCTGCCTGCTCTAACCATTGAGCCACAACTCAGCCATACTCCCACACTCACCTTCTTTGAAACCTTCTCCTTTACTTCCCTTCCTCTCTCTTCCCATCCTTTGCTCCTTTACTCTTTTCCCTTCCCTTACTTCCCTCACTCCACTTCAGTAACTCCTTCTCTCAATCCCTCTGTCCTCTAACTTACTCACTCCCCTTTTCTCACTCTCTCTCTGTTACCCACATTCTCTCCGTCCTCTTAGTCTCTCACTCCTTTTCTATCACGCTCACTCCCTTTAACTGAGCCATTCTCCCACACTCACCTTCTTTCAGACCTTCTCCTTTACTTTCCTTCCTCTCACTTCCTTTCCTTTACTCCTTCACTGTTTTCCCTTCCCTTACTCTCTTTACTCCACTTCACTAATTCCTTCTCTTACTCCCTCTGTCCTCTTACTTCTACACTCCCCTTCCCTCATTCTCTCTCTGTTAGCCTCATTCTCTCCGTCCCCTTAGTCTCTCACTCCTCTTCTGTCATGCTCACTGCCTATAATTCAGCCATACTCCCACACTCACCTTCTTTCAGACCTTCTCCTTTACTTTCCTTCCTCTCTCTTTACTTCCTTTGCTCCTTCACTCTTTTCTCTTCCCGTACTTTCTTATTCCACTTTATGAACTGCTTCTCTTACTCCCTCTGTCCTCTTAGTTCTACACTCCCCTTCCCTTATTCTCTCTCTGTTAGCCTCATTCTCTCCGTCCCTTTAGTCTCTCACTCCTCTTCTGTCACGCTCACTGCCTATAACTCAGCCATACTCCCACACTCACCTTCTTTGAAACCTTCTCCTTTACTTCCCCTCCTCTCTCTTCCCATCCTTTGCTCCTTTACTCTTTTCCCTTCCCTTACTCCCCTTACTCCACTTCAGTAAGTCCTTCTCTCAATCCCTCTGTCTTCTAACTTACTCAATCCCCTTTTCTCACTCTCTCTCTGTTACCCACATTCTCTCCGTCCTCTTAGTCTCTCACTCCTTTTCTATCATGCTCACTCCCTATAACTGAGCCATACTCCCACACTCACCTTCTTTCAGACCTTCTCCTTTACTTTCCTTCCTCTCACTTCCCTTCCTTTGCTCCTTCACTCTTTTCTTTTCCCTTACTTTCTTATTCCACTTCACTAACTGCTTCTCTTACTCCCTTTGTCCTCTTAGTTCTACACTCCCCTTCCCTCATTCTCTCTCTGTTAGCCTCATTCTCTCCATCCCTTTAGTCTCTCACTCCTCTTCTGTCACGCTCACTCCCTATAACTCAGCCATACTCCCACACTCTCCTTCTTTGAAACCTTCTCCTTTACTTCCCTTCCTTTCTCTTCCCATCCTTTGCTCCTTTACTCTTTTCCCTTCCCTTACTCCCCTTATTCCACTTCAGTAGCTCCTTCTCTCAATCCCTCTGTCTTCTAACTTACTCACTCCCCTTTTCTCACTCTCTCTCTGTTACCCACATTCTCTCCGTCCTCTTAGTCTCTCACTCCTTTTCTTTCACGCTCACTCCCTATAACTGAGCCATACTCCCACACTCACCTTCTTTCAGACCTTCTCCTTTACTTTCCTTCCTCTCACTTCCCTTCCTTTGCTCCTTCACTCTTTTCTCTTCCCTTACTCTCCTTACTCCACTTCTCTAATTCCTTCTCTTACTCCCTCTGTCCTCTTACTTCTACACTCCCCTTCCCTCATTCTCTCTCTGTTAGCCTCATTCTCTCTGACCCCTTAGTCTGTCACTCCTCTTCTATCACGCTCACTCCCTATAACACAGCCACACTCCCTCACTTATGTTTTTTTCCTCCCTCACTCAGTCTTCTACTCTCACGTTTTCTTTCACTTTCTCTATCTCTTCACTCCCTTACTCACCTTGTCTCACACTCACTTGCCTTTATCCAGTCTGTATCTCCACTCTTTCCTCAACATCACTGCTCCTTTCTTACCCTTCCACACCCCCGTTCCTTTACTATATTTTCTTCACTTATCTTCATTCCCCATGTTCACTCTACTTCCGCTCACTCACCTCCCACACTCACCTTCTTTCAGTCCCCCTACTTCACTTCCCTTCCCCTCTTGTCCCTTTCTTTGCTTTCTCAGTCATTTTCCTCTCCTCTCTCACTGCACTCCACTTCAGTTACTCTTTTTGAGTTTTTTAAGAATACAGCTCTTTTTTGAGAATTGGAAGTAGTTCTAAAAAGAACTTTTTTTTCTTCTTTTTTCGTTTTTTTCTCAACAAAAACAAAAACAGGGAATGTGAAACTGCTCAACAGGAGCAAAATAAAAGAATAAAAATAAGGGCTGGGGACGGCAGCGGTGATTTTTTTCTGGTTCGGACAATGTTCATAATACTTTGTTCACCATAACAAAGTAGTTCATTACAATCTTTACATTTGATTGTGATGCCATCAAAAACAGGCTGAATATTTGGAATCAGCTGTTCTGGTCGCCCCCTCACCGATACAGTTGCTCCTCCAGTTGAAGTGGAAGCACCATCCCTTGGAGCATCTCGTGCTAGAGCTCTGACATTCTCCCGGGCATAGTTTTGGGGGTTTGAAAAAAGGAAATTTAGGAGGGTCTAAAGGGGTTATCTTTAATGACCCCCACATCTCAACACCCCAGCTCAAATGTAATAACAACGAAAGAGAGATGTCCGGTCAAGAACACGTGTGCTGTACTGAAAACTAAAGACAAAATGGGGTTTGAATAGCAACAAAATGAAATAACACAGGGCCGAGAACTCCCATCAGACCACCCTTATGGCGGAATGTCATCATGTGGGATACAGATAGTTAATCCAAACCTCGCCCAACCCATCAGTTGATGGTGCAGAGATGGATTTCTGAGGTGGAATCTCTAGCCACAGTGTGATTCAGATGATGCTGATGGTGTGCAGTGCTGTGAAAAATGTGAGTGAGTGAAAAAATTGGCTCCTAGGACAAAAAATTAAGTATAATAGGTATTGTCCTAGTGTCAAGGTTAAAATGACGCCAAATAGTCTGAAAGTATGACTATGTTGTGGCGCTAAGTAGTGAGGTCAACATGTTTCAGCTGTATCGAACAAACTGTCTGGCTTTCTTCAGGACCCAGATTATTTAGCTACTGCAAAAAAGTGTAAGTGAAACACAAAGTGTACAACAAATATATAAATACTGTGCAATATAAATTCAATTTCTCCTACCAGGAACTTGGGTCCCCAATGTAAACTGGTGCGATTGAATTATTTATCTTTTCCTAGAAAAAAGGAAAACAATGCACAAAGTCTGCAATAAAGTTGTATACAAACATCTCAAGATGAAAAAAGAAAAACAGCACAGACAACACATAAATAACGAAGAGATGTCTCTCCATTAAACAGAAGTCTATAGTACTTCTGAGAATTATATCTTTATTCAGATGATAGTTTCTCTGATCTCGTACTCACCCAGCGTTGTGTGGGAAATAACCTCACCTCACCCGGCAACCGCTCGGGAAAATGAGGCCCCGCTCTGTTATATATAAAAGAAAAAATGAGGCCACAATCAATATTATATTTGCTGTGTCCAGCTAAACTTGCTCTATGTTTTCTATGTAGAAGACCCAGTTGTTGCAAAAAGACACTCCCTACATGCATGGCTAAGACTCAGCTGATGGCATGAGATGATCAGTAACTTAAACAATTAGAGATTCACTCCAGGACAGAGTCTATAAAGTGGAACATGCTCATGAGATAAGTTAAAAAGTACTGAGCATCCCAGGTTTCAATTATTAAAAGTGGGGCAGAGATTATCCGAGGCGAAGTCCGTGTAAGAAGTGCCAAATCTAGCTAGATTCCAAAATGCCCCTAAAAAGAAATAACGCCAGTGACCCACCTAACCGTCGGTACCCCTCTCCTGATTCCGAGAGGAAGTGGAGGTACCGAACAGTGCGTTAGTACGCTTTTTATGGCGTGCTTAATTGGATAATAACCCAATTTGAGCAGTCAATTGTAAGCTCCTAGCGGCTGCCGGATATTGACAGCAATCTCAACAAAAGGCGGCTATCCTGCCAGCGCATGCGTCGTCTCCGAGTCTAGCGGCGCATGCGCAATGGAGTGGCGGCTTGAGCTCGCACTGTTCAATGGCGCATGCGCACGCGTACAATAGATTGTGCACGCATTACGCGGTAGTCACCGTGCCATAGTTCAGAACAGACGATTCCTTGGCCGTTTTTAGCTGGAGTTAAAAATGTGTTAACCAGAGTTTGTATATATGATGCAAGGGTATATGGGTCTTGTAGGGAACACCAAGCCCCCATTACCCGTGTTGCATATTCCGGAGAAACACAGAACACAGCAAGGCGATGGTTGCAAACATCATTGTTTAGTGCTTTGGAGTTAGACCACAATATTATTCTGATACATATCATAAATATAAAGAATGGTCATGAGGAAAAAAGCCAGACATGACCTACACAATAATTTAACATCTTGTGGTTCAGATATATTGAGTAGCAGGCGGAAATGGACGGATACCTTCATGCTACCCATATGTTGATAGTGTAGTGTAAAGGCATTCAGATAGATGGAATGTGGCTATAATGACATCCAAGGGATGTCATCATTCAATCCCCTACTATCACTTCTAAGCTTGAAAATCCATTTTTGTTCCTTGACAAATAAAAATCTGGATACATCGCTAATATGAGGGGGGATAAAAGGATGTTCAAGAATCACCCACCTCAGATCTTCTGCTGTGTGTTTAAGAGATAGAAAGTGATTGGTCAGTCTTGTCGATTGCTTTTGGCATCGGATAGTGCTTTTATGTTCATCAATCCTCAGTTTGATTTTGCGGGTGGTGTATCCGATATATCTGAGTCAGCAAGGGCAAGTGATCATGTATATAACTCTTTCTGAATTACAGTTTGTGTGCCTTTTAAGGAGCCAGGTTTTCCCTGTTCCTAAATCTACCCTGTCTGTCTTGTATGTCTGTGGGCAAACACTGCAAGAACCACACGGGTAGTGGCCCTGGATATTGTTGGCAAATCCCACAATGTGGTGGTTCTATCCATGATTGGTACTCTTGGTCTTGTATGGACCAGACTATTTCGTAAGCTTGCTGCTCTTTTGAAAGAAAACAGGGGAAGAGGAACATTGGTGTCTGCAATGTTCAAAATACCCCAATGTCAGTCTCGACGTTGAACTCTTTGTCAGGTAGGAGTCTGAGAACATCTGCCGTATCCTGTAGATGGGTGGGCATTTCTTTGACAATGGGTCTGAGGAAAAAGTCCACAAATGTGGAGAGTGGCTCCAAAAGGGAACCAATCCCCGAGATAAATGGGCACCCTGGTGGTGGTCTAGTGGCTTAATGTATTTTGGGAAGGCAGTAAAAACCAGGTGTGACCGGGTTAGGTGTCACCAAGAATCTGGCCTCTTGATGGGTTATCCATCCTTCTGTTCTCCCCTCATTGGCCAAAGCCTGAATTTCTGTGAGCAACCGTTGGTTTGGGTTGCTGGGTAACCGGCGATAGGCTAGGTGATTGTTCAATTGTCTAAGGCACTCTACCCGATAACTGACCATATCTAATACCACTGTTGCACCTCCCTTATCCGCCGGTTTTATAATTATAGACGGATCTTTAGATAGACTCTGGAGGGCATTTCTTTCTCTAGTGGAGAGATTCTGAAAGCTTGGAAAGTCAGTATCGTATAGGGCCATGATGTCATGTGTGACGGCTTGCTCAAAAGTAGTCACCTGTGAAGGAACTTGATGACTAAGGGGGGTGAATGTAGATTTCGGACGTGACCCTGTGTTGGTAGGATTCTCGTCTATCGTCTTTTCATTTCCATCCTTGTTTTTTAAAAAAGAAATGGAGGCGTACCTTCCTGAAATTTTTTTCTAGCTCTATTCTTGTCTCAAAGGGGTTGCCTTTGTTTGTGGGGACAAAACAAAGTCCTTTTTCTAAGATACCTTGCTCCTCTGGTGTCAGGATACGGGAGCTAAGATTGACCCGTCGCCTCTGTGCTGGTACCCTGTTGCGCTGCTCTCCTGCTCCGTGTGTTGGGGAACGTGGGATCTGTCTCCCACTGGACAGATTGTTGGCCTCTTTTTCGTCCGCAACTCTGTCCTCGGCCCCGCCCTAAAAAAGACAGGTCTGCAAAAAACTGAGGGCGTTGTGGATATGGGTGCATTTGTTGTGCAAACGGTGGTGGTTGAAAACCCCAGGGTCCCGGGGGCCACCATTGGCCAGGATTCTGATTATTGCCCGGGTAATTGCCTTGCATCCGCCTCTCGGCCTCCCCCCTCTCTTATAGAAACGTCGCTGTTGACCACCTCCTCTGGATGATGCATCACTCAGGTGCCACAAAGTTATCACTTACACAAGTGATAACTTTGTGGCACCTGAGTACAATAGCAAAGGAAGACGCTATGGATCCAATTATTCTACCTCAGGAACTGATTCAAATTCTAGTGACTCAGACACTACTAACAGGGCCGATGCATCATCCAAAGGAGGTGGTCAACTGCGACGTTTCTATAAGAGAGGGGCAATTATCAGAATCCTGGCCAATGGTGGCCCCCGGGACCCTGGGGTTTTCAACCACCACCGTTTGCACAACAAATGCACCCATATCCACAACACCCTCAGTTTTTTGCAGACCCGTCTTTTTTAGGGCGGGGCCGAGGCCAGAGAGAAAGAAATGCCCTCCAGAGTCTATCTAAAGATCCGTCTATAATTATAAAACTGGCGGATAAGGGAGGTGCAACAGTGGTATTAGATATGGTCAGTTATCGGGAAGAGTGCCTTAGACAATTGAACAATCCCCTAGCCTATCGCCAGTTACACAATGACCCAACCCAACGGTCGCTCACAGAAATTCAGGCTTTGGTCGATGAGGGGAGAACAGAAGGATGGATAACCCATCAAGAGGCCAGATTCTTGATGACACCTAACCCGGTCACACCTGGTTTTTACTGCCTTCCCAAAATACATAAAGCCACTAGACCACCACCAGGGCGCCCAATTATCTCAGGGATTGGTTCCCTTTTGGAGCCACTCTCCACATTTGTGGACTTTTTCCTCAGACCCATTGTCAAAGAAATGCCCACCCATCTACAGGATACGGCAGATGTTCTCAGACTCCTACCTGACAAAGAGTTCAACGTCGAGACTGACCTACTGGTCAGTTTAGACGTAGAATCTCTTTATACCTGTATTCCGTAGGAGGAGACCCTTGAGACTATTCGGCATCTCGTTTCCTTACGGAATTTGGACAGTATCACCCCTGTTAATTTCATTATGGAATGTGCGAAACTTGCTATGATGGAGAATTTCTTCAAATTTGAAGACCAGTTCTTTCTCCAAATCTCCGGTACATCTATGGGGAGTATTTTTGCCCCTAGCCTCACCAACCTATATGTTCATTAATTTGAACAGGATCATGCTCTCAACCATAGCAACCCTTATTTCCATCAAGTGGTGCTATGGAAGAGATACATTGACGATATCCTGTTGGTTTGGCGAGGCTCTCCCTTGGAGATTAAATCATTCCACAAATGGCTCAATGACCAGAATCAACAGTTCACTGTCGAATTCAGCCAGGAGCAACTCCCTTTCCTGGATATTCTAATCTTTCCAGTAGAAGGTAGACTACAATGTGAACTGTATACCAAACCTATGGCAAGAAACTCTCTACTAGCTTTCAACAGTCACCACCCACGAGCACTGCATGAGAATCTCCCTGTGGGCCAGTTTCTCCGACTTAGACGGAATTGCTCCTCGATGGGACTGTTTGATAAACATGCTACTAATCTCTCCTCACAATTGAAAGCACGAAAATATCCAAAACACCTTGTCAGAAAGGCATGGAAACGAGCATCCAATAATAATAGGGATGCGCTGCTAGACAGACGGCCTGAAAAACCTCCGCTGGATAGACTTAATTTTGTAAGTACATTTAGTGTGCTCTCCAATAAGATTAAAAAAACAGTTCGGAGACATTGGGGTATTTTGAACATAGCAGACACCAATGTTCCTCTTCCCCTGTTTTCTTTCAAAAGAGCAGCAAGCTTAGGAGATGGTCTGGTCCATACAAGACCAAGAGTACCAATCATGGATAGAACCACCACATTGTGGGATTTGCCACCAATCCAGGGCCACTACCCGTGTGGTTCTTGCAGTGTTTGCCCTCAGACATACAAGACAGACAGGGTAGATTTAGGAACAGGGAAAATCTGGCTCCTTAAAAGGCACACAAACTGTAATTCAGAAAGAGTTATTTACATGATCACTTGCCCTTGCTCACTCAGGTATATCGGATACACCACCCGCAAAATCAAACTGAGGATTGGTGAGCATAAAAGCACTATCCGATGCCAAAAGCAATCAACAAGACTGACCAATCACTTTCTATCTCTTAAACACACAGCAGAAGATCTGAAGTGGGTGATTCTTGAACATCCTTTTATCCCCCCTCATATTAGTGATGTATCCAGATATTTATTTGTCAATGAACAAAAATGGATTTTCAAGCTTAGAAATGATATTAAGGGGATTGAATGATGACATCCCTTGGATGTCATTATAGCCACATTCCATCTATCTGAATGCCTTTACACTACACTATCAACATATGGGTAGCATGAAGGTATCGGTCCATTTCCGCCTGCTACTCAATATATCTGTACCACACAATGTTAAATTATTGTGTAGGTCATGTCTGGCTTTTTTCCTCATGACCATTCTTTATATTTATGATATGTATCAGAATAATATTGTGGTCTAACTCCAAAGCACTAAACAAAGATGCTTGCAACCATCGCCTTGCTGTGCTCTGTGTTTCTCCGGAATATGCAACACGGGTAATGGGGGCTTGGTGTTCCCTACAAGACCCATATACCCTCGCATCATATGTACAAACTCTGGTTAACACATTTTTAACTGCAGCTAAAAGCGGCCAAGGAATTGTCTGTTCTGAAATATGGCATGGTGACTAACGCGTAATGCGTACACATTCTATTGTACGCGTGTGCATGCGCCATTGAACAGTGCGAGCTGAAGCCGCCACTCCATCGCGCATGCGCCGCTAGACTCGGAGACAGCGCATGCGCTGGCAGGATAGCGGCCTTTTGTTGAGATTGCTGTCAATATCCGGCAGCTGCTAGGAGCTTACAATTGACTGCTCAAATTGGGTTATTATCCAATTAAGCACGCCATAAAAAGCGTTTTAACGCACTGTTTGGTACCTCCACTTCCTCTCGGACGCAGGAGAGGGGTACCGACGGTTAGGTGGGTCGCTGGCGTTTTTTCTTTTTAGGGGCATTTTGGCGTCTAGCTAGATTTGGCACTTCTTACACGGACTTCGCCTCGGATAATCCCTGCCCCACTTTTAATAATTGAAACCTGGGATGCTCAGTACTTTTTAACTTAACTCATGAGCATGTTCCACTTTATAGACTCTGTCCTGGAGTGAATCTCTAATTGTTTAAGTTACTGATCAACTCATGCCATCAGCTGAGTCTTAGCCATGCATGTAGGGAGTGTCTTTTTGCAACAACTGGGTCTTCTACATAGAAAAGATAGAGCAAGTTTAGCTGGACACAGCAAATATAATATTGATTGTGGCCTCATTTTTTCTTTTCTATATAACAGAGCGGGCCTCATTTTCCCGAGCGGTTGCCGGTGAGGTGAGGTTATTTCCCACACAACGCTGGGTGAGTACGAGATCAGAGAAACTATGATCTCAATAAAGATATAATTCTCAGAAGTACTATAGACTTCTGTTTAACAGAGAGACATCTCTTTGTTATTTATGTGTTGTCTGTGCTGTTTTTCTTTTTTCATCTTGAGTTGTTTGTATACAACTTTATTGCAGACTTTGTGCATTGTTTTCCTTTTTTCTAGGAAAGGATAAATAATTCAATCCCACCAGTTTACATTGGGGACCCAAGTTCCTGGTAGGAGAAATTGAATTTATATTGCACAGTATTTATATATTTTTTGTACACTTTGTGTTTCACTTACAATTTTTTGCAGTAGCTAAATAATCTGGGTCCTGAAGAAAGCCGGACAGTTTGTTCGATACGGCTGAAACATGTTGACCTCACTACTTAGCGCCACAACATAGTCATACTTCTAGACTATTTGGCGTCATTTTAACCTTGACACTAGGACAATACCTATTAAACTTCATTTTTTGTCCTAGGAGCCAATTTTATCACTCACTCACATTTTTCACAGCACTGCACACCATCAGCATCATCTGAATCACACTGTGGCTAGAGATTCCACCTCAGAAATCCGTCTCTGCACCATCAACTGATGGGTTGGGCGAGGTTTGGATTAACTATCTGTATCCCACATGATGACATTCCGCCATAAGGGTGGTCTGATGGGAGTTCTCAGCCACGTGTTATTTCACTTTGTTGCTATACAAACCCCATTTTGTCTTTAGTTTTCAGTACAGCACACGTGTTCTTGACTGGACATCTCTCTTTCGTTGTTATTATAGTTTTGGGGGTGCCTTCTCTGAACGTGTCGAATCATGGTCAAATTTCCAAAAGAGTATTTCCTGGTAGGGTCACCCCATGAAAGGACAGTATGACAAATTCGACACTCCACCTTTGGAGCATTTGAAGTTTTCTTTTACCCTGGGCTGAGGAGCCTCTTCTTCTATGAACCCATCCGAGTCCTCACTGCTACTGGTGGTTCTAGCAGCCATTATAATCCAAAAAAGATTGAGCAGGAAAAGACAGGTCTTGCAGTCACATAAGTGAAAGAAGAAGTGAAGGAAAAGGGTGGGGTTTTCATTAGTTGTAAAAAAAACTGTTAACAACCAATGAAAAGAGTTATTTTAAGGTCACATGACTTGAAGCGCTTACGCTGCGTGCACCGGAGCGCTTCCGGGGGCGCTTACGCGGCGCGAACGTAGGCGCTTCCGGGGGCGCTTATGCGGCGCGTCTGAGTGACGTTTTGGTAGCTTTACGGAAATGCAAAATCATTTTCATTCGGAAAATCAAAAATACTACTTTTATAAGCATGGTATTGAATGTCTTGCATTAATATTTACTTTTCATACATATTTTTTTTACTTTTACGAACGCAGAAATAGCGCTCTCGCAGCGCTCTCGGGAGAGCTTACCGGTGCGCGCATCCTGAGCGCTCCAAGTCCAAATGATACGTGTAAGCTTATTGGTGCGCGCATACAAAACCAATGAAATTCCCACGTTATACTTAGTTGGACTCACTATAACTCGCGCGCCCGCAATCCACTGCTGATGATGTCACATATTACATCATTCATGACATGGTCAGTGACATCACTGATGACATCACTGATGACATCTCAAATGATATCACTGATGACTTCACTGATGACATCTCAAATGACATCACTGATGACATCACTGATGACATCATCCAGTGAATGTGTGTTTCTGTAAATTAAAAATGTGTTTAACATATTGTAGAATGAGTGTATGTATGAGTGTTTGGATAATGGATTTAGTAGGTGCGTGACTGACTGTATGAGTGGGAGATTAAATGTGTCTTACTGAATGCCTGGGTTAGTGACTAAACTGTTAGAATGTGTGCATCATTATGTCTGTTGTTGTGTAAGCTGCTGCATGTGTTGATTAGTAGCTATATGACTGGCTATATGGGTTACCGATTGGTAACCCAAGTATTTGTATGTGAGGGTGAGTGTGAGTGGAGGTGGCTGGGAGGTGTGTGACTCTGTGCACAGATGTGTGAGCAGTTGATTCACTTGGTGTATGGGTTCAAGAGTGCATGAGGAAACAGCTGTATAGGCAGATTACTGTGTGCATGGGTGTGTTGGTGACTGAATGGATATGTCAGTGCTACATGTCCAAGTAAGTACATATGTAAAACACAGTGCATGTGAGAGTTGTCATATATAAATGACTATATATAACAGCCTGTGATTGCATAAGTGACAGTATCTATCAATATGTACTTGTATCAGTGATTGTAAAAGACATTAAGTATGTGTTAGTCTATGTTTAAATAAGCAAGGTTTTGTGTGTATAACTGTATAGTTGTGGAAATGGGAGTGTGATTGATTCTTTACATGACTGACTAGGTGTGTGAGTAACTCCAATGATGAGTGGCAGTGTGTGAGTCTCTGTATAGGTGTATGAGTGACTGTATGTATGAGCGATTGTATGGGTGAATGAGTGGATGTGTGTGTAGACCTAGAAATCAGTGAGTGCGTATGTGGTAAGTGATATTACTGTGTCAATGGTTTCAGGAATGGTACTTTGTATTTAACACTGGGTGAAACAAAGGTTAGATTAGAGTGTGAGGAGGTGTATTGTATTATCACATGGATGATGTTATCAGCGATGTCATCAGTGATGTCAGTTGAGATGTCATCAGTGATGTAATCAGTGATGTCATCAGTGATGTCATTTGAGATGTCATCAGTGATGTCATCAGTGATGTCACTGACCATGTCATGAATGATGTAATATGTGACATCATCAGCAGTGGATTGCGGGCGCGCTAGTTATAGTGAGTCAAACTAACTATACCGTGGGAATTTCAATGGTTTTGTATGAGTAAAATGTTCAGCTAACTATATCTGGTGTGAAACCTATGGTTTTTTCAGTGAATTTCAAAGGTTTTTTAAATGCTAATTCCTAACTATAACGATTGTGAAACCTATGGTTTTTTCAGTGAATATATATATATATATATATATATATTCACTGAAAAAACCATAGGTTATAGACCATATATAGTTAGGAATTAGCATTTACAAAACCTTATTTTACTCACACAAAACCATTGAAATTCCATATATAGTTAGTTGCACTAACTATATATCGCGCACCCGCAATCCACTGCTGATGATGTCACATATTACATCATTCATGACATGGTCAGTGACATCACTGATGACATCACTGATGACATCTCAAATGACATCACGATAGCGCTATTGCCGCGAACGAAAACAACATCGTGACGTATTGCATAGCCGCCACGCCTTGCATCATAAGCGCGTATCGCGTAGCCGCGAGATGCGTCTTATGACGCACCGCGTAAGCGCACCCGGAAGCGCATACGATCGCGCAACGTAAACGCCCTGATGCGCTTATGAAACACGCCCCGGGACGCGCCCCGGGGCGCGTAGCGTAAGCGCGTCAAACCATGTGACTTTAAAATAACACTTTTCATTGGTTCATAACTTTTTTTTTTTCAAATTGTGTGAAAACCCACCCATTTCTCTCACTATTGCTTTGTACTTGGAGAGAGCAAGAGCTGTTCTGTGTACTGTGTTCATCTCCTACTTTTCTGATCTACAGCAATGGCTGCAAGAGAGTCATCCAGCAGTGATTCCGACGGATTTTTAGATGAGGACCCTCCTCAGCAGAAGAAAAAAAAACATTTCATCTGGAAATTCTATGACATCCCTGAAGGACAAAAAAAAGTCAACGCTCCAAAAGTAACCTGCAAAATATGTGGTAGTACTTTATCCAGAGGCAATCCTCTGAAAAAATATAGTTTTGGAAATGCTAATTTAATCAGGCATGTGAAAAGAAGACACCCTAACAACTTTGCCAGGGAGAGTGTCAGAGAGCTGGCACGGAATTTACCCACAGATGGCGATAGCACCTCCACTGGTGGAGCAACACCTTCGGGACCACCCCATGGAAGACTGGTCCCTAACATTCAGCCGGTGTTTGCAGGCATCAAATTTCTGTGCACGGAGTGTGACGAACTGCTCTGCTATGGTGAGCAGAGTGTTGAACTCATTGCCATAAAGAAACAGCAACACCGCTGCCCTGCCAGTCCCTAAATTTTCACATTTTTTTGCTCCTGTTGAGCAGTTTTGGAATCCCTGTTTTTGTTTTTCCCCTGACAAAAATCCAAAAAAAATATAAAATCGTTTTAAAAAGTCTAAAAAAATATAAAACAACAAAAACAAAAAAGTTCTTTTCAGAACTACCTCCAATTTATAAAAAAAATGCTATTTTTTTTTTTTTTTAAAGTGTCATTTTTTATCTCCATGGTACGCTCCCCCGTACGCTCCCCGGTGCGCGTACCTGGCGCTCCCCCCGCGAAAATCGAATTTAGTTAAATTTTTTTTTTTACCCGCGGGACCCTTTTATGGCCCCCACATCAAAACTAGGGGGTCAGGGGGGTGTACCCTGCCCCCTTTTGCTCATTTCCCCCTTTGATTTTTGCCACCTCTTGTGTCTCAATCCTACCGAGACTCAAGATGGCGGCCGCTGCGGACTGTTTCGAATGTTTACAGACACCCGAGAACCAATCAGCTTGCCGTGCGCAAGTCGCGTGGCGCGCCCGGAGCGCTCCCCGGTACGCGCACCGAGGCGAGGCTCTAGATATATATCTTTTTTTAAACCTAATTTACTCAAAATTCACAGGAGCACATATCTTGAGACCTAACAAAGGCACATCGGGCAAACAATATCTACAATTTTGCCAAGTTTTGTGGAAATCCATTCAGCCGTTCGGGCTAAAAGTGAGGCCAACCGCCCTATGGAAATGAACATGGGAAAAACACGTTTTGGGACCCCCCTTTTTTCTCAGACCCCCCTTGACAAACCCCCCCCAAATTTTCAGTTGCTGCTCAGAAACAAAATGTTCCATTTTCCTGAAAATTTCAGCCAATTCCGTCCACAAACGCCAAAGTTATTAGACATAGAATTTTCAAAAATCCCATAGAGAAAAAATCCTAACTATATATACCTACTGGCGACCGCCAGTAGGTAATATATATATATATATATATATATATATATATATATATATACATGTCTACATGTGAGCAAGGCTCGGATGAGCCTAAACACGTAATGGTCTGAATTATTAATTATACATTTTTTCTGAATTTTGAATTCATAACATTATA
Organism: Lissotriton helveticus; assembly: GCF_964261635.1. Classification (NCBI taxonomy): domain Eukaryota; kingdom Metazoa; phylum Chordata; class Amphibia; order Caudata; family Salamandridae; genus Lissotriton; species Lissotriton helveticus. The sequence continues at coordinate 2,115,351,045 of NC_136059.1, forward strand.
ATTTGTAACTTAGTTGGTAAACCATGCCACATTTGTGAATTACAAACTGAAATCCTGGAGCAATATATGTTTATTATATGATGATGTATACCTTCCAAACATGGCGGCCATTTACGACTAAGACTTTGCAGTCCTTCTTTGCTCTTGATAACATGTGACGTCCTTTTAAGAATACGAGCGTCTAAGCTCTCTGTACAACTTGACGAAGCCCTATGGCGAAACGCGTCGTTGCTGTTTAGTTCCTCCAATAATAAACTGGTGGTGGAACTACCCCCTGCGTGTGCTGCTTTCCTTTGGACATACTGTCCGTGGATGTGTGGAGCTGAGATTTTGTAACGGGCACACCCCCGTTTTTGCGTGCACCCGCTCACGAGTGCAACTGGCTGGTGTTTGGGAGAATCGGATATATATATATATATATTACCTACTGGCGGTCGCCAGTAGGTATATATAGTTAGGATTTTTTCCCTATGGGATTTTTGAAAATTCTATGTCTAATAACTTTGGCGTTTGTGGACGGAATTGGCTGAAATTTTCTGGAAAATGGAACATTTTGTTTCTGAGCAGCCCCTGGAAATTTGGGGGGGGTTTGTCAAGGGGGGGCCGAGAAAAAAGGGGGGTCCCAAAACGTGTTTTTAACATTGAGTTTTCCATAGGGCGGTCTGTCGCACTTTTAGCCCGAACGGCTGAATGGATTTGCACGAAACTTGGCAAAATTGTAGAGACTGGTAGCCCGATGTGCCTTTTGTAGGTCTCAATATATGTGCTCCAGTGGATTTTGAGAAATTAACGTTTAAAAAAAGATATATATCTGTAACAGCGGACTGGGCAGCTCCCGGTTCGCGGACCGGGGCGCGTACCAAAACTTCGCGTAGCGAAGCTGATTGGTTATCCGGCGTCTGTAAACATTCCAAACAGTCCGGAGCGGCCGCCATCTTGTCTCTCGGTAGGATTGAGAGACAAAAGGAGGCCAAAACAAAGGTGGAAATAACCATAAGGGGGCATAGTAGATCCTCCCTGACCCCTTAGGTTTAATGTGGAGGCTTTAAAAGGGCCCCGCGGGGCAAAAAAAAAAAAATATTTTTTTTGTTTTTTTGCGTGGGTAGCGCCCGGTCCGCGAACCGGGAAGCGTTCTGGGCAGCGTACTGCAATGAAAAATGAATGATAGACTTTTCAAATGCTGTATGTTAATTGATTGTTGGTTTTGTTGATTATTTTTTATTTTTTTTTATTTTTTAAGCATTTTTTATTGTGTTTCATAATTTATTAAACTTTCTAACATTTCATTGTCAGAAATTTCATAATTATCATGGAATATACATTGTAGTCTCTGAGGTTGTAAAATGTCCTCATTTGCAAGGAGGTTATCTACTGCTTGTACACATTGCAGTAGTTCTTGGTCCCAAGTTTCATCCATAAATTCAATCTCATTTGGATCAATGATTTCTGTGTTGGACTCTGGAAGGACAATTTCAAATGAAATTTTTTGTTCGCTTTCCATTTTCCCTGAAATTTGCATAAAAAATATATATATTAGTAGAGGTAGGGCACTGTTGGGATTAATTTTAGATAGGCAGTTTTTAACAGTGAATTTATCTTTGGGCAGTGTATAGTATCAGAGTGGAAGTAGGAATATAAAAAATTGTATCTAAATTTATAAGTACTACAGAGGGATAGTATATAACTAACAGAAAAAGTTTGCCATATTAACTTAAAGTGCACAATATACTTCAGTTTTAAAAATAACAACTTACCTTTAAAAAGAAGTTGAAGTTATTAATGAAAATCCTATTGAAATGTACACCAGGAAGTAGTAGTCAAAATGGCTGTGTTTCCTTCTCTTCCTTTATATATATTCGGGTACATAACCAATCAAATGTCAGGTAAAAAAAGTAGAAAATGAAAGTAACATTTTAATTGGTTGTCAATTCCAACACTTCAGATGTGTTTTGTGAAGTAATTTACCTCACGGTATTTAGAGAGGTCTACAGGCTAAATGGCTAAATGGAATTCCAATCAAATTTGTGAAAATGGTAGGGATTGGTATGTAGTATGAGCTAATCTATATTTGGTGAAATTGTCTCAAGTGGCTTTTGTGTGAACTACTTTCCCACCTTTTTTGATGGTGCGCTTCCCAGGGAGCGACCCGGTACGCGAACCGTTGAGCGCCCCGGTTCGCGGACCTTAAGCGTTCCGGGAGTCCACCATTTTGTGTTTCGGTCGAATTAAGATACAAGATGGAGGGCAAATAATGTTCAGAATGGGTAGAAGGGGGCACGGTAGAGTTATCTTGACCCCCTAGGTTTTCTGAGGGTGGCTGAGGAGGCTTATATGTGCGAAAAAAAAACATTTTAAAAAAAAATTTCGCGAGGTTAGCTCCCGGTTCGCGTACCGGGTAGCGGCCCCGGTAGCGTATTTTGTTGAAAATTAGTGAAAAATGTTAGAGTTAAATAATAATTGTGAGTGATCAGATGTAGGGTAGCTCTGAGAAGAGCTTTTGGGTTTATGGTACATTTAGGTACTTATAAGTAGGTACCAATGCACATTCTTAAATTCAGAGTGAAAATTCTGTTGCCCTCATCTGAGAAGTGAACTCCATCTCCTCTGTAGATATCTTGCATGTAGTAACGCAAGTTATTGTTGTACAGGGAGCCCATTCCATGGTCTCTCATGTAAGCTGAAACAGATTTGTTTACATGCTTCCTCGACTTCTCAATTTGTGGACAAAATTGGTTTGACCACCTCCATTTCTGTCTTTGGCATATATTTGAATATACCAAGGCAGTCTGAGGAAAAAGTGCCATTAATTGCTCAAAGGTGTCCTTTAAAAGCATTTCCAGACCTACACCAGTCAAAGTGCCCAAGTCATTACCTCCACAGTGCACAATTAACAGGTCAGGTTTGGGCAAATGCATAAAGGTTTTCACCAATGGTATCAATTGGTGACATTTTAATCCTCTGTGGCCAAACCACTTAATTTCCACATCTTGTAAATTGAGGTTAGGTAAATTCCTGCTTTCAACGTACCTTTGAGCCCAGTGAATATAACTATGACCAACAATCCAGACAGAAAACATGGTGAGAGAAGGTTCTCCTGCAGTCAGATGAAGTGTGGCAATGAAATGGCAGTTGAAAAAATTAGAGTTTGAAATGAAAAAAACTGTGGAGTTTCTGTGTTCATGAAGCAGTAACAGTGATTGGTGGATTTTGATTGCTGAAAACAAAAAGTTAGGGTGCACGGATGTGTTCTTTGAAAGATGTATTTTGAGTGGTCAATAAAAAGTCATTAAATGAAAGAATGCACTGGATATGCAGGTGCACCGAGAGTTCAGAGTTCAATTGCAACATTGTTGTGTGAACTTGCAAACAACAGAGTTCTTCCAGGAGGTGGTTGCCATGCAGATAAAGCAGAAAGGGCAGAGGGGGGATGGGTTTTCATTTGAAAAAAGTGAGGGAAGACTTTTGATTGGGTGACATGAGAGATATGTGTGAAGAATTACAGCATTTCTGTGCTTTTCATAGCTGCAGACTCTGGAGTGCATACCTTTTGCTCTGCTGCAGACAAATTGGTGTGTTTCTGAGACTGTTTTCAAACTCAAAGTATTTGCTAAGGTGAGAAAATATTTCTTTACTTTAGATAGAGAATAGTGTGCTTTAAGGAGAAAATTATGATTTATGTGGCGCAAATTGCTTGTAAATATGCTCTCACATGTGTATGGAAAATTTTGATTTTGAATGTTTGTGTTACATAGCCATGTTAAAAGTGACCCAACCATGCTGGAAAGGCAATCAAAAAATGCTTTCATGTGTTTTATTGACATTTTAAGTCATTTTCCCATGTGCAGTGTTTAGAAATTATGATTTGAAAATCGTTTTTGGGGAAAAGGAATTGTTTTTAAAATCATGACAAGGAGATAATGGTGTATACTTCTTTATAAGGCTATTGACTGTCCCTGATGTTATTTTTCTCATTTTAGTGTAAGACCTTTCTCTGTGGCGCAAATTGCTTGTAAATATGCTCCCACATGTGCATGGAAAATTTAGAGTTTGAATGTTTGTGTTACATAGCCATGTTAAAAGTGACCCTACCATGCAGGGAAGCCAATCAAAAAACGCATTTATGTGTCTTAAGGACATTTTAAGTCATTTTCCCATGTGCAGTTTTTAGAAATTATGATTTGAAAATCGTTTTTGGGGAAAAGGAATTGTTTTTAAAATCATGACAAGGACATAATGGTGTATGCTTCTTTATAAGGCAATTGACTGTCCCTGATGTTATTTTTCTCATTTTAGTGTAAGACCTTTCTCTGTGGCGCAAATTGCTTGTAAATATGCTTCCACGTGTGCATGGAAAATTTTGATTTTGAATGTTTGTGTTACATAGCCATGTTAAAAGTGACCCAACCATGCTCGAAAGGCAATCAAAAAACGCTTTCATGTGTTTTAATGACATTTTAAGTAATTTTCCCATGTGCAGTGTTTAGAAATTATGATTTGAAAAACGTTTTTGGGGAAAAGGAATTGTTTTTAAAATCATGACAAGGACATAATGGTGTATGCTTCTTTATAAGGCAATTGACTGTCCCTGATGTTATTTTTCTCATTTTAGTGTAAGACCTTTCTCTGTGGCGCAAATTGCTTGTAAATATGTTCCCACATGTGCATGGAAAATTTAGATTTTGAATGTTTGTGTTACATAGCCATGTTAAAAGTGACCCTACCATGCAGGAAAGCCAATCAAAAAACGCTTTTATGTGTCTTAAGGACAATTTAAGTAATTTTCCCATGTGTAGTGTTTTGAAGTTATGATTTGAAAATCGTTGTTGAGGTAAAGGAATGTTGTTAAAATTTATGTGCGCCATATGCCCCCAAATTTCTTTTTCAGGGGTGCAGCAGGGTGTTCTTGAGATACCCCTGCACGCTTGAAAAAAATCCTATTTTGTGATGAGCTAATTGCTAATCACAAATTGCAACCTTCATTCCTATGAGCCTCCTAGCCCTTGGAAATGAATGGTTAATTTGCAATTAGCAATTTGCTCATTGCAAATTAGGAATAGTAAAGAATTGCTATTTATTCCTTAAAATTTGCTATTTAGGAAATGCAAAATAGTTTGATGGTACATATGGTGGTTCATCTGTAACAAGATAAGAAGCTTAGGGATACATTTATGATGACTAGCGCAATAAAGTGCACATTACTTACTTCATTGGTAGGCCTTTACATGTATTATCTCCTCTGTATTCTTCATCAAGCGTAACTTTAATCTGCAATCCTGAGTAGGCCTCACCTTAAACAAACCTCTGGATAGGGCACACCTTATTGTCATCCTGGATTAATCATTTAAAATGGTAGGGACAGATTTATGATAGGTGTATGCCTCTTTTGTGCCACTGTGCGTCACTTTTATGATGCAGCGGTGGTGCAAAAGATTTGCTATGAGGCGACAACATTACAAATTGATGCATTTAGGCAGATATGTCATGGTGTAAAAAAAACGTACCACATAAAACCCAAGCAGCAGTGATGCAAAAGATGCACCATGCCGCAAGACAGGCCTCACTTGGGGCCATATGTATGAAGGTAATTAGCATTTGCAAAGATCAAAATTCTACGAATTTCGGCCTTTGTGAATGTTAATTAGACAAATGGTATGTATCAAACAAGTTTGATGCAAAATAAGGAGTAGCAAAATTTGCTATTCCTTATTTTGCAATTGCACTGAAGGATTTGCAAATTTTGTGACTACGTGAATGCAATGTATCAAACAAAAACTGTGTAAAAAATGACATTAAGGATTTGGAAACTATTGTGGTAAATTGGTGGTAATTTGTGAATTCTTTTCAAAAAGCTTTTTTTCAAAAAAACAAAAGGTGCCATATGACGCCAACACATGCCCTTAGGGCATGTATGTGTGCCATATGCCCCCAAATTTCTTTTTCAGGGGTGCAGCAGGGTGTTCTTGAGACACCCCTGCACCCTTGGAAAAATTCCTAATTTGTGATGAGCAAATAGGTAATCGCAAATTAAACCTTCATTCCTATGAGCCTCCTAGCCCATGGAAATGAATGGGTAACTTGCAATTAGCAATTTGCTCATCGCAAATTAGGAATGGTATAGAATCGCTATTTATTCCTTAAAATTCGCTATTTAGGAAATGTAAAATATTTTGATGATACATATGGCAGTTCATCTCTAACAAGATAAGAAGCTTAGGGATACATTTATGATGACTGGCGCATCACCAGGGATGTGACAGTCATCCTGCGCCGCTGTTCCGCCACCCATGGTGTGCTGCATTTACAATGCGGCGCAGCATGGGGCAAAAATGGCACAGATGCGTGACGCATATGTGCCGTAAAGGTGGCGCATTGCTGGAGTTGTATTGCAAGTGTGATGCAGCTCCAGCAAGGCTCAGGGGTGCCGCATCTCCACAATGCTGCGTCAAGACCTATGCCAGCTTCAAGCAGGCGCAGGGTTTTGACGCAGCTTTCTCCTATCTGATTGTAAATGCGGCACACCATGGGTGGCAGAGCAGTGGTGCACGTTAACTGGTGCATGCCTGGGGATGTGCCATTTAATATAAATCTGCCCCTTTACATTTAAGTATGTGCAGGGGACACAGAGTCGGTGAGGCTTATCCAAGGTTAAGAAGAGATGAGTCCTGTTCAGTGAATAATTAGACATAGGCTTCACCTGCTCAGCATTGCTGGACATGGCTAAATAATAGCTGCTAAATGTTAATCTTGTTAAACAATTTTACTATTATAATCTCTGAGATTTGTCTCTTACTCTGCAACATCTCATTGTTGTTATCTTTCTTTAAAGATAAAGACAACCTCAACATGAGCGACAATCTGCAATCAGTTGATTTTGACCTCATCATTGAACTTGTAATTGAAACATCAGTGGATGTTGATCCTTTGGATGATTTAAATCCTGAGGATGAAGAAGAGCGTGATGAGGATGCAGATTTGTCCGAACTATATGATATAGGATGGGAAGCTGACCTGCTTGAGCCTTTGGAAATATAAACATTTATTTTTAAATTTTATAATTAATAAAAAGTAAAAAGGTAAACCGTTTAATTTAAAAATAAAGACACCTTCAAAAACAGGTTATGTGTAGTGTCTTCAATAAAATATTAAAATATGTTCATAAAATTAGATCAGATTCACATATAAAATAGCATAGATTCTTTTCTGGTATTTTTGTATTGTAAGATTGCCAATGACTAAAAAATCTTCAAATTAAAATGTCAAGTAGTGTGTTAAGTTTTTGATCACTGTTACTGATTTACTGTTTGGTAATAATGTTTATTAACATTTTTTATTATATTTTTCCTCAGATTCAACTGCAGATCATTTCAAGATTTTACCATGCCTACAATACAAAGACAGATAAAGGCTGCAAAACGTCAAAGACAGCAGGTGAAAACAAAAACCCAGCAGTCCTCTAACAAAAAGATTTCTCAAGCCACGAAGAAAGCACCGGGTAAGAGCTCTAAATATTTCATAAGAAATATTTGTAATAAAAAAAATATTACTACAGAAAATGTTTCAGTCCATAACACGAGAAGGAAATCAAATGGAAAGAAAAGGACAATGAAAAATGTTACTGCTAGAGCAAGAGATAAATCTGTGCATGATAGTAGAAGGAAACAACAGTTTAGGGAGATTCGTAAACGAATGTTCCGCAACAGGATAATTGGCAATTTGTTAAAAAATATTAAGAAAGGTCAACAGAAACTAGTTTTTTATAAGAGAAAAAAAAAAGTTGAGAAAGTTATTGATCAGGCATTTGAAATTAAACGTAAGTTATTTATTTTGATAATCAATAGAATTAGGAAGCTAAACAAGGCAATTTTTGATTTCAAAAGAAATAGTAGATGGAAGAGAATAGTTAATCGTAGTAATTTTTGTGAAGTTTTTTCTGGAGAATGGATGCATAGTTCAAGCTCTGAGGCATTTTTTAATGAGGAGAGTTATTTCCAGGATAATGATTTGGTGCATGCAGTTGACACCAGTGGTCGTGCTTATGAAGTGAAAGATGGTTGTCCAGTTGAAAAAGAAAAACTTGTGACAACAGAGGCAGAAGAGGTGTTAGGTAATGAGGTTTTAGGAAGACGTGCTAAGGGTCCTGTGTACACCTGGAAGTGTAGTAGTATTTGCAGTGTGCGACAGGATTCCATCAATTTGCTTTGTGATTTTGTACGGTCATTTAACAAAAAAAGTTTGAAGCAGAAAATGATGTTGTTGCAAGAATTAGATCCTTGCAGAGTAAGAGAAGTGACAGGTTTGCATGGTCATTCACTGGCTTGTCTTTCCAGGAGAGTATGCCAGAGTGTTTTTCATCATTTCAGGATGCTAGCAGTGCATCATAACAAAGTGAGGAAATTAGTTAGAATGTTGTATTATGCTAAGAGTCCAGCAATTATGCTGAAACAATTATGCGCTGCTCTTTTGCATGGTTCTGAAATAGATGTGAAGAATATGTGTGAAGAAATTGAGTTTTGTTACTTTGGAAGTAAAGAGGAGAATGTTGAAATTGAGCAAGAAGTAGAGGGTCATGTGGAAGATAGTGTACAGGTTTCCAGTACAGATAATTTCCAGAGGGAAATTGCGACGTTTGAGGTGAAATCAAGTGAGAGGCCTAATTTCACTTGTGTGTGTTGTCGACGCACTTATTATAAGAATCAGACTAAGTTAGTGGATTTATATGCAAAAAGTGAAAGGGAAAATAATAGTGAATGGAAGGATTTTGCAACATACTTGATGGTAGAAAATTGTTTTGATTTGGGATTGGATCAACGTGTGTGTACTTATTGTTGTAACAAATTAAAACAAAACCAGATGCCTGCTAGAGCAGTTCATAATAATCTGGAATTGGTTGAGATTCCTTCTGAATTGAAGGACTTAAATACTTATGAATCTATTTTGATTCAAAGTATCCATCCCTTTCAGGCCATTGTAAGAATGGAGCCAAAGACAGGGAAATTGCCTCCATCAGATTTACAGAGAGGATTAAAGGGAAGAGTTGTTTATTTGCCTCTAGATTTCAAGAAAAACATTAACACAATTGGAGTAGAAAAAGTGGAAGAGGAACCTCTGGTTATCTTAGTTAATGGGGTTCCGACAAAGAATAAGAAAATATGGCAAGATTTAGTAGATGTTAGGAAAGTTAAAAAGGCAACATTGTATTTGAAAAAAAATAATAAATACTATAAGAATGTATATGTTGCAGAAGAGGAAGTAAGTGAGGAAGAGGATAGCGATTTGTGTGCTGGTCAAATTGAGAAAGTAGAACCCTCTACTAGTGAAGAAATATATGAACATTATAGTGTTCATCCTTTGCATTCCAAGGAAGTCATGGGGAATGCTATTGAGTTGTTTCAAATGAAACAAGCCAAAGGGAGTCCCATTAGTGTTTGGGAGGAAAGTTTGGAAGCTCGGTGTTTCCCACAGCTTTTTCCAACAGGTCAGGGAGGAAGATATGATGAGCGACCTTATCAAATTCCTGCTTCTGAATACCGGACTTTGCGATTGTATGCAGGAGATGCTAGGTTTCGACAATGCATTCCTTATTTGTTTCATCTCCTGTTTGAAAGCAATCTGTCTGGACTGTCATATGCAGTGAACCACATCTTGAAAAGTGGTATACACATGCAAAACATCTCGGCAAGTGACTTTATGGATAAAGTCAATGTCCAAGATAGTATTTTGGATTCTCACCTGATTAATCTCATGGCGTGTCAGCGTGGTACTAATGAGTACTGGTACCGTCGTCATGGTGATTTAAAATGTATGCTGAGGAACTTAGGTACTCCCACATGGTTCCTCACTCTGAGCTGTGCCGAGTATGGCTGGGAAGACTTACTTGAATTTCTACGAGAGGCAAATGCTAACGTAGATAACATCGAATTCAAGACACCCGGAGAACTGTGCTCTTTGGATCCAGTCAATGTATGTAGGTACTTCAATCATAGATTTGAAGCTATGATGTCTTTCATCATGAATAAGAAGAATCCACCTCTTGGAGAGGTGTTGGATTTCTTCTGGAGAAAGGAGTACCAAGCAAGAGGTGCTCCTCATATACATATGTTGCTGTGGATCAAGGATGCACCTAAATTTGGAACGGATCCAGAAGACTCAGTGATGAGTTTCATCCAACAGTATTCTACGTGTGCTGTTCCAAACGCAAAGGAGAAGAAAAGCCTAAGAGAAAAAGTTCTGCGTTTCCAAAGCCATCGATGTGGAAAGTACTGCCGTCGTAAATTCCGAAACAAAGACAAGTTCTACACCAAATGTCGTTTCGGCTTTCCACGACCGGTGATTTCTAAAGGAAGAGTAAACAGTTTGATGTCTTCGCTGCGACATAATGTGATGAAGAAATCACCTAAAAACACATACAATTTGAAGAGGAACGAAGAGTCCAAGTACATCAACGACTACAACCCGGTGATTTTGTCCATGTGGAATGCTAACATGGATATACAGTTTGTGGCTGATAACTGTATGGCTGTGGCTCGGTATGTGACGTCTTACATCACCAAAAAAGAGAAGACAGAATTGAAGGATATGTGGGAGGACATTTCCCATGAAAAGAGCCTCAGCAAGAAGTTGTACAGTTTCAGTCTGAAGATGTTGTCGCATCGAGAAATCGGAGCGTACGAATGTTCTGACCGGTTGTCTTCAGCAAGTCTCTATGCCAAGTCCAGGAGTATCGTTTGGGCGAGTCTTGGTCTTGCTGCAACGCGTAATCGAGTTCTCAAACCTGTGCGGGAAATTGAGTATTTGGCGGAAAAGGAGCCAAACAGTACCGACATTTTGAAGACAAACATGTTGGATACATATTATCCAAATCGAAGCAGTCACCTCGAGAATGTTTGTCTGTATGAGGTTCTGCAAAATTACATATTCAAGAGGAACATCAAAGAAGATACTGAGAAAGGAGTGTATGCTGTAATAGGAAGTGAGGGATGTCTGGTCAAGCAAAGAAAATGCCACTTGATAAACCATCGAAAATTGAGTGGCGAATCTCCTGAAAAAAAGGAGTTTTTCTATTTAGCACTTTTGCAACTTTTCAAGCCTTGGCGTGCAGAAGAGGAACTGCTTGGAGATTTCCTCTGTTACGAAGACTCTTTCAATGCCGCCAAGGAGACCATAGAATGTCCTGCTTTTCCCAAATATGTAGAAATGTTGAATGCGGAAATTGAGCAGGAAGCAACAATTGCAGCCGAGATTGCCAGAGACAGTTCTCAGGATAGTCAGAGTTCTGCTTCATTGAGTCAGGATCCACTAGGAGGACCTCTTATCGAAAATGAAGCTGCCACTGCTATGAATGAAGTGGAAAGAGCCATGGCACATGCTCAAGAGGATGCGGTTAACTTAGAAGAGTTGGAAAGGCAACTCAACGTTGAGCAGAGGAAAATATATGACGAAGTTACCATGCAAATTGATCATGGATTAAGTCATGATAAGAAAGAGTGCTCATGTACGTCGTTGAAGCCTGTCCGACTGTACGTGAGTGGAGAAGCGGGAACTGGAAAAAGTTTCCTTATTAAAGCAATTTCATGCTATTTGCAGGAAAAGACAGAGTCATCGCTGTCTTGTGTTGTCACTGCTCCAACTGGACTGGCAGCACATAATATTAAAGGGATTACTTTACATCGTTTACTGATGCTGCCAGTGGAGCATGACAACAAATTAGAATATCACAAGCTATCTGGAGATGCTTGTTTTGAAGTTTCAAGAATCTTGAGGAAAATGAAACTTCTTATCATTGACGAAGTAAGCATGGTTTCCAATGTCATGCTTGCCTTTGTGCATTTGAGGATGCAAGAAGTTCTCAAAACAGAGTATGATGTGTTATTTGGTGGCAAACACATCATTGTTTTCGGAGATCTTTTGCAGCTGACACCAGTGAAAGGGCAACCTGTGTTCAAAATGCTCACGCATGAAGATACCAGGAAGTGCCTAGGCAGCATTGGCAACGTCAATATATGGTTAAACTTCAATTATGCTGAACTGCATGAAAATATGCGTCAGGCGAAGGATGAAGTTTACAAGACTATTCTACAAGATGTTAGAATTGGAAAAGTGACCGAGCATGGGAAAGAAGCTTTACATGCACGATTACTGTCAAATTTATATCCAGAACAAGATGTTGTGCCTGAGAATATTTTTCAGAAAATTACTGAAAAGAAATCTGGAATATGTTTGATGCCAACTCTTGCAGAATGTGCCAAATTTAACAACAAAATGTTGCATTTAGAAAAGCAAGAGATTGTGAAACTGGAAGCTATTGATAGAGTAGAGCATATGGGATCAACAATTATTTTGTCTGAGAATCTGAAAACAAAATTGGATTCATTAGAGAAGAGTATATCTAAAACTGCAGGTTTTGAAAAGACTCTGAATGTGTGCTTGAACTGCCGTATAATTTTAAGAAGGAATTTACATGTTGAAAGAGGTCTGGTAAATGGATCAATGGGTAATGTTGTTGATTTTGTGAAATACAGAAATAGAGATGGAATTGAATTTTTAAAAATTAAATTTGATGGCATTGAGGAAGTACAGCTAATTGCTCGTTGTTCTGCTAGATTTTTGCTTGTAAAAGACTTATATGTTCGCCGTAAGCAGTTTCCTGTTTGCTTGGCATATGCGGTGACAATCCATAAATCGCAAGGTTTAAGTGTAGACAGTGCATTGGTGAATATTGGCAGTTCTGTGTTCAAGGAGGGTATGGCATATGTGGCATTGTCACGAGTTAGAACTTTATCGGGATTGTACTTGATTGAGTGTGATGTCACAAACATTTGTGCAGATCTAGATTGTGTTAAGGAATACAATAGGTTAAGAAGAGAGTATGCGCCACATTTGCCTCAGTTTCCTTTGTTTGAGAAACGTCTGGTAGGCCGGAAACGAAGAAATGAGAACAATACTGGGGAGGTTATAGCAAAAAGACAAAAAGTGAATGAACCTAAAATTACAAGCAGAAACAAAAAGGATTCTGTTGAAGATGTTGTTGGTTTTCAGTTTGAAAACAGTTCTGGTGTCAACTGCTATGCTAATGTAGTAATTAATGTTTTGTTTTCTCTAAAAAATGTAAAAGAAGAGATTGTGGTCAATTCTGATCAAAGATTTTGCGGTTTGTTAAATTCTGTGTTAGAGAAATGTACCACTGATAGAAGAAACATAGAAAGTGTGTCTGAAATTCGAAATCTGTTAGACAGATGTTCAGGCCAAACACAATTCTCTCACAATATTCAGCAAGATTGTCAGGAGTTTTTAATGTATATGCTTGATGTATTACATGCTGAAGGTGTAGATGTAGATCAGCTGTTTGGGCTTTCTTATCAATGGCAGCATGACTGCGAGAACTGTATGATATCAAGTACTACTAGTGTAGACTCAGAAAGATTTATATATTTAACTTTGCCAGACAGTAAATCAGTCTCCTTTAATAAGCTAGTAAAAGCTGCTAATCACAACATGGAGTGTAGCCAATGTAAATCTGAAATGATGTCCACATTATTTATACGAACATATGGCCAGTATGTCATTTTAATGTTCCAACGATGTAGGCCTGATGGAACAAAATTGACAACGTTAATAAAAAAATTTGTAGCTTCGCAGTTGTCAATATCAGGAAGGACTTTTGTAACTACAGCAATTATATATCATGACGGCCCTTCAATATCATCAGGACATTACACAGCTTATTTAAAGTCTAGAAATGGCTGGTCATTCTGCAATGATTCTGTTTTAATTTTCAAAAAAAAATTGCCGTATGACCTTAAAAACTCTTACCTGGTGTTTTTAAAACCAAAATTTTAGGGAAATAATCTCGGGATGTGCTCTGTGGAATTTCAAGAAGTTCTAATGGCTCCTACACAATTTGGCCTTGAGGATAAGTGTAGTTCAGAGACACAACTTCTAATCATAGGACTGGACATCATGGACATATATGTGCACTTTGAATGAGTTCAGAAAAACTGTTTCTTTTTATAAGCTAATTGAAGCAGCCAATCAAAACATGGAGTAGAGGGAATGTAAGTCTGCAATGCTGTCTACTGTTTTACATTGCTTTGTGATTAAAAGTGATGTAGAGAATTAAATAATTGTTGTAGTCATAGAGGTAGTGTAAGTCTGCTTCATATTAAGCAGTATCAGTGTCATAGGAAATGTAGAACATGACTGAGCAAGAAGGGGAAGATATTACTATTCCAGGATTGTGAAAATGATCTTCAACATTTTAATTCTGAAAGTTGCGGGAATGCCAAATGATGGGATTGGCTAACAAGAAATCCAAGAGTTATACATGGCTCTGACAAGATTTGGCCTTGTGGAATCTTGTGGTAGAGAGCAAGAAGTCATTTATTGTATGTAACATGTTTTTAAAAACGATGGAGATTTTCTTTCAGAAAGTGGCGGGCTGAAAGTAATAACAGCACAAAAGAGTGTAAGCTATTCATAGGACATCCTTGGACGTCATGGAAAGTAAGTTAACTTTAAGGAGTTCTGATTTTTGATTTCTGATGTTGTATGGGTTTTTTAAACACAATCATTTTGATTGTGTTTTTTTTTCCCCGCTGTTACATGATGAATACCTTCAAGTCACTGTTTTTAGTGAATTTTGATACATTCTGAGAACAGCAAAAATAAACCATTTAACATGTATAATTAATTCTGTACTGTTTGCATTTATGATGTATATGTAGAACTGTGTAGGAGGCATGGAGAAGGTGAGGCTTCTGTAAGTGTCAAAGTTGTTGCATGCAGTGCTGCACTTCTGCGTATTCTTTCATATGCTAGACTACATCTGCACAATGAGATACCTAAGCAAAGGAAACACAAGTGATGTGATTGTGAAATGAGCAAAATAAATTGCATGTATTTCAATTACATCACCTGTGTTTCCTATCATTACGAATCACATTGTGCAGATCAAGTTTAGGTCTGTCCAGGGAAACATAGGAGGTTTGGACTTTGTTGAAGATTGCAGTGGACATGACTCACTTCATTGGTAGACCTTCACATGTATTATGTCCTCTATTCTCTTCAACAACTCGAAATTTCATCTGCAACCCTGAGTAGGCCTCACCTGAAACAAAACTCTGGATAGTAGACATCTTATTGGCATCCTGAAGCAATTATTTTAAATTTTAGTGTCTTGCGACACTTTTCTGAGACAACAGCAATGCAAAAGATGCACCATGTTTTAAGATAGGCCTCACTTCATCTGCATCAAGATACTGTTAGTTTAAAATGTATATCTTTAGGACTGTGTAGCTTCTGTAAGTGTCAAAGTTATTGAAAAACTGTTTGTCCTTCAATCTTTGCCCTTGTCTTTTGTAATTTTTTAATACATGTTTTTATATTTTTCAAATGTTTGTTCTCTCTTTCACAGATTGAAAGTATAAAAATAAAAAATGAGGAATTTAATGACAATTATAAGGTAAATATTTTGTACTCTTTTCGTTACATTTCTATCACATTGAACTACTATTAGTTCCACTGCTTCATTTCTTTAATCCTCAGTTTCCTGCCTTTGCTACTTCCCTCATTCCTTTCTCTATTACCTACTTACTCAACTCCTTCCACTCTTTTTCTCAGTCCCTCTCTTCTCATAGTTCCTCACTCTTGTTCACTCACTCCGTCTCTATTACTCTTAGTGTCTTTGACTGATCACTGTATCACTATTTGTTCATAATGCTTTCTCTGTGTAGTTGAAGCACACTAAGGGGCATATTATGAATGCAGCCAATAAAATTATTGCTCTTTTTATTGGCAGAAAACTGGTGCAAAAGCGGCTTTAGCGGCAGTTTTCTGCCGCAAAAGCAGCTTTAGCGACACATTTCTGCCGATAAAAGCTGCAAAACTTTTATTGCCTATGTTGATAATATGCCCCTATGTTATTTACATTAGGGCTATATTGTCCAGTATAACAATCAAAATTGCTCTCCAAAGACACCAGGCAAAGCAGACGCTCCCTCAAACAGATCACCAAGCGCAATTTACCCTACTTACAATCTAGCCTGTTCTCTGTCGAGACTTTAGCAATCTTTAGAGCACAAGATAAGATCTTTTCACATGGAAGAGCCAGACGTATTGCAATTCTACTTAAGAAACAAGCATTGGCATAGACAATAGGTCTCGCCTTTGGGACCTTATGCGTGTTTAGCCATGCAACAGTTGATGTTGCTGCACCAAGGATATTATGCTGCATAACTAAATACTTAGAAGGTCCCAAAGTCGATACCTATTGGCTATGCCAATGCTTGTTTTTCTTTCACTTCGTTATCTATTTTGTTTTTCACAATTATACCCTCTTCTGTCTGTTCTTTGGTAAATAGATCTATTAAACAGTATCTCTTCTTTACTCCCTATAGCTGTCTTTCTTGAAACATCACTCTCTGTTTACTTTCCTTATACTTACACTTTTTTTTTTAAAAAAATTTTTTTTTTTTGGTTAGCTCCCGGTCCGCGTACCGGGAAGCTAACCCGGGAGCGAACCAAAAGAAAGAGAGCTTGCCAGAGTGCTAAACATTGTAGCAATTTTTTTGGAAAGGGAAGGTAGTTCTGAAAAGAACTTTTTTTTTTATATTTTTGTTGTTTTATATTTTTTTTGTATTTTTTGAACATTTTTTGTTTTTTTTGTATTTTTTGAACGATTTTATATTTTTTTGTTTTTTTTGGGGGGGGGAAACAACAAAAAACAGGCGTTGAAAAGGGCTCAACAGGAGCAAAAAAAAATTACTGGGGGCGGTTAGGGCAATCATGGTGTTCATACGCCAGGTTCAGTGCATTGATGCTCATGTTGCCACAAGCTAATAATGCACGACAGCGCATACATAAATGTATCATATTCCCAAAATTAGGTTGGATATTTGGCACAGTTTCCCGTGCCTCCTCTGGTGATAAAGAAACCGATGTTGTTGGTCTCGCCACAGGAGTTGGTCGAGGATTGTCCATCATATCCCTTAATTCCGCCCGGCTGTAATTTAGGGGATGTTTCCTCATCATGTGCCTATGCATGGTATGATTACCATAGCTGTATTTTTTGTCCGTCCCTCTGGACAATTGTTCCTTGCATATGAGGCATGTTGCGTACCTGGCATTGACCTTTTTTTGGCCACGAGGGATGGAAAAAAACTGCCAGATGAAACTGGGTTTCTTTCTTGAAACCCGGGGCAACTCTTCCAGGAATTGTGGTTGTTCTCCCTCCTCATCCATCTCTTCATCTTCCTCCTCAGTGTTGGTAACCACCTGGGGAGGTGGTCCTCTCTTCCCATGAGGAGGTGGAGGTGGTGGTGGGGGTGCACCAGCTGAAGCAATCAGTGAAGCCATTTTCATACAATCAAAATAGGTCTTCCAAGAAGCAAAATAGGTCTTCCTCTCACAATAATGAAAGTCAGAGTGAGGAAAGAAGGAGTGGTTTTCATCATTTGGAAAAAACAATACTTCTCAACCAATGAAAAGTGTTATTTTTAGGTCACCTGACCTAGCCTTCCATAATTATGAAACTAAAAGTGAAATGAACCAATGAAAAGCTTTATTAACAAGTCACATGACCTCTAAAGCTCATGTTACGCGCTGCGGAACGCTCCCCGGTTAGCTTCCGGTTCGCTGCGCTTCGCGCCTCGGTCCGCGCCCCGGGACACTTCCGGGTGCGCTAACGCGATACGTCACAAGACGCATTTCGCGGCAACGCGATACGTCGCGCTTTCGCGCCGCGGATCGCTTCCGGGGAGTTGCGTTTCGCGCCTCGGTCCGCGCCCCGGGGCACTTCCGGGTGCGCTAACGCAGTACGTCATAAGACGCATTACGCGGCAACGCGATACCGTCACTATGTTGATTTGTTACCGGTTCGCGGACCGGATCGCGGAATCGAATTGAGCTAACGGGAAGCTTCCCGGTTAGCGGACCGGGAGCGAAACAAAAAAAATATTTAAAAAATTTTATTAATAAACATATCAAATATATTTTTGGATTTAAAGAAGAATACATTTTACAGCTGTAGATATTAGCTTTTAAAAAACCAATGAAATTCACTGAAAAAAACATAGGTTATAGACCATATATAGTTAGGAATTAGCATTTACAAAACCTTGAAAATTCACTGAAAAAACCATAGGTTATACACCATATATAGTTAGGAATTAGCATTTAAAAAACCTTATTTTACTCACACTAAACCATTGAAATTCCATATATAGTTAGTTGTACTAACTATATATCGCGCACCCGCAATCCACTGCTGATGATGTCACATATTACATCATTCATGACATGGTCAGTGACATCACTGATGACATCTCAAATGACATCACTGATGACATCACTGATGACATCTCAAATGACATCACTGATGACATCACTGATGACATCTCATTTGACATTACTGATGACATCACTGATGACATCATTCATGTGATAATACGATGAAGCTCTTCAGACTCTAATATAACCTTAGATACAGTAAGTGTAAACAGACACTCACAGACTGTCACTCATCCATAGAGTTACACACACACCTAGTCAGTCATGCAAAGAATCAATCACACATCCATTTTCTCAACTATACAGTTATACACACCTTACTTATTCAAACATATACTAACACATATTTACTCTCTTATACAATCCCTGATACAAGTTCACAATGATCCATACAGCCACTCACACATTCACTGGCTCTTATGCACAGTTATTTATATATGTCAACTCTCACATGTACTGTGTTTTACATATGTACTTACTTTTACATGTAGCACTGAGATATCCATTCACTCAGCAATACACTCATGCACACAGTCAACCGCCCATACAGCTGTTTCCACATGCACTTTTGAACCCATACATCTAGTGAATCAACTGCTCACACATCTATGCACAGAGTCATACACCTCCCAGCCACCCATACACACTCTCAGTCTCCCATACAAATACGTAGGCAACCAATCAATAACGCATATAGTTAATCATATAGCTAATGATCAACACATGCAGCAGTTTATAGAACAACAGACATAATGATGCACAAATTGAGACAGTTTAGTCACTAACCCATGCACTCAGTGAGACACATTTAACCACTCACTCATACAGTCAGTCATGCACCTACTAAATCCTTCATCCAGACATTTATACATCCACTCATTCTTAAATATGTAAGACATATTTTAACTTTACAGAATTATACAGTCACTGGATGACGTCATCAGTGATGTCATCAGTGATGTCATTTGAGATGTCATCAGTGATGTCATCAGTGATGTCATTTGAGATGTCATCAGTGATGTCATCAGTGATGTCACTGACCATGTCATGAATGATGTAATATGTGACATCATCAGCAGTGGATTGCGGGTGCGCGATATATAGTTAGTACAACTAACTATATATGGAATTTCAATGGTTTTGTGTGAGTAAAATAAGGTTTTTTAAATGCTAATTCCTAACTATATATGGTGTATAACCTATGGTTTTTTCAGTGAATATATATATATATATATATATATATATATATATATATATATAATCCAACAAAGTTTGCCCAAAGCAATGAGAGCGCACACGATTTCAGAAGAAACCAACTGGTTTATTTCAGTGAAAAAACGAGCAACAGCATTCATCTTTAAATTCATTCCGTCCGACGCGTTTCCTGGCTCCTGCCTCTTAATCATGGACCTTTTCATAGACTCAGCAGCTGACTCTGATTGCTTCATTTAGACATGCCTTCTTTACATACCCCCAATGAGCCTCGTTGTTTACGTCACTTTCTCCATGCATGCTAGGATTTGTAGTCCCAATCAGAGTCCATCATTACCTTCCATTAGGTTCTGCTTCGTGTATGACTTATTTTTAAAAGTTAATTAAGGAAAGTTCTGTTCCCCTCCAGTGGGTCATGTTGCTGAGCCCGTTTATATTTTCTGCTTCTGAAATGCTGTAAATCAAGTCTGGCACAGTTCCAACTTGCAGCCTCTCACTCGTGAGTTTGGAGATGGCGCAGCTCTCCACGGCAGGGCTGCCGTGTAATTAAATCCAACAAAGTTTGCCCAAAGCAATGAGAGCGCACACGATTTCAGAAGAAACCAACTGGTTTATTTCAGTGAAAAAACGAGCAACAGCATTCATCTTTAAATTCATTCCGTCCGACGCGTTTCCTGGCTCCTGCCTCTTAATCATGGACCTTTTCATAGACTCAGCAGCTGACTCTGATTGCTTCATTTAGACATGCCTTCTTTACATACCCCCAATGAGCCTCGTTGTTTACGTCACTTTCTCCATGCATGCTAGGATTTGTAGTCCCAATCAGAGTCCATCATTACCTTCCATTAGGTTCTGCTTCGTGTATGACTTGTTTTTAAAAGTTAATTAAGGAAAGTTCTGTTCCCCTCCAGTGGGTCATGTTGCTGAGCCCGTTTATATTTTCTGCTTCTGAAATGCTGTAAATCAAGTCTGGCACAGTTCCAACTTGCAGCCTCTCACTCGTGAGTTTGGAGATGGCGCAGCTCTCCACGGCAGGGCTGCCGTGTAATTAAATCCAACAAAGTTTGCCCAAAGTGAGAGGCTGCAAGTTGGAACTGTGCCAGACTTGATTTACAGCATTTCAGAAGCAGAAAATATAAACGGGCTCAGCAACATGACCCACTGGAGGGGAACAGAACTTTCCTTAATTAACTTTTAAAAATAAGTCATACACGAAGCAGAACCTAATGGAAGGTAATGATGGACTCTGATTGGGACTACAAATCCTAGCATGCATGGAGAAAGTGACGTAAACAACGAGGCTCATTGGGGGTATGTAAAGAAGGCATGTCTAAATGAAGCAATCAGAGTCAGCTGCTGAGTCTATGAAAAGGTCCATGATTAAGAGGCAGGAGCCAGGAAACGCGTCGGACGGAATGAATTTAAAGATGAATGCTGTTGCTCGTTTTTTCACTGAAATAAACCAGTTGGTTTCTTCTGAAATCGTGTGCGCTCTCATTGCTTTGGGCAAACTTTGTTGGATATATATATATAAATATATATATTACCTACTGGCGATAGCCAGTAGGTATATATAGTTAGGATTGTTTTCCATAGGGAAATCGCAACATTCTATTGGGAATAACTTTGGCGCCGGTTGAGGAATCTTCCTGAAATTTTTCTTAACTTTGCCTCGCGGCGCTCCGGTTCTTCCCTGAAAGTTTGGGGGGGGATTCGTCAAGCGGGGGCCGAGATAAAAGGGGGGTCCCAAAACGTGTTTTCCCCATGTTAATTTCCTTAGGGCGGTTGGACTCACTTTTAGCCCGAACGGCTGAATGGTTTTCCACCAAACTTGGCAAAATTGTAGGGACTGGTAGCCCGATTTGCCTTTGCTATGTCTCAAGATATGTGCTCCAGTGGTTTTTACGAAAATTAACTTTGAAAAAATATATATTGGGCTACAATGGGCTATATATATGTTAGAGCCCAAATGTAGCCCAATGTAGCCCAATGTAGCCCAATGTAGCCCAATGTAGCCCAAAGATGGCCACCAGAGACAAAAAAAACAAATGTAGCCCAAATATCAGCCAGATGTAGCCCAACTATAGCCCAATGACAGAATGTCCCAGAGTGTTCTAAAGAACAACTAGGGCGCTAACAGTCTTACTTATGACAAAAGTATGGCACACCTGAAGTCATCTTGATTGGAATAAAGTGTTAACACTTAAAACATTTAATTTGCAAAGGAACAAAATGAGGGGGTTCATTTTGCCATAGAAATTATGATTAGTGCTGAAGAAAGAAAAATTAGGGCACATTTTGAGTGACTTCTCAAATCCTCTTATATTTCATTAAAAAAATTCTGATATGCAGTCTCCCAAGATGGTCACCAGAGACAAAAGAGCCTGTGCTTAAAAACTCTGTTAGCAAAGCAGGCATTTGAGATTTAAAAAACTAGTTAGGATTGTTTTCCATAGGGAAATCGCCACATTCTATTGGGAATAACTTTGGCGCCGGTAGAGGAATCTTCCTGAAATGTTCCTTTACATTGCCTCGCGGCGCTCCGGTCCTTCCCTGAAAGTTTGGGGGGGATTCATCAAGCGGGGGCCGAGATAAAAGGGGGGTCCCAAAACATGTTTTCCCCATGTTAATTTCCATTGGGTGGTTGGACTCACTTTTAGCCCGAACGGCTGAATGGTTTTCCACCAAACTTGGCAAAATTGTAGGGACTGGTAGCCCGATGTGCCTTTGCTATGTCTCAAGATATGTGCTCCAGTGCTTTTTACGAAAATTAACTTTGAAAAAATATATATTGGGCTACATTGGGCTATATATATGTTAGAGCCCAAATGTAGCCCAATGTAGCCCAATGTAGCCCAATGTAGCCCAATGAAGCCCAAAGATGGCCACCAGAGACAAAAAAAACAAATGTAGCCCAAATAGCAGCCAGATGTAGCCCAACTATAGCCCAATGACAGAATGTCCCAGAGTGTTCTAAAGAACAACTAGAGCGCTAACAGTCTTACTTATGACAAAAGTATGGCACACCTGAAGTCATCTTGATTGGAACAAAGTGTTAACACTTAAAACATTTAATTTGCAAAGGAACAAAATGAGGGGGTTCATTTTGCCATAGAAATTATGATTAGTTCTGAAGAAAGAAAAATTAGGGCACATTTTGAGTGACTTCTCAAATCCTCTTATATTTCATTAAAAAAACTTCTGATATGCAGTCTCCCAAGATGGCCACCAGAGACAAAAGAGCCTATGCTTAAAAACTCTGTTAGCAGAACAGGCATTTGAAATGTAAAAATAGTTAGGATTGTTTTCCATAGGGAAATCGCAACATTCTATTGGAAATAACTTTGGCGCCGGTTGAGGAATCTTCCTGAAATTTTCCTTAACTTTGCCTCGCGGCGCTCCGGTCCTTCCCTGAAAATGTGTGGGGGGGATTCGTCAAGCGGGGGCCGAGATAAAATGGAGGTACCAAAACGTGTTTTCCCCATGTTAATTTCCATAGGGCGGTTGGACTCACTTTTAGCCCGAACGGCTGAATGGTTTTCCACCAAACTTGGCAAAATTGTAGGGACTGGTACCCCGATGTGCCGTTGCTATGTCTCAAGATATGTGCTCCAGTGGTGTTTACGAAAATTAACTTTGAAAAAATATATATTGGGCTACATTGGGTTATATATATGTTAGAGCCCAAATGTAGCCCAATGTAGCCCAATGTAGCCCAATGTAGCTCAAAGATGGCCACCAGAGACAAAAAAAAACAAATGAAGCCCAAATATCAGCCAGATGTAGCCCAACTATAGCCCAATGACAGAATGTCCCAGAGTGTTCTAAAGAACAACTAGAGCGCTAACAGTCTTACTTATGACAAAAGTATGGCACACCTGAAGTCATCTTGATTGGAATAAAGTGTTAACACTTAAAACATTTAATTTGCAAAGGAACAAAATGAGGGGGTTCATTTTGCCATAGAAATTATGATTAGTGCTGAAGAAAGAAAAATTAGGGCACATTTTGAGTGACTTCTCAAATCCTCTTATATTTCATTAAAAACATTCTGATATGCAGTCTCTCAAGATGGCCACCAGAGACAAAAGAGCCTGTGCTTAAAAACTCTGTTAGCAAAGCATGCATTTGAGATTTAAAAAATAGTTAGGATTGTTTTCCGTAGGGAAATCACAACATTCTATTGGAAATAACTTTGGCGCCGGTCGAGGAATCTTCCTGAAAGTTTTCTTAACTTTGCCTCGCGGCGCTCCGGTCCTTCCCTGAAAGTTTGGGGGGGATTCGTCAAGCGGGGGCCGAGATAAAAGGGGGGTCCCAAAACGTGTTTTCCCCATGTTAATTTCCATAGGGCGGTTGGACTCACTTTTAGCACGAACGGCTGAATGGTTTTCCACCAAACTTGGCAAAATTGTAGGGACTGGTAGCCCGATGTGCCTTTGCTATGTCTCAAGATATGTGCTCCAGTGGTTTTTATGAAAATTAACTTTGACAAAATATATATTGGGCTACATTGAGCTATATATATGTTAGAGCCCAAATGTAGCCCAATGTAGCCCAATGTAGCCCAATGTAGCCCAAAGATGGCCACCAGAGACAAAAAAAAACAAATGTAGCCCAAATATCAGCCAGATGTAGCCCAACTATAGCCCAATGACAGAATGTCCCAGAGTGTTCTAAAGAACAACTAGAGCGCTAACAGTCTTACTTATGACAAAAGTATGGCACACCTGAAGTCATCTTGATTGGAACAAAGTGTTAACACTTAAAACATTTAATTTGCAAAGGAACAAAATGAGGGGGTTCATTTTGCCATAGAAATTATGATTAGTGCTGAAGAAAGAAAAATTAGGGCACATTTTGAGTGACTTCTCAAATCCTCTTATATTTCATGAAAAAAATTCTGATATGCAGTCTCCCAAGATGGCCACCAGAGACAAAAGAGCCTGTGCTTAAAAACTCTGTAAGTAAAGCAGGCATTTGAGATTTAAAAAATGTTTTAATATATAAAAACTTTATCCACTAATAGAATTAGCATTTAAAAAACATTGCGAATTCAATGAAAAAAACATAGGTTTCAGGCCTTATATAGTTAGGAATTAGCATTTAAAAAACCTTGCGAATTCACTGAAAAAAACATAGGTTTCAGGCCTTATATAGTTAGGAATTAGCATTTAAAAAAACCTTGCAAAATCACTGAAAAAACCATAGGTTTCAGGCCTTATATAGTTAGGAATTAGCATTTAAAAAACCTTTGAAATTCACTGAAATAACCATAGGTTTCAGGCCTTATATAGTTAGGAATTAGCATTTAAAAAACCTTGCAAATTCACTGAAAAAACCATAGGTTTCAGGCCTTTTATAGTTAGGTATTAGCATTTAAAAAACCTTTGAAATTCACTGAAAAAACCATAGGTTTCAGGAGTTATATAGTTAGGAATTAGCTTTTAAAAAACCTTTGAAATTCACTCAAAAAACTATAAGTTTTAGTGGTGTTATAGTTAGCTGGACATTTTACTCATACAAAACCATTGAAATTGCTCCTATATAGTTAGTTGTACTAACTATATTTCGCGCACCCGGAATCCACTGCTGATGATGTCACCTATTAGATCATTCATGACATGGTCAGTGACATCACTGATGACATCTCAAATGACATCACTGATGACATCACTGATGACATCATCCACGTGACAATCACATACACCTTTTCATACACTATTACAATTTTTCATCACTCTTTGTAAAATACAGAGTATCATACTTAAATCCATTGTCACAGCAATACAAGTATCAAAAAATCCACTCAGTGAATTATAGATGTATACACACATCTAATCACTTACCTATGGATTCACTCATACATGCTGTCAATGAACAATAGAACACTATCAAAAATACTTATACATCTATATCGACATTAAACAACAGCACGCATCCTATTCACATATGAAGTCATCCTACTCACTTATGCAAACAATGGATCATACTTACATATTTACTTAGAAAAACACTTATACAAACACCACTTCTTCTATTCATTTAGATAGTAAGTCATACTTAGTGAATTATAAAATCATTATTACAAGTATACAGTTATCCATACAGTCACTCACACAATCATTGTGTCTTATGTATACTTATTTATATACAACAACTGACACATACACTGCCTTTTATTATTCTAGTTTGTTGGACCTGTACCATTGAGAAATATATTTGCTCATCACTACACCCATAAAGATATTCACTCACCCAAACAACTGTTAGAACATGAAGTTTTAACTTCATATATCTACTGAATCAACTATTCACACATCTTTGGACAGTCACTCAGCACCCACCGAACCACACACACTTTCACACTCCCATACAAATACTCAGTTAACTAATCAATAACTAATATAGACTTTCACATAGCTAGTAACCAACTGTAGAATCAGTTTACACAACAACTGACAAAGTGATACAGATATTCACACAGTTTAGTCACTATCCACTATATTTAGTGAGACATTATAAATTGGTCAAGTAAACAGTCAATTACACTGCTACTAAATCCTCCATCCAAATATTTATTTATATATATCCACTTATTCTTCAATGCAAATTGCTATACATATAATGCATATTTAAATAACGAAGCAAACCACATTTACTGGATGATGTCATCAGTGATGTCATCAGTGATGTCATTTGAGATGTCATCAGTGATGTCACTGACCATGTCATGAATGATCTAATATGTGACATCATCAGCAGTGGATTGCGGGTGTGCGAAATATAGTTATTTATTTGCGTGTTTTTATAGCGCTATGAATAGACTCCCGAAGGAGTATCTCCGCGCTGATGGCAACCAGTAAAGCAGCTGAAAAGAAAGCAATAAAATTAAAAGAGAGAGTACTGTGAGGCTCCCAATCCAGCAAATGTACAGGTTAAAATGAACTAAACAGAAGAGTTTTCAGATGTTTTCTGAATTGAAGGTGGTTATGACACTGTCTTAGTGAGAGTGGAAGGGAGTTCCAAAGATTGGGGCCTACTACGGACAGGGCCCTGCCACCTAGTCTGGATTTGGTTATCCTAGGAACATTCAATAACAGCTGGTCACTGGATCTAAGGGATCGAGTAGGAGCATAAGGAACAAACTTGCTGGCCAAATACTCTGGTCCCAATTGATTGAGTCCCTTATGGATAATGCAGCAGGTCTTAAACTTCACACGTTGGCGTATTGGTAGCCAGTGTAGTTTTTGAAGTAATGGTTTTGAGGGGGATCTGGGGGGTGCATTTAGCACCAACCTAGCTGCGGTATTTTGCACCACCTGTAAACGGTCTAGAACCTCCTCGTTTGCACCTGCCAGAAGACCGTTACAATAATCAAGTCGGCTTATAACCAGAGCTTGAACTAAGGTTTTCCTATGAGAGTCAGGGAGAAAAGGAAAAATCCTACGGAGGAGACTAATCGCATGGAAACAGGATCCCACAGTGGTATTGACATTTTGCTTCATGGTCAGCTCCGGCTCCAATCTGACTCCCAAGTTCTTGATTATTGTTTTGGGCTCAGGAACTGGGCCCAAATCTGGTGGCCACCAATCGGGGGACCATTGAACCCTAGCTTCCCCGAAGAGCATCACCTCTGTCTTTCCAACGTTGCATTGAAGGAAGTTGGAAGACATCCACCTAGCAACTGCCTTCATCCCATCGGAAAAAGATTGTATTATTTCCGGGGTAAGTTGTTTAAAAGGGAAGGGCAGCTGCGTATCGTCAGCGTAGGACACTGGGTAGAATCCAAAAGCTCTGGTAACATCTGCCAAGGGAGCCACATAGGTATTAAATAAAGTCGGGCTCAGACAAGAGCCCTGTGGTACTCCCTTGGTGATGTTAACCTCTTCCGACCTAAACTCACCCATGGTGACAGATTGGGTGCGGTTGGAGAGGAAGCTCTTGATCCAGTCCAGTGCCCTCCCGCCGATTCCACTCATAGACAGTCGTTCGATCAAGATGGTATGGGAGATCGTATCGAACGCTGCCGATAAGTCTAGCAGCACCAGGACAACAGAGTAACCCCTCTCCTGGTACAGCCGCAGGTCGTCCGTTATCGACAGCAAGGCCGTTTCAGTGCTGAATTTTGGCCTAAAGCCTGACTGAGATGGATCGAGGCTGCCAGATTGTTCCAGATATTACAACTAACTATATAGGAGCAATTTCAATGGTTTTGTATGAGTAAAATGTCCAGCTAACTATAACACCACTAAAACTTATAGTTTTTTGAGTGAATTTCAAAGGTTTTTTAAAAGCTAATTCCTAACTATATAACTCCTGAAACCTATGGTTTTTTCAGTGAATTTCAAAGGTTTTTTAAATGCTAATTCCTAACTATATAAGGCCTGAAACCTATGGTTTTTCAGTGAATATATATATATATACATATATATATATATTTTTGCATAATTTATGCGTCACTCTATGCCTGAAAGGGTTTTGTTTTGACTTAATACTGGGTGCTCCCTTGTGTCTGGACAAAGCTATACCTCTCTGAAGAGCTCTAATTAGAGCGAAACACTGTGTCAGGGGTTGCTTTTACTCATTTCAGGTTGGCTTGAGTTAGTATTTTACCAATTCAAAGCTGTAATATTGTGCCTGGAGTGTTTTAAATGGCAAAAGACTTTGTCATTTTCTATCTCAGCATGGATAGCACTGTGCTAATCCTATGCTTAAAAACTTTGATAGAAAAACAGACATTTGAGGTGAGCAGATCTAGAGTGTCGCTGGTGTTGAGAGTGCTCTAACAGGAGCTGCTTTTCACCTAAACTGAGACCTACCCAGAGTTTTCTCCTTCTTTTTTGCATAAATATATATATATATATATATATATATATATATATATATATATATATATATATATATATATATATCACACACACAGTTGCCTGTCGAGGGAGGCTCCTCACAACAAGATAGGTTATTGCCCAAAATTTCTTTATTGGAAGGGTTTCAGAGCAAGGAAACACCAGCACAGCCTTCACAAAATGAAATGAAAGTCCCGCCTGACGCGTTTCGTGGATGTTTCCACTTATTCAGAGGCAGACAAACTGAAAGGGCAGCAGCACCGCAGTTTAAAGAGCATTACTCCTGATAACGAGTCTCCGCCCAGTGAGTGTGGCCACAACAGTGGCCTGATGGTATTCGTAGTGCTCTTGTATTTCTCAAGTGAGAAGCCATGCATGCGCCCCAAAATTGTTCAAGATCAGCACCCCAGTGGGTAGTGAGGCACAGCTCGAGTTCCCGCTCTCACCGTTTCTCTTCCACAAGTTCGGCTCTTGTTCCATTAGCAGCGGCGCATACCGTCGTTGCTGGAGTGCTTAGCAAGCACCGGGGCTCCTCCGCGGCTCAGGCAGGCCGCTTTCTATCACACACACAGTTGCCTGTCGAGGGAGGCTCCTCACAACAAGATAGGTTATTGCCCAAAATTTCTTTATTGGAAGGGTTTCAGAGCAAAAAACACCAGCACAGCCTTCACAAAATGAAATGAAAGTCCCGCCTGACGCGTTTCGTGGATGTTTCCACTTCTTCAGAGGCAACCAAACTGAAAGGGCAATAACCTATCTTGTTGTGAGGAGCCTCCCTCGACAGGCAACTGTGTGTGTGATAGAAAGCGGCCTGCCTGAGCCGCGGAGGAGCCCCGGTGCTTGCTAAGCACTCCAGCAACGACGGTATGCGCCGCTGCTAATGGAACAAGAGCCGAACTTGTGGAAGAGAAACGGTGAGAGCGGGAACTCGAGCTGTGCCTCACTACCCACTGGGGTGCTGATCTTGAACAATTTTGTGGCGCATGCATGGCTTCTCACTTGAGAAATACAAGAGCACTACGAATACCATCAGGCCACTGTTGTGGCCACACCCACTGGGCGGAGACTCGTTATCAGGAGTAATGCTCTTTAAACTGCGGTGCTGCTGCCCTTTCAGTTTGTCTGCCTCTGAAGAAGTGGAAACATCCACAAAACGCGTCAGGCGGGACTTTCATTTCATTTTGTGAAGGCTGTGCTGGTGTTTTCTTGCTCTGAAACCCTTCCAATAAAGAAATTTTGGGCAATAACCTATCTTGTTGTGAGGAGCCTCCCTCGACAGGCAACTGTGTGTGTGATAGAAAGCGGCCTGCCTGAGCCGCGGAGGAGCCCCGGTGCTTGCTAAGCACTCCAGCAACGACGGTATGCGCCGGTGCTAATGGAACAAGAGCCGAACTTGTGGAAGAGAAACGGTGAGAGCGGGAACTCGAGCTGTGCCTCACTACCCACTGGGGTGCTGATCTTGAACAATTTTGGGGCGCATGCATGGCTTCTCACTTGAGAAATACAAGAGCACTACGAATACCATCAGGCCACTGTTGTGGCCACACCCACTGGGCGGAGACTCGTTATCAGGAGTAATGCTCTTTAAACTGCGGTGCTGCTGCCCTTTCAGTTTGTCTGCCTCTGAAGAAGTGGAAACATCCACAAAACGCGTCAGGCGGGACTTTCATTTCATTTTGTGAAGGCTGTGCTGGTGTTTCCTTGCTCTGAAACCCTTCCAATAAAGACATTTTGGGCAATAACCTATCTTGTTGTGAGGAGCCTCCCTCGACAGTCAACTGTGTGTGTGATAGAGAGCGCCCTGCCTGAGCCGCGGAGGAGCCCCGGTGCTTGGTAAGCACTCCAGCAACGACGGTATGCTCCGCTGCTAATGGAACAAGAGCCGAACTTGTGGAAGAGAAACGGTGAGAGCGGGAACTCGAGCAGTGCCTCACTACCCACTGGGGTGCTGATCTTGAACAATTTTGGGGTGCATGCATGGCTTCTCACTTGAGAAATACAAGAGCACTACGAATACCATCAGGCCACTGTTGTGGCCACACCCACTGGGTGGAGACTCGTTATCAGGAGTAATGCTCTTTAAACTGCGGTACTGCTACCCTTTCAGTTTGTCTGCCTCTGAAGAAGTGGAAACATCCACGAAACGCGTCAGGCGGGACTTTCATTTCATTTTGTGAAGGCTGTGCTGGTGTTTCCTTGCTCTGAAACCCTTCCAATAAAGGCATTTTGGGCAATAACCTATCTTGTTGTGAGGAGCCTCCCTCGACAGGCAACTGTGTGTGTGATAGAGAGCGGCCTGCCTGAGCCGCGGAGGAGCCCCGGTGCTTGCTAAGCACTCCAGCAACGACAGTATGCGCCGCTGCTAATGGAACAAGAGCCGAACTTGTGGAAGAGAAACGGTGAGAGCGGGAACTCGAGCTGTGCCTCACTACCCACTGGGGTGCTGATCTTGAACAATTTTGTGGCGCATGCATGGCTTCTCACTTGAGAAATACAAGAGCACTATGAATACCATCAGGCCACTGTTGTAGCCACACCCACTGGGCGGAGACTCGTTATCAGGAGTAATGCTCTTTAAACTGCGGTGCTGCTGCCCTTTCAGTTTGTCTGCCTCTGAAGAAGTGGAAACATCCACGAAACGCGTCAGGCGGGACTTTCATTTCATTTTGTGAAGGCTGTGCTGGTGTTTCCTTGCTCTGAAACCCTTCCAATAAAGACATTTTGGGCAATAACCTATCTTGTTGTGAGGAGCCTCCCTCGCCAGGCAACTGTGTGTGTGATATATATATATATATATATTCACTGAAAAAACCATAGGTTATAGACCATATATAGTTAGAAATTAGCATTTAAAAAACCTTATTTTACTCACACAAAACCATTGAAATTCCATATATAGTTAGTTGCACTAACTATATATCGCGCACCCGCAATCCACTGCTGATCA
Source organism: Lissotriton helveticus (assembly GCF_964261635.1). Classification (NCBI taxonomy): domain Eukaryota; kingdom Metazoa; phylum Chordata; class Amphibia; order Caudata; family Salamandridae; genus Lissotriton; species Lissotriton helveticus. The sequence continues at coordinate 2,115,382,332 of NC_136059.1, forward strand.
TGTCACATATTACATCATTCATGACATGGTCAGTGACATCACTGATGACATCACTGATGACATCTCAAATGACATCACTGATGACATCACTGATGACAACATCCAGTGACTGTATGTTTCTGTAAAGTTAAAATATGTCTTACATATTGAAGAATGAGTGGATGTATAAGTGTCTGGATGAAGGATTTAGTAGGTGCGTGACTGACTGTATGAGTGAGTGATTAAATGTGTCTCACTGAATGCATGGGTTAGTGACTAAACTGTCTTAATTTGTGCATCATTATGTCTGTTGTGATGTAAACTGCTGCATGTGTTGATCATTAGCTATACGAGAGGCTATATGTGTTATTAATTGGTTGCCCAAGTATTTCTATGGGAGATTGAGTTTGTGTGGGGGTGGCTGGAAGGTGTGTGACTCTATGCATAGATGTGTGAGCAGTTTATTCACTAGGTGTATGAGTTCAAGAGTGCATGTGGAAACAGCTACATGGGCAGTTGACTGTGTGCATGAGTGTATTGATGAGTGAATGGATATCTCAATGCTACATGTCATAGTAAGTACATATGTAAAACACAGTACATGTGAGAGAGAGTTGGCATATATAAATAACTGTGCATGAGAGCCACTGAATGAGTGAGTGGTTGTATCGATCATTGTGAACTTGTATCAGGGATTGTATAAGAGAGTAAATATGTGTTAGTATATGTTTCAATAAGTAAGGTGTGTTTAACTGTATAGTTGAAGAAATGGAGGTGAGATTGTTTCTTTGCATGACTGACTGGGTGTGTGAGTAACTCCATGGATGAGTGGCAGTGTGTGAGTGTCTGCATACACTGAGTGTATCTAAGGTTATATTAGAGTCTGAAGAGGTTTATCGTATTAGCACAAGAATGATGTCAAATGAGATGTCATCAGTGATGTCATCAGTGATGTCATTTGAGATGTCATCAGTGATGTCACTGACCATGTCATGAATGATGTAATATGTGACATGATCAGCAGTGGATTGCGGGTGCGCGATATATAGTTAGTGCAACTAACTATATATGGAATTTCAATGGTTTTGTGTGAGTAAAATAAGGTTTTTTAAATGCTAATTCCTAACTATATATGGTCTATAACCTATGGTTTTTTCAGTGAATTTCAATGGTTTTTTAATAGCAAATATCATAAGCTGTCGAATGTCAAGTACGTGGTAAGTAAAAACATTTTCGTGTTTATGCACACTGATCTGCTTTGAATGCTGCCCCCCACCCCTCATTTCTATTAGGAGTACTCTCTCTTTGCAGATAGTGAAGGGTAGTTAACGCAGGCCTTTGCCCCCGTTGTAATCCGTCGTGCCTGCTTCTCTCTCCATTTGATTGATTGTTCTCTTTGGTTCATTCTCTATTTACAAACAAGCACAGAGTCGCAATACTCTGTTTAGTCTTTGCAGATAGCGAAAAATCATGTAAAAAAACAAAAGGAATCGAGCAAAATCAGTAGGCCACTAATGGGATCTCTTTTTGACCTCCCTAAAATAGAAACATTAGGAACAACCTGTTGATAATACCAATGTGTATGTACATAAGCGGCGTTCATTTGTGTTCACAGTACCCCTTGTTGATTGTTTGAATCGAGCATTGAATTGTTCGAAGTTGGTTCTCTTAAGAATCTTCTCTGCCTGCAAACGAGGAAGAATAGGAATATTCTCTCTCCCTTTGCAGATAGTGAAGGGTAGGTAACGCAAACCTTTAACACGTCGTGCCTATTTCGTTCCTCATTGATTGATTGTTTCCCCAAACATTGACTGTTTGGGAATTGGTTCTTTTTGGAGGTATTCCTTGTTTGCAAATATACGTAGGAAAATCTTTGCAAATAGTGAAAGGGTACGTAATGCGGACCTTTCTCCCCCGTTGTAATCTGTCATGCCTATCTACTCCCCACTGATTGATGCACCTGTTTCACCCGGACCATTTACTAGAGATACGTCATCTGGCCCGACCAGAGAGCACCCCTAGTGAAAAGGACATATGCAATAATAACGAAGTGATCACTGTATCCTGTTAACAGAAACTTTAGCATGAAACAACCTGGAAAGAAAAGAATAGGAAAACGAAAATCAGTAGGCCACTGATGAACATGAACTTTTATTAAACAACGAACAAAGAAACGATAACATAACGTAATGATAAAACCTATTAATGTCCTAGAAACAAGAAAACGTTAAAATATGCCAGTGGTGAGAGACCAGAAAAACAGTAAGAGAAACCAAATCACCCTTCGCTGTCCCACCGCCTGCCACGCCAAAAAAATCGATAGACTAGGGAAAATGCAAGTCAGTAGAACATCCGCCCCCACTCTGGAAACTTCCAAGGTGGGGCAGGGTTGCGGCTACGCCCAGCCGGGAGCAGCCCATATAAGGCGGGTCCTGCTGCCACGCCTCGGCCAGGAGATCCTAACGTAGGGTGTAGCCGGAGGAGAGGCCGAGGCCAGCGGGACCCGGCCAGGGGATTGCCTTTACAACGCTGAAGAGTTGCAGGGGGGGGAATATCTCCTCGACCCTCCCCTCTCTCTCCCAGTCCGGCCGCGGTGGCCCTTGACAGTTTCAGGTAGTCCCGCCACATGCTCTTCCGGTCCGGCCACCAACGGTCGGGGGGCCGAGGCTGACGGGATCCGGCTGCAGCCGATAAACCAAGGAACCCGTTCATGGGGCCAGAGCCAGGGGCGTCCGGCCGACATCCACCGGAAGCCCGGCCCGAAGACGGACGGGACACTTCTTCTTTCTTGAATAACGGCTGCGACAACACTGGGGGGGATGTCTTGCACATGCCTCCGACCCCCCCCCCCTCGTCCTCATCGCCTGGTCCGGCCATAACAAATCTCAAGCGAGACGCCGTGGGGTGCACTGGGAGGGAGAGACGGTGCGAACAGGCCTCTCCCGCCTCCCCAGGTGGAGGCTTCCCAGCTGCACCCTCAGCGCTCCAGGCGCCCGGAAAAGGGTTCTTCCACTGTGGCCATGCTGCAACGTCTCGCCCGGCAGGGTGGAGCCCGTCCGCTCATTTGACCCCGCGATCGCCAGTAGCTACCGAACTCTCAAAATGGCGGTCGACCTGGCAAGAGCGGGCCCAGCATAAAGAAATGGCCCGGTCACTGGTTGACTCCACCACCGTAGTCCTCCACGACCTTGAAGATTCTAGAGGAGCCGCGGGAGTCTCCGACCCCCGATGGGGAATGACTGCCATGATCGCCCGTGGAGTGACGAAACTGTATCCGCGGGACGTCGGCGCTCCCATGCTGGCGCCAGCCTCACTTTGAATTACTAGAATCCTGCAGACCTCAGTTCCGGTGAAAGCACAGTGTGACCCGGTAGGAAAAATTGTTGCACCCCCTCCCCTTTTTGACTGATAGTTCAAACCACCGATCCTTTCCTTTGCCCTTTTAACGGAACTTTGGACTGCCTCCCACTCTTTTACATTTTCTAGAGAAAACAAAACATTAACCACTACATTAGCATAGCAGTTGACACCAGAACTGTTTTCAAATTGAAAACCAACAACATCTTCAACAGAATCCTTTTTGTTTCTGCTGTGACCCTGCTACAGCACAGGCATTGTCCCCAGCAGTAATTCTGCAATGCCGGTAAGAATAGCTGTGGTGCCTACTGGACTCACTCACCCCCGCGGCGCCCCACGCCGTTATTTGCTGGGCGGCAACTTACTAGACATCACTTTCGTGCCATCTAGATTTCAGCGCGTTCTGCTGCCTTGGAACTATTCGCACAACAGACTGCTACTGACGACCCACCCCCAGGCAACATCTTCTGAATTTTCATAATTTGAAAGAACTAGTAACATGTCCTCATCAGGAATTCAAAAGAAATTGCCACGGTCTCTTCGTTGTTTAAATGTTTTTACTGTTTTTGTTTTGTTGTATATATTTATATGTTATTAAAGTTTTATATTCCTACTACTTTGTTGGAGTGCTATATATTTTTAATGTGACACATAATTGTAAAAACTTTGATGTACAAAGAGTCATTCCTGGAATCTTCCGCTTCAGGCTCGGTCCCCTCCCCAATCACAATACAGGATGGTTTTCAGATAGTAGGAACACGTGTGGTGTGACGGATCTCATTGGGTGTGGGCCTTGATCTACTATAACTCCTTTGAAGAGGGGTGATTCTTTACAGCTGGAGCCATAAACTACATCTGCAGGGCTAGCTGATAGCCTGGACAATCGGACACAGAGGAAGAGGAGTGTCAGAGGGTGCGGTAGTGAATAGGGCGAAAGGGAGGTGTCGGGCGGGCACAGAGTGTGATTCTCAGGGAAGAGCAGCGCAGATGGGGGGAGGTTTATTGCCCATGCATAAGACAGAGAGCGGGGGTGACCAGTGCCTGGGGAAGATGCTTGCGAGGGTGGGGAGCCATGCTACGAATCAACAGCGTGCAGAGAGTGGGTCTGGTCAAGGCATCTAAAATGGCTGCCGTGCACGACAAAAGTGTGGCATTTCAAAAAAGGCAAGATGGCGCAAACAATGTTTTTCAACACTTCCTCATTTCCTTCGAATCGAACGTTAACAGACGTTGGTGCATATTACCAAAGTTAAGCGATATCTATCGCTAACGATGCTTACCAACGAATTTTTTACCGCTAAGCATCGTCAGACATTATCGAAGATAAACCTTGCTATTATCAAGGTTTATCGCAAATGCGATAATAAACGGCCGCAATGCATGAATATCGCTAAAAAGTCAGCGATATTCATGCATTACCGAGCTAATGCTCTTAGCCATGTTATCCACCTCCCATTGGATAACATGGCTAAGAACTGCTCAGGGCAGGTGTTACTTTTTGGAGATATTCGCGCTTAGCGCGAATATCTCCAAAAGTTGGTAATAGGAGATAGATATCTTGCATGTTGTAATGCAAATTATTGTGGTATATGGAACTCATACCATAATCTCTCAGGAAAGCAGAAACTGATCCTTTTGGGACCGCCTGAAAAGGCCTAGGGGGTGAGGGGTACTCTACTTTGCCCCCTTTTCACGTTCCGAACTATTTTATTTTACTCTCTTCTGTAATTACACAAAATAGCAGCGATAAGATGTATCGGAGACACACAGTGAGAGAAAGGAGGCCGGAGATGAAGAAGAGATGTCAAATACACATTGGAGATAATATAGTGGCAGAAGGGAAGTAAATATGAGTAAACTTACCATGTAACATAAAAATGTTGCACTCTATACTATAAGTCTCATTTTATACTACAATCACTTCGCTACAACCTCATAAATTAAAAATAAAAATGAATAATGTCTCAAACAATTTTTGATTTCTAAATATAAATTTATTCTTCAGAATTTTCTAAATTTGAAAGAACTAGTAACATGTCCTCATCAGCAATTTCCTCATGAAAAGTCTGCAATGATGATTCTTGTAACTCTATGGTCTCCAAACATTCGATAAATTCGCCATCAACAGATTGATCAAAAAATCATTCAAGTCATCTCCTCCTTGTGACAATATTTCATTATTGGTGCTGTCAATTTCAATCAATGTAGTGGAATCATTCAAGTCATCTCCTCCTTGTGACAATATTTCATTATTGGTGCTGTCAATTTCAATCAATGTAGTGGAATCATTCAAGTCATCTCCTCGTGACAATATTTCATTATTGGTGCTCTCAATTTCAATCAATGTAGTGGAATCATTCAAGTCATCTCCTCCTTGTGACAATATTTCATTATTGGTGCTGTCCATTTCAATCAATCTAATGGAATCATACAAGTCATCTCCTCCTTGTGACAATATTTCATTATTGGTGCTCTCAATTTCAATCAATGTAGTGGAATCATTCAAGTCATCTCCTCCTTGTGACAATATTTCATTATTGGTGCTGTCCATTTCAATCAATCTAATGGAATCATACAAGTCATCTCCTCCTTGTGACAATATTTCATTATTGGTGCTCTCAATTTCAATCAATGTAGTGGACAATTCAAAAGAAATTGCCACGGTCTCTTCATTGTGAGCCATTTTATTTTGAAATTGCTTGCTGTAAATTGCAGAAAAAAATAATCACTTTCATTTATCGTTTTTAGTAATACATAATATAAAACTAACTTTATCAAGTATTTAGTATAACAGAAGGACTGCAAATAAATAACAGAAAACATTTTTCAAATTATCTTCAAGTGTACAACATAGTTCCCCTTACAAATTAACAACTCACCTTTTTAAAAGTAGGAGAAGTGTTAGTACTGTGTAAATCAAACACCAGAAATTCACCACCAAAAATTCCTCACAAATGTACCTCAGACAGTAGTATCACAAAATGGCTGTGGTTTCCTCTCATTTGACATATATACATAACCAATTAACTTTCATCACACACAAATACAAAACCAAAGTAACATTTTAATTGGTTCTAAATTTCAACACTTTCAAATGTGTTTTCCCCATGCAATTTTCCATAGGACATTTACATACGTCTACAGCCTGAATGGCTGAACGGAATTACACCAAACTTGGCAAAATGGTACATCAAACCTAAGAGGTCAGGAAGGATCTACTATGCCCCCTTATGGTCATTTCCCCCTTCGCTTTGGCCTCCTCTTGTCTCTCGATCCTACCGAGAGACAAGATGGCGGCCGCTACGGACTGTTTGGAATGTTGACAGACGCCGGAGAACCAATCAGCTTCGCAAAGCTCCGTAACGCGAAAAGTACGGGAAGCGGAGCGCTGTTACAGATATATATCTTTTTTTGAACGTTAATTTCTCAAAATCCACTGGAGCACATATATTGAGACCTAGCAAAGGCACATCGGGCTACCAGTCCCTAATATTTTGCCAAGTTTCGTGCAAATCCATTCAGCCGTTCGATTATTGACATTTAGATACGTCTACAGCCTGAATGGCTGAACGGAATTACACCAAACTTGGCAAAATGGTACATCAAACCTAAGAGGTCAGGGAGGATCTACTATGCCCCCTTATCGTCATTTGCCCCTTCCCTTTCGCCTCCTCTTGTCTCTCGATCCTACCGAGAGACAAGATGGCGGCCGCTACGGACTGTTTGGAATGTTGACAGACGCCGGAGAACCAATCAGCTTCGCTTCACAAAGCTCCGTTGCGCGAAAAGTACGCGAACTGGAGCGCTGCCCGGTCCGCTGTTACAGATATATATCTTTTTTTAAACGTTAATTTCTCAAAATCCACTGGAGCACATATATTGAGACCTACAAAAGGCACATCGGGCTACCAGTCCCTACAATTTTGCCAAGTTTCGTGCAAATCCATTCAGCCGTTCGGGCTAAAAATGAGGCCAACCGCCCTATGGAAAACTCAATGTTAAAAACACGTTTTGGGACCCCCCTTTTTTCTCGACCCCCCCTGGACGAACCCCCCCCAATTTTCAGGGGCTGCTCAGAAACATAATGTGCCATTTTCCTGAAAATTTCAGCCAATTCCGTCCACAAACGCCAAAGTTATTAGACATAGAATTTTCAAAAAACCCATAGAGAAAAAATCCTAACTATATATACCTACTGGCGACCGCCAGTAGGTAATATATACATATATATATATATAAAACTGAAAAGCAGAGCAGCCCCAACACGAGACACTGTGCATCTACCCACTGTGGTTTAATAATTGTCTTTTTATTTTGGTGGGCAAGCATCGCATCCACTTGGAAACACGAACTACAAACACCAGGAGGCATTGGGTATGCCACGCCCACCTGGGCAGGTGTTTTAAATTGAAAATCAAAGCGACGCTTACACATTTGATCATGCCACTGAGGAAAGGAATGTATTTCCTGAAACGCGTCTGGCTGAGTAATTTACACGGAAGCCTGCTGTTTGGTGTTTGGATTGCTGGCAAGTGTTCGAGTGCACAATAAATGAACGTTTGAATTTAAGCTTCCTGTGGCCTTTCTCAATTGTGCTTTTCCTGACCGTGTTGATATATATATATACATATATATATATATATATATATATATATATATATATATATATGAGTCAGCAATGCGCCAAGCGCTTCAGGAGGGCTGCCCACGGCGCACCAAACCATCCAGCTTTCTTGTGCCCCAATCGATCTCACAGCCTCCCTCCAAACATTGGATCAGAAGTCCGACGCGTTTCGGGGCAGACACGCCCCTTCTTCATGGACGTGAAAAGATTGCACCAGACACTCACCACTTCGCTTCAAATGCATTTTATTTGAGGCGGGGCCGCCCTAAGTGGGCGTGGCTCATCACGCTGTGCTTCACAGGAAACCTGGTAGCTGTAGTCTTTAGTGGTGAGTGTAAAATTATCCCTTGAGTAGGTTGTGCAAAATTGTCAATTAGTCATCTGGATTATTTTTCCTCATTTGTTCGAGGTGGGGGGTGGGCTCTGGGATGATATTTGTTCACTGATGCGTCGCGCTGTGTAAGCAAAGATAAGTATCTTCGCTCCAGTCCTCGTCATCTGTTTTGCTCCAGGCGACTGGCGAGGTGGAGCCCCTCCCACGGTTATGGCAGACCGGAGTTAATGTGAGTCAGCAATGCGCCAAGCGCTTCAGGAGGGCTGCCCAATTTTGCACAACCTACTCAAGGGATAATTTTACACTCACCACTAAAGACTACAGCTACCAGGTTTCCTGTGAAGCACAGCGTGATGAGCCACGCCCACTTAGGGCGGCCCCGCCTCAAATAAAATGCATTTGAAGCGAAGTGGTGAGTGTCTGGTGTAATCTTTTCACGTCCATGAAGAAGGGGCGTGCCTGCCCCGAAACGCGTCGGACTTCTGATTCAATGTTTGGAGGGAGGCTGTGAGATCGATTGGGGCACAAGAAAGCTGGATGGTTTGGTGCGCCGTGGGCAGCCCTCCTGAAGCGCTTGGCGCATTGCTGACTCACATTAACTCCGGTCTGCCATGACCGTGGGAGGGGCTCCACCTCGCCAGTCGCCTGGAGCAAAACAGATGACGAGGACTGGAGCGAAGATACTTATCTTTGCTTACACAGCGCGACGCATCAGTGAACAAATATCATCCCAGAGCCCACCCCCCACCTCGAACAAATGAGGAAAAATAATCCAGATGACTAATTGACAATTTTGCACAACCTACTCAAGGGATAATTTTACACTCACCACTAAAGACTACAGCTACCAGGTTTCCTGTGAAGCACAGCGTGATGAGCCACGCCCACTTAGGGCGGCCCCGCCTCAAATAAAATGCATTTGAAGCGAAGTGGTGAGTGTCTGGTGTAATCTTTTCACGTCCATGAAGAAGGGGCGTGTCTGCCCCGAAACGCGTCGGACTTCTGATTCAATGTTTGGAGGGAGGCTGTGAGATCGATTGGGGCACAAGAAAGCTGGATGGTTTGGTGCGCCATGGGCAGCCCTCCTGAAGCGCTTGGCGCATTGCTGACTCATATATATATATATCCTTTTCATGTCTTCTCTCATAGTCATTCAATTTAATATAATCCAGATTTTATCCTGTTAATATGAGATGGTTTTTAATGTATTTTACATTTATTCAAGAAACATATTGATGCAATATAAATGTTGTATGCGATACAAAGTATTTCTTCCATGTTTATTACGAAGTTTGCACAGGTGACTTCAGTTAATCACTTGCTATCACTTTAAAAGGTGTACCTAATGAAGTAAACGCTGTCATGTGATCAAGGCTCCGCTGAGCCGAAACGTCGGTGACTCTTTCTGCCGAATAAAACTTTATACACCTCGAGGTCCGTGTCCGGAGTCTGCTTGCTGTGTTGCACGAGCGCGCGAGTTTGGAGACAAACGGTGTACAGGAGATTTAGCCAGTGGGATTCGTCCTGGCTTTACACGGGACCCCCCTTGAAAATTGGTCGACGCTTGGAATCGAATTCTTTCTCTGAACGGCGTTCAGGGAAGTCACAAGCTCCGGTAGGAGTACGGCGTCTGACCCCCGGCTTCCGGTAATTGACCGGTACACAGAGCGAAGGATTTGGGCGTCCTGGACTGTCTGCGGCTCGGGCTCGAGTCTAACAAGAAAATTTCAGTCTGGTAAGGTGAGGGCGCTCAATCAAGAAAGCTCACGACCGAGTATTACAGCTGGGAAAGGGGAGAGGACAAGTCCGGAACCTTGGTTTGTCTGCGGGTAATTTTGGAAAGCAGCGAGCCTCAAGGGTTCCGGTTTAACATCAAAGGACATTGCAGAAAGATGTCGGGTGACAGCGTAAGGGCGCGGGAAACATTAGCTGCAACGATGTTTTCCGACGACACCCCTATCCCTGACAACATACAAGGGAAAAAGAATACAGAAGCTAGTGGCAGCAGTAATACAACGAAAATTAAGGAATTATTTAAACTATTAGAAAAAAAGTCATTTCAGGAGCAAGCTAAGTGGTGGGAGTCCAAGTCACTACAACGCTACAGTGAGGTAAACCGTATCCCACGGGGCTTGAGAATATTAACAGCCCCTACTTATGAAAACCCAAATGCCGAGTTGATGAAGGAGTGGGCAGAAATAAACCTAGAGGCATCACGACGCCAAGTGCAGGTGCTTATTAAATATGCAGATATTGACAGAGCCATACTCCTCACGGAAATAGACGCTTTAAATGAAGAAATTGATGGCCTGGGGGAAGAGGATGAAAAAAACAGACTTTTAAAAATTATGCAAGAACGTTTGAAGAAAGAGGAGGCAAAGATCGTGGCAAGGAAGGCATACAAGTTCCAAAGGGACAGGAACGACTATGAGTTGGGCCAGATCTTTACTTTTGCACGAAAATTCGACACTCTTCGCAGGGGTGATGCCAAACAGCAACAACAACCGAACAAAAGGAACCCCCCAGGCCACCTTAATCCCCCAAGGAAAGGAATTGGTGAAACAAGCGACTCGTCCAATGCCACAGTGAGTTCGGATCCAGATTCTGATTGGGAAGCAGACCGCCGCAGACAGGCGGAAGCGGCAAAGCAACCGAAACTTACACCTGGCCAGGAGATGATTTTTTTAGGCCAGGACAGGCGGAATACCCTGAGATCCTACACAAAAAACAGTCAAGAAAATGTAGGGCAAACTACAGGCGCCGCCAGAGGTCGCGGATGGCAAAAAAGAGGAACACAGAAGAAAAGAGGTGGGGGATCCGGACGGACCAATGCCCCACAACAGGAATAAAACCAGCCTCTAATCGCACAATTGTTAACCTTACTCATTTGAAACTCAGTGAAAAGGAGGAAAATATACTGAAACTTGGCTTGTCATATGCACCCCCCTGCGACTTTGATTATGCAAATACCAGATGTAACGTCTATAAGGCAGTCAGAAAATTGAAGTTGCGAAAATTCTATGCCTTAAAAAATAAAGATGGAGTGACTTCAAATGTGGAAATTCAGCAACCTGAGGCATCACAAGGAACACGCATCATAAGTGAACTTTGGGAAACAGAAGGAATGGGTTATGAAGCAGCCCACAGCCCCAATATAACTAACAAAGGGATGGATGAAAGTGGGAATAGAATATCAACAACGACAGATTTTAGGGCACCTTCTACCTTCTATCCCATCCTTCTACGAGACAATATTGATATTTTCCAAGAAAATGTGGTTACAGATCTGAAAAAGTTGCAGGTAAAAATTGGGAGCAGGAAACGCAGATATTCAGCCCAGCAACAGCAATACAAAGCATTGACAGAGAAACTAAACAAAGAAAAAAATGTTGTAATTAGGAGCAGTGACAAAGGGGGCAATGTGGTCCTTATGACCAAAGTCAACTATGATAAAGAGGCCTACAACCAACTTAATGATGGTGATTGTTATGAAAAAATCAACAACCGTGAACTCCTGACCATCAAGGAAGAGTATCATCGAAGACTATGTAAGTGGCGATCAGCCAAACTCATTACTGACAATGAATTTGATTATCTAAAGATTGAGCACCCTGTAACACCGATATTGTATTTTTTACCTAAAATACATAAAGACCCCATCCACCCACCAGGAAGGCCAATAATATCAGCGAGGGGGAGCCTTCTTGAACATACCTCAATCTATATAGATCACTTCATACAAGGTTATGTTCAAAAATTGGGGTCTTACATACGTGACACAGGGGACTTTCTTGTTAAGATCAAGGATGTACAGATTCAGGAAGGGGATTGGCTGATTGCCCTTGATGTAATGGCGTTGTATACTAGTATAATGCATAGTGATGGTCTTGAGGCAGTACGGTATTACTTAACAAGAAGGGAACCAGGCAATGAGAAACACAGCAAAATGCTGTTAGACATGTTGGAGTTCTGTTTGTCGAACAACGTGTTTCTGTTCAACTCTCAGTTGTACCGCCAAAAACAGGGGGTGGCAATGGGGGCCAGTTTCTCTCAAAAGCTACGCATGTTTGCACATGGGGGCTTGGGAGGAACTGGTCCTAGGGCTTGGTTTCCGGCACATCATTAGGAACAACTTAGTGGCATGGTTCCGCTTCATTGACGACTTGTTCGTCATTTGGAGAGGGAGCCAGGAAGAGGCTCTCAAATTCATTGAGGATATTAATGACAATCCCCTAAATCTTAGATTCACTGCAACACTCAGTCAAGAAGCAATTACTTTTTTAGATGCTGAGCTCTACGTCAATGGGTGTCATTTGGAATCCAGGGTACACAGAAAAAAGACTGCGGGCAACAGCATTTTACATGCTGCTAGCGCGCACCCAATTCACCTCATCTCCAGTATTCCATATGGGGAAATGCTGCGGTTAAGACGCATATGCAGCAACCCAGTGGAACTAGAACAGGCACAAGAGGAAAGCAGGGAGAGATTCCTGGAAAGAGGATACTCCGCAAAAGTGATAGACAGGGCTATACAGAAATCCATACTAATGGGGAGAGAGGAGCTCCTAATTAGAAAAGCGGATAGAGAGCTGTCTAGTCAGGCCAAAACTAAGTCAACCACAGTTGAGCCTGAATGCTTCAGATTAATAACAGGATTCACTCAACAACATCAACAAATCAAGAAAATAGTGAATAAACATTGGCCCATTGTGCTGAGGGATAATGTCATAGGTGAGAGCTTACCAAAGACAATCTCTTTAACTTACAGCAAAGCCCCCTCTTTAAGGGACCATATAGTTCAAACCAACCCAGATCCCTTTACGAAAACGGAGTGGTGGCAAGGAAATAAGGGGTTCTATAACTGTAAAATCTGTAAAGCGTGTACCCATGGTGAAAACACAAAAACCTATAGGGATGGATTCACAGGAAAGGAACATGTGATAAATCAAGTGTTAACGTGCAAGACAGAATACGCTGTATATGTTTTGCGCTGTCCCTGTGGCCTGCAGTATGTGGGCAGCACCAGGAATGCTGTCCATAAACGCATCTTGCAACATCTGCGAGCAATTACGAATATGGACAGCACGTATCCTGTTGCGCGCCATTTTAAGGACCACCACCAAAGCAACAATAGTGGTTTAAAATACTGGGTGATTGACTCTGTCATCAATACAAAAAGAGGCGGAGACAGGGAGACCAGGCTTAGAAAACTTGAAACCAAATACATCCTCCTGCTTAATACCAAGGTGCCTCAGGGGTTAAATGTGACTGAAGATCTCCACACATGCTTGCTCTAGATAACTGAGGATATTAGGACTGTGGGCTCTCCTCCACGTGGATGCTGTCCAGGGCCTCACCCGGCTGGGAGAGAACCAGGACGGATCCCGTGGGGGCTGCGAGCGGTCACAGTCCTCAAGAATTATCATTGAAGAAATTATTGCTGCTATTTGAACATAATGTTAGTCCATTTATTATTACTTTTCACTGTGCACGGTTTTTTTTGCAACCAGGTTAAGAACCATTGAAGTTTAATGAAATTGTAGGTTCTCACCCATTAGGTTGTTTGTCTATTTGTAATTTTCGATTGGTTTGGGTTTCGGGTTTCGGGCTTCTTGTTTGCCTGCCTTTTTTATTTTTAACTCTTTCTAGCACTAAAAAAACTCCTTTTCGAAAAAAACATGGGAAACTAGTTGCATTCACACAGGATATATATATGGAATTGTTTGACTGTTTGTAAATAATAACTTACCCGTAATGTATTGGAAGCCCTGTTAAACCAGCTTACAAGGAATATAGTAGGGGTAAAAATGTAATCCCTTCTCTCTCTTTTTTTGAGTGATTGTATTATACCTAATCATATACTGTATATAAATGAACTGGATCAGGAACTTGGTTTTTTGTAGTATGCGTATTTGCACTATGCTATATTTGCACGTATTGATGCACTTTATAAAGCACAGTTTGCACTTTAAAACAAAGCACTTAGCACTTTATAGTAATTGAACTATTTCACCGAGGTACCTGAAGCCGGTAGAGAAACTGAAGATCATGTCTGTAAATATACATTTGTAATGATTAGGGGGTCATCATTGGTGTATATATTTACTTGTAAATAGGACTTTTTAGACGGGGGTGATCAGTCAAGATGTGTATTTTACAATAATAACGCTCTTTTCCTTTTCATGTCTTCTCTCATAGTCATTCAATTTAATATAATCCAGATTTTATCCTGTTAATATGAGATGGTTTTTAATGTATTTTACATTTATTCAAGAAACATATTGATGCAATATAAATGTTGTATGCGATACAAAGTATTTCTTCCATGTTTATTACGAAGTTTGCACAGGTGACTTCAGTTAATCACTTGCTATCACTTTAAAAGGTGTACCTAATGAAGTAAACGCTGTCATGTGATCAAGGCTCCGCTGAGCCGAAACGTCGGTGACTCTTTCTGCCGAATAAAACTTTATACACCTCGAGGTCCGTGTCCGGAGTCTGCTTGCTGTGTTGCACGAGCGCGCGAGTTTGGAGACAAACGGTGTACAGGATATATATATATATATATATATATATATTCACTGAAAAAACCATAGGTTATAGACCATATATAGTTAGGAATTAGCATTTAAAAAACCTTATTTTACTCACACAAAACCAATGAAATTCCATATATAGTTAGTTGTACTAACTATATATCGCGCACCCGCAATCCACTGCTGATCATGTCACATATTACATCATTCATGACATGGTCAGTGACATCACTGATGACATCACTGATGACATCTCAAATGACATCACTGATGACATCACTGATGACATCTCAAATGACATCACTGATGACATCACTGATGACATCTCAAATGACATCACTGATGACATCACTGATGACATCTCAAATGACATCACTAATGACATCACTGATGACATCACTGATGACATCTCAAATGACATCTCAAATGACATCACTGATGACATCTCATTTGACATTACTGATCACATCACTGATTACATCATTCATGTGATAATACGATGAACCTCTTCAGACTCTAATATAACCTTAGATACACTCAGTGTAAACACAGACTCGCAGATTGTCACTCATCCATGAAGTTACACACACACCTAGTCAGTCATGCAAACAATCAATCACACCTCCATTTCCTTAACTATACAGTTAAACACACCTTACTTATTCAAACATATACTAAACATATTTACTCACTTATACAATCCTGGATACAAGAGCACAATGATCCATACAGCCACTCACACATTCACTGGCTCTTATGCACAGTTATTTATATATGTCAACTCTCACATGTACTGTGTTTTACATATGTACTTACTTTGACATGTAGCACTGAGATATCCATTCACTCACCAATACAGTCATGCACACAGTCAACCACCCATACAGCTGTTTCCACATGCACTTTTGAACCCATACATTATGCACAGAGTCATACACCTTCCCAGCCACCCACACACACTCTCAGTTTCCCATACAAATGCTTGGGCAACCAATCAATAACCCATATAGTTACTCATATAGCTACTGATCAACACATGCAGCAGTTTACAGAACAACAGACATAATGATGCACAAATTAAGACAGTTTAGTCACTAACCCATGCACTCAATGAGACACATTTAACCACTCACTCATACAGTCAGTCATGCACCTACTAAATCCTTCATCCAGACACTTATACATCCACTCATTCTTCAATATGTAAGACATATTTTAACTTTACAGAAAAATACAGTCACTGGATGTTGTCATCAGTGATGTCATCAGTGATGTCATTTGAGATGTCATCAGTAATGTCATCAGTGATGTCCTTTGAGATGTCATCAGTGATGTCATCAGTGATGTCATTTGAGATGTCATCAGTGATGTCATCAGTGATGTCACTGACCATGTCATGAATGATGTAATATGTGACATGATCAGCAGTGGATTGCGGGTGCGCGATATATAGTTAGTACAACTAACTATATATGGAATTTCATTGGTTTTGTGTGAGTAAAATAAGGTTTTTTAAATGCTAATTCCTAACTATATATGGTCTATAACCTATGGTTTTTTCAGTGAATTTTCAAGGTTTTGTAAATGCTAATTCCTAACTATATATGGTCTATAACCTATGGTTTTTTCAATGAATTTCATTTGTTTTTTAAAAGCTAATATCTATAGCTGTAAAATTTATTCTTCTTTAAATCCAAAAATATATTTTATATGTTTATTAATAATTTTTTTAAAATATTTTTTTTGTTTCGCTCCCGGTCCGCGAACCGGGAAGCTTCCCGTTAGCTCAATTTGATTCCGCGATCCGGTCCGCGAACCGGTAAGAAATCAACATAGTGACGGTATCGCGTTGCCGCGTAATGCGTCTTATGACGTACTGCGTTAGCGCACCCGGAAGTGCCCCGGGGCGCGAACCGAGGCGCGAAACGCAGCTCCCCGGAAGCGATCCGCGGCGCGAAAGCGCGACATATCGCGTTGCCGCGAAATGCGTCTTGTGACGTATCGCGTTAGCGCACCCGGAAGTGTCCCGGGGCGCGGACCGAGGCACGAAGCGGAGCGACCCGGAAGCTAACCGGGGAGCGTTCCGCAGCGCGTAACATGAGCGTGAGAGGTCATGTGACTTGTTAATAAAACTTTTCATTGGTTCATTTCACTTTTAGTTTCATAATTATGGAAGGCTAGGTCAGGTGACCTAACAATAACACTTTTCATTGGTTGAGAAGTATTGTTTTTTCCAAATGATGAAAACCCCTCCTTCTTTCCTCACTCTGACTTTCATCATTGTGAGAGGAAGACCTATTTTGCTTGTTGGAAGACCTATTTTGCTTGTGTGAAAATGGCTTCATTGGTTGCTTCAGCTGGTGGACCCCCACCACCACCTCTACCTCCTCATGGGAAGAGAGGACCACCTCCCCAGGTGATTACCAACACTGAGGAGGAAGATGAAGAAATGGATGAGGAGGGAGAAGAACCACAATTCCTGGAAGAGTTGCCCCGGGTTTCCAGAAAGAAAGCCAGTTTCATCTGGCAGTTTTTTTCGATGCCTCGTGGACAAAAAAAAGTCAACGCGAGGTATGTCACCTGCCTCATATGCAAGGAACAATTGTCCAGAGGGACGGACAAAAAATACAGTTATGGTAATCACACCATGCATAGGCACATGACGAGGAAACATCCCCTAAATTACAGCCGGGCGGAATTAAGGGATATGCTGGACAATCCTAGACCAACTCCTGTGGCCAGACCAACAATACCGGTTTCTTTAACACCAGAGGAGGCACGGGAAACTGTGCCAAATATCCAACAAAATTTTGGGCATATGATACATTTATGTATGCACTGTCGTGCATTATTAGCTTGTGGCAACATGAGCATCAATGCACTCAACCTTGCATATGAACACCATGATTGCCCTAACCGCCCCCAGTAATTTTTTTTTGCTCCTGTTGAGCCCTTTTCAACGCCTGTTTTTTGTTGTTTCCCCCCCCCCAAAAAAACCAAAAAAAATATGAAATCGTTCAAAAAATACCAAAAAACCAAAAAATGTTCAAAAAATAAAAAAAAAATATAAAACAACAAAAATATAAAAAAAAAGTTCTTTTCAGAACTACCTTCCCTTTCAAAAAAAATTGCTACAATGTTTAGCACTCTGGCAAGCTCTATTTCTTTTGGTTCGCTCCCGGGTTAGCTTCCCGGTACGCGGACCGGGAGCTAACCAAAAAAAATAAAAAAAAAAAAAAGTGTAAGTATAAGGAAAGTAAACAGAGAGTGATGTTAAAAGAAAGACAGCTATAGGGAGTAAAGAAGAGATACTGTTTAATAGATCTATTTACCGAAGAAAAGACAGAAGAGGGTATAATTGTGAAAAACAAAATAGATAACGAAGTGAAAGAAAAACAAGCATTGGCATAGCCAATAGGTCTCGCCTTTGGGACCTTCTAAGTATTTAGTTATGCAGCATAATATCCTTGGTGCAGCAACATCAACTGTTGCATGGCTAAACACGTATAAGGTCCCAAAGGCGAGACCTATTGTCTATGCCAATGCTTGTTTCTTAAGTAGTATTGCAATACGTCTGACTCTTCCATGTGAAAAGATCTTATCTTGTGCTCTAAAGATTGCTAAAGTCTCGACAGAGAACAGGCTAGGCTGTAAGTAGGGTAAATTGCGCTTGGTGATCTGTTTGAGGGAGCGTCTGCTTTGCCTGGTGTCTTTGGAGAGCAATTTTGATTGGTATACTGGACAATGTTAGTTTTATTGGTCCAGTAGACAATTAAACTGCTGCATGACCACACTGTGTGATCCTGGGCACACTTTACAAATCCTACCTACCATCCAGCGGCTGAAGTGCAAATTGTAAAACCTGATAGCTGGGCACAATTACAGTGTCATTGCAGGCACACCCTGTGTGATCTTGGACATTTATCACATCTCAAAGTACTTTTAAATGCTTGAGCTTGGGATAAACCCTAGAAAAATACTCTCATGCATTTGACCTACCCAGGTGTTTGCTGCTACGTGCTTGATAAGAAATAATGCAACACACAATTGCAACTTCTGTGCCCCTTCCAAATAAACACTAGAAATCAGAGTTGTAATTAGTCTCTAGAATGAGTAAGATGCCCTCCAGCCTCCACTTGAAAGCAGGGGTGTATAGTTTGAGGGGAGTGAGGGGGGGGCGAGGGAGGCATGCAATACTTTAACGCAGGTAAAAGTGTCCAAAGTCACACCATCTGCCCACTAAAGAGCGGCTCGCAGTGGCCGGCTGGCCCGGCTGATTAGGGGAGCTGTTGGTGCCGAGCCTGGTGGGGCAGGTCCCAGCTGTGCTCTGCCGGGCTGCAGGCAGCTCAGTTATTAGGCAGCTGGTGGCGTGGGGACCACTGCTATTCCGTCTGTAATGTGCCCGAGCCTCCCGGCAGGCGGGGGGATCACAAGAGCGACCGCTCCCACCCTCGGAGGCTAATTAATTGGCAGAACAAGAGCGCATTAAGGCGGATATAGGAGGGAGCCCTGTGCTGGCACCTTCTGAGTGTATGAGCTAAAGGCAGGTGGTTGTGTGTTTCAAATGCCTCTCAGACTACAAAACGCAGCGAATGCTACGTCCAAATCTGAAATTAGGAGTGCTCGTGTGCACGTGCCTAGGTATGTCTAAGTGTGTGTGCTTCATAGTAATAGTCTATGTGTCACTGCATCTTAGACTGTGTGCCACTTTAAGCATGTAACAGTGTGAGGGTATGCACTACTGCGCTTGTGAGTCACGCTGTTTGCGAGTGGGTTTGTACCTGACAATTACTGACCTTGCAGTTGTGTGTGACTCACTCTGTGTCTGTGCCACTTTATGCGTGTGCATTTAACCTTGAGTGCCTGTGTATGTGGAGCGTGATGTACTGCGTGTGTGTGCGCGTGTGTGTACAGCGAGTTACTGTATGTGGCCTACTGTGAGTGTGCCTGTGTGAGCCACTGTGTTTGTGTGCGTGTCCCACGCTGTGCTGTGTATCTATCTATGTTTGTTAGTGTGTGTGTGCTGCTGTGTAGGTACCACTGTATGTGTAAGCGGGTGCTGGAGTGTATAGACAAACACACGTGAATCCTCAGTTTGTATGCAATGTACGTCACACGTAATTTACGGTCCTGTTCCGCTTTATTTTATTTTGATTGCAGTATAAAAAATGCTTGTTTATATTAGACTGGGGAATACAAACAGGAATCTAGTCTTCAAAGGGAGAGCTGCATGCCAATGTAGAACAAGCACCGGCCAGCTTATAACCCTACTCTGCGATGTTCTTGACTCCCATGCCATTGTTAACCATTTGAGTGAAGTCATGACCCCGCCTACCGAGCGGGGTAAGAAATGCTGTTCACAAGTGTGGTTGTAGCTGTCTGGGCACTTAAATATGTTGCAGCTGTCACGTTACTTAAAAACATTGTGAGAGCCTAAGTAAAACTAGAGTGAATTATCGCATGGCATTTTATGTACAGCCCTAATGCTGCTGCGGCAGAATGGCACCATGTCCTGGAAATACAATAACAGAGACCAGAGCGTCTGTAAATGTCCATGAATCGGGCACCACGCTGAGCCAGGGAAACACTCGAACAATAACAAGGAGAAACACGAGAGATGGCCTGCGGCCGTCAAAGTGAAAGTACGGCCGGCGGAGGAGAAATGCGACACGGCGGGCAGGGGAGGGGGCGGAGCGGGGAGAGCGGCATGAGGGTGTGAAGCAGCAGGGGCCTGAGACGAGGCCGCCTTGCCTTTGATGTGGTAATGCGAGGCAAGCGGCTGGTGGCATTGTGCACGCGCTTTCACGTGCACTGGAAGAAATCGCCTGGGAATCGCCTGATCTCGGTAAGCTCTGTTTAAGCTGCAATAGATCGAGCTCCCGCTCTCAATGCGCACATGCGCATTGAGATAGGTCGCTCGACCTAAAAAAGAGAGTATAACATTAACAAAGAAGAGTTTCTTGGAGAATGTGAGTGAATGTTCAAAATAAGATTAAAACATGGGGAATAACAGAGAGAAAAAATAGAAAACAGAAAACAAAAAATAACAGAAAAAGATTAATTGAAACAGCAAAGAAATGTAAGTAACATAGAGCCATATCATCAACATAGGCAATAAAAGTTTTGCAGCTTTTATTGGCAGAAATGTGTCGCTAAAGCTGCTTTTGCGGCAGAAAACTGCCACTAAAACTACTTTTGCACCAGTTTTCTGCCAATAAAAACAGCAATAATTTTATTGGCTATGTTCATAATATGCCCCTTAGTGTGCTTCAACTACACAGAGAAAGCATTATGAACAAATAGTGATACAGTGATCAGTCAAAGACACTAAGAGTAATAGAGACGGAGTGAGTGAACAAGAGTGAGGAACTATGAGAAGAGAGGGACTGAGAAAAAGAGTGGAAGGAGTTGAGTAAGTAGGTAATAGAGAAAGGAATGAGGGAAGTAGCAAAGGCAGGAAACTGAGGATTAAAGAAATGAAGCAGTGGAACTAATAGTAGTTCAATGTGATAGAAATGTAACGAAAAGAGTACAAAATATTTACCTTATAATTGTCGTTAAATTACTCACTTTTTGTTTTTATACTTTCAATCTGTGAAAGAGAGAACAAACATTTGAAAAATATTAAAACATGTATTTAAAAATTACAAAAGACAAGGGCAAAGATTGAAGGACAAACAGTTTTTCAACAACTTTGACACTTACAGAAGCTTCTGCTTCTCCAGGCCCCCTACACAGTCCTAAAGATATACATTTTAAACTAACAGTATCTTGATGCAGATGAAGTGAGGCCTATCTTAAAACATGGTGCATATTTTGCATTGCTGTTGTTTCAGAAAAGTGTCGCAAGACACTAAAATTTTAAATAATTGCTTCAGGATGCCAATAAGATGTCTACTATCCAGAGTTTTGTTTCAGGTGAGGCCTACTCAGGGTTGCAGATGAAATTTCGAGTTGTTGAAGAGAATAGAGGACATAATACATGTGAAGGTCTACCAATGAAGTGAGTCATGTCCACTGCACTCTTCAACAAAGTCCAAACCTCCTATGTTTCCCTGGACAGACCTAAACTTGATCTGCACAATGTGATTCGTAATGATAGGAAACACAGGTGATGTAATTGAAATACATGCAATTTATTTTGCTCATTTCACAATCACATCACTTGTGTTTCCTTTGCTTAGGTATCTCATTGTGCAGATGTAGTCTAGCATATGAAAGAATACGCAGAAGTGCAGCACTGCATGCAACAACTTTGACACTTACAGAAGCCTCACCTTCTCCATGCCTCCTACACAGTTCAACATATACATCATAAATGCAAACAGTACAGAATTAATTATACATGTTAAATGGTTTATTTTTGCTGTTCTCAGAATGTATCAAAATTCACTAAAAACAGTGACTTGAAGGTATTCATCATGTAACAGCGGGGAAAAAAAAACACAATCAAAATGATTGTGTTTAAAAAACCCATACAACATCAGAAATCAAAATTCAGAACTCCTTAAAGTTAACTTACTTTCCATGACGTCCAAGGATGTCCTATGAACAGCTTACACTCTTTTGTGCTGTTATTACTTTCAGCCCGCCACTTTCTGAAAGAAAATCTCCATCGTTTTTAAAAACACGTTACATGCAATAAATGACTTCTTGCTCTCTACCACAATTTTCCACAAGGCCAAATCTGGTCAGAGCCATTTATAACTCTTGGATTTCTTGTAAGCCAATCCCGTCATTTGGCATTTCCGCAACTTTCAGAATTAAAATGTTGAAGATCATTTTCACAATCCTGGAATAGTAATATCTTCCCCTTCTTGCTCAGTCATGTTCTACTTTTCCTATGACACTGATACAAGCAGACTTACACTACCTCTATGACTACTACAATTATTTAATTCTCTACATCACTTTTAATCACAAAGCAATGTAAAACAGTAGACAGCATTGCAGACTTACATTCCCTCTACTCCATGTTTTGATTGGCTGCTTCAATTAGTTTATAAAAAGAAACAGTTTTTCGGAACTCATTCAAAGTGCACGTATTTCTCCATAATGTCCAGTCCTATGGTTAGAAGTTATGTCTCTGAACTCCACTTATCCTCAAGGCCAAATTGTGTAGGAGCCATTAGAACTTCTTGAAATTCCACAGAGCACATCCCGAGATTATTTCCCTAAAATTTTGGTTTTAAAAACACCAGGTAAGAGTTTTTAAGGTCATACGGCAATTTTTTTTTGAAAATTAAAACAGAATCATTGCAGAATGACCAGCCATTTCTAGAATTTAAATAAGCTGTGTAATGTCCTGATGTTATTGAAGGGCCGTCATGATATATAATTGCTGCAGTTACAAAAGTCCTTCCTGATATTGACAACTGCGAAGCTACAAAATTTTTAATTAAAGTTGTCAATTTTGTTCCATCAGGCCTACATCGTTGGAACATTAAAATGACATACTGGCCATATGTTCGTATAAATAATGTGGACATCATTTCAGATTTACATTGGCTACACTCCATGTTGTGATCAGCTGCTTTTACTAGCTTATTAAAGGAGACTGATTTACTGTCTGGCAAAGTTAAATATATAAATCTTTCTGAGTCTACACTAGTAGTACTTGATACCATACAGTTCTCGCAGTCATGCTGCCATTGATAAGAAAGCCCAAACAGCTGATCTACATCTACACCTTCAGCATGTAATACATCAAGCATATACATTAAAAACTCCTGACAATCTTGCTGAATATTTTGAGAGAATTGTGTTTGGCCTGAACATCTGTCTAACAGATTTCGAATTTCAGACACACTTTCTATGTTTCTTCTATCAGTGGTACATTTCTCTAACACAGAATTTAACAAACTGCAAAATCTTTGATCAGAATTGACCACAATCTCTTCTTTTACATTTGTTAGAGAAAACAAAACATTAACCACTACATTAGCATAGCAGTTGACACCAGAACTGTTTTCAAACTGAAAACCAACAACATCTTCAACAGAATCCTTTTTGTTTCTGCTTGTAATTTTAGGTTCATTGACTTTTTGTCTTTTTGCTACAACCTCCCCAGTATTGTTCTCATTTCTTCGTTTCCGGCCTACCACACGTTTCTCAAACAAAGGATACTGAGGCAAATGTGGCGCATACTCTCTTCTTAACCTATTGTATTCCTTAACACAATCTAGATCCGCACAAATGTTTGTGACATCACACTCAATCAAGTACAATCCCGATAAAGTTCTAACTCGTGACAATGCCACATATGCCATACCCTCCTTGAACACAGAACTGCCAATATTCACCAATGCACTGTCTACACTTAAACCTTGCGATTTATGAATTGTCACCGCATATGCCAAGCAAACAGGAAACTGCTTACGGCGAACATATAAGTCTTTTACAAGCAAAAATCTAGCAGAACAACGAGCAATTAGCTGTACTTCCTCAATGCCATCAAATTTAATTTTTAAAAATTCAATTCCATCTCTATTTCTGTATTTCACAAAATCAACAACATTACCCATTGATCCATTTACCAGACCTCTTTCAACATGTAAATTCCTTCTTAAAATTATACGGCAGTTCAAGCACACATTCAGAGTCTTTTCAAAACCTGCAGTTTTAGATATACTCTTCTCTAATGAATCCAAGTTTGTTTTCAGATTCTCAGACAAAATAATTGTTGATCCCATATGCTCTACTCTATCAATAGCTTCCAGTTTCACAATCTCTTGCTTTTCTAAATGCAACATTTTGTTGTTAAATTTGGCACATTCTGCAAGAGTTGGCATCAAACATATTCCAGATTTCTTCTCAGTAATTTTCTGAAAAATATTCTCAGGCACAACATCTTGTTCTGGATATAAATTTGACAGTAATCGTGCATGTAAAGCTTCTTTCCCATGCTCGGTCACTTTTCCAATTCTAACATCTTGTAGAATAGTCTTGTAAACTTCATCCTTCGCCTGACGCATATTTTCATGCAGTTCAGCATAATTGAAGTTTAACCATATATTGACGTTGCCAATGCTGCCTAGGCACTTCCTGGTATCTTCATGCGTGAGCATTTTGAACACAGGTTGCCCTTTCACTGGTGTCAGCTGCAGAAGATCTCCGAAAACAATGATGTGTTTGCCACCAAATAACACATCATACTCTGTTTTGAGAACTTCTTGCATCCTCAAATGCACAAAGGCAAGCATGACATTGGAAACCATGCTTACTTCGTCAATGATAAGAAGTTTCATTTTCCTCAAGATTCTTGAAACTTCAAAACAAGCATCTCCAGATAGCTTGTGATATTGTAATTTGTTGTCATGCTCCACTGGCAGCATCAGTAAACGATGTAAAGTAATCCCTTTAATATTATGTGCTGCCAGTCCAGTTGGAGCAGTGACAACACAAGACAGCGATGACTCTGTCCTTTCCTGCAAATAGCATGAAATTGCTTTAATGAGGAAACTTTTTCCAGTTCCCGCTTCTCCACTCACGTACAGTCGGACAGGCTTCAACGACGTACATGAGCACTCTTTCTTATCATGACTTAATCCATGATCAATTTGCATGGTAACTTCGTCATATATTTTCCTCTGCTCAACGTTGAGTTGTCTTTCCAACTCTTCTAAGTTAAACGCATCCTCTTGAGCATGTGCCATGGCTCTTTCCACTTCATTCATAGCAGTGGCAGCTTCATTTTCGATAACAGGTCCTCCTAGTGGATCCTGACTCAATGAAGCAGAACTCTGACTGTCCTGAGAACTGTCTCTGGCAATCTCGGCTGCAATCGTTGCTTCCTGCTCAATTTCCGCATTCAACATTTCTACATATTTGGGAAAAGCAGGACATTCTATGGTCTCCTTGGCGGCATTGAAAGAGTCTTCGTAACAGAGGAAATCTCCAAGCAGTTCCTCTTCTGCACGCCAAGGCTTGAAAAGTTGCAAAAGTGCTAAATAGAAAAACTCCTTTTTTTCAGGAGATTCACCACTCAATTTTCGATGGTTTACCAAGTGGCATTTTCTTTGCTTGACCAGACATCCCTCACTTCCTATTACAGCATACACTCCTTTCTCAGTATCTTCTTTGATGTTCCTCTTGAATATGTAATTTTGCAGAACCTCATACAGACAAACATTCTCGAGGTGACTGCTTCGATTTGGATAATACGTTTCCAACATGTTTGTCTTCAAAATGTCGGTACTGTTTGGCTCCTTTTCCGCCAAATACTCAATTTCCCGCACAGGTTTGAGAACTCGATTACGCGTTGCTGCAAGACCAAGACTCGCCCAAACGATACTCCTGGACTTGGCATAGAGACTTGCTGAAGACAACCGGTCAGAACATTCATACGCTCCGATTTCTCGATGCGACAACATCTTCAGACTGAAACTGTACAACTTCTTGCTGAGGCTCTTTTCATGGGAAATGTCCTCCCACATATCCTTCAATTCTGTCTTCTCTTTTTTGGTGATGTAAGATGTCACATACCGAGCCACAGCCATACAGTTATCAGCCACAAACTGTATATCCATGTTAGCATTCCACATGGACAAAATCACCGGGTTGTAGTCGTTGATGTACTTGGACTCTTGGTTCCTCTTCAAATTGTAAGTGTTTTTAGGTGATTTCTTCATGACATTGTGTCGCAGCGAAGACATCAAACTGTTTACTCTTCCTTTAGAAATCACCGGTCGTGGAAAGCCGAAACGACATTTAGTGTAGAACTTGTCCTTGTTTCGGAATTTACGACGGCAGTACTTTCCACATCGATGGCTTTGGAAACGCAGAACTTTTTCTCTTAGGCTTTTCTTCTCCTTTGCGTTTGGAACAGCACACGTAGAATACTGTTGGATGAAACTCATCACTGAGTCTTCTGGATCCGTTCCAAATTTAGGTGCATCCTTGATCCACAGCAACATATGTATATGAGGAGCACCTCTTGCTTGGTACTCCTTTCTCCAGAAGAAATCCAACACCTCTCCAAGAGGTGGATTCTTCTTATTCATGATGAAAGACATCATAGCTTCAAATCTATGATTGAAGTACCTACATACATTGACTGGATCCAAAGAGCACAGTTCTCCAGGTGTCTTGAATTCGATGTTATCTACGTTAGCATTTGCCTCTCGTAGAAATTCAAGTAAGTCTTCCCAGCCATACTCGGCACAGCTCAGAGTGAGGAACCATGTGGGAGTACCTAAGTTCCTCAGCATACATTTTAAATCACCATGACGACGGTACCAGTACTCATTAGTACCACGCTGACACGCCATGAGATTAATCAGGTGAGAATCCAAAATACTGTCTTGGACA
Organism: Lissotriton helveticus; assembly: GCF_964261635.1. Lineage (NCBI taxonomy): Eukaryota > Metazoa > Chordata > Amphibia > Caudata > Salamandridae > Lissotriton > Lissotriton helveticus. The sequence continues at coordinate 2,115,409,471 of NC_136059.1, forward strand.
TTGAATTTATCCATAAAGTCACTTGCCGAGATGTTTTGCATGTGTATACCACTTTTCAAGATGTGGTTCACTGCATATGACAGTCCAGACAGATCGCTTTCAAACAGGAGATGAAACAAATAAGGAATGCATTGTCGAAACCTAGCATCTCCTGCATACAATCGCAAAGTCCGGTATTCAGAAGCAGGAATTTGATGAGGTCGCTCATCATATCTTCCTCCCTGACCTGTTGGAAAAAGCTGTGGGAAACACCGAGCTTCCAAACTTTCCTCCCAAACACTAATGGGACTCCCTTTGGCTTGTTTCATTTGAAACAACTCAATAGCATTCCCCATGACTTCCTTGGAATGCAAAGGATGAACACTATAATGTTCATATATTTCTTCACTAGTAGAGGGTTCTACTTTCTCAATTTGACCAGCACACAAATCGCTATCCTCTTCCTCACTTACTTCCTCTTCTGCAACATATACATTCTTATAGTATTTATTATTTTTTTTCAAATACACTGTTGCCTTTTTAACTTTCCTAACATCTACTAAATCTTGCCATATTTTCTTATTCTTTGTCGGAACCCCATTAACTAAGATAACCAGAGGTTCCTCTTCCACTTTTTCTACTCCAATTGTGTTAATGTTTTTCTTCAAATCTAGAGGCAAATAAACAACTCTTCCCTTTAATCCTCTCTGTAAATCTGATTGAGGCAATTTTCCTGTCTTTGGCTCCATTCTTACAATAGCCTGAAAGGGATGGATACTTTGAATCAAAATAGATTCATAAGTATTTAAATCCTTCAATTCAGAAGGAATCTCAACCAATTCCAGATTATTATGAACTGCTCTAGCAGGCATCTGGTTTTGATTTAATTTGCAACAACAATAAGTACACACACGTTGATCCAATCCCAAATCAAAACAATTTTCTACCATCAAGTATGTTGCAAAATCCTTCCATTCACTATTATTTTCCCTTTCACTTTTTGCATATAAATCCACTAACTTAGTCTGATTCTTATAATAAGTGCGTCGACAACACACACAAGTGAAATTAGGCCTCTCACTTGATTTCACCTCAAACGTCGCAATTTCCCTCTGGAAATTATCTGTACTGGAAACCTGTACACTATCTTCCACATGACCCTCTTCTTCTTGCTCAATTTCAACATTCTCCTCTTTACTTGCAAAGTAACAAAACTCAATTTCTTCACATATATTCTTCACATCTATTTCAGAACCATGCAAAAGAGCAGCGCATAATTGTTTAAGCATAATTGCTGGACTCTTAGCATAATACAACATTCTAACTAATTTCCTCACTTTGTTATGATGCACTGCTAGCATCCTGAAATGATGAAAAACACTCTGGCATACTCTCCTGGAAAGACAAGCCAGTGAATGTCCATGCAAACCTGTCACTTCTCTTACTCTGCAAGGATCTAATTCTTGCAACAACATCATTTTCTGCTTCAAACTTTTCTTATTAAATGACCGTACAAAATCACAAAGCAAATTGATGGAATCCTGTCGCACACTGCAAATACTACTACACTTCCAGGTGTACACAGGACCCTTAGCACGTCTTCCTAAAACCTCATTACCTAACACCTCTTCTGCCTCTGTTGTCACAAGTTTTTCTTTTTCAACTGGACAACCATCTTTCACTTCATAAGCACGACCACTGGTGTCAACTGCATGCACCAAATCATTATCCTGGAAATAACTCTCCTCATTAAAAAATGCCTCACAGCTTGAACTATGCATCCATTCTCCAGAAAAAACTTCACAAAAATTACTACGATTAACTATTCTCTTCCATCTACTATTTCTTTTGAAATCAAAAATTGCCTTGTTTAGCTTCCTAATTCTATTGATTATCAAAATAAATAACTTACGTTTAATTTCAAATGCCTGATCAATAACTTTCTCAACTTTTTTTTTTGTCCTATAAAAAACCAGTTTCTGTTGACCTTTCTTAATATTTTTTAACAAATTGCCAATTATCCTGTTCCGGAACATTCGTTTACGAATCTCCCTAAACTGTTGTTTCCTTCTACTATCATGCACAGAGTTATCTCTTGCTCTAGCAGTAACATTTTTCATTGGCCTTTCTTTTCCATTTGATTTCCTTCTCGTTTTATGGACTGAAACATTTTCTGTAGTAATATTTTTTTTACTACACATATTTCTTATAAATTGTTTTGTGCTCTTACCCGGTGCTTTCTTCGTGACTTGACAAATCTTTTTGTTAGAGGACTGCTGCGTATTTTTTTTCACCTGCTGTCTTTGACGTTTTGCAGCCTTTCTCTGTCTTTCTATTGTAGGCATGGTGAAATCTTGAAATGATCTGCAGTTGAATCTGTGGAAAAATATAATAAATAATGTTATTAACCATTATTACCAAACAGTAAATCAGTAACAGTGATAAAAAACTTAACACACTACTTGACATTTTAATTAGAAGATTTTTTAGTCGTTGGCAAATTTACAATACAGAAATACCAGAAAAGAAATGACATTTATATTTATGTTACCTATGCTATTTTATATGTGAATCTGATCTAATTTTATGAGCATATTTTAATATTTTATTGAAGACACTACACATAACCTGCTTTTGAAGGTGTCTTTATTTTTAAATTAAACGGTTTACCTTTTTACTTTTTATTAATTATAAATTTTAAAAATAAATGTTTATATTTCCAAAGGCTCAAGCAGGTCAGCTTCCCATCCTATATCATATAATTCGGACAAATCTGCATCCTCATCACGCTCTTCTTCATCCTCAGGATTTAAATCATCCAAGGGATCAACATCCACTGATGTTTCAATTACAAGTTCAATGATGAGGTCAAAATCAACTGATTGCAGATTGTCGCTCATGTTGATGTTGTCTTTATCTTTAAAGAAAGATAACAACAATGAGATGTTGCAGAGTAAGAGACAAATCTCACAGATTATAATAGTAAAATTGTTTAACAAGAGTAACATTTTGCAGCTATTATTTAGCCATGTCCAGCGATGCTGAGCAGGTGAAGCCTATGTCTAATCTTTCACTGAACAGGACTCATCTCTTCTTAACCTTGGATAAGCCTCACCGACTCTGTGTCCCCTGCACATACTTAAATGTAAAGGGGCAGATTTATGTTAAATGGCACATCCCCAGGCATGCACCAGTTAACGTGCACCACTGCTCTGCCACCCATGGTGTGCCGCATTTACAATCAGATAGGAGAAACCTGCGTCAAAACCCTGCGCCTGCTTGAAGCAGGCATAGGTCTTGACGCAACATTGTGGAGATGGTGCACCCCTGAGCCTTGCTGGAGCTGCATCGCACTTGCGATACAACTCCAGCAATGCGCCACCTTAACGGCACAGATGCGTCAAGCATCTGTGCCGTTTTTGCCCCATGCTGTGCCGCATTGTAAATGCAGCACACCATGGGTGGCGGAACAGCGGCGCAAGATGACTGGCACATCCCTGGTGATGCGCCAGTCATCATAAATCTATCCCTAAGCTTCTTATCTTGTTAGAGATGAACTGCCATATGTATCATCAAAATATTTAGCATTTCCTAAATAGCGAATTTTAAGGAATAAATAGCGATTCTTTACCATTCCTAATTTGCGATGAGCAAATTGCTAATTGCAAGTTACCCATTCATTTCCATGGGCTAGGAGGCTCATAGGAATGAAGGTTTAATTTGCGATTAGCAATTAGCTCATCGCAAATTAGGAATTTTTCCAAGGGTGCAGGGGTGTCTCAAGAACACCCTGCTGCACCCCTGAAAAAGAAATTTGGGGGCATATGGCGCACATACATGCCCTAAGGGCATGTATTGGCGTCATGTGGCACCTTTTGTTTTTTTAAAAAAAATTCTTTTTGAAAAGAATTCGCAAATTACCACCAACTAGAAGTTGGTGGTAGTTTCCAAATCCTTAATGTCATTTTTTACATATTTTTAGTTTGATACATTGCATTTAAGGAATCGCAAAATTTGCAAATCCTTCAGTGCAATCGCAAAATAAGGAATAGCACATTTTGAATTAAGGACATTTTAAGTCATTTCCATATGTGCAGTGTTTTGAAATTATGATTTGAAAATCGTTTTTGGGGAAAAGTAATGGTTTGCAAATTTATGACAAGGACATAATGGTGTATGCTTCTCTATAAGGCATTTCAGTGTCTCTGATGTCATTTTTCCCATATTACATTATAAGACCTTTCCCCATGGAGCACATTCCTTGTAAATATGCTCCCACCTGAGCATGGCGAATTTAGATTTTGACCGTTTGAGTCACATAACCATGTTAAAAGTGACCCAAAAAAATTGCAAACGTTTTAAAAAAACACATTCATGTGTCTTAAGGACATTTTAAGTCATTTCCCCATGGACAGTGTTTTCTAAGTGGCGCAAAAGAGGCATACACCTATCATAAATCTGTCCCTAGCATTTTAAATGATTAATTCAGGATGACAATAAGATGTGGCCTATCCAGAGGTTTGTTTAAGGTGAGGCCTACTCAGGATTGCAGATTAAAGTTACGCTTGATGAAGAATACAGAGGACATAATACATGTAAAGCTCTACCAATGAAGTAAGTGATGTCAACTTCATTGCGCCAGTCATCATAAATGTATCCCTAAGCTTCTTATCTTCTTAGACATCAACCGCCATATGTATCATATAACTATTTTGCATTTCCAAAATAGCGAATTTTAAGGAATAAATAGCGATTCTTTACCATTCCAAATTTGCGATGAGCAAATTGCTAATTGCAAATTACCCATTCATTTCCATGGGCTAGGAGGCTCATATAAATGAAGGTGCAATTTGCGATTAACAATTTGCTCATCGCAAATTAGGAATTTTTCCAAAGCTGCAGGGGTGTCTCAATAACACCCTGCTGCACCCCTAAAAAAGAAATTTGGGGGCATATGGCGCACATAAATTTTAACAACATTCCTTTACCTCAAAAACGATTTTCAAATCATAATTTCAAAACACTGCACATGGGAAAATTACTTAAAATGTCCTTAAGACACACAAAAGCGTTTTTTGATTGCCTTTGCAGCATGTTTGTATCACTTTTAACATGGCTATGTAACACAAACATTCAAAATCTAAATTTGCCATGCACAGGTGGGAGCATATTTACAAGCAATTTGCGCCACAGACAAAGGTCTTACACTAAAATGGGAAAAATAACATCAGGGACAGTCAATTGCCTTATAAAGAAGCATACACCATTATGTCCTTGTCATAAATTTAAAAACAATTCCTTTTCCCCAAAAACGATTTTCAAATCATAATTTCAAAACACTGCACATGGGAAAATGACTTAAAATGTCCTTAAGACACATGAAAGCGTTTTTTGATTGCCTTTCCAGCATGGTTGGGTGACTTTTAACATGGCTATGTAACACAAACATTTAAAATCTAAATTTACCATGCACAGGTGGGAGCATATTTACAAGCAATTTGCGCCACAGAGAAAAGTCAGGGACAATCAATTGCCTTATAAAGAAGCATACACCATTATGTCCTTGTCATAAATTTAAAAACAATTCCTTTACCTCAAAAACGATTTTCAAATCATAATTTCAAAACACTGCACATGGGAAAATTACTTAAAATGTCCTTAAGACACATAAAAGCGTTTTTTGATTGCCTTTCCTGCATGGTTGGGTCACTTTTAACATGGCTATGTAACACAAACATTCAAAATCTAAATTTTCCATGCACAGGTGGGAGCATATTTACAAGCAATTTGCGCCACATAATTCATAATTTTCTCCTTAAAGCACACTATTCTCTAAATTAAAGAAATATTTTCTCACCTTAGCAAATACTTTGAGTTTGAAAACAGTCTCAGAAACACACCAATTTGTCTTCAGCAGAGCAAAAGGTATGCACTCCAGAGTCTGCAGCTATCAAAAGCACAGAAATGCTGTAATTCTTCACACATATTTCTCATGTCACCCAATCAAAACTCTTCCCTCACTTTTTTTCAAATGAAAACCCTTCCCCCCTCTGCCCTTTCTGTCTTTTCTGCATGGCAACCACCTCTTGGAAGACTTCTGGTGTTTGCAAGTTCACACAACTTTGTTGCAATTGAACTCTGAACTCTCAGTGCACCTGCATATCCAGTGCATTCTTTCATTTAATGATTTTTTATTGACCATTCAAAATACATCTTTCAAAGAACACATCCGTGCACCCTAACTTTCTGTTTTCAGCAATCAAAATCCACCAATCACTGTTACTGCTTCATGAACATAGAAACTCCACAGTTTTTTTCATTTTAAACTCTCATTTTTTCAACTGCCATTTCATTGCCACACTTCATCTGACTGCAGGAGAACCTTCTCTCACCATGTTTTCTGTCTGGATTGTTGGACATAGTTATATTCACTGGGCTCAAAGGTACGTTGAAAACAGGAAATTACCTAACCTCAATTTACAAGATGTGGAAATTAAGTGGTTTGGCCACAGAGGATTAAAATGTCACCAATTGATACCATTGGTGAAAACCTTTATGCATTTGCCCAAACCTGACCTGTTAATTGTGCACTGTGGAGGTAATGACTTGGGCACTTTGACTGGTGTAGGTCTGGAAATGCTTTTAAAGGACACCTTTGAGCAATTAATGGCACTTTTTCCTCAGACTGCCTTGGTATATTCAAATATATGCCAAAGACAGAAATGGAGGTGGTCAAACCAATTTTGTCCACAAATTGAGAAGTCGAGGAAGCATGTAAACAAATCTGTTTCAGCTTACATGAGAGACCATGGAATGGGCTCCCTGTACAACAATAACTTGCGTTACTACATGCAAGATATCTACAGAGGAGATGGAGTTCACTTCTCAGATGAGGGCAACAGAGTTTTCACTCTGAATTTAAGAATGTGCATTGGTACCTACTTATAAGTACCTAAATGTACCATAAACCCAAAAGCTCTTCTCAGAGCTACCCTACATCTGATCACTCACAATTATTATTTTACTCTAACATTTGTCACTAATTTCCAACAAAGTACGCTCCCTGGGGCGCTACCCGGTACGCGAACCGGGAGCTAACCTCGCGAAATTTTTTTTAAAAATGTTTTTTTTTCGCACATATAAGCCTCCTCAGCCACCCTCAGAAAACCTAGGGGGTCAAGATAACTCTACCGTGCCCCCTTCTACCCATTCTGAACATTATTTGCCCTCCATCTTGTATCTTAATTCGACCGAAACACAAAATGGTGGACTCCCGGAACGCTTAAGGTTCGCGAACCGGGGCGCTCAACGGTTCGCGTACCGGGTCGCTCTCTAGGAAGCGCACCATCAAAAAAGGTGGGAAAGTAGTTCACAGAAAAGCCACTGGAGACAATTTCACCAAATATAGATTAGCTCATACTACATACCAATCCCTACCATTTTCACAAATTTGATTGGAATTCCATTTAGTCATTTAGCCTGTAGACCTCTCTAAATACCCTGAGGTAAATTACTTCACAAAACACATCTGAAGTGTTGGAATTGACAACCAATGAAAATGTTACTTTCATTTTCTATTTTTTTTTACCTGACATTTCATTGGTTATATACCTGAATATATATAAAGGAAGAGAAGAAAACACAGCCATTTTGACTACTACTTCTTGCTGTACATTTCAATAGTATTTTCACTAATTCCTTCAACTTCTTTCTAAAGGTAAGTTTTTATTTTTAAAACTGAAGTATATTGTGCACTATAAGTTAATATGGTAAACTTTTTCTGATAGATATATACTATCCCTCTGTAGTAGTTATAGATTTAGAGAGACTTCTCTGTTATAGTTATGGATGTAGTTAGGCTTCTCTTGTATAATTATGAATTTACTTACGTTAAATCACATACACTTTTTTATATTCCTACTTCCACTCTGATACTATACACTGCCCAAAGATAAATTCACTGATAAAAAATGCCTATCTAAAATTATTCCCAACATTGCCCTATCTCTACTAATATATATTTTTTTAATCCAAATTTCAGGCAAAATGGAAGGCGAAAACCAAGTTTCTTTTGAAATGGACCTGCAAGAGAGCAGCCAAGAAATGATTGATACAATTGATCAAATTGACATTGAATTTTTCGATGAAACTTGGGACAATGAACTACTGCAATGTGTACAAGCAGTAGATAACCTCCTTGCAAATGAGGACATTTTACACCCTCAGAGACTACAATGTATATTCCATGATAATTATGAAATTTCTGACAATGAAATGTTAGAAAGTTTAATAAATTATGAAACACAATCACATTAAAAAAAAATGCTTAAAAAATAAAGAAAATAAAAAATAATCAACAAAAACAACAATCAATTAACATACAGCATTTGAAAAGTCTATCATTCATTTTTCATTGCAGTACGCTGCCCAGAACGCTTCCCGGTTCGCGGACCGGGCGCTCCCCACGCAAAAAAACCAAAAATTTTTTTTTGTTTTTTTTGCCCCGCGGGGCCCTTTTAAAACCTCCACATTAAACCTAGGGGGTCAGGGAGGATCTAGTATGCCCCCTTATGGTCATTTTCGCCTTTGTTTTGGCCTCCTCTTGTCTCTCAATCCTACCGAGAGACAAGATGGCGGCCGCTCCGGACTGTTTAGAATGTTGACAGACACCGGAGAGCCAATCAGCTTAGCTACGCGAAGTTCCGGTACGCTTAAGGTCCGCGGACCGGAGCGCTGCCCGGAGCGCGCTTACAGATATATATCTTTTTTTACACGTTAATTTCTCAAAATCCACTGGAGCACATATATTGAGACCTAGAAAAGGCACATCGGGCTACCAGTCCCTACAATTTTGCCAAGTTTCATGGAAATCCATTCAGCCGTTCGGGCTAAAAGTGAGGCCAACCGCCCTATGGAAAACTCAATGTTAAAAACACGTTTCGGGACCCCCCTTTTTTCTCGGCCCCCCCTTGACGAAACCCCCCCAAATTGCCAAGGGCTGCTCAGAAACAGAATGTTCCATTTTCCAGAAAATTTCAGCCAATTCCGTCCACAAACGCCAAAGTTATTAGACATAGAATTTTCAAAAATCCCATAGAGAAAAAATCCTAACTATATATACCTACTGGCGACCGCCAGTAGGTAATATATATATTACCTACTGGCGGTCGCCAGTAGGTAGTCATAGTTAGAACCTAGTTTCCACCATAGGAAATCCGCAACATTCTATTGGGAATAACTTTGGGGCCGGTTGATTTTCTCAAAGAAGATGGCCTGCTCCGCTCCGCTCCTTCCCAGAAAGTTTTTCAGTACATGTAGAAATCATTTCAGTGAATTCTCATTTCTACATTCTCAGTCCCACCTTGAGCCCCTACACTGCCTGAACACCACTGAACTGTCCTAAAATGTGAAACAGCACTCATAGCAAGACTTTTTTTTACTGTAGTAATCATTTTACTGAATTACAAGGCATACTGTCATGTATCTAAGATCAGAGTGTGAGTGAGAATTCATTTCCGTAAAATGTGGCAGAATATTTTGCTTTGTTGATGTGTTTTAAAATATGCCAAAAGATATAGTCATGGAGTGAGTTATTCCTTAGGACAGTTAGTGCTATAAAGTTCAAAGCAGCATGTGTGTGAGGCCTCTGAATTCCCAAATAGTCTCCATGCTGTGTAATAAAGATCCTGGGTGTGCTGTAGAAAAGCGTGATCTGCGAATCAGACTCTACCATTTAGTCATGGAGTGAGTCATTCCTTAGGACAGTTAGTGCAGTAGTGTTGAACGAGTTTAGCAGCTTTTGATAGAGATGGTGTATTAGGGTTTAGGGCAGTGCAGTGCTGTTCAGGCAGTATAAGGGGTCAAGGTGGGACTGAGAATATAGAAATGAAAATACACTGAAATGATTACTACTTGCTACAGAGAGAGTTGCTATTGCATTTCTACAGCACACACAGGATCTCTATTACACAACATGGAGACTATTTGGGAATTAAGAGGCCTGACAAACATGCTGCATAGATTTTTATGCAAAAACAACAATTGATGGACAGAATGCAGAACAATGTCATACATTCACTCCAGTACAGAATACGATGGATTTAGGCCCAGATCTCTGTACTGGGGTGAATGTATGACATTGTTCTGCATTCTGTCCATCAACTGTTGATTTTGCATTTGTCACCCCAAGTGGGATGGGTATGCTCAGACGTGAGTCCCATGCTCTCCACACCACTGGAGTCAAGCTATCCTGGCTGAAGACGGCTGATAGCCAGAAACCGTTCCTAGGATGCTTGATTCTGGTCCAGGAAAGATATGACTTGGCAGTTCGGGCTGGACTGTTCCCATGAGGCACAGGGTCAAGGCTGATTTGCATATGGCCATGTCTGAACTGGGGTTGTGTGGAGTGTAAAAAACGTTGGATTTAGGCCCAGATCTCTGTACTGGGGTGAATGTATGACATTGTTCTGCTTTCTGTCCACCAACTGTTGGTTATGCATAGATTTTTATAGCACTACATGTCCTAAAGTCTGACTCACTTCATAAGTACATGTATTCCCATATTTTTAAACACATCAACTAAGAACATTATTCTGCCACAATTATCTGAAATTAATACTAACTCACAGTGTGATCTTAGACACATGACAGTCTCCCTTACATTTCAGTAAAATTATTACTACAGTGAAAGGGGTTCTTGCAGGTAGTGCTGTTTCAGGGTTTAGGGCAGTGGTCTTTCAACATTATAGGGGTATTCACTGAGGATGGTGATTCTGGATTTAAAGCAGTGCAGTAGTGTTGAAAGAGTTTAGCATGTTTTGCTAGGGATGGTGTATCAGGGTTTAAGACAGAGCAGTGCAGTTCAGGCAGTGTAGGGGGTCAAGTTGGGACTGAGAATGTAGAAATGAAAATTCACTGAAATGATTACTACATGCTACAGAGAGAGTTGCTATGGCATTTCTACAATACACTCAGGATCTGTATTACATGTAGTGCTACAAAGTCCTGTGCAGCATGTGAGTCAGGTCTCTTAATTCCCAAATATTCTCCATGTTGTGTAATAAAGATCCTGTTTGTGCTGTAGAAATGTTATTGCAACTCTCTCTGTAGCATGTAGTAATCATTTCAGTGAATTGCAAGGGATATTTTGATTTGTCTAGAATCAGAATGTGAGTCTGTGTGTTTATGGGAATATTGTGACAGAATCACCTGCTCGATGCATGTGTTTGCAGATATGAGCATACATGTACTCATGGAGTGAGTCAGGCTTTAGGACATACTGTGCTTTATACTGCTAGCCCTTACATGATACCATACACTGCTCAACCACAACTGCATTGTTCTAGACTCAGAATTATCAGTCCCACCTTGAACCTCTACAGTGCCTGAACACCACTGTAGTGTCCTAAACCCTGAAATACCATCCCTAGCAAAACCTGCTAAACTCTTTTAACACTACTGCACTGCTGTAAACTCTGAAACATAATTTTCAGCAAATGCCCCTATAATGTTCGAACACCACTGCACTATCCTAAACCCTGAAACAGCACTGCTGCTGTGCCTTAAAATTACTTATGGAGTGAACCAGACTTAACAACATATAGTGCTTCTAATTGCTATGTAGTATGTAGTATTGTAGTAGTGGTCTACAATTGTAAAAAAAAAATATATATATGTTTTTTTTCTTTACAACAGATTTTAATTATCTACAGAAAGAAAAAACAATATGCCGTCAAAAAGTGAGAGAAGAAAAAGATATAAACAGGCTTACATTTTCAAGAAAAAAGAAGTACAAGATTTATCTAAACAGCAATGTGTGGAAAAAACAAAGAAAGCTCCTGGTAAGTCAGCAAAGGATTTTATAAGGAAAATAACACAATTTAAAAAAACTGTGGACAATCAGGAAAAATATATATATATATCTGTAACTACACAGAAAAACAAGACAAAAAAGAAAAATGATGGAAAAATATGTGGGAAACATAGTCTTTATGGTAATAGACGAAAAAATCAGTTTGTTGAGATTCAGAAGAGAATGTTTCATAACAGAGTTGTTGTAAATGTATTAAAAAATATAAAGAATTGTAAAAGAAAAACAGCTTTTTATAAGAAAAACACATATACAGACATTTGTTGAGAAAGCTTTTGAAATAAAAAAAATGTTTCTTTTAGTAATCAGTAGGATTCTAACACTAGATAAGCCAATCAATGTTATGAAGGTAAAAAGTAAGTGGAAAAGACTCATTATTAGAACTAATTTTTGTAATGATTTTTCTGGAGAATGGAAACATAGTTCAAGTTGTGAGCCATTTTTTAATGAAAGAGAGTTACTTTCAGAGTAATGATTTGTTGCATACAGTTGACACCAGTGGTCGAGCTTATGAGGTTAAGAATGGTAGTCCGATTGAAAAAGAGAAAATTGCCCCTAGAAATGCAGAAGAGGTGTTAGCTGATGAAGTTTTAGGGAGACGTCCTAAGGCTCCAGTGTACACTTCGAATTGTAGTAGTATTTGTAGTGTACGACAGTTGATTTTTTTCGCATTTTTTTACGTAAGTATACTAAGAAAAGTGTTAAACAGAAGATTAAGATGTTGCAAGAATTAGACCCCTGCAGAGTGAGAGAAAAAACGGGTTTGCAAGGTCATTCTTTGGCTTGTCTTTCCAAAAAAGTATGTCAGAGTGTTTTTCACCATTTTAGGATGTTAGCAGTGCATCATACTGAAGTGAGGAAATTAGTGAGAAGGTTGTATTATGCAAAAAGTCCAGCACTAATGTTAAAAAAATTTGAACAGTGCTCTTTTGCATGGATCTGTATTAGATGTGATCAACATTTGTGAAGAAATTGAGGTTAGTTACTGAGGAAGAAAGTGCAGAAACCGATACATTAATAGAAGGAAATGTGGAAGAAAATGTACAGAATTTTAGTACAGAAAATTTTGAGCAAGAAATTACAAGATTTAAGGTCATTTCAGATGAAAAGCCAAACTTTTCTTGTATTTGTTGTAGACAAATTCAATATAAAAATCAGACCAGGTTAGTTGATCTATATTTAAAAAGTGTAAGGAATTTGCAACTTATTTGTTGGTAGAGAATTGTTTTGATTTGGGTTCTGATCAACGTATTTGTAAATATTGTTATAATACATTAGATGAGAATAAGATGCGTGCTAGAGCTGTTCATAATAATCTTGAATTGGTAAATATTCCTTCTGAACTGATGGATTTAAAATTTTAAATACTTATGAGTCTATTCTCATTCAATGTGTGCATCCATTTCAGGCTATTGTTCGCATGGAGCCAGGGAAATTGCCTCCTTCAGATTTACAGAGAGGATTAAAGGGAAGAGTTGTATATTTGCCTCTAAATTTAAAGAAAAATATTGAAACAATTGCTGTAGAAAATGTGGAAGAGGAACCTCTAGTTATTCTAGTTAATGGCGTTCCTACGAAGAGTAAGAAAATCTGGCAAGAATTAGTGGATGTTAGGAAAGTGAAAAAGGCAACGTTGTATTTGATAAAAAATAATCAATACCATAAAAATATGTATGTAGGAGAAGAGGAAACAATTGTAGAAGAGGAGAGTGATTTGCCAACTGCACAAATTGAAAAAGTGGATGTGTCCAGAACTGAAGAAATTTATGAACATTATAGTGTGCATCCACTTCACTCGAAAGAAGTGATGAAAAATACTATTGAGTTATTTCAATTGAAAGAAGCAAAAGGAAGTCCCATTAGTGTATGGGATGAAAGCTTGGAAGCTCGTTGCTTCCCTCAGTTATTTCCAACAGGCAAACGATATGATGAACGACCTGTGCAGATTCCTGCATCTGAATATCGGACTACAAGATTATATGCAGAAGATCCAAGGTTTCACCAATGTATTCCATATTTGTTTCATCTTCTGTTTGAGAGTGACTTGTCTGGACGTTCTTATGTAGTGAACCACATACTAAAAAGTGGAGTACATTTGCAAAAATTTTCGGCAAAGGACTTTATGGATAAAGTCCAACAGAAAGATACTATTTTGGAATCTCAGCTAATTAATCTCATGGCATGTCAGCGTGGTACTAATGAGTATTGGTACTGTCGTCATGGGGAATTGAAATGTATGCTAAGAAACTTAGGAACTACTACATGGTTCCTTACTCTAAGCTGTGGAAAGTATGCTTGGGAAGATTTACTTCAATTTCTTCAAGAGGCAAAAGCTAACATAGAAAATATAGCATACAGTACACCTGGAGAACTGTGCTCTTTGGATCCAGTTAATGTATGCAGGTATTTCAATCATAGATTTGAAGCTATCTTGTCTTTTATCACAAACAAAAAAAAACCTCCTCTTGGAGAGGTTCTGGATTTCTTTTGGAGAAAGGAGTATCAAGCAAGAGGTGCTCCTCACATACATATGCTGCTATGGATCAAAGATGCCCCCAAATTAGGAACAGATTCAGATGACACAGTGTTGAGTTTTATTGAACAATATTCCTCATGTGCTGTACCCAAAAGTACAGTAGAAAAGAATTTAAGACATCAAGTCTTACGGTTTCAAACCCATCGTTGGGAAAAATACTATCGTCGAAAGTACAAATATAAGGATAAGTTCTACACAAAATGTCGATTTGCATTTCCACGTCCAGTATTATCAAAAGGAATTGTGAACAATTTTATGTCATCTTTGCGACATACTGTCACAAGAAAATCACCGAAAAATACCTACAACTTAAAAAGAAATGAAGAGTCACAATACATAAATGACTATAACCCAGTCATTTGTCCATGTGGAATGCTAACATGGATATTCAATATGTTGCAGACAACTCCATTGCTGTGGCTCGATATGTAACGTCTTACATTACTAAATCTGAAAAGACGGAACTAAAGAAAATGTGGGAAGAAATTTCTCATGAAAAGAGCCTAAGTAAGAAATTATACAGCCACAGTTTGAAGATGTTGTCTCATCGAGAAATCGGAGCATATGAATGTTCAGATCGCTTATCATCTGCAAGTCTATACTCCAAATCTAGAACAATCATTTGGGTGAGTTTAGGTCTTGCAAGAACACGAAACCGAGTTTTAAAATCTGTACAAGAAATTGAGTATTTAGCAGAGAGAGAACCAGAGAGTACAGATATTTTGAAGACAAATATGTTGGATACATACTATCCAAATAGAAGTAATCATCTTGAGAACGTTTGTCTCTATGAAGTACTGCAAATCTATACTTTTAAGAGGAATATTACAGAAGATATCAATACAGAAGTATATGCTGTGATTGGATCTGAAGGAT
Organism: Lissotriton helveticus; assembly: GCF_964261635.1. Lineage (NCBI taxonomy): Eukaryota > Metazoa > Chordata > Amphibia > Caudata > Salamandridae > Lissotriton > Lissotriton helveticus. The sequence goes on from NC_136059.1 coordinate 2,115,424,731, forward strand.
GTTTAGTGAAACAAAGAAAAGGACATTCGATTAATCACCAAAAACTGAGTTGCGAAACTGCTGACAAAAGGGAATTTTACTATTTAGCTCTTTTGCAACTCTTTAAGCCATGGCGAACAGAACTGGAACTACTTAGAGATTTTGACAGTTATGAAGATTCATTCAGTGCAACTAAAAATACTATAAAATTTCCTGCTTTTACTAATTATCTGAACATGTTGAACAACGAAATACAGCAAGAAGCTACAATTGCAGCAGAGATTGCTGGAGACAGTTCTCAAGACAGTCAAAGTTCTCCTTGTTGAGTCAGGATCCACTAGGAGAACCAATTATTCAAAATGAAGCAGCAACTGCCATGGATGAGGTGGAAACAGCAATGCAACAAGCTCAAGGTGATTTAAAAAAAACCTAGAAGAATTGGAAAAACAACTAAATGTTGAGCAAAAACAAATATACGATCAAGTGACAGAACAGATTGAGCATGGTTTATATCACGAGAAACAAGAGTGCTCATGTACGTCATTTAAACCTGTCCAACTGTACGTGAGTGGAGAAGCAGGAACTGGAAAAAGTTTTCTAATTAAAGCAATTGCAACTTATCTACAGAAAAGAACTGAGTCGTCACTCTCTTGTGTTGTTACTGGCCCAACTGGGTTGGCAGCACATAACATTAAATGGATTACTTTACATCGTTTATTGATGCTGCCAGTAGAGCATGAAAATACATTAGAATACCACAGGCTATCTGGAGAAGCGTGTTGTGAAGTTTCTAGAGTCTTGAAAAAAATGCAACTTCTCATTATTGATGAGGTAAGCATAGTATCAAATTTAATGCTTGCCTTTGTGCATTTAAGAATGCAACAAATCCTTAAAACAGAGTATGATGTGTTATTTGGAGGCAAACACGTCATAGGTTTTGGAGATCTACTACAACTAACTCCTGTGAAAGGACAGCCAGTATTTAAAACAGTTACACATGAAGACACCAGAAAGTGCCTGGGAAGCATTGGAAATGTTAATATTTGGTCATATTTCGAATATTCAGAACTCATTACAAATATGCGACAGGCAAAGGACGCTGATTATAAAAGTATTCTTGACGATATAAGAATTGGAAAAGTGAGTGGACATGGCAAAGAAGCTTTACAGGCACAATTACTTACAAATTTGTTTCCCAACAAAAATATTCTCCCAGAGAATATATATAGAAAATTTGCAGAAAATAAATCAGTGATATGCTTGATGCCAACTCTGCAAGAATGTTCAATATTCAATGAAAAAATGCTAAAGTTAGAAAATCAAAAAATTATGAAACTGGAAGCTATTGATAGAATAGAGCATGAAGGAGCTACTATTATTTTGTCAGAAAAGTTGAAGTCAAAATTGGATTCTTTAGAAAAATCAATATCTAAAACTGCTGGTTTAGAAAATAATCTATTTGCATGTATAAATTGTCGGATCATTTTACGACGTCATTTACATGTGAAAAGAGGTTTAGTAAATGGAGCAATGGGTAATGTTGTTGATTTTGTGAATTACCCAAAAAGAGATGACATTGAATTTTTGAAAATCAAATTTGACGAAATTGAAGAAGTACAACAAATGAGTCGTTTTTCAGCTCGATTTTTGCTTGTAAAAGATTTATATGCCCGCCGAAAACAGTTTCCTGTTTGTTTGGCATATGCAGTGACTATTCATAAATCTCAAGGTTTAAGTGTAGATGGTGCTTTGGTGAATATTGGAAGTACTGTGTTTAAAGAAGGTATGGCATATGTTGCTTTATCTCGAGTCAGAATTTTATCTGGATTGTACCTGATTGATTTTGATAACACAAAGATTGGTGCAGATGTAAATTGTGTAAAAGAGTATAATAGGTTAAGAAGAGAACATGCTCCCAATTTACCTCAATATCCAGTACTTGAAAAGCGTGAGGTAGGTCGAAAAAGAAGATATGAGAAAAATTGTAGCGAGGTTTCAGAGAAAAGAAACAAACTAGATGAACCAGTGATAGTAAGCAAAAAGAAAAAGGATTCTATTGAAGAGGTTGTTGGTCTTCAGTTTGAAAACAGTTCCGGTGTCAACTGCTATGCTAATGTAGTGGTTAGTGTTGTTTCTTTTTCTTGAAACTTTACTACACCAAATTGTTGAAAATCGGGACAAAAGATTTTGTTGTTTGTTGAATTCTGTGTTTGAGAAATGTAGTAGTGATAAAACTAAAATAGAAAGTGTTTCTGATGTTCGAAATGTTTTAGACATATGTTCTGGTTTAAATCAATTTTCACAGAATATTCAGCAAGATTGTCAGGAATTTCCAATGTATATGCTTGTTGTATTGCAATATGAAGGTATAGAAATTGAAAATCTTTTTGGCCTTTTTTTATAAATGGCAACATGACTGTGACAATTGTTCGTTTTCAAGTAGTACTGAAATAGACACTGAAAGATTTATATATTTGACTTTACCAGACTGCAAATCAGTGTCTTTTAATAATCTAGTTAGAGAAGCAAATCAAAACATGGTCTGTACCCAATGTAACTCACACATGTTATCTACATTATTTATACAAAGATATGGACAGTATGTAATTTTAATGCTGCAACGATGCAGACAACTTTAATAACAATTAAAATTATCAATATCAGGAAAAACTTTTGTAACTGTAGCAATTATTTTCCATGATGGTCCTTCTACAACATCAGGACATTACACAGCTTATTTAAAATGTACAAAAAGCTGGACTCATTGTAATGATACTCAATTGATTTTTAAACAGCTTTTGCCTTTTGACTTACCAAACTCTTTCTTAGTGTTTTTACAACCCAAATTTTAGGGAAAATAATTGGCCTGGGAAAATTACTGCTGTTAAGAAAGGGTAATCTGGTGTTGAAAAGTACTTTGTGAGTGAGGGTGATGAGGTTCAAAACATTCTTGTAGTTGACGTAGAGGTAGTGTAAGTGTATCAGATACTGGATGATGTGGCTATCACAGGAGATGTTGATCATCAGTGAGGCAGAGGTGTTTTAGATCTGTTGTAGTTGTTGGAGATGTTGCTGACATTTTTTATTCCCTTGTAGAGGTTTCTTTTAATGGTAAACAGCTCCTTGGTAAGATAAAGGATTAGCAGTGTGATTGGCATACCAAATGATGTTGAGGTTCTGATAGCATGCTACTTGTTTAAGGTTCTATGTACATGATAAATAGCATTGGGTGGAGGAATAACCATTGTTAGATGGTACAAAAGATGTTGGTGCTTTTGATTCAGAAGGTTGGGAAACGGACGCTTAAGAGTACTATTAAGTAACTTCCAAACTAAGGATTTCACACATACTATTTGGCCATGAGGAATGATATGTGAAACAAAAAATGACTATTTTGGGTAAATGTTGTTAGCATATGTTTATACATTACTTTATTTAGAGTGTATAAGAAAGAAGTAATAATGTTTTGTTACTTTGTGATTGTTGGTGATATCCCTTAGTTATGTAAAAAATTGCTGTTCGAAAAAGACATTTAAGATATGTCTTTTTCTAATTGTTACATTCTTAATGAAAATGTTGAATGGGTTATTTAAAGACAATCTTATTGCTTGTCTTTTTTTTTTGCCCGCTGTTATATGATGAGTTCTATTTAACTCACTGTTTTCAGTGAAATTCAATATATTCTGAGAACAGCAAAATAAAGTACATAACACATTGTACAAATTATTTTGTATTGTGAAATATATATTATACCTCAATTTTTTCTTCTCTTCCACGGATACTATTTTTATTAAAAATAGATTATTATATTTTCATTACTTATAAGGTGAGTATGAGAAACAAAAATACGTTCTCATCACTCTCTTAACCTTTTTCACTTTCTTCACTTTGTCTCTTACTCCACTTCCTTTGCTCATGTTACTCTCCTTCCCTCACTCTCTTTACTCCCCTTAATTCACCTTTACACTCCTTCTCTCACCATCAGTACCCTTTCCCTTACCCTCACTTACCTTCTCCTGCTCCCTCCTTCCTGTCTGTGACCCTCACTTCTCTTTTCTTTCTTCCTCCATCACTACCCTTCTTTTGCTTTATCCTTCACTCTTTTCTCTCCCCCCCTCACTCTCTTTCCTTCACACCATCCCTCACTCACTTTCAGTCACTCCCCTTCTCTTATTCCCTCACTTCCCTCCCTCACTCCCCTTTCCTCCATCCGTCTCTAAGTCTGTTCCTCTGCCTCAGACACTATAACTGCCTCACTCTCTCGCAGTCCCTCACTCTCCCTCTCTTTCTCTCTCACTGTCTCCCTCTCTCTCTACCAATCTTCCTTTTCATTCCTCTCTCTTTCCATAAATTCTTCTCTTTCACTCACTACTTTTTCCTCTAACTTAATGTGCTTCTTTTTCTCTCCCTGTCACTGCCCTTCACTCAATCTCACTCCTCTTCTCCTACTTCATATTCTCCTCTCTGTGCATCACTCCTATTCTCTTTCACCTGCTTCCATTCTCTCACTCCCCCTTACTTTCTTTCCCTCACTCCATTCGTCAATCCTCTTCCCTTACTTCCCTTTCCTCATTCACTTTTGCTAACTCCCATTCGTTTAGTCCCCCACTCCCCTTCACTCCATTTCTCTCTCCCTCTCTTCCTCTGTCTCACTCAGTCTAACTGCCTCACTCCCTCTCACTCATTTGCTCTCCCTCTCTTTCTCTCTCACCCTCTCTCTCTCTCTCCCTCACCTTTACTGTCTTTCTATTTCTGTTCCCTTCACTCCTACTTTATCCCTCAGTCCCCTTTCCTCTCTCTTAATCTCCTTCCTTCTCTCTCATTCTCCTTTCGTCACCCTCATACCCCTTCTCTCACTGTTACTGCCTTTCACTCACCCTCAGTACTTTTCCCTCACTCACCTTCCATCACTCCCCTTCCTTCACTTCTCTTTCCTCACTGTCTCACTCCGTCTCACTTACTCCCCTTCGCTTGTTCCTTCCCTCACTTTTTTTCATCCATTTTCCTCTCCCTGTCTCCCTCTGTATCACTCACTCTCACTGGCTCACTCCTTCTCAGTTCCTTGCTCTCCCTCTCTCTCACTCTGTCCCTCTCTCTCCTTTACCCTTAAACTCATTTCCTCTCTCTTTTTATCACTCCTCCTCTCTTCCTCACTCACTTTCTCTTTCTCTTAATTTACTTCCTCCTCCCTCATTCATCTTTCCTCTTCCTCATACTCCTTCCCTAACTGTCACTGCTCTTCACTCACCGTCACTCCCTTTCCCCCTCTACACTTCATCCTATCTGTATTTTTCACCCCTTCACTTTCCTGCTCCCTTTTCCTCACCCCCCCCCTCACTCTGCTTCTCTTACTCCCCTCCCCTCACTCTCCTTCCTTTACTCCTCTTTTGTCACTCCCTCACTCCATCTCACTTACTCCCCTTCGTTCACTCCCTCACTCACTTTTTTCATCCGTGTTTCTCTCCCTGTCTCCCTCTGTCTCACTCACGCTAACTGCCTTACTCCTTCTCAGTTACTTGCTCTCCCTCTCTCTCACTCTCTCCCTCTTTTTCTTTTATCCTTAATTTTCTTTCCTCTCTCTTTCTATCACTTCTCCTCTCTCTCTCACTCACTTTCCCTCTCTCTTAATTTTCTTCCTTCTCCCTCATTCCCCTTCCCTCACCCTCATACCCCTTCCCTAACTGTCACTGCCCTTCACTCACCGTCACTCCCCTTCCCCCACTCCACTTCCTCCTGTCTGTATTTTTCACCCTTTCACTTTTCCTCACTCCCCCTCGCTCTTCTTCACTCACTCCATTCCTTACTCCCCTTCTCTCACTCCCCTTTTCTAAGTCCCTCCATCCCCCACTCCACTTCTCTCTCCCTCACTCCCCATCTCTCACTTTCCCTTACCCCCCTTTTCTCATCCTCATACCCCTTCCCTCACCGTCACTGCAGTTCTCTTACCTTCACTCCCTTTACCCTGCTCTACTTCTCCCTCTCCGTCTCTTACTCCCCTTCCCTATCTCTGTCCCCTGCTCCCCTTATCTCACTCCTCCTCCCTCACTTTCCTTTCCTTACTGACCTTCCCTTACTCTTTCACTCCCCTTACCTCACTCCCTACCCTTAGTCCCCTTGTTTAAGTCGCTCTATGACTCCCCTTTCCTCACTCACCATACTACCCCTTCCTCACTCATTCCATCAGTCCCTTCCTCCCCTTCACTCAGTCATTTCAGTCATTCATTTATACACTACACATTCATTCAAAAAAAGTATAACACAGTATATAAGAGATATAGCTCTTCTTTGAGAAGTGAAGTAAGTTCTTACAAGAACTGTTTTTTTATTTATTTTTAACAATTTTATATTTTTGGGGGATTTTTTAGAACAAAAATAAAAAACAGGTAACAAAAAACTGCTCAACAGGAACAAAAATTATTAAATGAAAAAAATTATTGGCGGGAGCATGTGTGCTGGGTAATCTTCAGCTCAATTAAGTTAAGACTCCTTTCTCCATAACAAAGAATCTCATTGCAGAAGTTGCATCGGAGGTAGACATTGGCAAAAAGTAGCCGGATATTCAGAGCAGTCGATGAAGGAGATGCTCCTGCAGATGAAGTGCTGGGGACAACAAGTGGAGGGTTCGCTGCAAGGGCTTGGGTAGATGCCCTTGCATAGTTGTTAGGATGCACATTTTTTACGTGCCTAATCATTGTGTGTATACTAAAAGAGTAGTGTTTCTTTGGGTCTCCTCTAGATAGCACACTACCACAGATTTTGCAGGTGACCTTTGGTGCATTTACTTTCTTCTGCCCCTCTGGAAAGATGAAAAACTTCCAGATAAAGGACTCCTTGGTCTTCTTACCACTTGGCTGCTCTTCAACAAACTCCACATCTGAGTCAGATGATGAAGTTCCTTTAGTCCCCCACCGTCCTTTACTCCATGTCTCTCTCCCTCTTTCTCACTCAGTGTAACCGCCTTACTCCCTCTCAGTCACTTGCTCTCCCTCTCTTTCTCTCTCACTCTCTCTCTCTCACTCTATCTCCCTCACCCTTCCTGTCTTTCTCTTTCTGTTTCCTTCACTTCTACTTTATCCCTCAGTCCCCTTTCTTATTTCTTAATCTCCTTCCTTCTCTCTCATTCCCCTTCCCTCACCCTTATACCCCTTCCCTAACTGTCACTACCCTTCCCTCACCGTCACTCCACTTCCCCCACTCGACTTCCTCCTGTCTGTATTTTTCACCCTTTCACTTTCTCGTTCCCTTTTCCTCACTCCCCCTCGCTCTCCTTCTCTCACTCCATTCCTTACTCCCCTTCTCTCACTCCCCTTTTCTAAGTTCTTCCATCCCCTCACTCCACTTATCGCTCCCTCACTCCCCATCTCTCACTTTCCCTTACCCCTCTTTTCTTATCCTCATACCCCTTTCCACACCGTCACTCCAGTTCTCTTACCTTCACTCCCTTTACCCTGCTCTACGTATCCATCTCCGTCTCTTACTCCCCTTCCCTGTCTCATCCCCTGCTCCCCTTTTCTCACTCCTCCTCCCTCACTTTCCTTTCCTTACTGCCCTTCCCTTACTCTTTCACTCCCCTTACCTCACTTCCCTACCCTTATTCCCCTTGTTTCAGTCATTCTTTGACTCCCCTTTCCTCACTCGCCATACTACCCTTTCCTCACTCATTCCATCAGTCCCTTCCTCCCCTTCACTCAGTTATTTCAGTCATTCATTTATACACTACACATTCATTCAAAAAAAGTATAACACAGTATATAAGAGATATAGCTCTTCTTTGAGAAGTGAAGTTAGTTCTTACAAGAACTGTATTTTTTTTTTCAAACAATTTTATATTTTTGGGGGATTTTTTAGAACAAAAATAAAAAACAGGTAACGAAAAACTGCTCAACAGGAACAAACAAAATGTAAAAAATATTATCTGCGAGAGCAGGTGTGCTGCTGAATCTTCATCTCAATCAAGTTCACACTCTGCTCTCCATAGCAGAGGATCTCGTAGCCGAAGTTGCATTTTATATGTACATTAGCCAAAAGTGGCCGAACATCTAAACTCGATGTCGATGGAAATGCTCCTGCTGTACAGTTGCTGGGGACAGCAGCTGGAGGATTAGTAGCAAAGGCTCTTGTTGAAGCACATGCAAAGTTATTAGGATGCACATTCTTTACGTGCCGAATCATGGTGTGGATGCTGAAAGAGTAGTGCTTATTAGGATTTTCTCTAGACAGCACACTTCCACAGATGTTGCACGTCACCTTTGGAGCATTCACTTTTTTTTGCCCCTCTGGATATCTGAAAAATTTCCAGATGAAGGATTCCTTGGTCTTCTTAGCACGTGGCTGCTCTTCAACATACTCCACATCTGAGTCAGATGATGATGTGTCCTGTGGCTGCTGTTGCTCGGCCATTTTGCCAAAAAAGCTGGGACAAGTCAGCAAAGAACCTTCTCCCAGAAAAGTGAAAGAGATAGTGAGGGAAGTGGGTGGGGTTTTTGAAGATTCTGGAAAAGAAACTAGTATAAACCAATCAAAAGTGTTGTTTTCTAGTCACATGACTTTACGTGCGCGCACGGGCGCGCGCACGTTGCGCGACCGTCGCATATGAATGACGTTTTACCCGATTTTCGTTAATACTTTTAAAAACTTGAAAAGGAGGCAGGGTAGAGACTCCCTGACCCCCTAGGCCTTCTCAGGGGGTCCCTGAAGGACCCCAAAGGTAAAAAAAAAACATAAAAAAAATAAATAAATCGCGAGGTGGGTGCACATTGCACACACCCTCGAGGCAGAAGTGACTCAAAAACAATAGTGGAGTACGTTAAAAGGGGGCAGGGTAGAGACTTCCTGACAACCTAGACCTTCTCAGGGGTCCCTGAAGGACCGCGAAGGGCAAAAACCCAAATTTAAAAAAAAAAAAAACCGCGAGGTACGTGCATGTTTCTCGCACCCCCGAGGCAGAAGTGAGTCAAAAACAATAGTGGAAAACGTGAAAAGAGGGCAGTGTAGAGACTCCCTGACCCCCTAGGCCTTCTCAGGGGGTCCCTGAAGGACCCCGAAGGACAAAAAAAAAATTTTGTATTTAAAAAAAATAGCGAGGTGCGTGCACTATGAGCGCATGTTAGAAAAAAAGTTAAATAACAAATTTGAGTGCTTATATGTTGATTGATGATGTAGACTATACTGTTCAACTTTATCCAAATCATAAAAAATAGCTGTGACGTTGCATATTACAGGATACAGTCAATGTATTACAACATACAAAGGCAGTTTGTGGAAAAATAAATATATAAAAAATATAAAAATTAATACATAAATTAGCATTTTAAAAACCTTTGAAATTCACTTAAAAAACCATAGGTTTCACACACGTCATAGTTAGGAATTAGCATATAAAAAACCTTGCAAATTCACTGAAAAAACCATAGTTTTTACACTCGTTGTAGTTAGGAATTAGTCTTTAAATAACTTTGTAAAATCACTGAAAAAAACATAAATTTCACACACGTTATAGTTAGGAATTAGCATTTAAAAAACCTTGCAAATTTACTGAAAAAACCCTAGGTTTCACACACGTCATAGTTAGGAATTAGCATTTAAAAAACCTTGCAAATTGTCTGAAAAAACCATAGTTCTCACACACGTTATAGTTAGGAATTTGCATTTAAAAAACCTTGCAAATTCACTGAAAAAACCATAGGTTTCACACACGTTATAGTTAGGAATTAGCATTTAAAAAACCTTGCAAATTCACTGAAAAAAACCATAGGTTTCACAGATGTTATAGTTAGCTGGACATTTCACTCGTACAAAACCATTGAAATTCCCCCGTTATAGTTAGTTCAGCTAACTATAACTCGCGCGACCGCAATGCACTGCTGATGATGTCACATATTACATCACTCATGACATGGTCCGTGACATCACTCATGACATCACTGATGACATGTCAAATGACATCACTGATGATATCACTGATGACATCATCCTTGTGACAAAGTGACAGACCTCCTCTCAGCATAAAATAACCTTTGACACACACATTCAAAAATAGAAACTAACATTTTCTTAAAAAAGGAGATACTAATACGAATTACATCAACCTATTAATCAGTGATGTAATTTGAGATGTCATCAGTGATGTCATCAGTGATGTCACTGACCATGTCATGAATAATGTAATATGTGACATCATCAGCAGTGGATTGTGGGCACGCGAGTTATAGTGAATCCAGCTAACTATAACGTGGGAATTTCAATGGTTTTGTATGAGTAAAATGTTCACCTAACTATAACTGGTGTGAAACCTATGGTTTTTTCAGTGAATTTCAAAGGTTTTTTAAAAGCTAATTCCTATCTATAACGAGTGTCAAACCTATGGTTTTTTCAGTGAATTACATAGGTTTTTTAAATACTAATTCCTAACTATAACGAGTGTCAAACCTATAGTTTTTTAAGTGAATTATTACGTTTTTTTAATACGTAAATTTTATAACTATAAATAAATATATTGTTTTCTATTTATTCCAATATTCTATATTTTTATAATATTACTTTTTGAATGTATTTTTCCTTTTTTTTTATATTTAAACCCTGGAGCGCTGAGGGAGCGCGCAGCCGTACGCGTAGCGTCAGCGCTATTTCCACGATCGAAAAAAATATATGTATGTATTTAAAGTAAATAATAATGCAAGACCTTTATTGGCATACTCACAAAAGTTGTATTTTTGATTTTTAATCCCCGTATTATGACTTTTAAAAACATTTCCGAAAATCGAACAACACGTCATTCATTTGTGCCGCGTAAGTGCCCCTGGAAGCGCCTTCGTAAGCGCCTCCGTAAGTGCCCCGGAGCACGTAGCGTAAGTGCGTCAAGCCCTGTGACTTTAAAACAACACTTTTGATTGGTTAATAACAGTTTTTTACAGAACTATGGAAAGTCTCCACCCATTTCCCTCACTACCTCTTTGCAATTGCTCAGAGAACACCTCTTCTTCATTCTTCTTGCAAAAACTTGTTTTTGAGGAAAGATTTCTGCTTCCAGAGAGTCCTCTTCAGACTCTGATCCAGAATTTCTACAAGAGGACACTCCCCAGAGAAAAGTGAAAGAACACTTTATTTGGAAGTTCTTTAGTGTCCCAGAGGGGCAAAAAAAAGTTAATGCAGCAAAAGTCACCTGCAAGATATGTGACACAACTTTGTCACGTGGAGATCCCATATGAAAATATAGTTTTGGGAATGCCAATTTGATCCGGCATGTACAGAGGAGGCACCCAAATAATTTTGCAAGGGAGAGCACCAGGGACCTGGCCCGCAATCCCCCAAGAGATGGCCCCTCGACTTCCACCGGAGGACCTACAACATCGTCGGTGAGAGGAAGACCAGTGGAATTAATACCAAAATATTCAACCTGTTTTTAGTGACATAACCATTCCTTGAAAGCAGTGTGATGAACTGCTTTGTTATGGAGAGCAGAGTATTCTATTTATTGCTCGAAAAAGGGAAGAACACCGCTGCGCCCCTCAGCCCTAATTTTTCCCCTTTTTTTTGCTCCTGTAGAGCAGTTTGGCATTCCCTAGTTTTGTTTTTGTTCTGAAAAAAATACCCAATTTTTTAAAAAAACATTCGGAAAAAGTAAAAAAATAAATAAAAACTAAAAAAGAAGAAAAAACCCAGTTCTGTTTAGAACTACCTCCAATTCTCCAAAAAGAGCTATATTCTTTACATAATCTCAAGGAGTGAGTGAAGTGGAGTACGGTGAGAGAGGGAAGGAAAATGAGTGAGGGAGCGAAGGAAGGGAAGAGAGGGGAAGGGAAGTGAAGTAGGGGGACTGAAAGAAGGTGAGTGTGGGAGGTGAGTGACAGGAAGGGGAGTGAACATGGGGAATGAGGATAAGTGAGGAAAGCGGAGTAAGGGAACAGGGGTGAGGAAGGGTAAGAGAAGAGCAGTGAGGTTGAGGAAAGAGTGGTGATAGAGGGTGGATAAAGGCAAGTGAGCGTGAGACAAGGTGAATGAGGGAGTGAGGAGACAGAGGGAGTGAAGGAAAGAGTGAGAGAAAAGGACCGAGTGAGGGAGCATAGAAAGATAAGTGAGGGAGAGTAGGTGAGTTATAGGGAGTAAGCGTGACAGAAGAGTGAGAGAGTGAGGGGACAGAGGTAGTGAAGCTAAGAGAGAGGGAGTGAGGGAAGGAGAATGAGGATGTGACAGGACAAAGGTAGTGAGCGAAAGAGTGAGTGAAGTGGAGTAAGGTGACTGAGGTAAGGGGAATGAGTGAGTGAGCGAAAGAAGGGTATAGAGGGGAAGAGGACTGAAGCATAGGTATTTTTTTACTCAAATTTTTTACACTGTTTTTCCTTGTGGTGCGCTCAGGGTGCGCGAACCGGTGAGCGTACATGGGAACGCACCCAGCGCTTACCCCGCGAAAATTTAAAAAAAAGAAAAAGTTTTTTTGTCCTTCAGAGTCCTTCTAGGCCCCCCTCAGAAAACCTAGGGGGTCAGGGGGTGTCTACCCTGCCCCCTTTTAATCATTTTCCCCTTTTTATTTTCACCGCTTGTGTCTCGATTCTACCGATTGATTGGGGACGGAGTTTGAGCCTTGATTTGAACGCGAGTACCAGCGCGTAGAAGCACCCGCCTGTGAGTGACCCGAGACCCTTGGTACACTTGGAGCGATATATTTTTTTATTTTTTATATATATATATATATACATATATATATATATATATATATATATCTATATATATATAGATATATATATATGAATCCGACTATGATCCAAAGTTCAAGCATCCGGGTGCTCTTCAGCGGTGCACGCAAGGCGCGGCAGGACCCAGCCGCGTACGTATTTCTTTTGCGGTTTCTCCCGAAGGGGAGAATAGTTCCTTGTGCACTCCCAAGCTCACAGGAAAGAGCAAGGTCTCCGTAGAGACCGAAACGCGTAAGGTGTTGCTGGCTTGCTGTGATAATTAAAGAATTCACGAACCAATACGTGTAAGAGAAAGTTATTGTGAAGCTTGGGAGTGCACAAGGAACTATTCTCCCCTTCGGGAGAAACCGCAAAAGAAAGATATATATATATATATATATATATATACATATATATATATATATATATATATATATATATATGTATATATATATATATATATATATCGCCAGTAGGTAGTTATAGTTAGGATTGATTTCCATAGGGAAATCGCAACATTCTATTGGGAATAACTTTGGCGCCGGTTAAGGGATCTGCCTGAATGTTTCCTCAACTTTGCCTCTCGTCTCTCCGCTCCTTCCCTGAAAGTTTGGGGGGATCCGTCAATTGGGGGCCGAGATAAAAGGGGGTCCCAAAACGTGTTTTCCCCATGTTAATTTCCATAGGGCGGTCAAACTCATTTTTAGCTCGAACGGCTGAATGGATTTCCATCAAACTTGGCAAAATTGTAGGGACTGCTAGCCTGATGTGCCTTTGCTATGTCTCAATATATGTGCTCAAGTGGATTTTGAGTAATTTAGGTTTAAAAAAATATATATATCTATAGGCGCGCCCGGTACACGCACCGGGGAGCGCTCAGGGCGCGCCACGCGACTTGCGCACGGAAAGCTGATTGGCTCTCGGGTGTCTGTAAACATTCCAAACAGTCCGGAGCAGCCGCCATCTTGTGTCTCGGTAGGATCGAGACACAAGAGGTGCAAAAAACAAAGGGGCAAATGACCAAAAGGGGGCAGGGTAGACCCCCCCGACCCCCTAGGTTTGATGTGGGGGCCATAAAAGGCTCCGCGGGGCAAAAAAAAAAATTATTTTTTTTTACGAATTTTCACGGGGGAGGGGCGCCCGGTACGCGTACGGGGAAGCGTACCAGGGAGCGTACTTTTGGTGAAAAATAGTGAAAATAATAGTGTAAAATAATCATTTTGAGTGATTACAGGTAGGGTAGCTCTGAAAAGAACTTTTGGTTCTGTGGCTGTTTTAGTTACCTACAAGTACGTCCCACACACACCCACACGCACACAACCCCACACCCCCACACCCACAGGCTCCCCACACACACCTCACTCACGCACACCTCCACCCACACCCAAACACCCCACACCCCCACATCGACACCTTACACATCCACACCCACACCCACACATCCCACACACACACACACACACTCACACACACACCTCACCCCCCCAACACACACACGCACACACAGATACCTCACAGACACACCTCACACATCCCACACACACACCTCCCCCCCACACACACACGCACACCTCACAGACACATCCACACATCCCACACATACACACACATCCTACACACATACCCCCCACACCCACACACACCCCACACACACCTCACACACCCGCACCCCCACCTACACCCAAACACCCCACACACCCACACCCACACACACACCTTACACACCCACATCCCCACCCACACCCACATACCCCACACACCTACACACACCTATACACCTCATCCCCCCTCAGACACACACACACACACACACCTCACAGACACACCCCACACATCCCCCACACACACCTCCCCCCCACACATGGGGAAAACTCAGTGAAACACTAAAATAATAATTTAAAGTGCTTAGAGGTAGGGTAGCTCTGAATATAGTTGGTGTGTTGTTTGGGTGTTTTAAGTACCAACATGTAGGAACCAATGCTGAGTCTTAAATTTAATGTACACTGTTTCCTCTGTAGATAATTTGCATGTTGTTACAGAAGTTATTGTGGTATATGGAATCCATATCATAGTCTGTCAGGAAAGCAGAAACAACATGGAGGCAGGAGATGAAAAAGAGATGTCAAATACACATTGGAGATAATATATTGGAAGAAAGGAAGTATCTATGAGCAAAATTACTATGTAACATAAAAAAGTTACACAGTATACTATAAATCTGACTTTACATTATAATCAATTTGGTACTAGTTTATGAATTACATATAAAAATGAATAATGTCTCAAACAATTTTAGAATTATTAAATATACATTTATTTTTCAGATTCTTTTTTAAAATTTGATAGAACTTCTAATAACAGATTGTCGGAAATGTCCTCATTTTGAATTAGCGAATCTACCGCTTCCACACATTGAACTAATTCATAGTCCCGTGATTTATCCATGAATTCTAAGTCATCATTGGGTTCAATAACTTGTTCATTGTTGCTCTCCAGAATAATTTTGAAGGAAATATTTTGCTGTCCTTCCATTTTCTTGCTGTAATTTGCATAAAAAATAAATATATCAGTAGAGATAGGGCACTGTTGGGTTTAAGTTCAGTCAGGTAGTTTTTATTTTTTAACAGTGAAGTTATCTTTGGGCAGTGTATGGTATCAGGCTGTAAGTAGAATTATAAAAAAGTGTATATCATGAAGCCTAATTACATTTATAATTATACAAGACAAGCCTAACTCCATCCATAACTATAACAGAGAAGTGTATCTCAATCTATAACTATTACAGAGGGATAATATATAACTATCAGAAAATATTTTTCAAATTAACTTAAAGTGCACAACATACTTCAGTTTTCAAAATAACATCTTACCTTTCAAAAAGAAGTTTAAGTTCTCAGTGGAAATGCTTTTGAAATGTACTTCAGGAAGTAGTAGTCAAAATGGCTGTGTTTCCCTCTCTTTCTTTATATATATTCATGTACATAACCAATCAAATATCATGAAATAATAATAGAAAATGAAAGTAACATTTTAATTGGTTGTAAATTCTAACACTTCAGATGTGTTTTTGTCAAGTAATTCACCTCAGGATATTTAGAGAGGGTTACAGGCTAAATGTTTCAATGGAATTCCACCAAATTTGGGAAAATGGTAGGGACTGGTATGTAGTATGGCCTGTTCTATATTTGGTGAAAGTGTCTCCAGTGGTTTTTATGTAAATTAACTTTAAAAAAAATTTGGGAGCGCTTCCTGGTGAGCGCCCCGGTACGCGTACCGGTAAGCGCAACGGGAGTCCTCCATTTTGTGTTTCGGTAGATTTGAGACAGAAAATGGAGGACAAACAACTTTGGGAATGGGTCTAAGGGGGCATCGTAGGCACTTCCTGACCCTCTAGGTTTTCTGAGGGGGTCTTAGGAGGCCCATATAGGCAAAAAAATATATATATATATTTTTCGCGGGGGGAGCGCCCGGTACGCGCACCGGGAACCATACCAGGGAGCGTACTTTGGTGAAAAATAGTGAAAAAAGTTAGAAAAAAATAATCATTTGGAGTGATCAGAGGTAGGGTCGCCCTGAAAAGAGCTTTTGGGTTCTGTGGCTGATTTAGGTACCTACAAGTAGGTACCAATGCACAGTCTTAAATTCAGGAGAAATATTCTATTCCCCTCATCTGAGAAGTGCACACCATCTTCTCTGTAAACATCTTGCATGTTGTAATGCAAGTTATTGTTGTATATTGAACCCATTCCATAGTCTCTCATGTAAGCAGAAACAAATTTATTCACATGTTTCCGTGCTTTCTCAAATTGTGGACAAAATTGGTTGGACCACTTCCATTTCTGTCTTTGGCATATATTGGAATATACCAAGGCATTTTGTGGAAAAAGTATCATCAATTGCCCAAAGGTGTCCTTTAAAACCATTTCCAGAACTACCCCAGTCAAAGTGCCTAGGTCATTTCCACCACAGTGCAAAATTATGAGGTCAGGGTGTGGCAGATGGTGAAAGGTTTTCACCAATGGTATCAATTGATGACATCCTAATCCTCTTTGGCCAATCCATTTGATGTGCACATTTGGTAAATCAAGGTTGTGAAAATTTCTGAGAGCTGCATACCTTTGAGCCCAGTGGATATAGCTATGTCCAATAATCCAGACAGAATACATGGTGAGAGGAGGTTCTGGTGCAGTCAGATGAAGTGTAGGAATAAAATGGCAGTTGGAACAGTAGGAGTTTGCAAAAAAAAACTGTGGAGTTTCAGTGCTCTTGAATCATAAGCAATGATTGGTGGATTCAGATAGTTGAAAACTGGAAGTTAAGGTTCATGGTTCTGTTCTGTGAAAGAAGTAATTTGAATGGTTAAGAAAAAGTCATTTAAAGAAAGATTGCAGTGGATAAGCTGGTGTATTGAGAGGTCAAACATCCTTGCTCATTTGATTTGCAACATTGTAGAATAAACTTTTAACCCTGGGAGCTCAGTGAGGAGGGAGTTGCTCTGGTAACAGGTAGAAAGGGCTGAGGGGGGGAAGGGTGTTGATTTGAAAATAGAGAGGGAAGAGTTTTGATTGGTTACCATGAGGAATATGTGTGTACAATTAGAGGTTTTCTGTGCCATTAATGGTTGCAGTGCCTGGAGAACATACCTTTTGCTCTGCTAAAGAAATATTGGTGTGTGTAGCTGACACTGTTCTGAATCTGAATTGTAAAGGTAAGTTATGATTCATTTAGATAGAGAGTTCAGATTAAGAAGCACATTGATTTTCTTTGCTGTTGGTTTGTGTAATGCTTTTTGAAAATGCATGGTTTCTATATTTGTAAAATAGAGGATTTGTATTTTGTGAAATAGTGATGTTTCAGTAGTGAAGTTGAATGGTTGTACATAGGACTTGCACTCTGTATCTAAAATGTTATTTTAAATATCAATTTTAGGGTAAATGAATGGGTTTCAGTAGTGAAAATGAATGCTTGTACATAGGACCTGTGTTGTGTTCCTAAAATGGTAATTAAAAAACGATTTTAGTGCAAATCAATGGGTTTGAGTAGTGAAAATGAATGCTTGTATATAGGATCTGTGCAGTGTTTCTAAAATGTTAATTTTAAAACGATTTTATTGCAAAACAATGGGTCTTAGTAGTGAAAATGAATGCCTATAAATAGGATCTGTCTTCTGTTCATGAAATATTAAATAAAAAACGATTTTAGGGCAAATTAATGGCTTTCAGTAGTGAAAATGAATGCTTGTACATAGGATCTGTGTTCTGTTCCTAAAATGGTAATTGAAAAACGATTTTAGTGCAAATCAATGGGTTTGAGTAGTGAAAATGAATGCTTGTATATAGGATCTGTGCAGTGTTTCTAAAATGTTAATTGAAAAACGATTTTAGTGCAAAACAATGGGTTTTAGTAGTGAAAATGAATGCCTGTAAATAGGATCTGTGCTCTGTTCTTAAAATATTAAATAAAAAACGGTTTTAGGGCAAATTAATGGCTTTCAGTAGTGAAAATGAATTGTTGTACATAGGACCTGTGTTATGTTCCTAAAATGGAAGGAAGCAGATTGAGTTTCTTTGCTGTTCGCTTGTTTAATTTTTTGGGTAATGCTTGGTAGGAATGTTTCCAAGAGTTAGGAAATGTATTTTGTAAAATAGTGACTTTTCAGTACTGAAATGGAATGATTGTACATAGGACTTCCACTGTGTTTCTAAAATGTTATTGAAAAAACGATTTTGGGGCAAATTAATAGCTTTTACATTTTTGAGAAAAAATAAAAAATGAGTGCATGATTAAGTAAAATAATTTGAAGGTTTCATAATCATGTCACCTGTGTTACCTCACATTAGGAAGCACACTGAGAGCTTTATTTATGAAAACAGCGATGCATCACTTTTCACTGTGCACTCCTTGTGACACCAATGATGCATTATATTTAAATGTATGACGCATCATGTTTCTAGGACTTACAGATAAGTCAGTATTTGTGATGTATCTGTAAGCGCAAAAGTGACGAAATGTTGGAGTGTGTCACAAAAATGACGCAACTCCTGCAATGCATACTTTCACATGGGGAAAGCCCCATGTGAAAGTGTTTGCCTCAGTGTTATGGCTGCTGTTAGGCAGGTGCAAGATTTTGACGTAACAGTGTCCTAAAAGTGACGCAGTGAAATCTCAAAGATTTCACTGCGTCACTATTACGAGGCTTTTTGCGGGGGAATGCCCCCTCTGTGTACATTACACCTGACAGAGGTATAATGTGGCGCAGAGGTTTAAAAAGTGACACATCTACCTACATGCGTCACTTTTTAAATATGGCGCAACAAGGCACATGTTTTATGCCGCCGATGCGTCACAAAAAGTGACGCATCTGCAGTGCAAAACTGACGCAGGGCCTCATAAATGAGGCTCATCTTTTTTTGCACACTACTCCAGTTTAGTCCTGTCCACTGCACTATTGGACACAAGCCTCACCTTTTGTGGTCCCCTGGACAGGCTTCATTACATCTGCACTCCTGCTTAGGTCTCATAATATTTTTTTAGAATAACATTTGAAAAACAGAGAAAAGGTTATATGTATAAGCTTTTCATTACACTACTGAAACATTTTTGGGGCAAATTAATGTCTTTTACATTTTTGAGAAAGAATAAATAGTGTGTGAATGATTACATAAAAAAATTTGACCTTTTCACAATCATGTCACCTGTGTTACGTCAGGTTAGGAAGTAGATTGTGCAGATGAGGTGAGGAATGTCCAGAGGGACAGAGGAGGTGAGGCCTGTGTTCAATACTGTAGTGGGAGAGAGGCTTTTCTTGGAGAGTGTAGGTGGTGAGACCTGTGTCTAAGAGTGCAGTGGAGTAGGCTTCATGAAGCCTATCCCCCACTGCACTCTTAGACACAGGTCTCAAATTATTTGCACCCGTGGACAGATCTCTCTTCTACTACACTCTTCAATAGAGGCCATACCTCTTGTGCACCCCTAGACAATCCTTACCTTATATTTAACCCTGAATAGACTTCAACTAATTGGTATTGTTAGACAAGTCTCATGTTATTTACACCCTTGGACATGCGGTAGGATTGTTTGCAAGAGAGAGGAAATGTATTTTGTAAAATAGTGAGTTTTCAGTATTGAAATGGGGAAATCTCCATGTGAAAGCGTTTGCCTCAGTCTTATGTCTGCTGTGAGGCAGGCACAAGGTTTTGACGTAACAGTGTCTTAAAAGTGACGCAGTGAAATCTCATTGATTTCACAGCGTCACTATTACGAGGCTTTCTGCAGAGAAATGACCCCTCTGTGTACATTACACCTGACAGAGGTATAATGTGGCGCAGATGTTTAAAAAGTGACGCATCTACCTGTATGCGTCACTTTTTAAATATGGCGTAACAAGGCACATGTTTTATGCCGCCGATGCGTCACAAAAAGTGACGCATCAGCAGTGGAAAACTGATGCAGGGCTTTATAAATGAGGTTCATCTTTTTTTTGCACACTACTCCAGTTTAGTCCTGTCCACTGCACTCTTGGACACAAGCCTCATCTTTTGTGCTTCCCTGGACAGGCTTCATTACATCTGCACTGCTGCTTAGGCCTCATAACCTTTTTTTAGAATAACATTTGAAAAACAGAGAAAAGGTTATATGTATAAGCTTTTCATTACACTACTGAAACATTTTTGGGGCAAATTAATGTCTTTTACATTTTTGAGAAAGAATAAATAGTGTGTGAATGATTACATAAAAAAATGTGACCTTTTCACAATCATGTCACCTGTGTTACATCAGGTTAGGAAGTAGATTGTGCAGATGAGGTGAGGAATGTCCAGAGGGACAGAGGAGATGAGGCCTGTGTTCAATACTGTAGTGGGAGAGAGGCTTTTCTTGGAGAGTGTAGGTGGTGAGACCTGTGTCTAAGAGTGCAGTGGAGTAGGCTTCATGAAGCCTATCCCCCACTGCACTCTTAGACACAGGTCTCAAATTATTTGCACCCGTGGACAGATCTCTCTTCTACTACACTCTTCAATAGAGGCCATACCTCTTGTGCACCCCTAGACAATCCTTACCTTATATTTAACCCTGAATAGACTTCAACTAATTGGTATTCTTAGACAAGTCTCATGTTATTTACACCCTTGGACATGCGGTAGGATTGTTTGCAAGAGAGAGGAAATGTATTTTGTAAAATAGTGAGTTTTCAGTATTGAAATGAAATGCTTGTACTCCAGCAATGCATCCTTTCACATGGGGAAAGGTCCATGTGAAAGCGTTTTCCTCAGTCTTATGTGTGCTGTGAGGCAGGCGCAAGATTTTGACGTAACAGTGTCCTAAAAGTAACGCAGTGAAATCTCATTGATTTCACTGTGTCACTATTACGAGGCTTTCTGCGGAGAAATGACCCTTCTGTGTACATTACACCTGACAGAGGTATAACGTGTGGCAGAGGTTGAAAAAGTGACGCATCTACCTACATGCGTCACTTTTTAAATATGGCGTAACAAGGCACATGTTTTATGCCGCCGATGCGTCACAAAAAGTGACGCATCAGCAGTGGGAAACTGATGCAGGGCTTTATAAATGAGGTTCATCTTTTTTTTGCACACTACTCCAGTTTAGTCCTGTCCACTTCACTCTTGGACACAAGCCTCATCTTTTGTGCTTCCCTGGACAGGCTTCATTACATCTGCACTGCTGCTTAGGCCTCATAATCTTTTTTTAGAATAACATTTGAAAAATAGAGAAAAGATTATATGTATAAGCTTTTCATTACACTGCTGAAACATTTTTGGGGCAAATTAATGTCTTTTACATTTTTGAGAAAGAGTAAATATTGTGTGAATGATTACATAAAAAAATTTGATCTTTTCACAATCATGTCACCTGTGTTATCTCAGATTAGGAGGTAGATTGTGCAGATGAGGTGAGGCATGTCCAGAGGGACAGAGGAGGTGAGGCCTGTGTTCAAGACTGTAGTGGGAGAGAGGTTTTTCTTGGAGAGCTTAGGTGGTGAGACCTGTGTCTAAGAGTGCAGTGGACTAGGCTTCATGAAGCCTATCCCCCACTGCACTCTTAGAAAGAGGTGTCAAGGTCTTTGCAGCCGTGGACAGATCTCTCTTTTACTACACTCTTCAATAGAGGCCATACCTCTTGTGCACGCCTAGACAATCCTTACCTCATCTGCAACCCTGAATAGACTTCAACTAATTGCATGTTTAGACAAGCCTCATGTTATTTACACCCTTGGACATGCGGTAGGATTGTTAGCAAGAGAGAGGAAATGTATTTTGTAAAATAGTGAGTTTTCAGTATTGAAATGGAATGCTTGTACTCCAGCAATGCATCCTTTCACATGGGGAAAGCTCCATGTGAAAGCGTTTTCCTCAGTCTTATGTGTGCTGTGAGGCAGGCGCAAGATTTTGACGTAACAGTGTCCTAAAAGTGACGCAGTGAAATCTCATTGATTTCACTGCGTCACTATTACGAGGCTTTCTGCGGAGAAATATCCCTTCTGTGTACATTACACCTGACAGAGGTATAACGTGGCGCAGAGGTTGAAAAAGTGACGCATCTACCTACAAGCGTCACTTTTTAAATATGGCGCAACAAGGCATATGTTTTATGACGCTGATGTGTCAGAAAAAGTGACGCATCAGCTGTGGAAAACTGATGCAGGGCTTTATAAATGAGGTTCATCTTTTTTTGCACACTACTCCAGTTTAGTCCTGTCCACTGCACTCTTGGACACAAGCCTCATCTTTTGTGCTTCACTGGACAGGCTTCATTACATCTGCACTCCTGCTTAGGCCTCATAATCTTTTTTTAGAATAACATTTGAAAAACAGAGAAAAGGTTATATGTATAAGCTTCTCAATACACTACTGAAACAATTTTGGGGCAAATTAATGTCTTTTACATAGTGTCTGCATGATTAAATACATATATGTCATCCTTTCATAAAAATGTCACCTGTGTTACCTTACATTAGGAAGTAGATTGTGTAGATGAGGTGAGGCATGTCCAGAGGGACAGACAAGGTGAGGCCTGTGTTCAAGACTGTAGTGGGAGAGAGGCCTTTCCTGGAGAACATAAGTGGTGAAGCCTGTGTGTAAGAGTGCAGTGGACTAGACTTCATGAAGCTTATCTCTTATTGCACTCGTAGACACAGGTCTCACTTTCTTTGTACCTGTGGACATACCTCTCTTCCACTACACTCTTCAATGCATGTCTCACCTCTTCTGCACCCCTTGAGAATCCTCAGTTGATCTGTAACCCTGAATAGATTGTTTGCTTTTTGTCATTGCTTTGTTGTTTGATAATAGTGGTCTATAATGTGCTATTTTTTTGTTTAACACAGATTGAAAACAAGATTTCAAGAGTAAGGAAAGATGCCCTCAAGGCAAAGATCAAGAACATTTGAAGTACGGTTTTAAACAAAAACAGCATCGGAATTACAGCAGTCCTCCACAACAAAGACTTCAAAAAACAGGAAAGAAGTTCCTGGTAAGATAACTAAGTCTTTTTTACGGAACGTATGTAGAACAAAAATAAATGTTGGACATCATGTAGAAAAAGAGAAGGAGAGAGTAATTTTGAAAAGGAAGGAGAGGCCCTCAAAAAAATTTAACACTGGAGCAGGAGAGAATAATATGTATCGGAATAGAAGGCAGAATCAGTTTAGAGACATTCGTAAATGAATGTTTCGCAATAGGGTGGTTTTAAATTTGTTAAAAAACATTAGGAAAGGCAAACAGAGAGCTGCTTTTTATAAGAAAAAGAAAAATGTAGAGAAGATTGTTGATCAGGCTTTTGAAGTTAAGAAAAAAGTATTTATTTTAATAATCAATAGAATTAGGACACTTAACAAGACAATTGATGTTTTTAAATCAAACAGTAGATGGAAAAGAGTAATTAATCGGACTAATTTTTGTAAAGTTTTTTCAGGAGAATGGATGCACAGTTCAAGTTGTGAGCCATTTTTTAATGAGGAGAGTTACTTTCAGGAGAATGATTTAGTGCATGCAGTTGACACCAGTGGTCGAGCGTATGAAGTGAAAGACGGTTGTCCGATTGAAAAAGAGAAACTTGTGCCTAGAGAACCAGAAGAGGTGTTAACTGATGAAGTTTTAGGGAGACGTACTAAGGGTCCAGTGTACACTTGGAAGTGTAGTCGTATTTGTAGTGTGCAACAGGAATCTATTGATTTGTTTTGTCCATTCTTATGTACATATAGTAAGAAAAGTCTAAAGCAGAAAGTGAAGTTGTTGCAAGACTTAGATCCTTGCAGAGTGAGAGAAAACACAGGTTTGCAAGGGCATTCACTGGCTTGTCTTTCTAGAAAAGTCTGTCAGAGTGTTTTTCATCATTTTAGGACGTTAGCAGTGCATCATACCAAAATGAGGAAATTAGTGAGAATGTTGTATTATGCAAAAAGTCCAGCACTTAAGCTTAAACAATTAAACAGTGCTCTTTTGCATGGAACTGAATTAGATGTGAAGAAGATTTGTGAAGAAATTGAGATTTGTTATTTTGGTGAAAAAGAGGACAGTGTAGAAATTGACACAGCAATTCAAGGTAATGTGGAAGAGAATGTACAGATTTCAAGTACAGAAAAGTTTGAGCAGGAAATTACCAGGTTTAAGGTGAAATCAAGTGAAAGGCCGAATTTTACTTGTGTGTGTTGTCGACGAAGTCATTATAAACATCAAACTAGATTAGTTGATTTATACGTAAAAAGTGAAAAGATGAATAATTATGAGTGGAAGGATTTTGCAACTTATTTGTGGGTGGAGAATTGTTTTGATTTGAGTTGTGATCAGCGTATTTGTAAATATTGTTATGATAAATTAAATCAAAACAGAATGCCTGCCAGAGCTGTTCATAATAATCTGGATTTGGTAGACATTCCCCGTGAATTGATGGATTTAAATACATATGAGTCTATTTTGATTCACTGTGTCCATCATTTTCAGGCAATTGTTCGCATGGAGCCTAAGATAGGGAAATTGCCTCCTACAGATTTGCAGAGAGGATTAAAGGGAAGAGTTGTTTATTTGCCTCTAGATTTGAAAAAAATATATTGATACAATTGGTATAGAAAAAGTAGAAGAGGAACCTTTAGTTATTCTAGTTAATGGGGTTCCGACAAAGAGTAAGAAAATCTGGCAAGATTTAGTGGATGTTAGGAAAGTCTAAAAGGCAAAGTTGTATTTAGTCAAAAACAATGAGTATTACAAAGATGTATGTGTTGCAGCAGAGGAAACAGCTGCAGATGAAGACAGTGATTGTTCAGGCGGCCAAATTGAAAAAGTTGATGTGTCTAGAAGTGAAGAAATATATGAACATTATACTGTTCATCCTTTGCATTCCAAAGAAATAATGGGGAATGCAATTGAATTGTTTCAAATGAAAGCAGCAAAAGGAAGTCCCATTAGTGTATGGGAGGAAAGTTTGGAAGCTCATTGTTTTCCACAGCTATTTCCAACAGGTCGAGGTGGACGATATGACGATCGACCACTGCAAATTCCTGCATCTGAATATCGAACTGTAAGATTATATGCTGAAGATCCAAGGTTTCGTCAATGCATTCCCTATTTGTTTCATTTACTGTATGAAAGTGACTTGTCTGGGCTTTCTTATGCAGTAAACCATATACTGAAAAGTGGAGCACATCTGCAAAATGTTTCGGCGAGGGACTTTATGGAGAAAGTGAATCTGCAAGATAATATTTTGGAATCTCATTTAATCAATCTCACGGCATGTCAGCGTGGTACAAACGAGTATTGGTACCGTCGTCATGGGGAATTGAAATGTATGCTAAGAAACTTAGGAACTCCTACATGGTTCCTCACTCTTAGCTGTGCCGAGTATGCATGGGACGCTTACTTGAATTTCTACGCGAGGCAAATGCAAATATACAAAATATAGAATTCAAAACAGCTGGAGAACTGTGTTCTTTGGATCCAGTGAATGTATGCAGATATTTCAATCATAGATTTGAAGCTATGATGTCTTTTATTAGCAACAAAAAAAACCCTCCCCTTGGAGAGGTTTTGGATTTCTTTTGGAGAAAGGAGTATCAAGCGAGAGATGCTCCTCACATACATATGTTGTTGTGGATTAAAGATGCACCCAAATTTGGAACAGATTCGGATGAGACAGTGATGAGCTTCATTGAAGAGTATTCAACATGTGCTGTTCCGAAAACTACCGAAGAAAACAGTTTAAGGCAACAAGTTTTACGCTTTCAATCCCATCGTTGTGGAAATTACTGTCGTCGAAAATTCAGAAACAAGGACAAGTTCTACACAAAATGTCGTTTCAGCTTTGCACGACCAGTAATATCTAAAGGAAGAGTAAATAATTTGATGTCTTCTCTGCGACATTCTGTGACGAGGAAGTCACCAAAAAATACATACAATTTAAAAAGAAACGAAGAGTCCAAGTACATCAACGACTACAACCCAGTGATTTTGTCCATGTGGAATGCTAACATGGATATTCAATTCGTTGCTGACAACTCTATTGCTGTGGCTCGATATGTGACGTCTTACATCACAAAAAAAGAAAAGACAGAACTGAAGGAAATGTGGGAGGACATTTCACATGAAAAGAGTCTAAGCAAGAAATTATACAGTTACAGTCTCAAGATGTTGTTGCATCAAGAAATTGTAGCATTTGCATGGTCTGATCGATTGTCATCAGCAAGTCTCTATGCCAAATCTAAAACCATCATTTGGGTGAGTCTAGGTCTTGCTACAACACGAAATCGAGTTTTGAAATTTGTACAAGAGATAGAGTATTTGGCGGAGAAAGAACCAGAAAGTACAGATATTTTGAAGACAAACATGTTGGATACATACTATCCAAATAGAAGTCCTCCTTGAGAACGCTTGTCTCTATGAAGTTCTTCAAAGCTATATTTATAAGAGGAACATCAGAGAAGATATCAATAATGGAATATATGCTGTCCTTGGATGTGAAGGATGTCTAGTGAAACAGAAAAAAGGCCATTTGATTAATCATCGAAAATTGAGTTGTGAAAATCCAGACAAAAGGGAATTTTACTATTGAGCTCTTTTGCAACTCTTTAAGCCACGGCGTACAGAAGAGGAACTACTTGGAGATTTTCTCTGTTACGAAGATTCTTTTAATACAACCAAAGATACCATAGAATGTCCTGTTTTTCCAAATTATCTGCAAATGTTGAATGAAGAAATAGAGCAAGAAGCCACAATTGCTGCAGAGATTGCTAGAAACAGTTCTCAAGACAGTCAGAGTTCTGCTTCATTGAGTCAGGATCCACTTGGAGGACCAATTATTCAAAATTAAGCTGCCACTGCCATGGATGAGGTGGAAAGAGCTATGGAACAAGCTCAAGATGATGTAGTTAACTTAGAAGATTTGGTGAAACAACTAAACCTTGAGCAGAAACAGATATATGACGAAGTCACAGAACAGGTTGAACATAGATTCAGTCATGAGAAGAAAGAGTGCTCATGTACATCATTTAAGCCTGTCCAACTATACGTGAGTGGAGAAGCGGGAACTGGAAAAAGTTTTCTTATTAAAGCAATTGCAACTTATCTGCAGAAAAGGACTGAATCACCGCTGTCTTGTGTTGTTACCGCTCCAACTGGGCTAGCAGCACATAATATTAAAGGGATTACTTTACATCGTTTACTGATGCTGCCAGTGGAGCATGATAACAAATTGCAATATCACAAGCTATCTGGAGATGTCTGTCCCGAAGTTTCGAGATTCCTGAAGAAAATGAAACTTCTTATCATTGATGAAGTAAGCATGGTGTCAAATATAATGCTTGCTTTTATAAATTTGAGAATGCAAGAAATTCTTAGAACAGACTATGATGTCTTATTTGGAGGAAAACATATTATTGTTTTTGGAGATCTACTGCAGTTGACTCCAGTGAAAGGTAAACCAGTGTTTAAAATGGTCACGCATGAAGATACGAGGAAGTGCCTAGGAAGCATTGGAAACTTTAATATATGGTTACATTTCAAATATGCAGAACTACTCCAAAATATGTGGCAGGCAAAGGATGAAGATTATAAAAATATTCTACAAGATGTAAGAATTGGAAAAATAAGTCAGCATGGGAAAGAAGCTTTACATGGACGATTAATTTCTAATTTGTACCCAAATGAAAACATTCTTACAGAGAATATTTTTAAGAAAATTAATGAGAAGAAATCTGGCATATGTTTGATGCCTACTCTGAAAGAATGTTCCATGTTCAACAACAAAATGTTGAAGTTAGAAAATGAAGAGATAGTGAAACTGGAAGCTATAGATAAAATAGAGCAGATGGGAGCAACAATTATTTTGTCAGAAAATTTGAAATCAAAATTGGATTCATTAGAGACGACTATATCTAAAACTGCTGGTTTTGAAAAGACTCTGAATGTGTGTTTAAATTGTCGTATCATTTTGAGAAGGAATTTAAATGTTGAAAGAGGTCTGGTAAATGGAGCAATGGGTCATGTTGTTGGTTTTGTGAATTACAAAAATAGAGATGGAATTTAAATTTTAAAAATTAAATTTGATGGCATTGACGAAATAGAACAAATTTGTCGTTGTTCAGCTAGATTTTTGCTTGTGAAAGACTTATATGTTCGCCAAAAACAGTTTCCTGTTTGTTTGGCATATGCAGTGACAATTCATAAATCTCAAGGTTTAAGTGTAGATAGTGCTTTGGTGAACATTGGAAGTTCTGTGTTTAAAGAGGGTATGGCATATGTGGCATTATCACGAGTCAGAACTTTATCAGGATTGTACTTGATTGAGTGTGATGAAACAAAGATTTCTGCTGATCTAGATTGTGTTAAAGAATTCAATAGGTTAAGAAGAGAGTATGCTCCACATTTGCCTCAATATCCTCTGTCTGAAAAACGTGTGGTAGGGCGAAAAAGAAGAAATGAGATTAATTGCAGTGAGGTACTAGCAAAAAAGCAAAAAGTAGATAAAAGTGTAATTGTAAAGAGAAAGAAAAAGGATTCTGTTAAAGATGTTGTTGGATTTCAGTTTGAAAACAGTTCTGGTGTCAACCGCTATGCTAATGTAGTAGTTAATGTTGTTTTTTTTCTTCAAAATTTACAAAAACAGATTGTTGAAAATCGGTATCAAACATTGTGCTGTTTATTGAATTCTGTGTTAGAGAAATGTAGCAGTGATAGAGCAAAAATAGAAAATGTTTCAGAAATTAGAAATCTTCTAGACATATGTTCCGGTCAAAATCAATTTTCACAGATAATTCAGCAGGATTGTCAGGAATTTTTAATGTATATGTTTGATGTATTGCAAGATGAAGGAGTAGATATAAAAAATCTTTTTAACCTTTCTTATCAATGGCAACATGACTGTGATAACTGTACTTCATCAAGTACTACTAGAATAGACACTGAAAGATTTATATATTTGACTTTACCAGACTGCAAATCAGTGTCTTTCAATAATCTAGTTAAAGCAGCTGATCACAATATGGTGTGTACCCTATGTAAGTCTGCAATGTTGTCCACATTATTTCTACAAAGTTACGGTCACTATGTCATTTTAATGTTCCAACGATGTAGACCTGATGGAACGAAATTGACACCTTCTATTAAAAATGTTGTGGCTTCTCAGTTATCCATTTCAGGAAGAACATTTGGAACTGTAGCTATTATTTATCATGACGGTCCTTCAACAACATCAGGGCATTACACATGCTATTTAAAAGTTGCAACGGTTGGACCCTTTGTAACGATACTCATTTGACTTTTAAACAACGTTTGCCTTTTGACTTAAAAAATTCATATCTAGTGTTTTTAGAACTGAAATTTAAGTAAAGGTAATTGGCGTATGAAGACGGGAGCAGTTAATAAAGGTTAGTTTGCTATTTAAAATTATATTCAGAGTAAAAGTGATCAAGATAATATAAATAATTGATTTGTCATATAGGTACTGTAAGTGGATCTCATAGGAAGTGATATTAGTATTATTGGAAATGATGAACATGAGTAAGTCACAGATGGAATTAGGTAAATTTAAATATTATGAAAATGTTGTTTGAGCCTTTTTTTCAGAACGTCGGAAAAACGGTAATTTTAGAGTTTGTTTTAATTCATTTGAAAATATAATGATACATCTGACACTATTTGGCCTTAAGGAATGGTGAAGGAATGAGCAAAGAGTTATGACTGAAAAGAAGGAGTATATGAAAATAATGAAAATATTTCAGATGTTCTTCAAGGTTGTCTTCTAGAAAGTTGATGAAATGGAATTTTTATAGAACAGCAGAGTATTTTCCAATGATAAGGAACTTCATGATATACTATTTGGCATAAAGGAAAAGTAAGTAAATCAAAGATTAGTGTACGTTTGTTATTTATAACTTTAGATGTTTTTTTTTAAAACACAATCTTTTTGATTGTGGTTTTTTTCCCCGCTGTAATATGATGAGTAGTTTGAACTCACTTTTTTAAGTGAAATTCAATGTATTCTGAGAACAGCAAAAATAAACGATGTAACATGTTGTACAAGTTAATCTATAGTTTGTATTCTGTAATTTAAAATATATTCCCATTGTCTCACACTCACTTTTCTTTTTCCACCCTCTTTCAGCTCTTTTTACTCACTTATAATGTCTTTCTTCACTCTCTTTCAACCCTGTTGTTTTCTCCACTTCTTTCACAACCCTTCATTCTCATTTCAACTGTCTGCATCCCCTCTCTCCCTTGCATAACTATTCAGCTTTCAGTCTGTCTGCTTTACTTTCCTTTTCCGTGTTTTCCTCTTTTGCTCTTTTAGTAATTCCTCTTTACTCACTCACCAGTATTGTCGCACTCTATCACTATAAATCATCCACTCTACCTCGTTTATCTTTGTTTCCTCCTTTCTTTTGACCTCTTCTCTCTATTTTCCGTTCACTACCTCTATGTACTCAGTCCCTCACTCTCCTTGTGTTATGTTCACTTGTGTTTATCCATCTTCTATCATTTCTCTTACAACAACTTCACTGCTCCTCTCTCATCGTTCTTCAACCTATTTCTTTTAGTCCGGTTCCATTACTACCCCTCATTTCCTTTCTTTCAATGTCCTTCTCTTTACTTTCATCACCAAATTAGTTTCTCTCATTACCACTGTTTTAGTCGTTTTCTCCTCTGTTTTCTTTTTTTGCTCCCTTACTCATTTCCTTTGCTCACTCATTGTACTCCACCTCACTCAGTATTTCTCTTAGTGTGTCTCTTTAGTAACTTCCTCACTCCATTTCCCTCAATCATTGCATATTATTATCTCTCTCTTCATCCCTTCACTCTATGACTGTTCTTCACTTACTATCAGTTATCTTCTATTCCTCATTCTTCTAAATGCATTCTTAATTAGACTCTTTTCCATCTCTGTCATTATCTTTCTACTTACTACTGTTTCTTGACTTAGTTTTACTAACTCACATTGTTTTAGTATCTTTCTTACCTTCAGTTCATTTCTCTGTTCTTCTCTTCCTCTCTGTCAGTGAATCTATATGCCTTACTCTTAGTAATTTGCTCTGCTTCTATTTCTTTTCTCTCTTTTTTTCATTCTACTTTACTTTATTTCCCTTTCTATGTCCTTCACTCTTACTTTATTTCTAAATACACTGTTATGATTTTTAACCTCTTAATTTGTATCTTTTAATTTAAAATACATATTTTACTAAATATAACTTTTTTTTTTTTTCTCTCTTTCACAGATACAAAGTGTAGTAAAAAAATATATTTACAGTTACATTTATTATATGGTAAGTGTCACTACAAAAATATAGTTTGTCATCACCCTTTGCTTTAAGCTCACTAATATTTTCTCAACCAACCTCACTCCTGTTTCTTTACTCTGCTTCCCTCACTTATTCGTATTCTCCATGTTTACTACCCTTTCCCTATTTCCCCTCTCATATTCAACTTCTTTCAGTCCCTATTCTTTATTTCACTTACCCTCTGGTCCCTTCCTTTGCTTCTTCACTCATTCTGTTTTTCTTAATTATTTACTTCACTCTTACATACACACCTCATCCCCCTCCCAACACATACACACACCTCTGACATACACCCCACATACACACCCCACACACACCTCATACATACACACACCTCCCCCACATACACTACTCTCACACACACACATTCCATACACACACATACATCCCACACACATACCCCCCACACCCATATACCTCACACATATCTCACACACCCTCACCTCCACTCACACCGAAATACCCCACACACCCACACCCATATACACGCCTTACACACCCACACCCCGACCTACACCCACTGACTCCCTATAAGTCACACATACTGCATTACTTACCTTTCTTTGCTGTGTCACTCAGACCCATTCTGACAGTCTTTCCTTTTCTGTCTCTGTCCTTTCTTTTTATCACTCCCCATGTGTTATCCTAATTCAATTTTTCACCCTCTTTCACCCCTCTTTACTTATACTCACTGCTCTTTCCTTACCCTCTATCACCGTTGTTCATTTATCCTGGATCCGTCACTACTCTTCATTCCCCATTTTTTACCGTTCTTTCTTTGTCTTTCAACACCCATTCACATTCTCTCACTATGTTTACTTTAGTCTTCTTCCTCTCTCTTCCCTTCTTTCGCTTCCTTATTCATTTTTCTTTTCTCACTTTCACCCTATTACACCTTTTCTGTTTTTTACTATGTGATAAACAATCCCTCTGTGTTTCTCCCTCTAGCTCTCTATCTCTTAACATTACTCTCTTTGTGTTCTTCCCTCATGCTAACTTCTTCATTAATTTTTTTTTTCTTTTTTTTTTTTGGTGCGGTCCCCGGTGCGCGCCTCGGTGCACGTACCGGTACGCGTACCCTGCAGAAAAAAGATTGACACAGATTCATTAAAAATATTGGTTTATTTTTATAAAGTAAAGGTAGGTCTAAAAAGAACTGTTTTTTTTCTTCTTTTTGTTGTTTTATATTTTTTTATGTTTTTTTGAACATTTTGTACTTTTTTTGGGCTTTTCTGAACACTTTTATATTTTTTTGTATTTTTTATGGGGAGAAACAAAAAACAGGGAATTGTAAATGGCTCAACTGGAGCATAAAAAAAATCAGGAAAAATTAGGTTTTTTTTGTACACTTATGGTTGTCACCAGCAACGATGATAAGTTCGATGCATTGCTCACAATAGCAAAGTGTCTTGTTACAAAATTTGCATAAAATGTTGTAATTGGCAAACTTAGGTTGGATAGTAGCCAATGTGTCTCTTGCACCCGAACCCGATGGAGTGGGTTGTTTTGATGTTGAGGGTCTAGACATTGATGGGGGTAGCTTACTGCAGAGGTCCCTTGACTCTGCATTAGAATAATTGTTTGGATGCCAACGCATCATGTGGCGAATCATGGTATGATTCCCGAAGGAATACTTTTTGTTAGGGTTCCCCCTAGACAGTTCAGCACCACAAATTTAACAAGTCACCTTTGCAGCGTTGACTTTCTTAAAACCCCTTGGGATATTATAGAACTCCCATATAAAGTGTTCTTTCGGTTTGTAGGGCTGTTGATCTTCAGGTAGGATCTCCCTTGTCTGTGCCTCCTCTTCATCGTCCTCCTCCTCTTCCTCTTGACCACCAATGTAATCTTGTGGTGGTCTTTTAGATGGTGGTGGTGGTGGTGGTGGGGCAGATGATCCAGCTGTTGCTGCTACTGTAGCCAAGTTACACAAGTAAAGAGTACAGATAGAACTCCAAAAAGGTCTTCCTCAGTGAAAGGACAAAGTCAGAATAAGGAAAAAAGGTGGGGCTTTCAGTATTTGGAAAACAAAACTGTTCTGAACCAATGAAAAGTGTTATTTTCAAGTCACATGATCCAGGCTTTAATCATTTGGAAACCAAAACTGATTTGCACCAATGAAAATTGTTATTTTCAGATCACATGACCCGACGCGCTTACGCTACGCGCCCCGGGGCGCGCCCTGGGGCGCGTGGCGTAAGCGCGTCGAGACATTGCGCGATCGTATGCGATCGCGTGCTTCCGGGTGCGCTTACGCAGTGCGTCATATGACGCATCACGCGACTGCGCGAAACGTCGCAATGTTGTTTTCGTTCGCGGAAATAGCGCAACCGGGACGCTCTCCGGTACGCGCCCGGGGCGCGCCGTAACATTGCGCTTACCCGTGCGTTCACCGGTACGCGCCCCGGAAGCGCTCCGGGCAAAAAATATAAAATTTATTTTTACAAAAATTAAAAAATTAAAAAATTACATATTTATACAATATAAAATTTGTTATAAAAAATATTACTTTTCATACCTATAGAGATTTGCTATTAAAAAACCATTGAAATTCACTGAAAAAACCATAGGTTTCACATCAGTTATAGTTAGGAATTAGCATTAAAAAAACCTATTAAATTCACTGAAAAAACCATAGGTTTCACACCAGTTATAGTTAGCTGGAAATTTTACTGGCATAAAACCATTGAAATTCCCACGTTATAGTTAGTTGGACTCACTATAACTTGCGCGTGCAATGCACTGCTGATGACGTCACATATTACATCACTCATGACATGGTCAGTGACATCACTCATGACATCACTGATGACACCATCCTTGTGACAGAGTGACAGGCCTCCTTTCACTGTAATGTAACCCTTGAAACACATATTCAAAAATAGAAACTAACATTTTCAAAAAAATGGAGATACCCATACCAGTTACAACAACCAATTCAGTAATTCGACCATCTATATACACATCCACTCATTCACCAACAGTTCTATATAGTGACTCATACATATACTCACTCATCATATGTTGTGATACACCTACACATCCTGTTACACACCGACAGTCATCCAAAAGATACTGTCACACATACTCACACAAGCAAATAAACTATTAAACATTTATTTGCATATACAGTTATACACACACTACCACTTCACTTTTAAGGAAACTTACACATACTTACTCTCTTAAACAATCACTTATAGAAACACATACTAATTTAAACAGGAACTCTTACAATCCCTCACTCTCACATATACTCACTTATATACATCAATATTCACATATACTACATTAAAACATATGTAGTAACTGATAAAGACACTAGTGAGACAGTCATTCACTCACTAACACACACATATACACACTCATCCACCCATACAGTCCTGCACATATGCTGTCTTCAAAACACATACAAAGAGAGAGTCAATCATTCATGCATCTATGTGCTAAGTAATACCCCCACTAAACCATACAAACACTGATACTGATACCAAGAAAAACATCTAATAACCCATATGCATACACATGTACCAACTCACCAACCCATGCAGCCACTTATACAGAAAGTGAAACAATAATACATATATTTAAATATTTAAACATTACTCACTAATATTTATTTTTCAGAAAGACACCCATTCACTGGATGGTGTCATCAGTGATGTCATGAGTGATGTCACTGACCATGTCATGAGTGATGTAATATGTGACGTCATCAGCAGTGCATTGCACGCGCAAGTTATAGTGAGTCCAACTAACTATAACGTGGGAATTTCAATGGTTTTATGCCAGTAAAATGTCCAGCTAACTAATTCCTAACTATAACTGATGTGAAACCTATGGTTTTTTCAGTGAATATATATATATATATATTCACAGAAAAAACCATAGGTTTGAGACCATATATAGTTAGGTATTTGCATTTACAAAACCTTGAAAATTCAATGAAAAAACCATAGGTTTGAGACCATATATAGTTAGGTGAATATTTTAATCATACAAAACCAATGAAATTCCATATATAGTTAGTTGCAATAACTATATATTTCGCGCACCCGCAATCCACTGCTGATGATGTCACATATTACATCATTCATGACATGGTCAGTGACATCACTGATGACATCACTGATGACATCATCCAAGTGACTGTGTGTTTTTGTAAAGTTTAAATATGTTTTACATATTGAAGAATGAGTGGATGTATAAGTGTCTGGATGAAGGATTTAGTAGGTGCGTGACTGACTGTATGAGTGAGTGAATAAATGTGTCGTACTAAATGCATGGGTTAGTGACTAAACTGTCTGAATGTGTACATCAGTATGTCTGTTGTGGTGTAAACTGCTGCATGTGTTGATTATTAGCTATACAAGAGGCTATATGTGTTATTGATTGGTTGCCCAAGTATTTGTATGGGAGATTGAGTTTGTGTGGGGGTGGCTGGGAGGTGTGTGACTCTGTGCATACATGTGTGAGCAGTTGATTCACTAGGTGTATGAGTTCAAGAGTGCATGTGGAAACAACTACATGGGCGGTTGACTGTGTGCATGAGTGTATTGATGAGTGAATGGATATCTCAATGCTACATGTCAAAGTAAGTACATATGTAAAACACAGTACATGTGAGAGTTGGCATATATAAATAACTGTGCATGAGAGCCAGTGTATGTGTGAGTGGCTGTATGGATCATTGTGAACTTGTATCAGGGATTGTATAAGAGAGTAAATATGTGTTAGTATATGTTTGAATAAGTAAGGTGTGTATAACTGTATAGTTGAGGAAATGGAGGTGAGATTGATTCTTTGCATGACTGACTAGGTGTGTGAGTAACTCCATGGATGAGTGACAGTGTGTGAGTGTCTGTATACACTGAGTGTATCTAAGGTTATATTAGAGTCTGAAGAGGTTCATCGTATTAGCACATGAGTGATGTCATCAGTGATGTGATCAATGATGTCAAATGAGATGTGATCAGTAATGTCATCAGTGATGTCATTTGAGATGTCATCAGTGATGTCATCAGTAATGTCATTTGAGATGTCATCAGTTATGTCATCAGTGATGTCACTGACCATGTCATGAATGATGTAATATGTGACATCATCAGCAGTGGATTGCGGGTGCGCGAAATATATAGTTAGTGCAACTAACTATATATGGAATTTCATTGGTTTTGTATGATTAAAATATTCACCTAACTATATATGGTCTCAAACCTATGGTTTTTTCATTGAATTTTCAAAGTTTTGTAAATGCAAATACCTAACTATATATGGTCTCAAACCTATGTTTTTTTCTGTGAATTTCAAAGTTTTTTTGATTGCTAATTCCTAACTATATAAGGCCTGAAACCTATGGTTTTTTCAGTGAATTTGCAAGGTTTTTTAAATGCTAATTCTATTAGCGGATAACGTTTTTATATATTCAAAGTTTTTTTAATGCTAATTCCTAACTATATAAGGCCTGAAACCTATGGTTTTTTCAGTGAATTTCAAGTTTTTTTTAATGCTAATTCCTAACTATATAAGGCCTGAAACCTATGTTTTTTTAGTGAATTCGCAAGGTTTTTTAAATACTAATTCCTAACTATATAAGGCCTGAAACCTATGTTTTTTTCAGTAAATTTCAAAGGTTTTTTAAATGCTAATTCCTAACTATATAAGGCTTGAAACCTATGTTTTTTTCTTTGAATTTCAAAGGTTTGTTAAATGCTAATTCCATTAGCGGATAACGTTTAAATATATTAATATCCTAGTGGGACCACCTGAGCAGCCCTAAGGGGTCAGGGTGTTTCTACCCTGCCCCCTTTTTGTCTTCTACACGTTTTTTTTCTGCTTTCTTGTGCCTCAGTCTACTAAGACCCAAGATGGATGCCAACACTTCCTGGTTAGAAGTGTTGACAGCCAATGAGCATGCAGCTTTCTCGGGAAGGCATGCTGATTGGCTGTCACTGTCTGTCAACACTAGCACAAGATAGATGCCAACACCTCCTGGTTAGAAGTGTTGACAGCCAATGACCATGCAGCTTTCTCGGGAAGGCATGCTGATTGGCTGCCACTGTCTGTCAACACTCAAAACCAGGAAGTGTTGGCAGCCATCTTGTGCCTTGTTAGAACCAAGGCACAAGAAAGCAGTGAAACAAAGGTGTGAAACTCGCAAAGGGGCCAGAGTAGAATCACCCTGGCCCCCTAGGCCTGATCAGGGGGTCCCACAAAGACCCTAAAGGCAAAAAAAAATATATTTTATTTTTTTTGTAAAAATCGGTGTACGCGTACCGTGCGCGTATTTAAAAAAAAAAATTCTTTTTGCCTTCGGTGTCCTTGTGGGACCCCCTGAGCAGGTCTAGGGGGTCAGGGTGCTTCTACCCTGCCCCCTTTTTGAGTTCTACACGTTTGTTTTTCTGCTTTCCTGTGCCTCAGTCTACCGAGGCACATGATGGCTGTCAACAGTTTCTGTTTTGGAGTGTTGACAGACATTGGCAGCCAATCAGCATGCAGCTCGTGCACTTGAGGTACGCTTACCGTACGCATACGTGCGCGTACCGTAAGCGTACCGGTAAGCTCACGGGTAAGCTGCTATAGATATATATATTTTTTTTAACCTTAATTTCTCAAAATCCACTGGACCGCATATCTTGAGACCTAGCAAAGGCACATCGGGCTAACAGTCCCTACAATTTTGCCAAGTTTGGTGGAAATCCATTCAGCCGTTCGGGCTAAAAGTGAGTCCAACCGCCCTATGGAAAATTGCATGGGGAAAACACGTTTTGGGACCCCCCTTTTTTCTCAGCCGCCGCTTGATGAATCCCCCCCAGACTTTCAGGGAAGGACCGGAGAGTAAATGTGCCATTTTCAGGAAAATTTCAGCCAATTCCGTCCATCAACGCCAAAGTTATTCAACATAGAATTTTGAAAAATCCCATAGGAAAAAAATCCTAACTATATATACCTACTGGCGACCGCCAGTAGGTAATATATATATATATATATATGTATATAATTTCAAATGGCAAAATGAAACCCCTCATTTTGTTCCTTTTCAAATTAAATGTATTAAGTGTTACCACTTTATTCCAATCAAGATGACTTCAGGTGTGCCATACTTTTGTCATAAGTAAGACTGTTAGCGTTGTAGTTGTTCTTTAGAAGACTCTGGGACATTCTGTCATTGGGCAATAGTTGGGCTACATCTGGCTGATATTTGGGCTACATTTGGGCTCTTTTGTCTCTGGTGGCCATCTTGGGAGACTGCATATCACAATTTTTTTATGAAAGAGGATTTGAGAAGTCACTCAAAATGTGCCCTAATTTTTCTTTCTTCAGCACTAATCATAATTTCTATGGCAAAATGAACCCCCTCATTTTGCTCCTTTGCAAATTAAATGTTTTAAGTGTTAACACTTTATTCCAATCAAGATAACTTCAGGTGTGCCATACTTTTGTCATAAGTAAGACTGTTAGCGCTCTAGTTGTTCTTTAAAACACTCTGGGACATTCTGCCATAGTTGGGCTACATCTGGCTGATATTTGGGCTACATTTGTTTTTTTTGTCTCTGGTGGTCATCTTTGGGCTACATTGGGCTACATTGGGCTACATTTGGGCTCCAACATATATATAGCCCAATGTAGCCCAATATATATTTTTCAAAGTAAATTTTCGTAAAAACCACTGGAGCATATATCTTGAGACATAGCAAAGGCACATCGGGGTACCAGTCCCTACAATTTTGCCAAATTTGGTGGAAATCCATTCAGCCGTTCGGGCTAAAAGTGAGTCCAACCACCCTATGGAAAACTCAATGTTAAAAACACGTTTTGGGACCCCCCTTTTTTCTCGGCCCCCACTTGACGAAACCCCCCCAAACTTTCAGGGGACGGTCAGAGACAAAATGTGCCATTTTCCTGAATATTTCAGCCAATTCCGTCCATCAACGCCAAAGTTATTCAACATAGAATTTTGAAAAATCCCATAGGAAAAAAATCCTAACTATATATACCTACTGGCGACCGCCAGTAGGTAATATATATATATATATATATATATATATATATATATATATATATATATAACCTACTGGCGGTCGCCAGTAGGTAGTTATAGTTAGGACCTACTTTCCATTGGAAATCCACAACATTCTATTTTGAATAACTTTGGCGCTGGTGGACGAATCTTCGTGAAATTCTCAAAGAAAATGGCCTGCTTGGTTCCGCTCCTTCCCTTAAAGTTTGGGGGTGATTCATCAAGTGGGGGCCAAGAAAAAAGGGGGGTCCTAAAACGTGTTTTCCCCATGCAATTTTCCATAGGGACCTTTAGCCAGGGCTACAGCCCGAACGGTTGAACGGAATTACACCAAATTTGGCAGAGAGGTAGAGTTCGGTTTGCAGATTGTGCTTTTTGTTAAATGGTATAAATCCGTTCAGTAGTTCCTGAGAAAATCACAAGTAAACTCATAATGATATCTAGAGACGAAGTACTGTTCGTGTACGGAGATCCGTTCAATTACAAGCACAAGCTTCATGCTGATTGGATGTAAACGGTCTGTCAACATTCGAAACCAGGAAGTGTTGGTGGCCATCTTGTGCCTTGGTAGAACCGAGTCAGAAGAAAACAGTAAAACAAAGTTGAAAAATTAGGAAAGGGGCAGGGTAGAAACATCCTGACCCTCTAGGCCTGCTCAGAGGGTCCCTCATGGATCTTTAGGCCCCAAATGTGTTTTTTTTTTTAAAATAAGAAATCGCAGGGTACGTGTATCGTACGCGTACGCGGTGGAAAAGGAAAAAAACTAGAGCTATATTTCTATGATAGTATGTCAAACTTTCCGGGGTTTTTTGTGCACCAGTTGTACTCTCTACGCATGCGCAGCCTTGTTTCCAAGCCCACGTTTCTTTCTTTTTTTTCAAGTTCGCCAAGCAAACCTCTCCTCGTTTCAGGTATTAAATTTGCCGCTTTCTTTTCCCGGGCTATCTATATTTATTTGAAACGTATTGCCGACGCGCCAAACGTTGGTTACATACTCCGCTCACCGCCATTTCAGTAGTTTTCCTCCGTTATTTTTATTGTACCTGTTACTTTCATTTTACCCTCCTCCTATTTTCTCTGTGATCGATGAGATTTCCTACCACAGACACCACGATGTTTGCCCTTGGCCTCCGATGTTATCAGACTTGGTCACACGCATACCTAAAAACTAATTTGAAAAACGTAAGCCTCAGCCATTACACCGCGTGTCCGTCACCACAAAGTCATTATTATGCTAATGGCTTTGTCATGCGTGGTAAATGTGTACTAGTTGTAAAAGCATGCATGGTAAAGGCATGCATGGTAAAGCCATATGCGTGCTAATGGCTTCGTGGTGATGATCACACGTGCTTAGGACCGCGTTGTAATGGCTATTTTTCCCCAGGACACTGCAGGAACCGAGTCTGGGTGTGGCGGACTCCGGAGCAGCAGGAACCGAGTCTGGGTGTGGCGGACTCCAGAGCATCAGGCGGTGGGCCACGCAGCCTCCCTCACACTATATAAAAATGTACGGGAGGTGGTCGTTTTCTTGTTTTGAGGGGCATCATTGAGGCCCACATAGTTAATTTTGTAGGGGGTAAGTTTGGGCGCGAAAATGTCGCAAGAGGTTAGTAAATGTGGTACACATTGTTTTACTTTGATTTCCTTTCTAAGTTGTAGTCCATTCAGATAAAACATAAGTTATTGTACAGCTAGTACTTATCAACCCTACTGTCAAACATTTTACTATAGTATTTCAAATTATAAATATTTTTGTTGTTGACCGGTCCCCCCCCCCAATAAAGCAAGTATATAGTTTTTTTTATTAATTTTTAGTAAAACAACTGTCCACGTTACTTAAAGATAATTTAATAAACAACTATAAAAAAACGTTATTAAAACAGTATTAAAAACAAATTGTGACATGGAGTCCAAAATACATTGAGTAGGTAATCTGAAAAACAAAAAAGGAAAAAAAAGATCTTAAAGTTATGTAGATGTGACTAAATAAGGTGAAGCATTACAAGTGAAGGTAACACTACGATTTTACGTGTGCAGTGTGTCTAGTACATTTCACTTCTATTATAGTCCCGCGTTCAAGTGGTGTCTATATGGAAGTGCCTACTGCGTTACTGACACAAAAGTGGCACAACGGGATTGTAAATACTCCGGCTTATTTCTAACGCATTGCAATGGAGGCATTGTATATCTAGGCCGCTGTGCTTACATTGTATATTTAGTACTGCCAAACACTGCGGCCTCCGGAGTTCACAACTTCAAGACACCTTTGCTTCTACACGTCAAAGTAGACAGCAGTGTCATTAACTTTAAAAGAGAAAGAGAAATGATGTCACAGGGAGTGAGAGAAAGAAAGAGAGAAAAAACAACATTAAAACTGTCTCGCAGAGTCTGGAGTTAAGATTTTTCTTGAAAAGTCAGACGCAGATTTACAAGCTCCTTGCGGGGGGGCTTAACTTCAAGTAAAGAGAAGAGTGGAGATGCAAGAGCTGTAAGGCGGGGACATCAAAGCCTAATTAACAAGCAAAATGTCTCTAAAAGACCTGTGAAGTATTCGGGTGCAACTGCGTGTGGGCCCAGGAAGCTATCTGATCCTAGCTGAAGCCCCGTTAGCTCAATGTGTGTTTTGCGCGCCTGCTGCATACTACACATTCTCTCCTTTCACAGATAACTTGTCTTTATTTCGGAAACAAGCTTCTTTGCTCACCTTGTGCCATTGCCGTCGTACTTCTTACATAATCCATCGCGAAGCTCTACATCTAAAAGATATTAAAAGAAAGATGTTATGATTGGTAATTGTTACCATATTAAATTGGAGTTAGATAACATCGCGGTTTTATACACGTTCCTTTTCACATTTCTACAAACTATTTGTATTGGTAATATTCCAGACGTTTCAGTGATTATAAAAACGTTCCTGCTATTGGGAAAAAAATGTATACTTGTAAATTAATACACTATATAGGAGTGTGTTCGTCTAAAATACTAAGTCACGTTTTTGTATCTAGTCTGCTATAACCCTGACTCCCTCCGATGTGTACACAGGCCTCACTGCTCACCTTTTCGAGGATAGGACACTTTCTGCATGATGTAGTCCCGATCTCCAACAAAGAAGTCTCATACGTGGTGCTGAGTCTTGATATCTGTATGGCTAACGACATACTCCTGCTCCCATCAACATCATTGCAGGTTCTTCATCCGCTCAGTGCTTCGAGCACCACTAACTCAGTGACCAAAGAGGCCACGCATGTAGTAGTGGGCCCCCTTGTTCGGTACTTTGGTAACAACTCTAAAATGGCGTACAACACGTGAGCTCCGTCTTTTTTATACATAGGGTCACATGTGTAGTGACGGATGCGCTGAATGGGTGTGGTGTGGGCGTGTACCAGCCATGAGGGAGTGTGTGTGTCGATCTGACAACTAGACCTGCAACTAAGAAATCACTACCATGGAAATTTGGGCCTTATTCCTGGTAGCGTAAGAGTGGGGTGTACTAATGTATTTAGTATTCATTTACCATCTCCCCCCGGGGATTTAAATGTTGGAAGAGGGGCCGTGCTACTCCAGGACACTGCAGGAGCTGGCTGTGGGGCGTGGCAGTCTCTAGAACCTTCGAGGGCTCTGGGCATAGGGTCACGCACTCTACTTCATACAATACATTAAAAAAGAAGACAAAGTGATGAGAGATGATTTGTGACGTGTTTAAGTTGAGAGCCTGGATAATCATTAAATGGGGTCTGGCAGTGAAGTGCATACTTTTTTGGAACAAGCCTTTTGGGGTCTTGCGAAAGCAAGTCATCTTTGATAATTCCCTCTCGGTTCGTGTACATGCCAAAATATCTGATTTACTCGTATGTTAAAAACAAAAACTTTTTACACCTGTACATACGTCACTACACACGTGACTTTATCTACAAAAAGACAGAGCGTACAATGCCCTCACGGTCCCGCCGATTCCTCGTGACCGTTATGTTCGAATAGAGCATGCGCAAATGAAATGAAAAACAT
Organism: Lissotriton helveticus; assembly: GCF_964261635.1. Taxonomy (NCBI): domain Eukaryota; kingdom Metazoa; phylum Chordata; class Amphibia; order Caudata; family Salamandridae; genus Lissotriton; species Lissotriton helveticus. The sequence continues at coordinate 2,115,468,187 of NC_136059.1, forward strand.
TAGGGGTATACGGACAGCGTCAGTTTCCGAAAAAAGTGTATTTGTAATTGCTTAATAAAAACTGTTTAAAACCTAGACTGAAAGTGTTGCTGCACAACCAAACCTCCCGCATCAGAAAAATAAACACCACATTATGAGTAAATAGTGCTCCTGGGAAATATTCCACCCGCAAACTTGATAAAAAGAAGACCACAAGACAATCTGTTATTTTTCAGCCGAGAGTTGTAGACCCCAAGGCTATTATATAAGAGGTCCTTAAAATATATTAAAAACAATGTTTACCTTCACAATCCCTGTCCACCATCTTGTGACCACTGTACTGAGTTGATAGTGTTCCTACCATTCCCTACTTTTTTTTTCCTATACTCCTTTGAAGTGCGTCACAAAATGGCTGACAACAGTGAACCGTTCCCACCCAATATGGAGCAAACTTATACTCGGAACACTTTAGCCAATAAAATGTCCATGTTGTTCTGCAGAGGTAGAGGGAATGACTGCCAACACTTCTACTTTTAATGCTTCACAGCCAATGAACATTAAGCTTGGGAAGGACCCGCTTGGAACACGTTACCCAATGAGATGTCCCTAATACCCTGCGGAGGGTGAAGGAATTGCTGACAACACTTCTACTTTCAATGGTTTACAGCCAATCAACATTAAGCTTGGGAAAGTCCTCCTTGGAACACGTCAGCCAATCAGATGTCCCTCTTACTCCCCGGAGGGGAAGTGAATGACAGGCAACACTTCTACTTTCAATATTTCTCAGGCAATCAACATTAAGCTCTGGAAGCTCCTCCTTAGAACATGTGAGTCAATCAGATGTCCCTCCTACTCCGCAGAGGAGAAAGGAATAGCTAGCAAAATTTCTACTTTCAATGGTTCGCAGGCAATGACTCTTGGTTTTTGATTTTCTCAAATAATACTGAATGGATTTACACCTTTTAAAACAAGGTCGCTTTCTGAGCCAAGCTCTAGCTTTTTGCCAAATTTGGGGTAATATTCCATTCAGCAGATCAGGCTGTAGCCCATCGCAAAATTTCCCATGGAAATTAACATGGGAAAAATGCGTTTTGGGACCCACATTTTTTCTCAACCCCTCAGTTCTCTCAGTCCTCCTTGGAACACATCAGCCAATCAGATGTCCCTCTTACTCCCCGTAGGGGAAGTGAATGCTGGCAAAACTTCTACTTTCAATATTTTGCAACTAACGAACATTAAGCTCTGGAAGGTTCTCATTAGAACATGTGAGCCAATCAGATGTCCTTGCTACTCTGGGGAGGGGAAGTGAATGGCTGGAAACACTTCTACTTTCAATGGTTCGCAGTCAATGACTCTTATTTTTTGATTTTCTCAAAAACTACTGAATGGATTTACATCTTTTAAAACAAGGTCGATTTCTGAACCAAGCTCTACCTTTTTGCCACATTTGGGGTAATTCCGTTCAGCAGTTCGGGCAGTAGCCCGTCGCAAAATTTCCCATGGAAATTAACATGGGCAAAATGTGTTTTGGGACATTCCCCCTTTTTTCTCAGCCCCTGCTGGATTAATCCCCCTGAAACTTTCAGGATAGGAGCTGACTTGGATATACTTTTTTGGGGGATCATTTTGCAAAGATTCGTCAACCGACGCCAAAGTTATTAGCAAATCAAAAAATGCTTTTCCTATGGAAACTATGTTCTAACTGTAACTACCTATTGGCAACCGCCAGTAGGTTATATATATATATATATATATATATATATATATATATATATATATATATATATATATATACATATATATATATATATTTTATTTACAAAGGCTCAGCTTTCAGAAGGCACACGACAGCAGATAAGGGAAAATCTTCCTTTTATTTGCATTCTCGAAGGTTGCTTTAGTCCATCATTATTCCTGATGGCCAACGCGTTTCAGAGCTGTCTGCTCTTTCTTCATGGGCAATGGACTAGCAGTTCAATTAGGCTCTGCCCCATGTCAGCTGACTTTAGTAGTCGCCGTTTCAGGTGTCCTCACTTAGTAGTCTCTGCGCACTTGCAGAGTATGCTGGGACATGAAGTTTTAATCTGCCACAATTTTTCACCATTAGTGGGTTCCGCCAGTTCATTATGTTAATGCAGGTTCACAGTGATTAAGTACACATCAATGCAATAAGAAAAGCACTCCAGTGTGCTCCGGATCTAAAGTACACCTTCAATGATCTTGCAATCTGCTGCGCCGTTTCCAGCATGAAAAGTTCCTGCCGGTGGCCCCTTGCTCCAGCGGTTCCCTCCTCCTCTTTTCCGTAGGTGGTGCTCTCCTCACGACGAAGCTGTCGTGCAGTATTCATTTTATTTACAAAGGCTCAGCTTTCAGAAGGCACACAACAGCAGATAAGGGAAAATCTTCCTTTTATATATATATATATTTACTGAAAAAACCATAAGTTTCAGACATGTTATAGTTAGGAATTAGCATGGTTTCAAATATGGTACTTCATATTTTATAATGAGTGTTGAAAGGTTATGCTACTGTATGATTAGGTGTATCAGTTTGTCACATGGATTATATCAGCAGGGACTGATGACCTGGTAACTACATTTTACATAATTCATGACATGGTCAGTGACATCACTGATGACATTAGTGATGTCATCAGGGAATTGAAGACCCTCGCACGCACGGTCCCCTACGGTGACGGCTTTTTTCAAAGTTTATTATGGCCGTCAACGTTGGGGACCGTGCAAGGGTCTTCAATTCCCCCACTGTCCCACCAGCTCCCCACCTTCTGCAGGAGCCAGTGTTCTATTGAGATCCGAAGTCCATCTGTGTATGTACCACCTAGGAGTTGCCTTCACTTTGCGCATGCACGTTTGTGGTAGCGCATCCGTGTTAATATTACTTATGCTCACAATACGTCCCACCGTCTGACTATGTACCCCTAACGTATTTAATTTTATTTGCGCATGCTCAATTACAACATGCCCAATCACAGCTCTCACACCCAGTGACAACATGCTCAACCAATCATCTTTCTGCAAAGCATTTATGACCTGCCAACCTTCTTGAACTTTTCCTATTCCGCAGTCACAGCCATTGATAGTGTTCGTACCCACTTCTTCGTAGGTGAGCACTTTTTTTAAGAATAATTAAATTAATTAATCCGAATGATCTTTAAACACTGCGTAAATGCAAATGGTTGTTCGATTTGACAATGTTGTTTTTAAGCACACTTTCCTACTTTTTTATATCGTTAAAGTTGACTTCGTAACTTTTGTTTCTGAGGAAATCACTTGATCCTGCCGCCTTCATTTTGTAAGTTGGGCGACATGTGCTGCTTCCTCCCCATGCAGTGCTCATGTAATCGATTGGCCAATGTTGTATTTTAGCACACTCTCCATGTTTTTTTATAATGTTAAACTTGATTTCTTATTCTTTGTTCTGTGCAAATCAGTTAATCCTGCCACGTTTCTTTAATTTGCCAAGCGCCAAGTGGCCCTTCCCGCATCAGTGTGCTACGTGCTGTTCAAGTTAATGCAATGTAGTTTTTCTCATGTAAGTACTGCGTTACATGCCCCATGCATTGCAAAAGTAATGTTTTCGGCAATAGTGTATTTTAGCACGATTTCCAGCTCTTATACCTCAAATATCGTACCTTGATAGGCAATGTTTATAGGCAAATCACTTAATCCTGCCGCCTTTAATTTTGTAAGTAGTGGGCAACGCGCTGCTTCCTCCTCACGCAATGCACATGTAATCAATTGACCAATGTTGGGACATATTACCAAGGTCATTATCGCCGCATTAGCGGGACTTTTTCCCGCTAATGCGGCGATAATTTTATCGCCCTATTACCAAGCTGTCGCTAACACCAGTTAGCGACAGCTTGTAGGTGATAGCGGACATTTAGGGGCCCACTTTGCATTTCAGCGATAATTATCGCTAATGACATGCAAAGTGGGCGTGCCAAGATGTTAGCGACTGAAAACAGTCGCTAACATCTCTGACTCCTATTAACAACTTTTGGAAATATTCGCGCTAAGCGCGAATATCTCCAAAAGCTAACACCTGCTAAAAGCAGTTCTTAGCCATGTTATCCAATGGAAGGTGGATAACATGGCTAAGACCATTGTCACGATAATGCATGAATATCGCTGATTTTTCAGCGATATTCATGCATTTCGCAGGATTTTTACCGCTTTTGAGATAAACCTTGATAATATCAAGGTATCTCAGCGGTAAAAATCCTCGGTGCTCGGCGATATTTTTTTCCCGCTAACCAAGCAATAGCGATAATTATCGCTATTGCTTGGTAATATGCCCCGTTGAATTTTAGCACGCTCTTCGTGTTTTTTAATAACGTTACACTTGATTTGCTATCCTTAGTTCTGTGCAAATCACTTAATCTTGCCACGTTTCTATAATTTGCCAAGCGCCACATGGCCGTTCCCGCAACAGTGTGCTATGTGCTGTTCAACCTAATATGATGTAGTTTTTCTCATGTAAGTAGTTCGTCATGTGCCCCATGCATTACAGAAGTAATGTTTTCGGCAATAGTGTATTTTAGCACTGGTACTTGGGCCTTCTCATGAAGCAGAAGTAGCCTCTCTCAATATACTTAACTCTTCCCTTCCAAAGTTGACCGGATTCTCAGTCTGCAAGTCCTTCCGCATACTTGCAATTCCACACCAGTACTCTTTATTGGGGTCTCCTCTTGAATGCAGTCTTGCATATCTGGCAAGTAACAAACCAAAGCGGAGTTCATGTTGTGAAATCTGTTGGCCACAGTGTTTACACAAGGTAAGCAGAGCGGCCTAGATATACAATACTTCCAATTAAATGCATTAGAAATAAAAGAGCTTATTTACAAACTCCTTGCTCCACTTTTGCGTGGCACAAGAGTTTTGTAAAAAAGCCCTAAAAAATATTGTCCTGCATAATGACTTCATCTCTCACCTAATTCTGTCTCATCTGTGAATCAATTTTAAGACCTGTTCATGTGTAATATAAATATGATGCACTAGGCACTTCCATACGGACACCGTTTGAATGCAAGCCTATAAGATAAATGAAATCTATCAGGTACACTGCACACATTAAAAAAATAGAAAATATCGTCAAGTGTTACTTTGACTTGTAATGTGTGACCTAATTTAGTCACATCGATCTAATTTTAAACACTAATTTTCTTTTTTGTTTTGCAGATTAACTACACTACTTCTATTGGAGTTCATATTATATGTTGTTTGTTATATTGTTTTGTTAAAGTTATGGTTTTAGTTATTTATTGTATTGTTATCATTTAGTTATACTTTCAGTTATTGTTGTTTTAATAACAGTTAAATTTAAAAGTACATACGTCTTTTTTTTTGTGGGGGAAGCAGTCCACAATAGAAATGATATTTATAATTTTAACTATAATTCTGAGGCTAGCTCTTCACCAGATCTTTACCAGAGTGTTTAGCTACAACTTACGGTTCCAATACAAAAGAATAAAAAGTACAACAACATTAGCAACATAGTGTGGTGAACTTATACCCTCTGTACTGACGTAAGTGTTCCATGAACTGTTATTATAGAAACAGGCAGAAAGCCGTTTGGGGGTAGGGTTAAAAGTTACTGGCTGTACAGAAACCATTATATTTACCCTGGATCCTCTACATGACAGAAAGGAAAGCAAAGTAAAACAAAACACTGTGTATCAGATTTACAACCCCCGTGTACCACTTTTGCATCCAACCTCCCCCTACAAAATTACAAGTCTGTGAGCCTCAACAACCCCCCTCAAGCTCTGGGAGTCACCACCCCCGGGAATTTGTGTATTATGGGAGGCAGACTGCGTGGTCCTACACCTGATAACCAATAAGAATCATACTTTAAAAAAACTAAAACATGTACCCTAGTTTTCTGTGTAGAATGTTGTCAAACAACCAATCATATCTCATTGCTGTTTTAATTTCACTTTTCCCCCAAACTCCCTTTGTCTATTCTAACATATGCCAAAGACAGAAATAGAACTACTCCAATCTATTTTGTCCACAGATTGAGAAAGCTAGGAAAAAAATGTGAATAAATCTGTTTCTACTTTTCTCCGAGACTATAGAATGGTGTCCATATACCACAAACATCTGCGTTTCAATATGCATGACATCTATAGGAGAGATGCTGTACATTTTACAGATGAAGGGAACAGAGTCTTTCTCATGAAATTTAGACTCTGCATCGGTACTTACTTGTAAGTACTAAAATCTCTCAATAAACACAAGGGCTCTTTTTAGAGCCACCCATATCTCAAAAATACATGCTTCTTTTTTTTTGGAGGCGAAATGCACGGGTTCTACGCGCACCCATGACTTTAAAAAAAAAACAATACTATCTTAATTTTTTGCCCCTAAGGGTCCTTATGTGACCCCCTGAGCAGGCCTAGGGAGTCAGGGTGTGCCTACCCTGCCCCCTTTTCACACGTTCCACACATATTTCAATTACTTCCTCAGCCTATATTCTACCAAGGCACAAAATGGCTGCCAACAGTTCCTGATTTCGAATGTTTTCAACCGCTTGACAGCCTATTAGAATTGGGCGCGTGATCAGGATGGGGCGCTTATCCTACGAGGCCAATCCTCGCACAATCCGCGGATCCTCCGCGCCCATAGATTTATAAATGACTTTAACCTTAATTTAAAAAAAAACTACTGAACATATTGACATCAGATATGCGAAAGGCACAAGTCGGAACTGAGGACTACCTCTCTGCCAAATTTGGTGTAATTCCATTCAGCCGTTCGAGCTGTAGCCGTGGCTAAATGTCCTATGGGAAATTGCATGGGGAAAACACGTGTTGGGACCCCCCTTTTTTCTCTGCCCCCGCTTCACCAATCACCCGCAAACTTTCAGGGAAGGAGCGGAACTGAGGTGGCCAAAAGTTTGGAAAATTTCAAGAAGATTCATCAATTGACGCTAAAGTTATTGCCAATAGAATGTTGCGTATTTCCTATGGATAATAGGTCCTAACTATTACTACCTACTGGCGACCACGGTGCCTGTCATGTTGTGCATTGAAATGCACAACGTACATCTTTAGCATTGCGGTGGGCGGTGCTTTCAGAACCGCCCGCCGCAATGCTAAAAATGCAGGAAGCACCCGCCACTGTGGCAGGCGTATCCTAATATGTACAACGGGACCCCCGCCCTTATGGCGGGTGGTCCCATTCACCGGTAGGATGACAGGTCCTAATGGGGGCCTTAGACTCCTGACACTGATGAGGTTGTTTAGATTACAGGGATAAATAGGCAGGGATCTAATAGTGTATGTAAGAGATGTTTATTCAACTTCTAGGGTCCCAGGAGCTAGGCAGTTCACCGAAAGCTGAAGCAAATTCCGCTTATAAATGAAGCGTTCTCATTCAGTGGTTATCGAATCATTTGCCATTAAAGTAATCTGCAAATCTGTGATCCAACAAATAAAGCATCCAAAGTGTTCAATCTAGGGTGTTGTGCAACCACAGGAGCATTAGATTCACCTCCTTTTAGCCATCAAAGCTCCATTTCATGTCTTATTTCCCATTTACCTCCCACTCCGCCTGGAACTGCACAATGGCTGCATCTTTATTTTTGTTGATGTTCTTTTTCTTAAAACCTGGAAGTAGGGGGGAGCTGTAGGGGCGAAAACACATACAGCAGAAGAATAAACACAAGAAGATCAGACATCTTTGAATGTGTGCACTAAGAACAGCAGATTCCAGAGCATTGATAGGCTACAAAATGATCAATAGAGCAGCAGTGGATTCTTATAGGCTATTGGAAATCCTAACTCCCGTAGGCTAAATAGGTTCCTGTAGCACGTGGCCTTTTTTTGGATAAAGTGACCTAACCTTTTTGCTTCCCCCTAGACCTTCTTTCTGACATGGTATTGCCAACTTAGATGCTTTGGGCACTTTGCTACTGCTGACCAGTGTCAAAGTGCAAGTGCTCCATGTGTAAAGTGTAATGGTAATTGTTTGTCAAGGATTAGTATGTTTGCCTTACTAGTAAAGTCCCTAGTAAAGTGTACTATGTGTGCCAGGGCTAGTAATGCAAATGCTGCTAGTGGGCCTGCAGCACTAATTGTGCCACCCACACAACTAGCCTTAAAGCAAGAACTCAGGCCTGCCACTACAGTGTCTGCATGCAGTTTTGTAAACTTTCATGTTGTTCTGACAAGTGCACCCACTTGCTAGACCTTGCCCTTTCCTTTCTATGCACATCAGACTCCCCCATGGTAGGTCTAAGGTACCCCCTGAGCAGGATGTGTGCGAAAGGTAGGACATGCACTGAGGTGTGTACCCTTTCCTGACAGTGAAATACTCTCCATTTCGTTTTTTACTGTTGAAAGCCCATCTTGCCCATATGACAGAATGGTGAGGCTGTGTAATATGTTTTCCAGCCTATCTTCCCAAAGGCTTAACATGGCAAGGTGAAGTTTAGTATGCCTGAATTCACAATGAAGTAACACATTTATGAAGGTTGTTTTTGATTTGTGTGTTTAGAAGTCACTCTTTTAGAAGTGGCTGGGTTTTTGTGCTCTAACATTTCTGTGTGTCTCTGCCTGGTTGTGAATTGATTGTCTCGATTTGAAAGTGATAGGATCTGGGGAATGTCTTGACCCAGGGGAGGAGGTGAAATCAGCAACAGGATGACCTTCATCTGGAGTAGCCCCCAGAGATGAAGAGGCCTGGGCTGCAGCCATAAAACAATGGCTCCATTCTCTGTTGAGTAATTAAGTATCCAGACTCCCACTATCAAAGGAATAAGGTGTCACTGGCAGGGAGACACCCAGAATTTGTTTAGACAGGGGTCAGTGCCCCCCTGAACACAAAGACGTAAAAGACATTTAGGGGTATAACTATGAGAGTTGAAACCCCTGAACGAGGGAGAAATGGATTGTTCAAGACAAAAGGATTGAAACTACTTTGTGGTCAAGAGGAACCTCTGCCAAGGAAGAAACAGCTGAATAGACTTAAGGAAAGGACTGACTCTGGCAGTGTGTTCTAGGGCTGGCCTGCAGTTTGTTGTTTTAAGCAAGGAAGAGGCTAAAGGGACTTTGATGTGTGCTGTGTCCCCCTGCTTGAAAGGACTTTGCTGTGCTGTGGCCTGAAGTAACTTAACCCCAATGACCTGAGGTGAGCTGGCTCCCTGTTGTGGAAACTCAGGAACACAAATGTTTCCAGAAGAGTCTCAGTGACACTCTGTGCATGTGCTTTTTGCAGCCTGAGACCTGCGTAAGCCGCTCCCTGTGATCGTGGGCACCTGGAGTCCAATCAAATCCCAGCGATGCTGTGTTTGTGTGCTTTTTGCAGCCTGAGCCCTTCGTGAGGATTGTCCTGTGACTGTGTGCACCTAGCATCCAAGTGAGTCTCAGCAACGCTGTGTGCATGTGCTTCGTGCAGCCTGAGACCTTCGTGAGGATTGCCCTATGACCGTGCACACCAGAAATTCAAGTGTGTTTCAGCAATGCTGTGTGCATGTGCTTTAGGCAGCCTGAGACCCTTGGAAGAATTGCCCTATGATCGTGGGCACCAGAAGTTCAAGTGTGTCTCAGCAACGCTGTGTGCGTGTTCTTTTTGCAGCCTGAGACCCTCGGATAAATTGCCCTGTGATTCTGGTTACCAGAAATCCAAGTGAGTCTCAGCGACGATGTGTGCGTGTGCTCTGGCAGCATGAGACCTTCGTGAGGATTGCCCTGTGACTGTGCACATGGTAGGCTAAAGGTAGTCTCAGTGACACTATGTACGTGTGCTTCATGCAGCCTGAGACCTTCGTGAGGATTGTCCTGTAACCGTGCACACCCAAGGCTCAAGGGAGTCTCAGCGACGCTGTGTGGGTGTGCCCTGTTGCAGCCTGAGATCTTCATTATCGTCATTGGCCCAGAATAAACACAGTCGCATCGGAGGCCCAAGGCGCGAGAGGTGAAGAGGAGAGCGATTTTGCCCCTAGGTAACGTGTGTCGGCACTTGGGGCGAGGTGCGGGCTCGGAGAGGGATGATCTCGGCCTCTCCCCTTCGGGTAGCGTGAGCCTCTGTCCCAGCTCGTGTCACTGCCCGTACGTGCCAAGGAGTGGCAGTACCGGGGCCGTTGCGGGGAGCAGCACTGTGGTTTACACCAGATTTGTGTTTGGGGCTTATGGTGACGGAAACTGACCCCGAGACAGTAAGAGTGGCGGAGAGATTGTCTGAAGCACCATGATTGGTGCTGGAGTGTATTGCGCATTGCATTAATTCAACCCTGGGCAGAATTCAGGGAGTTGCACTACGCGGAGCTACGCAAAGTGCCAAAAAAGCACAGTCGCACTACGCGTAGCTCCGCAAGAGGCGGAGTTCCATAGAAAAATGTCATTCACTGTGCTTGCACAGTGCGGATGATTGTCTGCACTGTGCAATCATTGCGAACGTCACCTTGCACTGCGCAAGTGGTCCCCTCTTTCTCTTTCGTGCCGCTTGAGTAGATTTTTACTCGAGCATCAGCTTTCTCAACTCGAACAAGCATTTTCTGATTGGGAGCGGTCGAGAGCATACGCGACCACTCGCAATGAGAAACCTGACCACCCGGAGTTGAGAACTCTCGCTGGGATGTTTATTTTCCACGCTTGCCCTCGCCTATTTGATGTTGACGATCGTGAACTGCCTGATTCTTGCATTACCCCTTGCATTATTTCTGCATAACGAACTGCGTGATTGTTGTATTGCGCATTGCATTAGTTTGCAGAATGAACTACCCGATTGTTGCATTATGCATTGCATTATTGCTGCATAACGAACTGCCAGAGGGTTGTATTATGCATTGCATTAGTTTGCATCACAAACTGCATTATTCTTACATTGTAAAGTGCCTGATTCTAGCATTACAAAATGCATAGCCTTGCATTAGGACTGCATAGGATCACCTAGAAGTGCTCATTAATACCGCCAGAATTTGCAAGAGCTGGCTCATCTAATAGCTGTGTTTGCAGTTACTCATCTAATAGCTGGCCAGGAGGTATATTACAAATACTGATATGTTGGAATTTTATTGTGCAGTCTCATTGTATATCTTTTTATATTCTTTTGTGGTGTCACCATTGGGTCACTGGGAACATGGTTGCAAATACTTTACACATTTACCTTGAATATAAGCCTGGCTGCTTGTGCCAAGCTCCCAAGGGGGCGAGCAGAGGTTATCTGAGACGGTGTCCTTCGTTTCCCTGACTTGAAAGCGAGGGTCCCTGCTTGGCCTAAGGTACCTACCTCAGCCAACTAGGGGATCCCGGTTCTAACAGTTCCACTTCAAAGTGAGGAGTTTGTTCCCTCCCAAAAATGGCAAGTGTGGATGTGTGCTGGACATTGATCACACAGTGGTCAGAGAAATGAAAGCTATGAAACTACAGACCAACCCAGAGGACCAAATAAAGCTTAGAGAATTACGGAAGTCTTAAAAATAAGCAATCTGGGAAGCAAAGAGACCAAAATCAGAGCAATACTGGATTGAAATCATTCAAGCCTGCAAAACTAACTCAAAGTCTTTATGGTTAGTAATTATTCAACTAGATAGTTTCAGTATGGGACCAGTGGGAAATACTGGGCTAGATGTAGCAAACCAAAGTGCGATTGCAAACTGTTTGCGATCGCAATTCAGCTGGGTGCAATGTAGAAAGGCAAATACCTACTTGCAAAATAAGGAATCACTAAAATTGTGTTTCCTTATTTTGTGCAAGCATTTAGAAAATCGCAATCTGCGATTCCCCAAATGCTATGCTAGTACGCATCCCAAATTGCGATATTGCCTTAAGGAATCACAAATTACCACCACCTTTAAAAAAGCAAATTTTTGCTTTTTACGTCACGCCTGCCAATACGCTTGCGCATTGCTGGCGAGAGATTTAGAGGGCCACCGTAAAATCCTACCAAGAGGGCTTTGGAATGCGGATAATGGCCAGTGCATGTGCAACAGGCGCGCGCTCGCCATTTGCTCCTCCGCCCCCCATCAAACTTGACAGGAAGCCGCTTGAACACCACCATTTGTCTGTGCCTCGCATCAGATTTAAAAGGCTGCCGCTCCGGCCCCCCAATCACACTTCAAGGCTGCCGCTCCCTCGCCCCCCGCGTGCACATCGCACACCACCACTCTCCTACTTCCCCCCCCACCTCCCACAGCCGCTCTTCCCATTCACGCACTCTGCAGGTCACCATTTGCCAGCATGCGGCGGCTAGCGCTTTCATCCCAATCACCTCCCTCTCCTACTTCCCCTCCCACCTCCCAAACAGCATCGACCCGCAAAGACTATTTGTACTACAGAACTTTTTTTGACAGGACAGGCTAGTTTGCTAATTAAATGAGTACTTTACTCAGCCCAGTCTAGAAGTATCTTGATTAAGTTCATTGAAGACCCGTGACGTAGCCTTCTGCGTTCATTACTCAACCCTTTGGAACACTTGAGACAGGGATCAGCAACCGACGATCACCCCGATTTCCAAAACATGGTGAAGATTAGTTTCTCAGTCAGATGTAACCTACATCTTGTACCTTGCATGGCTTTGTATCAGTCGTGCCAAAAGGCCTCATGGGGCACACGAGCAACTTACAATACTGGGATACAGAGGGCGAGTCTCAAAAGCAACTATCAACTTGGTAGGCCGTGTGATCAACTCACACTCAAACTGCAGGCCCAGCTAACAATGTACCATTTAGAAGAGCTCTGCTAGAATCACATGCAAATTAGAGCCTATGAAGAACTTCGGGACAGATTGTCTGTTGCAGCGTGCTCAGGAGCACAAGCTTAAGAGGTAGGAAACATGACTTAAGTGTCAACAACCTGCTGCACAGACACTTTCTACCGCTAGTGCATCTTGCTGGCTCTGCAATCAGCATGCGGTGCAGATTACTTGAATCCCTCCAACAATGCAAGTCCAGGAGTCCTCCAAAAGAGTGGACGACTTATATGGCCACTCCACTGTTTAACTCTTGAAGGGATGTGGACCAGACCATTGCTACCCATCATCTCAGTAGGGCAACTCCCTTCTCCAGTGCATGCCTTTGTCAAACTCCACAATGTACCCAAGCACATGCAAATACCTACTATGTGCCACAGCAATTTCATTCATATCCCCACAAATATGTTACCCGGCACATACCTAACCCTAATGATTTCCTTTAACTCACATTCATCAATGCAAGCAGAAATCATGAAGAGGCCTCACATGTGGCAGACCTCATCAGACAACGACCAAAACATCCTCTTCATCAAAGAAACATGGCTCACATACATCAGCCCTCATCATTGACAAACTCCTCTCTTATAACCACAATCACTCACAAACTACACGCTCACAAACTGGTGGCATCTTACAGTCAGACACAAAACCTTTCTACAACTTACAACACTTTTAGCACCATTCACCTCTTTCAAATGCTTCTCCACCATACTAACATTCACACCCCTCTAGCCCACTAAACTGCAATGTAAACTGTGCACTAGGCTTCAGAAATGTAATCATATGCTATTCACAGTTCTAAGCACCAGCCACCACTGCTAATACCAACAATGCTGAACTCGAAAATGTTAAATCTCAGGGGATCACCTAAACAAAAACATTTGAGATTATGTGGATTTTATCACAATACAACTCACATCACTACCTCCACACCCTTTACATACAAGAATCTAAAACGGGTCAGCTTTACCCCTCCACCAATCGCCTGCCTGAAAGCAACCCCCATAGACTAGCCTGAAAGAGAAATGCAATCCATTTCTAACTAACAACTCATGAGCTTGGTTCACACAAAGGTGAGGAAAACTCACAGTAACAACTAAAAACACAATGTAATAAAAATATTTTAACAAAAAACATCTAAAAACAGTTGGATCCCCTTAGACAAAACCCCAGCTCTCTCTCTCATACACATTCCTCTGACAAGGCCCCAAAAAAAGACTTATCCACAAGACTGAATAAAAAAGACATAATACTCAAATCTTGCCTGAATTCATCACTGTAAAAGCAGAACAAAAATTCGGAGATCATGATCACTTCTAAAGCCAGCTACTCTTATAAACAATCTTTGAGGCCAACAGCAAAAGAAATACCCTAGCCAAAGGTGCGTACAACTATACTCCATTCCACCCTCCAACTCCAACTCCACCCTCCAACTCCAACTCCACCCTCCAACTCCACCTTCCACCCTCCAACTCCACCCTCCAACTCCACCCTCCAACTCCACACTCAAACTCCACCCTCCAACTTCAACTCTACCCTCCAACTCCTCCCTCCAACTTCACCCTCCAACTCCACCCTCCAACTCTACCCTCCAACTCCACCCTTCAACTCCACCCTCCAAATCCACCCTCCAACTCCACCCTCCAACTCCACCCTCCAACTCCAACTCCACCCCCCAACTCCAACTCCCCCCTCCAACTCCACCCTCCAACTCCTCTCTCCAACTCCACCCTCCAACTCCACCCTCCAACTCCACCGTCCAACTCCATCCTCCAACTCCACCCTCCAATTCCATCCTCCAACTCCACCCTCCAACTCCACCCTCCAACTCCACCCTCCAAATCCACCCTCAAACCCCACCCTCCAACTCCACCCTCCAACTCCACCCTCCAACTTCCCCCTCCAACTCCAACTCCGCCCTCCAACTCCACCCTCCAACTTCAGAAATGTAATCATATGCTTTTCACAGTTCTAAGCACCAGCCACCACTGCTAATACCAACAATGCTGAACTCGAAAATGTTAAATCTCAGGGGATCACCTAAACAAAAACATTTGAGATTATGTGGATTTTATCACAATACAACTCACATCACTACCTCCACACCCTCTACATACAAGAATCTAAAACAGGCCAGCTTTACCCCTCCACCAATCACCTGCCTGAAAGCAACCCCCATAGACTAGCCTAAAAGAGAAATGCAATCCATTTCTAACTAACAACTCACGAGCCTGGTTCACACAAAGGTGAGGAAAACTCACAGTAACAACTAAAAACAAAATGTAATAACAATATTTTAACAAAAAACATCTGAAAACAGTTGGATCCCCTTAGACAAAACCCCAGCTCTCTCTCTCATACACATTCCTCTGACAAGGCCCCAAAAAAAGACTTATCCACAAGACTGAATAAAATAGGCATAATACTCAAATCTTGCCTGAATTCATCACTGTAAAAGCAGAACAAAAATTCGGAGATCATGATCACTTCTAAAGCCAGCTACTCTTATAAACAATCTTTGAGGCCAACAGCAAAAGAAATACACTAGCCAAAGGTGCGTACAACTATACTCCATTCCACCCTCCAACTCCAACTCCACCATCCAACCTCAACTCCACCCTCCAACTCCACCCTCCAACTCCATCCACACCCACCAACTCCAAATCCACCCTCCAACTCCACCCTCCAACTCCAACTCCACCCTCCAACTCCAACTCCACCTCCAACTCCACCCTCCAACTCCACCCTCCAACTCCACCCTCCAACTCCACCCTCCAACTCCAACTCCACCCTCCAACTCCAACTCCACCCTCCAACTCGACTCTCCAACTCCACCCTCCAAAAAATATTGCTATTCCTTCCTACGTGGCATTTTGCGAGTCCTTTATGGCGATTCCCTGAAAATCACTATTATGGCCTCGCTAAACTGCTTTTACCAACATCTGGCCCATTGTTACTGAAGAGGCTTGGAAAGTTCATATCTCTGCCCTTTGTGATAAACAAGATGATTGCTCAATAAACACAGCTAATATATTATGTGAAACAGTGTTTTTCTTCACACAATGCAAAATTACAAAAAGAATTGAGACAAGGAGGGGGAATTTTGCCTAAGGCCCAGACCGCCTCCCAGGGGCCATATACAAAGAAGACCGGGACTCGTGGAGCAGGCACTTCCAAATCTTGTTTATTTATTGTTTATCCACTAAAACTATCCCAGATACCCGGCATGGCTCAATCCTCCAGCAAATTTACAAGAAGGCCCCCTATGGCACACCAGAATGATAAAGCCTTATTAGATACCAACTCCAAAATATTTGCAGGACTCATCCTGACAGAACTTGAAGAATGGGCTGATATGAAAAACGTGATCCCATATAATCAGACAGGTTTCCACTCAAAAGCTAGCACTTTAGACAATTTGGTATTTCTAAATATGATTGTCTAGAAATGTGTGTGAAGAAACAATTATTATACACATGCTTGATGCACTTTTCAAAAGCTTTTGACTATGTCAACTGCAATTTATTATGAAAAATACTGTGTAGTTGGTATATTTGACAGAAAAAGTAGCAATAAAGAGAAATATGTTCCTAGTGGATCTTAGTGCGCACCTGCAATCAACCAATTCTTATCCACCAAAATTGGCTACCATTTAAGTAGCCTCAATACAACACGCTGATGATCTTGTCCTTATCCATCTAACTGTTTCAGGTCTACAGAGTCTAGTCACTCGTTTTTCTCCACTTTCTATCTTTCACCTTTCTGCACCTCTGCTCTTTTGCGCCTTATTTCTGCCCATTTCCCTTTCTCTCCCTCTGCTCCTTCACTCGTTTTCCCTCGTTTTTTTCCCCTTTCTATCTTTCACCTTTCTGCACCTCTGCTCTTTTGTGCCTTATTTCTGCCCACTTTCCCTTTCTCTCCCTCTGCTCCTTCACTCGTTTTTCACTCGTTTTTTACCCTTTCTATCTTTCACCTTTCTGCTCTTTTCTGCATCTCTGCTCTTCTGTGCCTTATTTCTGCTTATTTTCCCTTTTTTCTTTATCCCTTCTTTCCTCCCTTTACCGTTCCCCGCCGCTGCTGCCCCCGCGGCCCCTCCCCCCCCCAGCACGACCGGCCCAATCCAGCTCCCCTCCCCGCTCCCGCCTCCCAGCTGTCCAGCCCTCCCCGACCCCTACTTAATGGCGGCCACTGCGGGGACAGGCGAGCAAGACCACTGACTCATTGTCAGTCAAATTGCTCTCCCACCCTCGCAGCTCCACCATTAAGTGAGGTGCCCCTGCCCCTGCACTCTTGAGTGTTGGTGATCGAGGCCCTCCTCCACCCGCAGGTTTCCCTGTGCCTCATCCCTGGTGGTCCAGTGGACCTCTGTCTCCTTTCTTTCTTTCTGCTCCTTCACTCGTTTTTCTCCAATTTCTATCTTTCACCTTTCTGCACCTCTGCTCTTTTGCGCCTTATTTCTGCCCATTTCCCTTTCTCTCCCTCTGCTCCTTCACTCGTTTTCACTCATTTTTTTCCCCTTTCTATCTTTCACCTTTCTGCACCTCTGCTCTTTTGTGCCTTATTTCTGCCCACTTTCCCTTTCTCTCCCTCTGCTCCTTCACTCGTTTTCACTCGTTTTTTACCCTTTCTATCTTTCACCTTTCTGCTCTTTTCTGCATCTCTGCTCTTCTGTGCCTTATTTCTGCTTATTTTCCCTTTTTCCTTTATCCCTTCTTTCCTCCCTTTACCGTTCCCCGCCGCTGCTGCCCCCGCGGCCCCTCCCCCCCCAGCACGACCGGCCCAATTCAGCTCCCCTCCCCGCTCCCGCCTCCCAGCTGTCCAGCCCTCCCCGACCCCTACTTAATGGCGGCCACTGCGGGGACAGGCGAGCAAGACCACTGACTCATTGTCAGTCAAATTGCTCTCCCACCCTCGCAGCTCCACCATTAAGTGAGGTGCCCCTGCCCCTGCACTCTTGAGTGTTGGTGATCGAGGCCCTCCTCCACCCGCAGGTTTTCCTGTGCCTCATCCCTGGTGGTCCAGTGGACCTCTGTCTCCTTTCTTGCTTTCTGCTCCTTCACTCGTTTTTCTCCACTTTCTATCTTTCACCTTTCTGCACCTCTGCTCTTTTGCGCCTTATTTCTGCCCATTTCCCTTTCTCTCCCTCTGCTCCTTCACTCGTTTTCACTCATTTTTTTCCCCTTTCTATCTTTCACCTTTCTGCACCTCTGCTCTTTTGTGCCTTATTTCTGCCCACTTTCCCTTTCTCTCCCTCTGCTCCTTCACTCGTTTTCACTCGTTTTTTACCCTTTCTATCTTTCACCTTTCTGCTCTTTTCTGCATCTCTGCTCTTCTGTGCCTTATTTCTGCTTATTTTCCCTTTTTCCTTTATCCCTTCTTTCCTCCCTTTACCGTTCCCCGCCGCTGCTGCCCCCGCGGCCCCTCCCCCCCCCAGCACGACCGGCCCAATCCAGCTCCCCTCCCCTCTCCCGCCTCCCAGCTGTCCAGCCCTCCCCGACCCCTACTTAATGGCGGCCACTGCGGGGACAGGCGAGCAAGACCACTGACTCATTGTCAGTCAAATTGCTCTCCCACCCTCGCAGCTCCACCATTAAGTGAGGTGCCCCTGCCCCTGCACTCTTGAGTGTTGGTGATCGAGGCCCTCCTCCACCCGCAGGTTTCCCTGTGCCTCATCCCTGGTGGTCCAGTGGACCTCTGTCTCCTTTCTTTCTTTCTGCTCCTTCACTCGTTTTTCTCCACTTTCTATCTTTCACCTTTCTGCACCTCTGCTCTTTTGCGCCTTATTTCTGCCCATTTCCCTTTCTCTCCCTCTGCTCCTTCACTCGTTTTCACTCATTTTTTTCCCCTTTCTATCTTTCACCTTTCTGCACCTCTGCTCTTTTGTGCCTTATTTCTGCCCACTTTCCCTTTCTCTCCCTCTGCTCCTTCACTCGTTTTCACTCGTTTTTTACCCTTTCTATCTTTCACCTTTCTGCTCTTTTCTGCATCTCTGCTCTTCTGTGCCTTATTTCTGCTTATTTTCCCTTTTTCCTTTATCCCTTCTTTCCTCCCTTTACCGTTCCCCGCCGCTGCTGCCCCCTGCGGCCCCTCCCCCCCAGCACGACCGGCCCAATCCAGCTCCCCTCCCCGCTCCCGCCTCCCAGCTGTCCAGCCCTCCCCGACCCCTACTTAATGGCGGCCACTGCGGGGACAGGCGAGCAAGACCACTGACTCATTGTCAGTCAAATTGCTCTCCCACCCTCGCAGCTCCACCATTAAGTGAGGTGCCCCTGCCCCTGCACTCTTGAGTGTTGGTGATCGAGGCCCTCCTCCACCCGCAGGTTTCCCTGTGCCTCATCCCTGGTGGTCCAGTGGACCTCTGTCTCCTTTCTTTCTGCTCCTTCACTCGTTTTTCTCCACTTTCTATCTTTCACCTTTCTGCACCTCTGCTCTTTTGCGCCTTATTTCTGCCCATTTCCCTTTCTCTCCCTCTGCTCCTTCACTCGTTTTCACTCATTTTTTTCCCCTTTCTATCTTTCACCTTTCTGCACCTCTGCTCTTTTGTGCCTTATTTCTGCCCACTTTCCCTTTCTCTCCCTCTGCTCCTTCACTCGTTTTCACTCGTTTTTTACCCTTTCTATCTTTCACCTTTCTGCTCTTTTCTGCATCTCTGCTCTTCTGTGCCTTATTTCTGCTTATTTTCCCTTTTTCCTTTATCCCTTCTTTCCTCCCTTTACCGTTCCCCGCCGCTGCTGCCCCCGCGGCCCCTCCCCCCCCCAGCACGACCGGCCCAATCCAGCTCCCCTCCCCGCTCCCGCCTCCCAGCTGTCCAGCCCTCCCCGAACCCTACTTAATGGCGGCCACCGAAGGCGCGTCAAAGGCAATCACTTCTGCGCCCGTCTGCGACCCGTCCGCGACCAGCACCAGGAACCCTGGACCTCCGCCCCGCCAACGCTACAACCCAGCAGCACTCCACGCACTCAACCCAGGCTGCAACAACAACTGCAAGCTAGCATCACCAGCCGACACCCATGGACCCTTCAGCTGTCACCGCTGCCGGCACACCTGCAGCACCTCCAAGAACACGGATCCAGCACAACCCGCCCACAAGAACACAACCGAACCGAAGACCCTGCAATGCATCCTCCTCAACGTCCGATCCCTCCACAAACACGCCACAGAAATCTGGGACCTCCTCGACAGCACAACCCCAGACGTAGCATTCTTCACCGAAACCTGGACCAACACCACCTCGGGACCGGACATCGCCATCGCCATCCCCCAAGGATACAAGATCTCCAGGAAGGACCGCCCCATCCACCCAGGAGGAGGAATCGCCATCGTCCACAAATCCAGCCTCCGCCTGAGCACACTCCCTGACGAGTCCATAGAACTGATGGAACACCTTCACTTCAAGATACTGGCCAGCCCCACCGCAGCCCTCCGAGGAACCCTCATCTACCGACCCCCTGGACCCTGCGGACCCTTCGCCAACTCCATCACGGACATTATCTCCCCGCAGGCCATCGCATCCACCAACTACACCCTGCTGGGAGACCTCAACTTCCACCTCGACAATCAACTGGACCCCAACACCGCATCCCTCCTGGACAACCTCCACAACATTGGACTCCGCCAGATCGTGACCGAGCCCACGCACTCAGCAGGACACACCCTCGACCCCCTCTTCACTACAGGAAACTCCATCACCTTCAGCCACACCGCCGAACTCCCATGGACCGACCATCGTTGCGTCCACTTCACCTTCAGAACACCCACCATCCACAGACACCAGCACCTGCTTCCACAAAGAAACTGGACCAAAATCACCGATGACCAGCTCACCTCCTCACTCAACAACTCCACCCCAACCATCGCGGAAAACAACGACCCCAACACCGCAGCCCGAACCCTGCATAGATGGATCTCGGACAGCACCAACACCATAGCCCCCCTCAAGAAAAACAACAATACCAGTGCCAAGAAAGCCAGATGGTTTACCACCGAACTTCGAGAGTCCAGGCGCACATGCCGCCGCCTCGAAAAGGCCTGGAGAAACACCAAATCCACAGAAGCCCACAACAACTTCAGAGCCGCCACCAACACCCACCATCAACTCATCAGAGAAACGAGGAAAAAAGCGATTGAAGACAGAATCTCCACCCACGCACACAACAGCAAGGAACTCTTCAGCATCATCAAGGAGTTCGCCCAACCCACCAGCGAGTCTACCGACATCCCTCCCTCACAAGACCTCTGCGACAAACTCAGCATCTTTTTCCACCACAAAATCAAGAGCATCTACGACAACTTCGACGAAGACAACCAACACACTGAACCCTCACCAACCAACCCCGACACCCGGAAACCAGCGATTGATGACTGGACAGCCCTCACAACCGAAGACACACTGAAGACAATGAAGTCAATCCCCTCAGGGGCCCCCACGGACCCCTGCCCCCACCACATCTTCAACAGAGCCGCCAACACCATCGCACCCATGCTCCGCCAAACCATCAACCGCTCCCTGGCGACCGCCTCATTCCCCGACGACTGGAAACACGCCGAGGTCAACCCCCTCCTAAAGAAACCCTCAGTGGACCCCACCGACCTCAAAAACTACAGACCCATCTCCCTGCTCCCGTTCCCAGCGAAAGTCATCGAGAAAGCCATCAACAGCCAACTCGCCACATTCATTGAAGAACACAACATCCTCGACTCCTCCCAATCCGGCTTCAGAAAAAACCACAGTACGGAAACCGCCCTCCTTGCCGCAACAGACGACATCCGCACCTTACTGGACAAAGGAGAAACAGTAGCCCTCATCCTCCTCGACCTATCAGCGGCGTTCGACACAGTCTCCCACCGCACCCTAATACGCAGACTCTACGATGCAGGAATCCAGGACAAGGCCCTCGACTGGATCTGCTCCTTCCTCTCCAGCAGGACGCAGCGGGTCAGACTCCCCCCTTTCCTCTCGGACCCCACACCTATCACCTGCGGAGTCCCCCAGGGCTCCTCCCTCAGCCCGACGCTCTTCAACGTCTACATGGCTCCACTTGCCCCCATCGTCAGAACCTACGGACTCAACATCGTGTCATATGCAGACGACACTCAGCTCATCCTCTCCCTATCCAACGAGCCCAACACCGCCAGACGCAACTTTCGAGAAGGCATGGAAGCCGTCGCCAAATGGATGAAAAACAGCTGCCTACAACTAAACACCAACAAAACAGAAGTACTCATCATGGGCCCAAACCCCGACGCCTGGAGTGACACCTGGTGGCCCACCGCCCTCGGAAACCCGCCAACCCCCACAGACCACGCACGCAACCTGGGAATCATCCTGGACTCCGAGCTCAAAATGGACCGCCAGATCAACTCTGTCTCATCTTCCTGCTTCCACACCCTCCGCCTCCTTCGTAAGACCTTCAAATGGATCCCCCTCGAACACCGAAAGACAGTCACTCACGCCCTGGTCACCAGCAGACTCGACTACGGCAACGCACTCTACGCCGGAATAAACAAAAACCTCATCCGCAAGCTACAGAACATCCAGAACGCCGCCGCAAGACTGGTCCTCAACCTGCCAAAACACTGCCACATCTCCCAGCACCTGCGCACACTCCACTGGCTCCCCGTCGAGGCGAGAATCACCTTTAAGATGCTCACCCACGCACACAAGGCCCTCCACGGCACCGGACCAGCATACCTGAACAGCCAACTCAAATTCCACGCACCCCAAAGGACCCTACGATTAGCCCAGCTTTCCTACGCTGTGGTCCCCCGCACCAGAAAGACCAGATCGGGAGGCCGCTCCTTCTCCTTCCTCGCGGCCAAGGCATGGAACACCCTTCCGCTCCACCTCAGACAGACAACATCGCTCCCCATCTTCGCAAGAAACCTCAAAACCTGGCTCTTCGACAGACCCCCTCCTTGATGGAATGGAACCTGCACCCCCCCAACTCCCCCCCACCCCTAGCGCCTTGAGACCCTTACGGGTGAGTAGTCGCGCTTTAACAAACTCCTGATTGATTGATTGATATTGAATCAACTAAACATCTATTGCACTGAGAATGAAATGGCAATTAATTTTGCAAAAACATGGATAGTGATCTTCGGTAGGAAACTAAACAAGAAAGGCAGCTGGTCAGCGGGGAAAAAACAATTCCATGAGCCACGTCATAAACATATGGCATAAAAATATTTCCGTGTGTGGCAAAAAGATCGGTAGTCACACAACTTACATCAGAGTACACTAAAACCAAGAACTACTTCCCTAATCTCTGCTTTCCAGCAAATGCATCGTAAATTACAATGCCTGACCTTCCAGCCTTTACTTACCACAATACACGCCAAGCTTATACCAACTCTCTGCTATAGCATGGAAGACTTCCCGGGAAATTTGGGCCTTATCTTAACACAGCAAAAAATAAGGTCTTTAGACTTTTATTTCAGCCTCCCCAAAGTACCTCTGCCTCTCAGATCTGACTAGAATTCGGGCTAATAAATTAAAAACAAGAACAAACAGTTGCACTGATCAAATAACAAGATCTTCCAATGTAAATATACTAGAGCCTCGATATGGAATGAAATTCAAAACAACAAGCTCCAAAATTCAAACAACTGGGCCCAATCTCTCAATACAGCATTAACAACGCTGAAGGTAAAATAGCAATGGAACATGGCACTTTCACACGACTTCTTTAAAAAAGTAATCAGCAAGCAAACTACGGGACATATTATCAAGAAAGGGCGGCTCATTATCACCGCTTTTATCGGCATGAAACTGCCGCTAAAGCGGTGATAATTGGCTTGATAATATGCCCTTGTGAATTCCCATAGAAGCCCAGGTTAACACCAGAACCTGGGCTTCTATGGGAATTCACAAGGGCATATTATCAAGCCCATTATCGCCGCTTTAGGGGCAGTTTTATGCCGATAAAAGCGGCGATAATGTACCACCCTTTCTTGATAATATGGCCCAAGAGGTTATCATGGCTCGAAGAAAAAGAAGATTTCAGAAAAAGATAGCTTGCTAGGACAATAATCGTCACATACAGGGAGCCACACACCCAGAAATATGTTACTCAGAATTCGCTGAAAAAGAACAAATTTAAAATTTGCTGAGAAAGACCAAATTTAAACAGGCCAAGGTGGCCCTCCTATACTTATAAATGGCCCAGGATTCACGGACGTTATTTTGTATTATACGTTTTTTAAGATTGGCAGTCAAAATAAGAGAGACAAGAGAGATCTGTTGAATGATGTCCTCGAGATTTATGTGATCAACACAGTAGGGAAGGGGGGGCAGCGACTAGATTGTAAATAGATGAAATAGCTAACTAGTTTGGAATGATGAATGTATATACATGATACTGTTTCCTATCCGGTTTCCCTTACAAGAGATTTTAGAGAGTGGATGAAGGTCCCCCCCAGATACAAGATATAAGTGAGTAAAAACAAGAGGTGGAGACCGATAATATTAGGATGTAAATAGAATAACTCGTGCAACTGTTGGGAATGAAGATTGTATATACATGATATTATCTTTTAACCTGTACTTTCATGGTGTTTGCAAATGCCGAATAAAGTTTCTCTTTGATGTTACTCAGTCATTTTTATAAAAATAAGCTACTGCAGTTACTTTTTGGTTTATGCCAAACTCTAGCATATATCCCCAAATGGCAACCGTAGCCTTTGAACACAAAGTGCAGATTTTGATCACTATCTGAAGAAATCTTAACTCACATGTTATCAATCTGCCCTATCTTTTTACCGGAAAGAACAATTTTATTGAAAAGATTTTTGAGATGTATGGTATTAGATCATGTCAGCATGCTTTACTATTTTGAATGAAAGGGGAATCACCACAAATATAGCTGCTTTCATAAAGTTTTATCTCAAAGCAGAACACCTATGGACCGCAAAAAGTCTTATGATGTAACAGAAGGATGGCTTCTCAGTGATTTATTTCAATATCGCTCTACATGAACTCCAGTGGTTCTAAAGGAAATTGTTGAAATTTGAGTTCTAACATAGTAGTTCACTTTTTAACATTATTTACCCGTGCAATATTTTATGGTTTTTATTAACTGAATAAAATTACCTTTCACAGTTGTTGCTGGAAAATTAGAGATAGGGCTGGTAAGAGGGGAGCAAGAGGATGCAGCCTTGGGGTTAAGTAGAGGAAGGTATGAGTAGAAAAGACAGTGGAAAGAGGACCAGGAAGAGGAGACAAAAAATCCCACACATGCACCAGAATGCAATATCTGAATTGAAGGGTACACCAACCAATCAAAACACTGTGAAACACAAATGCCCATGGGACAAAAAAGCTTTTTAATGAGGAAGGGATTAACACAAAGCCTGGTCTAAGTATACCTAGTGTATTGGTAATAAGACTTGACAGCTTAAGCTGTCAGTAACCAATACCTAAAGATGAGACAATGTTGGTTTGATTGTCCTGCAAACTATTTTGCCTTGGGAATTTTTATACAAATATTTTTATTATCAACAAAGTCTCACTAAACTCGGAGATACCATAATGGTTAAATAATGTTGATGCATAGCTAATGCTGTCATTCCATGGGATAATCAGAAATGAGGCCTTTAACATGTCATTTAGGTCAAAGTCACGAACAAAAGTTGGCATCATTATCCATTAAATCTTATTTCGTCTTGTTCTGATAGTTTGCAGTGTGTTGCTGTCGACGACGCTTCTGGTAAATGGTCAACCTTTACACTTCTGCTTTGTGTCTCCTTTACTTTGCATTTCATAATCTTTGCAGGAAGATTGCATTCTTGGTCTTGGGGATCCAGGTGAAAATGCTAATGTTTCAACTATTCTTTAGAATTTCAGACACATTTAACAGCATTTCTGACCTTTCTAAAGCATTCACAAGGCTGCGGGCTTACAATGTGCTGTGCAAATCAGGACATGCAAAGTAGATTTGATTTTTCGCTTTAGGGAAATTGTCTTCTACACAACTTCAATTGACTCTCCATCACATTGCATTGAACTGAAAATACATTAATGACCCCCAGATTCGTGCTTCATGCATGTCCAAACTCCCAAGACACAGGGACTTATTTACAAGCCCTTTGCTCCGCCGCTGCATCATTATTTCCCATATTAAAAGTGACGCACCGGCTGCTCGAGGGACTTGTAAGTTAGCTGACAAAACGGAGACTACCAGTCAATTGACATAAACCAATAAGAGACTCAGATAGAAGGAAGACACAGAGCAACACAGATTCAGCCACACTAGGTCGAGAAAAATCCCATCAGCCCACCCTGCTGGGGGAGCATCGTCATCTGGGAACTGGAAACAAGAAATCTATGCAGTCCACCCCTTGTTAGGGGGACTTTACTGGACTAGATTCAAAACCAGTGATTGGCCCAGCCAAGTATGATCTCAAAAGTGGTACTGATAATTTGCAGTGCAAATTAAATGTGAAGGTTTAAAATGGCTACCAGGACAAAAAATATGTTTAATGGAGATTGTCCTAGTGTCAAGATTAAATACATAACCTGATAGTTTGAGAGAATACCTATCTTATAGCAATAGGGGAAAGGTCAACATGTTTCAGCCGTATAGGTAACAATGCCCGGCTTTCGTCAGGACCCAGAAGATTAAACGCTACTGCAAAAATAATACAATAAGTGTGTAAAAAGACAAGAACATTACTTCAATCAGAAACTTGTTTACTAGTGGTGGTCAACCACCCTAACAGAACCTGACATGCACAGATGTGCAAAGGTTTCCGAGTTAGTGCTAATACAGTTTCTTTCCTGTAATTATAAATATAAAAATATTAAGTGTTGCATTCTGGTGTACTTCGATCATTGATTGATTGATTGATCTGAGACACTGTATAGTTATGTTACTGTCATCAGAGTAATTATCTCTTAACAGTGGTATATGCACTGTAAGTGGCTCAGCATATAGTATGCCTAATAAGCTATCTTAAGTCAAATAAAGTGTACTCACCCATCTTTGTGTGGGAGTACGCCTCACCTCACCCGGCAACTGCTCGGTAAATGAGGCCCCACTCTGTTCATGGATATAGAAGAACACATATGAATGTATATCCCTATGTGTTCCTTTACCTACATCATCAAATATTTCAACATTTTAAACCTTATTGTAAATGAGATTTGACAATAGACCAAAAGCTCCTAAATGCAGGGCCAGAAATCAATGTTTTGGGAAAAACTCATTAATATGAATAAAAGGATAGCTAAACAGAGACGTATAGGTCTATTTTAGAAAAGTACCTGTAGCTATATTGCAAAAAAGCTTGTTTAATTGAGCAGAAAATACTGTAACCCTCACTGCTTCACAAGAAGAAGCCCCTGTTCTGAATGACAGTTTTAGAAAGAAATCCCTAAAAGAATATAGGAGGGAACTCAGACAATCGGTTGCAGTTGCCACCCGACTCACCTGTCCGTCTGAACCCCAGGCGTGAACCAAGTCGAAGGGGAGGTACCTAAACGTCAGGGTGAGTCTCTTTTTATAGCTCTTCCAATTGGATAATTAGGATCACTTGACTTAATGACTCATTCCCGCGCTCACCTCGCGCTTCCGCATACCTAACCATCAGAGCCACTACCTCTGGTAGTGGTGCAGGCTGGGAGCATGATCGGTGTCTTCTGATAGCATATTACTCCTCTGCGCATGCATGCAAGCCATATGGAATCTCCGAACAGTGTCTCACTCCAACGCGCATGCGCACAAGTAGGAGCGTTTCTCCATTCTGTCGCGCATGATCAGCGATTGTGAAACAAACACGCGCAGTCCCCCAACTTTATGAGGATTGTCAAAGGACCGACAGGCATCAATAGCTCAGTGCAAAGGAGACAGAATATCCCCCTTTCCCTTAACACCATGAAACCATGATTTCGGCAAGAAAAACGGACTAACAGCTTACTGGAAGCCATTATAAGTCCCAGAGTAAAACCACTCATGATTGTGGAATCGTGTCAGCCCTTTACTCATAACTGTGGAATCGTGTCAGTGCACTGCTGAATACCCTTTAGAGACAAGAAGTGATGTAAATGGGAGAAAGAATACAGAAAAATCATTTTAATAGATCCCTGATTCAATTAACACGCCACACTTATTGTCATTGTTACAAAAACAATTACTTATCGATAAATGTAATGGTGTTATATACATGAGCTCACAGTGTCAAGTCATTTCTAACTAATAACGTGTGAGCAAGTACTAGTGTTTGCGTTGCCGATGTAGTCAGAAGAGGAAAATCGCTGTGTTATCGATTACTCCCTGACAACTGGCACGCTAGTAGAGACTAAAAACAGTAGGAAACCCACTCCACATTTTGGTACGTCCCTAATATTTTAGGGGAGGTAACTTAGAGTCAAAGTATTTATTGGCTGTGATACTCAATACCCCAATAGCCAAAAATAGGATGGACTAGAATGGCAAAATGCCACACTACAGGTGGTTGTAATAAATCCAGAGGGTGTCTCTATGTACAAGTTGCAATTAAACAGACACACTCTCTGGGATGAAAATGTCTTGTTAGTGTGGTTACTACAGAGACCATTGATGAATATCGAGACAACCTCCTGAGCACCAAGTGTTCTCCTATTGTGCACACAGGCTAAAGACCTTGTTATAAAGAGACCCAAGGTATCTCATCATTGAGACCCTTGCTGTCACATTTCAATTTATTAATCTATTTCTGTTCTTTAATGAAGAGAAATCTCGAGATGTCGCTTATATGTGATGGAACAAATGGACTGTCCAGCACAAGCCACTGCATATCTTCTGCCTTGTGTTTAAGAGTGAGGAAGTGATTCGTGAGACGAGTTGATTGTTTGTTGCAACGAATGGTGCTCTTATGTTCGCTGATTCTTAATGTAAT
Organism: Lissotriton helveticus; assembly: GCF_964261635.1. Lineage (NCBI taxonomy): Eukaryota > Metazoa > Chordata > Amphibia > Caudata > Salamandridae > Lissotriton > Lissotriton helveticus. The sequence continues at coordinate 2,115,496,758 of NC_136059.1, forward strand.
TTTGCATGTGGTGTAGCCAATATATCTCAGCGAACAAGGACAAGTAATCATATAAATGACTCTGTCCGAGTTGCAATTAGTATGATTCTTCAAACTCCAAGGATTCCTTGTGCCAATGTCCACATATTCTGTCTTTCGAGTTTGTGGACAAACGCTACAGGATCAGCAAGGGTGGTGACCGCGGACCATAGGAAGGTTCCACAATGTGTTTGTCTTTATCTTAGGCCTAGTGTGCACACGGCTATCTCGCAGACTAAGACCCTTTTTGAAAGAGAACAAGGGAGGAGGGATGTTCTCAGCAGTAAGCATGGGCTGAAAATTCGTTCCGCTCCCGGAATTTGCGGATTTTCCACGATTTCGCGATCTGAGAATCTCGTGAAATCGCGGTAAAACCCGCGAATCAGCGGGGACACATTTTCAGCCAAGCACTTACAGGGTTACAGCAGCAGGTGCAAAAGTTGAAGCTAATTTTTTGTAACCTTTTACAAAAGGGTTACAAAGAAATTAACTTCAACTTGGGCACCTGCTGCTGTAGGCCTGTAAGTGCTTCCTGGCGCCTCGTTGCCTACTTGCAACTATTCTCTGACCCTGCTCCGACCCTTGAAGCAGGGTCAGAGGATAGTTACAAGTAGGCAATGAGGCGCCTGTCACGAAAATTAAACCTCAACATGAAGCACTGACAGATATAAAAACAAGCCTTTGCAATGCAATAGGTCTGGCATTAGGAAAGTTTGAGCTATTGGTCTAGTAAATGACATTTTTTTTATTTATGTGTTGGTTTTGAAAATAGCTAAATTAATAGCTTTGTCATTTTTAATGCCAATAGTTATAACTTTCGCAAATGTGACACCTATAGCATTTGTAATGAAACATGATTCGTATTTACGTGACTTAGCTGTATTGATATTACAAATGACAATGGCTTTTAATTTTTTTAAATAATTAATACTTAAATAAAAGTGATTTTAATTTATAATGGCAATAGCTTAAACTTTTGTAAATAACTTTTGTGAAGATTATGTTCAGTGTATTTTATTGTGACGAAAATCCAAGAACAGAAGTGAAATATTAACATCTTTTTGCGACATTTGTAATAAAGTTTGAAACATTGAGAGAACATATTTGAACCAGTTGTTGTTGAATGGTTGTGCAGATTGATGCTGGGATGGCACTGAGTGGTGCTGTGGTGGTGCTGAGTGGTGCTGTGGTGATGCTGAGTGGTGCTGTGGTGGTGCTGAGTGATACTGGGATGGTGCTGAGTGATGCTGGGGTGGTGCTGAGTGGTGCTGTGGTGGTGCTGAGTGATGCTGTGGTGGTGCTGAGTGGTGCTTTGGTGGTGCTGAGTGATAATGTGGTGGTGCTGAGTGATGCTGTGGTGGTGCTGAGTGATGCTGTGGTGGCGCTGAGTGGTGCTGTGGTGGTGCTGATTGGTGCTGTGGTGGTGCTGAGTGATGCTGTGGTGGTGCTGAGTGATGCTGTGGTGGTGCTAAGTGGTGCTTTGGTGGTGCTGAGTGATAATGTGGTGGTGCTGAGTGATGCTGTGGTGGTGCTGAGTGATGCTGTGGTGGCGCTGAGTGGTGCTGTGGTGGTGCTGATTGGTGCTGTGGTGGTGCTGAGTGATGCTGTGGTGGTGCTGAGTGATGCTGTGGTGGTGCTGAGTGATGCTGTGGTGGTGCTGAGTGGTGCTGTGGTGGTGCTGAGTGATAATGTGGTGGTGCTGAGTGATGCTGTGGTGGCGCTGAGTGATGCTGTGGTAGCGCTGAGTGGTTCTGTGGTGGTGCTGAGTGCTGCTGTGGTGGTGCTGAGTGATGCTGTGGTGTTGCTGAGTGGTGCTGTGGTGGTGCTGAGTGATGCTGTGGTGGTGCTGAGTGATGCTGTGGTGGTGTTGAGTGGTGCTGTGGTGGTGCTGAGTGATGCTGTGGTGGTGCTGAGTGGTGCTGTGGTGGTGCTGAGTGATGCTGTGGTGGTGCTGAGTGGTGCTGTGGTGGTGCTGAGTGATAATGTGGTGGTGCTGAGTGATGCTGGGGTAGCGCTGAGTGATGATGTGGTGATGCAGAGGGCAGAAAGGAACAAAAAGCAGTCTAACAAAGGGCAGAAGGGCAGAAAAACAAGGGGAAAACGAGTCTAACGGAGGGCAGAAGGGCACAAAAACCAGTCTAACAGAGGAGAGAAGGGCAGAAAAACAAGGGAAAAACTAGTCTAACAGAGGGCAGAAAGGCACAAAAAACGAGTCTAACGGGAGAGAAAGGCACAAAAACGAGTCTAACAGAGGGCAGAAGGGCACAAAAACGAGTCTAGCAGAGGGCAGAAGGGCACAAAAACAAGGGAATAACAGAGGGCAGAAGGGCACAAAAAATGAGTCTAACAGGGGGCAGAATGAGTCTCGCCCTGCGTGTTTGTCCACGAAGATGCCACCTTTTTGTGCAATACCTCTACTCAACTGGAGTACTTTCTACTGTCTAATCAGTAAGTGCTCCCTTGTTGGCTAAATGTATAGGGGCAGATTTACAATAACTGGCGCATCCCCAGGGATGCGCCAGTTATTGTGCGCCGCAGCTCCGCCACCCATGGTGTGCCGCATTTACAATGCGGCGCACCATGTGGCAAAAACAGCACAGATGCGTCACGCATCTGTGCCGTAAAAGCAGCGCATTGCTGGAGCTGCATCATGCTTGCGACGCAGCTCTAGCAATGCTCTGGGGGGCCTTATCTCCCCAATGCTGCATCAAGCCTAGCACCTGCTTCAAGCAGGCGCAGGGTTTTGACGCAGCATTGGCCTAAAAGTGACTGAGTGAAATCTTGTAGATTTCACTCAGCCACTTTTAGGAGGCGTTCCTGCACAGGAACGCCCTCCCCTGTGCCGGAACGCCTCCTGATGGCGCAGGGCTTTACAACGTGACGCATCTCTCAGATACGTCACCTTGTTAATACCCAGCACCATGGCGCATCTTTTGCTGCAGCTGCGTCACAAAAGGTCTCGGTAGAGGGTGGCAGTGGTGAACCAGAGGGTGGCAGTGATGAACCAGAGGGTGACAGTGACGAACCAGAGGGTGGCAGGGGTGAACCAGAGGGTGACAGTGCTGAACCAGAGGGTGGCAGTGCTGAACCAGAAGGTGGCAGGGGTGAACCAGAGGTTGGGAGGGGTGAACCAGAGGGTGGCAGTGATGAACCAGATGGTGGCAGGGGTGAACCAGAGGGTGGCAGTGGTGAACCAGAGGGTGGCATGGGTGAACCAGAGGGTGGCAGTGGTGAACCAGAGAGTGGCAGTGGTGAACCAGAGGGTGGCAGTGCTGAACCAGAGGGTGGCAGTGGTTAACTAGAGGGTGGCAGTGGTGAACCAGAGGTGCTGTGATGAACCAGAGGGTGGCAGTCGTGAACCAGAGGGTGGCAGTGGTGAACCACAGGGTGACAGTGCTGAACCAGAGGGTGGCAGGGGTGAACCAGAGGGTGCTGTGATGAACCAGAGGGTGGCAGTGGTGAACCAGAGGGTGGCAGTGGTGAACCAGAGGGTGGCAGGGGTGAACCAGAGGGTGGCAGTGGTGAACCAGAGGGTGGCAGTGCTGAACCAGAGGGTGACAGTGGTTAACCAGAGGGTGGCAGTGGTGAACCAGAGGTGCTGTGATGAACCAGAGGGTGGCAGTCGTGAACAAGAGGGTGGCAGTGATGAACCAGAGGGTGACAGTGCTGAACCAGAGGGTGGTAGGGGTGAACCAGAGAGCGGCAGTGCTGAACCAGAGGGTGGCAGGGGTGAACCAGAGGGTGGCAGGGGTGAACCAGAGGGTGGCAGTGGTGAACCAGAGGGTGGCAGTGATGAACCAGAGGGTGGCAGTGGTGAACCAGAGGGTGCTGTGCCCATACACGACCGCATGGGTAACTTCGTCATGCAAGCGGCCCGCGAACACGCAAAAAGCCCCGGCAACACGCAAAAAAACCCGCGAACACGCAAAAAAAACACGAACACGCAAAAAACCAAAAATCCGCAAATTCGCACAAATTCGCGGATTTTGCGGATTGCAAATTCGATTTCACAAATTTCGCCCATACTTACTCAGCTGCCACATTTAAAATCCTACAATGTCTCCGTACCGTCTTCTGTACCTGATTGGATAGTGTTCACAAAGGTAAGTCTCTTCAGAAGTTCTTTTTCGACACAAGCATCTAATAGGGCCTCGCGATTGTTGTTGGCGGCCCGTGTCGTAACAGATGTTTCGGGTGGTCACAGTCTCTTAGTTGTACAGACAGTGTTTTGGCATGTTTGTCAAAGAGTGGTCTCGCAGAACAATTCCTCCGTAAGCGTAAGAATTGCCCCACGGGCAAATTCTCACGTAAGGCTTTAGGATGGTGACTGCCAAATGTCAACAGTGAATTTCTTGCCATGGGTTTTTTATATAGCTCGCATTCCAATTTCCCATTCTCTGTGAAAATTAGGATGTCCAGAAATGGTAATCGGACCTGGCTAAACTCTACTGTCAACTTGAGGAACCTGTTCTGATTATTAAGCCACCCATGGAAACCTCGAATCTCAGTAGTAGAACCTCGCCATACCAAAAAGATGTCATCTATGTTTCTCTTCCACAGCACCACTTGATGGAAATAAGGGTTGTAGTGGTTGAGAACATGCTCTTGTTCAAAAAGATGAACGTATAGGTTGGCGAGGCTGGGTGCAAAAATGCTGCTCCTTCATTTCTACGGGGAAGGCAGGGGAAGACCTTCCCCTGCCTCCCCCCACCGTCTCGCCCGCGTCATCAATGACGTTTTCTCCTCCGACGCGCAGGAAAGCCATTTGTTTCCTGCGTGTCGGAGGAGAAACAGGTAATTTTGGGGGATGGGGCGGGGGGGATTTACACTAAAGAGGCATCGGGGGAAAGGAAAGGGTTTTCCTTTCCCTCTATGCCTCTTTAGAGCATTCCTGCTGCACGATCGTGGGATCGTGCAGCAGAAATGCCCACTAGACACCAGGGATTTTTTTTTTCAATTTTCGCAAAGTTTGTCGTTTTTGATGGACGCCCACTTTTTTGTTTTTGTTTTGGGGGCCATGCTTTTCGCTTTGTTTGTCCCCCTTGGGGGGGGGCAAAATAAAAGTTGTAATAATTTATTTGACACACTGTGTCAATTGTGTAAATGTAGTGGGGAGTGTACCCTTGGGCAAAGGTCACTACCTTTTTGGCACAAATATTTTGCCTTGCTATTTTGGTATGCCCATGATGTTAGGTTGTAGCTAACTGCAGCACCCCAGTTCAGACATGGCCATATGCAAACTAGTCTCACCCTATGCCTCATGGGAGCAGTCTATCCCGAACTGCCAAGCCATATCTTACCTGGCCCGGAAACAACCATAATGGGACTGGTTACTGGCTAATCAGCCGTTATCAGCCAGGTTAGCTTGAGTCTAGTGGCAAAGTGAGCAAGGGACCCACGTCTGCCAACTTAGGGCAATCAAAGCGCAAAGGGTCAGTCTGATTTGCATTTGGCCATGTCTGAACTGGGTTGGTGAATTGAGCTAAATAATGATGATGGATTAAACCAAGATCAGTTGACTGGGGGTGAGTTTTAGATTTGCTCAAGGGCTCCATCCATCATCCCCCTTTTGGTATCGCCTACAGGACAGTTTTGCTGGGGGGTTTTATGGGTCACTAGGGCACCAGGGTTTATTTTTATGTTGGGGATCCGCCCCTTGGACATGGGTCGTTCCCCCTTCATGGGAGGATGATTGTGGCCTTTACTGCCTCTTTGAGTGGTAGAGTAGCAGTATGTGTTAAGTCCCATCTGTCCCCAAGGGGGGCAAAGCCACTAGACAACAGAGTTTTTTTAATTTTTGTTTTGTTGGGGATGGCCTCTCGGGCAGGGGTTGCTCCCCTTTTGATTTTATACTGTTAGGCCCACCTACCCCTTAGCTTGGCAGGTGGACTGGTGCATTTTTTGAATATGTGATTCTAATTTTTTTTTCTTCTTTTTTAATCTAGTGTAAAGCTTTTGCTTCCTGTTTGCGGTTTCGACAGTGGTTGTTCTGCAGTTTTGTGTAGTTGCTTTTTTTAGGTAAGAAAAATATTTTTGTTGTATGTACTCTAAATGAGTAATATTGCAATGTATGAAATGTTGTTTTGTGTAAGTGGTGTCATAGTGGCATTTAGTTTTGTTTTGCGCATGAAAATCTTTGTGATGTGTTTTGCATTGTCTTATGTGTATTTTTGTTTTCTCTATCTTTTTTAGTGGGATATTGTTGATCCATACTGTGTCTGTGCAGAGTACGTGGTGGTGAGTTTAGATGCTTCTGGCAAGTGAGTGGTTTTGTTTTGCAGTGTATAGGTATTTTTGATAAAGGTGAATTTTGTTCATTGCTTATTTTACATAGTGATTGTTGTTGTTGACTTGTGTGACAAGGTACTTTTATTTGTAATCATTATGGCTAGCAGTAGAGTGACTGCTTAGCAGGTGGTTGGTATGCTTCTTGAGTCTTCCTCTTAGCAGGATTATGACACTGACAGTGCGTCTGAAGGAGAGGAGGGAGGGGAAGATTCTGGCAGGTGAGTTTTCTCTTCACATGGAATCATCGTATGATGAAGGTACTCTCAGTGCAGATGAAGGGCCTGTTTTAGAGGAGGCCACTGCTGTGCCGATGGTGCAAGAGGCATCTGGATTGCAGCCTGAGGCTGCTAGTCTTCCTACTGGAAGTGTTGGACTCTGGGTTGATCCTAACATGGTGCAGCCGGTGTTGCCTGCCTTTAGCGGTGATGTAGGGTGTAGAGTGGATTGTGAAAACCTTTTGCCTATACAGTATTTTCAGTTGTTTACGGATGATGTGTTTTTGGGTGAGTTTGTTGAGCAGACTAATTTGCATGCTGAACAGTTTTTGAGGGTCAACAGTGACAAACTTAGGCCCCACTCTAGAGCTACCCGGGGGACTCCCACAAATCTGGAAGAGCTGAAGAAGTTTTTGGGTTTGACTTTATTGATGGGTTTGTTAAAGAAGCCGAACCATCTACCAGTCCCTTGATGGCAACAGCCATATTTCCAGCTGTTATGACCCGTGATCGGTATTAACTTTTGCTACGCATGTTGCAATTTGTGGATAATACTTCGGCGTTGCCACGTAGTCACCCTGATGTGTGACCGTCTTTTTAAGATTCGGCCTGTTCTTGATCACTTTGTTGATCGATTTTCAGAGATTTACATTCCAGGGAATGAAATATCTATTGATGAGTCTTTGGTTTTGTTCAAGGGTTGTTTGGTTTTTAGGCAGTACATCCCTAGCAAGAGGGCACACTATGGATTTAAACTGTATATGTTTTCTGAGAGTAAGACAGGGTATGTTTTTATTTTTCGTGTGTACACTGGTAGAGATTTCACATTTGACCATCCTGGTTGTCCGTCCACTTTTGGAGTGTCAGAGAAAATTGTGTGGGATCTTGCTAGAAGACTGTTCAACAGAGGCCACCATTTGTACCTTGATAACTTCTACACTGCTGTGCAATTGTTTAAGGAATTGTTTAAAGTGGACACTGTTGCATGTGGCACAATCCGCTCTAACCGCAAAGGTTTTCCGAAGGAGCTTGTTTGCAAGAAACTTCAGAGGGGTCAGTGCAGTTCCTTACGTTGTGAAGAACTACTAGCTGTGAAATTTGTGGACAGGAGTGATGTGTACATGCTGACTACCATCCATGATGAGAGTACCTCACCTCTATTTCAAAGCTGCCCCAACAAATCCCATCATGGTAATCCATGATGGGATTTGTAATTTATGAAGAACACGTAATGGATACGATGTATGATATATTTCTTACAACCATGAAAACAATGTGTTGAACTAAAGAACTAAAAACTTGACTACCAATTTTGAAAAGAAACTTTATTAAAAACATTTAAGGTGAACAAGACTTGTTTAGTCTCACCAGCAGTGCTTGGAGTAGTCTGCCCCCATATTGGGGCAGCTTTGAAATAGTCTTTGTCATAATACACGCTGTGTGGACCAGACAGCGATTTCTCCTTAAGCACGCTACAATCCATTATAATTGGACAAATACAGATTTAAAAAGCGGTGCAAGCCCCGCGCATTTACTTTGTTAGTACCTCACCTCTGCCAGTTTGGGGTCAGGTTGCTGAAGTGCACAAACCTGTGTGCATTCTGGACTACAATAAGCACATGGGTGGTGTTGACAGAGTAGATCAGAGGTTGGAACCTTACACTGCTATTCAGAAGGCTTATGTTTGGTATAAGAAGTTGGCCATCCATTTTTTCAACTTAGCAACTTTCAATGCTTTTATTGTGTTCAAGGAGTGTTCTCCTGGGTCAAAGTTGACATTTCTTCAGTTTCAGCACTCTGTGATATCTAGCCTTGTTGTTGTGGAGCAAGTAAGTGTTCCTAGATTTGGAGTGGTGGAGGATCGACACTTTACTGAATACATTCCTCCCACATCTACAAAAGACTTTCCCACTAGGAGATGTAGAGTGTTGACGAAGAGGTTTGCGGAAGGAGACTCGTCTTTACTGCCCTGGGTGTCCTTCTAACCCTGGGCTGTGTGTGCCTGCTTGTTATAGAGCTTACCACACACAAACATTTTTTGGAGAGTATCCATGAGTGGTAAAATGTACTGCCTGGTCTGTGTTTTTTTTAATTTGTATTCTGTTTTAAGTTTGGCATTTGTGCAATGTATTCGGTTACAGATTTTGCGTTACTAGATTTTTTTCTATTTGCAATTATTTTGTTTGTTTTGTTTAAAACAATTCAAAATGTGATGGTGGCGTGCGTGGGCTGGCACTTGGCTGGCGGTGTGGGTGGAGTGGTGCTTGGCTGGTGGTGTGCGTGGAGTGGTCCTTGGCTTGCAGTGCGTGGTGTGGCGCTTGGCGGGCGGTGTGCGTGGAGTGGCGCTTGGCTGGCGGTGTGCGTGGAGTGGCGTTTGGCTGGTGTGCGTGGAGTGGCGCTTGGCTGGCGGTGTGCGTGGAGTGGCGCTTGGCTTGCGGTGTGTGTGGAGTGGTGCTTGGCTGGCGGTGTGTGTGGAGTGGCGCTTGGCTGGTGATGTGCGTGGAGTGGCGCTTGGCTGGCGGTGTGCGTGGAGTGGCCCTTGGCTGGTGGTGTGCATGGAATGGCGCTTGGCTGGTGGTGTGCGTGGAGTGGCGCTTGGCTGGCGGTGTGCGTGGAGTGGCGCTTGGCTGGTGGTGTGCGTGGAGTGGTGCTTGGCTGGCGGTGTGCATGGCCTGGTGCTTGGATGGTGGTGTGGGTGGACTGGTGCTCGGCTGGTGTTGTGTGAGTAGTTACTTTCTGTAGGTCACTACACACACTGCTAGTTGAGCGACACTCCATGCAGTCCATCATTTTGTGTAGTTGCTGTGTCAGGAATGTGGGCCTGTGAAAGTGATGGGCCCTTGAATGGCGCTGTCTGCTGGTGTGAGTGTTTATAATATGATGGGCCCGTGGCTGGCGGTGTGAATGTTTTGTATGTGTCACACGTATGAAAGGTGTATGAATGGCCTGTAAAGAGGTTGGTGCCTTGACGTGGCTTTACAGTTCACGAGCTGTGAGTCAGTGATTCAGTTTCTCATACTTTCAATTATTCGCAGTGCATTTCATTTTTGTGAAATAACTTGCGAATACAATTGTATGTACTGAATCATCACTCACCCTCATGCCAAATCCAACCGGTATGTGTGTGTGCTTGCGGATTAGATGGCTGTGCAGTAATATTTGTCTTTTTTCTCCTTCTGAAGCAAGGTGGACCTTGTCATTTTTTGTGAATGTTGTAATGTGTTGCTTTTCCTTCCGGAAGGTGTGAATGGTCTGGTGTGTATCAGGTATAAAAGGTGCGTGAATGGCCTGTTAAACGGTTGGTGCCTTGTCGTGGCTTTACAGCTCACGAGTTGCGAGTCACTGGTTTGGTTTTTATGCATTTATTTATTGACAGAGCATTTCATTTCTGTGAAATATCTTGTAAATAAAATTTTAAATACTGAACAATCACTCGCCCTCGTGCCAAATCCAACCAGTATGTGTGTGTGTTTGAGGAATAGATAGCTTTCTTGGAATGTTTGACTTTTGAGTAACTCTGTTAAGGTGTACATTACAGCTATAAATAACTTACTAAATGTAGATATTATTGTTAAACCATGGGAGTATATGGTCATGTCTTTCTTGTGAATTCTAAGTTATTTTTTATCTACAATGTCCTGCAAACTTGAAAATGTCTGTCACAATTTCCATGCAACATTGTCCCAAGAATCTCACGCTGTCGAACTGAAAACTTAACTCAGTCAAAAAATTTGGTTTTGCAAGGGATTTCACCTGGGTTTTTGGTCCTGTGCTCGGTGGCCATCTAGGGAAACCTATCAAACCCACACATTTCTGAAAACTAGACACCTGGGGGCTTCCAAGGAGGTATGGCTTGCATTGATCCCCCAAACGTTCCCTAACCTAGAATCCCTTGCAAACCTCAATTTTTGCTGAAAAAATCTTTGTTTTCACACATTTTCATGTTAGAAAGCCTGCCATCACTGGGCTCACACAAAAGTCCACCCACCCAGCGTTTCCCCAGGTCTCCCGATAAAAATGGTGCCTCACTTGTGTGGGAGGCCCAAATACCCGCGACAGGCAAAGGCCCAAAACGTAGTGAGGCGACTTCAAAATTGTCTATGTTAAAACCACCTACTTTTGCATGGGGGGTCTCCTGGCTTTTTGGCCCCGTGCTAGACGGCCATCTAGGGAAACCTACCAAACCCACACATTTCTGCAAAGAAGACACCCGGGGGCTTCCAAGGAGGTATGGCTTGCATGGATCCTCCAACGTTCCTTTTCCCAGAATCCCTTGCAAACCTCAATTTTAGCTGAAAAATCAGTTTTTCACAGATTTTTGTGTGGGAAAGCGTGGCATCACTGGGCTCACACAAATTTCCTCCCACCCAGCGTTCCCCCAGGTCGCCCGATAAAAATGGTACCTCACTTGCGTGGGTGGCTCAAGGACCCGCAACAGGCAAGGGCCCAAAACCTAATGAGGCGACATCACAATTACCTATCACAAAGCAACCTGGTTTTGCAAGGGGGTTCCCATGAGTTTTTGACCCGGGGCTCGGCGGCCATCTAGGGAAACCTACCTAACCCACACATTTCTGGAAACTAGACACCTGGGGGACTCCAGCAAGGTATGGCTTGCGTGGGTCCCTCATCATTCTTCTACCCAGAATCCACTGCAAACCTCAAATTTAGCAAAAGAAATTGCTTTTTTCTCACATTTCTGTGTGGTAAAATTGAGGAATCTACATGGATCCTCAAATGTCCTCCCACCCAGCATTCCCCCAGGTCTCTCGATAAAAATGGTACCTCACTTGTGTGGGTAGGCATAGTGGCTGCAACTGGAAAACGCCCAAATCGAACCGTGGAGGCTTAAAAATTACCTATAGCAAAACGACCTTCTTTTGGGGGGGCACCTGAGTTTTTTGACCCGTGCTCGGCGGCCAACTTGGGAAACTACCAAACACAAACAGTTCTGAAAATTAGACACCCGGGGAAGTCCAGCGAGGTATGGCATGTGTGGGTCCCCCAACGTTTTCCTACCCAGAATTCCCTGCAAACCTTAAAATTAGTTTAAAAAAACACTTTTCCATACATTTTTGCGTGGGATCTCCATGCCGGCACAAAATCCTACCACCCAGCGTTCCCCTCGTTCTCCCGAGTAAAATGATACCTCACTTGTGAGGATGGGCCAAAGGCCTGTGACTAGGATGACCCCAAAACAGTAGTATTCTCGGTGCTTTCTTGTAAATACCAAACGCTACAATTTTTTAAAAATACATTTTTAGCCTGTTCTGCTTTGGACACCCACAAAAGTGAGGTATTATTTTACTTTGGGGAACGCGGGGTGGGAGGAAATTTGTTGATCCACACAGATTCCAGAACTTTCCACCACAGAAATGTGAGGAAAATGCGTTTTTTTGGTCTATTTGATAGATTTGTAAGGGATTCTGGGTAACAGAACCTGGTGGGAGGCAGTCGACTCACCCCATCCTGAATTCCCCTGGGTGTCTAGTTTTCAAAAATGTATAGGTTTGCTAGGTTTCCCTAGGTGCCGGCAGAGCTAGGGTTAAAAAACGACAGGTAGGCACTTTGCCAAAAAAGGCCCATTTTTCACTGCGAAATTGAGGTGTGACTACGTTGCGTTTTGTGCCATTTCCTGTCGCAGGCACTAGGCCGACCCACACAAGTGGGGTACCATTTTTCTCGGAAGACTTTGGGGAACGCAGGATAGAAGGACATTTGTGGATCCACGCAGATTCCAGAACTTTCCACCACAGAAATATGGGGAAAATGTGTTTTTTTGTACACTTTTTTAGGTTTGCAAGGAATTCTGGGTAACAGAACCTGGTGCGAGGCAGTCAAGTCACCCCATCATGGATTTCCCAGGGTGTCTACTTTTCAAAAATGTATAGGTTTGCTAGGTTTCCCTAGTTGCCGGCAGAGCTAGGGTGCAAAAACTACAGCTAGGCACTTTGCCAAAAAAGGTCAATTTTTAACTGCGAAATTGAGGTATGACCACATTGCATTTTGCCCCGTTTCCTCTCGCAGGCACAAGGCCGACCCAAACAATTGAGGTACCGTTTTTGTCAGGAGACTTAGGATAATTCAGATTTGTAAATCAACTGTTATTACCTATTGAGTTTTCACGCATTTCTCCCTTCAAAATGAAAGACATTGTGTAAAAAAAAAATCATTTTGAAAAATGACCAATTATTCTCATGCTAGTATGAGTATTCTCAATAATTGATTTCAAACTCATTTCTACCATTAACTGGAAGGAGGTTGAAAGCACTAAAAAATGCAAAAATAGGCTATGTCCCAGAAAAATGCCAAAACTGTGTGAAAAATGTTGGTTCTCTGACAAAATACTGCCATTCCCTAAAAGCTGTGAAAATGCTGATTTCAGCCCCACAAACCCTTTTTTGATACATTTGCAGGGAAAAATCCAGAGGCTTTCATTTGCAGCCCATTTTCCCATTTTTCTGAAAAAAAATAATTTTTTACTGTATTTTGCTTAATTTCTGGGACCCCTCCAAGGGAATCCACAAACCCTAGGCACCTTTAGAATCCAAATGATGTTGGAAGAAAAGGACGCAAATTTGGCGTGGATACCTTATGTGGTCAAAAAGTTACAGGGGCCTAAGCGCCCATTACCCCAAATCGCCAAAAAAAGGCTTAGCACAGGAGGGGAAAAGGCCTAGCAGCGAAGGGGTTAACCTTCACATTTACTTTGCACTGCAAATTATCAGCACCAATTTTGAGATCATACTTGGTTGGGCCAATCACTGGTTGAATCTAATGCAGTAAAGACCCCCTAACAAGGGGTGGAATGCATAGATTTCTTGTTTCCAGTTCCCAGATGACATTGCTCTGCCAGCAGGGTGGGCTGATTGGATTTTTCTCTACCTAGTGCGGCTGAATCTGTGTTGCTCAGTGTCTTCCTTCTATCTGAGTCTCTTATTGGTTTATGTAAATTGACCGGTAATCTCCTCTTGTGTGTTTTTTCAGATATATTTTGGGGATTAGGAGACCACAGGGTTGGTAAAAACTTTTCCCCAGGACCCCCTTTTGTAAATTTGTGTTTTGGGACTTGTAAATTAACGCCACAGTTCTGACAGAGCCACTGGGCTGGAGGATCTAAGGGCTTCTACATGACCTTGTGAAAGGGAACATGGTCATGCCTTGGATAGAGGGGATGCAATAGATTTTTCATAATACATGAAATGTCTTTGCAAGGATATATTTTCTGTCTCTACTTTTGTGATGGGGGATATGGGAATGCTCCCTTTTCAATTGGTGCACAATCGTATGGCTTATTACATTTTTATAGCATTGCATGCCCCAGTAAATTCCTGCATCACATCAGAGTGGTTGAAGAAGGAACTACTTCATTTGTTGTGCATGAGTGGTAGATTGTCGGAAAATAGTGACCCATCATAGGTTGAAAGATGTGCATGCCCTGTAGGAGGTTTGGTGGGGTATCACAATCATGTTGAGGTAGACTTGTTTCTACTTTCATGCAGAAGTGTAGCAGAGAGATGTAATAAAGATTTGTATTTGCAGATACTAAATGTCAGAATTTGGGCTATTACTTAAGGAGTAAATTAATACAATCTGATTAGCTCAAAACACAGTTCTAAGAGGATCCCTAATCCCTGGTAGCTGTGCTACAAGCTGCTGGTAATACCATGTTAATTATGTGTTAAAGTCAAACATTTTAAGGTAAAGAAGGCAATTCAATAAAATTCCAAAATCAACCAAGAAAAGTATTGAAAAACGTAATTAGCAACGAAAGACACTGATGCAGCGCGGCTCCAGAAAGTCTCTGTAAAACCATCACCATAACCCAAGGGGCTAATCACAAATTACACATCAGTGGGCCTATAACACTGCAAATCATTCATACACAAATTTACCCTGCTCCGAGGATACAGTGAAGACCAAAGGAGAGCTGCTGGATTATAGCGGAGTGTCTAAAACTAAATTTTATATATTATTTACATCTGCACTTTGACTTCTAGTACCATGGTTTTGATTTAAAGAAAACATTTAAAGCACCCCACCATTATTTGTCAATGGATTAGATAGTAATAGCTAACTAAAGAACAAGACCAGCTTAATTCTCCATGTATTCAATTTTTATTTAGAGACTAGATCTCCTAGCATGACCTTTATCTTTTATTTTCAAAGAAAATTTATTTTAAACATCAATAACCTGGAAGGAAAAGTTTTAAGAATTAAAACATTCATTTATTAGCATGACAGTTGGAAAAATAAGAAAAGTTTCATATTAACAAAATCCGGAAACGCAGACATCAGCATAAGGACAGAATAGTTCCCAAAGAATACCTCTCTATCTCTCTCCAAGTTCCCCTTTCATAGGACTCCGCACCCATTAAAAAGTTAAAGTCCAGGAAAATGTCAAAGTCCCTGCGCCATTGGAAAACTGTGCAGACCGACAGCATGTCGGGGTGCAAAGATAAAATCGGAAAAGCAAGCTCATTTCATCATCCCAAATATCCTCTTTTATACCCTTTTTCACTAACTTATCTATCTGAAATACGTAACTTTGGGGTCTTAGACTGTCCGTGATTGGTCACTTGAGTGTTGGATGAGCATCAAATCATCACATTATTGTTCACTTTCCACAGTCATCGTTATAATTGAAAAAAATAGTAAGCCCATTGTTCATGTCATGCTTCTTCCGCTTGTGTCCTTTAATTTGTTAATCGATGCCCTATTCCCACTGTCAAGATGCTGACATTTTAAAAAGTTGGCATCCATTCCAAGATGCAGGCTACACTGTCCTTGATCCATTCTGTACAGGCACAGGCTGCTTGCTCTTCTCCCTTTCCAAACTTGCCCATGCGTATTTTCTCGAAAACTCAGAGTCTCAGTCAGCCTCCATTTTGTATTGGCCCATAGGCCACAGTTTAGGAACTATTATAGAAACAAACACAAATAAATGTAAATTTGAGAAATAGAGCCTTCTGTTTACTTCCCCCCTACTAATAGTATCCCAGTTAGTAGTTACCTAGCTTTAAGCAACATATATGCGTGGTTTACTTATTAATCTTCATAATTTATGCCACAAATAAACAGACAGAAAGCACATTCAGGCAATTTTCAATTAGATTATGACAAATGTGTACTTTTTAGGACAAAATACATTACAAATTAGTAGATTACAGTTTGCAATTACATGCAATTTAGTATCCCACGTGTATTTGTGTAGGTGCATTCTATTCTATGTTGGTTATATTCAAAACCACTCAATTGATACATATTACTGCTATGGAGAAGTAACTTCACAAGGGGTATACAAAAATTTTTGTTTCCACCTTGCTCCATCAACTCCCTCCTTTGGTGATTTATCACCAAATATCTCGCAAAAATGTGTAAATGTGTATCTCAACATGTTTCAAATTAGTTTAATTAATATGAGTTACACTTTAGTTTCCTCCATTTTCTTTCTGTCTTGATAAAGGTTCTCTTTAAACTCTTCCATCTCAATATCAACTTTTTCTCGTTCCTTGTCTTGTTTTTCTTCAATTACTTTCTTTAAAGATCTTTTGACATTTCTTCTCTTTCTACATTGGCAACTTAATCTCAAAACTAAGATCACTAATATTATTACAGTAACTGGAATTAGTATTTTTCCTATAATAGATCTACCTACTTCATAAAACCAATTTTTGACTGCTGGAAAAATTCTACCAAGTTTCTCAAGAACACTGTCAACCTCCAGTGGTTCAACTTCCTTATGCAATTCTGTAAGATTTGTAAAATATCTCTCAATGTTTTGACTTTTATCAGGAATGTAGGTATAACAGTGCTGCACCTTCAAAATTCCACAGACTTCTCCTTCTTTTGCCAAAATTATATCTAAAGCAAGTCGATTTTGCATCACCATACTTCTCATGGCAAACATTTCAGTGTTTACCATTAAAAATCATCCAGCTGTGTCTGCTGACAATCGGTCTACTATTGTTGACAATTGTCTAATTCTGTTTGCATTAAAGGATATACCCACTGCTGGTATCAGTGCTCCAAAAACACCCCCATTTATTTCAATCACACTTTCTCTTCTTCTACGATATCAAAAGGTTTACCTATTTCATGAATTCCATTAGTACCTCTATCTACATGAAAGATTTTAGGAAAGACCAAGCCAATATAACATGAACCGTACCAATGGTCTGGTAGTTTGTAATAAGCTTTGCTCCTCCATAAAATAAATACCTGGAAAAACTGGGTCATTACCACCTTTAAATCCCCAACCCCCTTTTATGATATAGGTATATTCACATTGACTTGCTCCCACAAAATAATTGTCATACACAGTGCTATCTCTTTGAATACATAATTTTCCCAATAATGGTGTATCTATGCTTATAGCCACATTTACATTATTCCCTCAATATCATCATCTGCAGACATCCACATTGTAGATTTATTTTGTTTCACTTTTTCTTTCCTTTTATATTGTTGCTTCTTTCTTCAACCATATTCAAAAAGACTTTCTCTTCATTTCTCATTTTACATGTCAAAATATGTTTGAAGGC
The DNA here is from genome assembly GCF_964261635.1 of Lissotriton helveticus. Classification (NCBI taxonomy): domain Eukaryota; kingdom Metazoa; phylum Chordata; class Amphibia; order Caudata; family Salamandridae; genus Lissotriton; species Lissotriton helveticus. The sequence goes on from NC_136059.1 coordinate 2,115,513,823, forward strand.
ATAATCATGTGTCAATTCATGTGTTTCTAAGAAATATTCTTCAAAAACTTAAGCAGGCTTAATTTGATTTAGTTCAGCATCAATTTTCAATTTGGCAATCTCATCATCAGAATCTCAGTAATAATATCCTAATTTTCCTGTCCTATAAAAAAAACATTTAACTCCATATGTTAACGGTAAATGGTGGTAAGTAACACCCTCGGTCACAGATGCTTGCAATATCACACAGACATAGCAATCGCTGGCATCCATCGTCCTCACATACTCAGATAATAATCTTGAAAAGGTATTAAGCTAGAAATCACTAATAGAGTTATTTTGATGAATTTCAGGCCTATACACATGTAATTTTTCATTTTTTTTATTATTATTCTTTTCTTTCATACTCTCATTTGCTCTCAATTTTTCAAAATTTGGTCTAGAAGGAATAATAATAGCAAGAATCAACCATACTAACATTAATAGCCCAGTATATATTAACAACATTTTACACCATTTTCTAAAAATAGAACACTTAGATTGGGTTACTTGATTAGTGTCAATTTTTTTTTTACACAGCAATTTTCACAATCTTTTCACCTTTAAATTGTCTCTTTACCTTTGTTTTTCACTTACAATATTATTTTCAGTCAAAATTACAGATTTTTGTTTTATATATCTCTTCTTCTTACAATTTTCCAGAAACTTTTTAAAATCTCTTTTACTTTCTTTGAGTTACAGTTTACTCACTTTGTTTTCATCACCTTTCATCACCTTGGCAATGCAAATTCTCTTGGCTGCTATTTACTTCACTTATGGGAGGCAGCAACATGTAGTCCCACTCAGGTGATTTATAGTTTTGATTTGTTCTCCTCACTCTGTTTGGCACAATCTCTTTTTTCTTTCCCAACAACTCCTTTTGTTATTTCATTTACTTGATCTTCTGGTACTTTTGCTTTATTAACCAGTTTAAATTGTAGTCCATCAGATCCTTTAGGTCAATTATCTCCTTTTCAAACGCTTTTTATTTCAGGTTCAACATTGTTTCGTTCCACTCCCCAAGATCTTTTTCTTGAAAATCTCCTTAATCGAGAGTCATCATCAATACTGTCATCAGTCTCTGTTTCAGATCTTTCTACAGTTTAGTTTAAAATGAACTTTATATGATCTGATTCTTTTTCTGAGCTTATTTTCTCTTTTGTCAGTTCTTTCACTCTGTTAGGAACTTCTCCATAACTGGTGCTTGGAAACTCATCCTCATCGTGAGTTATTTCCTTTTCACCAGCTTCGAGATTTCGGGTCCTGCTTTCATAGCTTTCAGACTGTCCTTCAGTATTTTCTTGATTACCAGTCTTATTTTCACTTAGCTCAGTGTCCTTACTGGTATTAGTCTCTACCAAATCTCGACTTACAGGTTGATCTTCAAAATTTGGTATTTCAACAATTTTCCTTTCTCCTTCAGATGCAGAGCTAGTATCTAATATCTCCAGATGTCCATGAACAGGTTGAGCTTCAGTATCTGGATCTCTTTCTGGCTCACCCTCGGAGTCTGAGTCAGTGGTGCTTTCACCCTCTTCCTGTGGATTTTCAGGCTCAGGCACACGGATGACATGACTAGCGTGCACCCATCTCTTGACTCCAGCATATTTAACTGCAGTGGTACTAACCAGAGTGACTTGTCTGTGTTTTTTCCCTGCGAGGCACTAGACAGCTTCTTCTCCTGTGAACCTTTATCCGAACCCAATCTCCAGGGACTGGATCATGAGCTGGATGTTTTTCTTTCGTTTGTGCCTCAGTTCCCACCTGATGGAACACAGACATTACCACGTCAGACAGATGTTTACAGTACTCTAGTATGATATCATCATTTATAGTTAACAGTTTATCAACTGGCACAAACGCTTGTCTCATTACTCTGCCCATCAAAATCTCATTAGGACTTAATCCTGTCCTTTTATCAGGTATGCTCCTCAAGGTCATTAGAACATTTGGCTGTGTAGCGGGCCCTTTTAGTCCTGTGGCCAAACACATTTTTGCAATTCTGTTTTTTATTGTTCCATTTACTTGTTCAACTGCCACATAAGCTTCTTGTCTTCAGATTTTGTTTAAATAAATGACAAAAAGCATTCCTCCATGTCTGTGTCAACGACTGCCTTCAATCTACACTGCGGACAGCAGGGCTCATAACTTTAATTCAGCTTTCCATCTACACTACGGACAACATTCAAGAAAACCTTCATTAATGTAAGGCAGGGACAATTTTGTTAAATGACGCAACAAAAAACATTCCTCAATGTCTGTACTGAGTACTGCCTTCAAATGTACCCTGCGATCAACAGAGTTCACCACTTGATACCAGTACATGAGTCCCGTTTGCAACAGTCAATGTAAGGAGTACATTACAGATAATGCAATGCAGTCTAAGATCTACACTGCAAACAACAGGGTTCACAACTTAAATTCAGCTTTCCATCTACACTACGGACGCAATTTTGTTAAAGGATGCCACAAAAAGCATTGCTCAATAGCTATACTAACAACTGCCTTCAAATTTACACTGCAATCAACAGAGTTTACCACTTGATACCTGTGGCGCATCAAGACTACAGACAACATTGAATTCAGTGTCGATTTATTTAAGGCAGAAACAATTGTACTGCGTCCTCAGATTTTGTTAAAGTATGTGACAAAAAAGGCATTCCTCGATGTCTGTGTCAACTACTGCCTTCGATCTACACTGCGGACAGTAGGGTTCAAAACTTGAAGTCAACTTTGCATGTACACTACGGACAGTAGGGAATTCAACCTTGATTTATTTAATACAGAGAAAATGTTACTGTATGTGTTCTGATTTTGTTAAAATAAGTGACAAAAATCATTTGTCTTTATCTCTGCTGACCACTGCCTTCGATCTACAGTGTGGACAGCAGGGTTCACATCTTAAATTCAGCTTTGAATCTATACTACAAACAGCTTGAAATTTAGCCTTGATGTATGTAAGGTAGAGATAATTGTACTTAACGACAAAAATAATTTCTTGATGTCAGTGATCAATACTGCCTTTGATCTATATTCTGAGGGCTCACGATTCAGGCAGAATGGTGATTGTATATGACGCATTCCAATAGACAAGAGACATTATACAACTGCGACCCCACGAACCACGAATCATCGCAGAGTGCGCACATGCTGAGTTCTTTTGGTACCACTAACTCACTGCACCACAAGCCATCTCCCCGTAGCCTTATTAAGACAGCATTAACTAGGCAAAAAACATTGCTCCCAGTGCAGCTTCCCTGCACTACGCATTATCAAGGGATACGTACAAGCTCAGCGCCAAAGATAGTTCTACCTCAGTGGACCAAAAATCATCGCAAAGAAGAGTGAACAGTTTTATGTCATGGTGAAACATACTGTCCTTTTTAAATCAAGACTACAGACAACATTGAATTCAGTGTCGATTTATTTAAGGCAGAGACAATTGTACTGCGTCCTCAGATTTTGTTAAAGTATGTGACAAAAAAGCATTCCTCGATGTCTGTGTCAACTACTGCCTTCGATCTACACTGCGGACAGTAGAGTCAAAACTTGAAGTCAACTTTGCATGTACACTACGGACAGTAGGGAATTCAACCTTGATTTATTTAATACAGAGAAAATTTTACTGTATGTGTTCTGATTTTGTTAAAATAAGTGACAAAAATCATTTGTCTTTATCTCTGCTGACTACTGCCTTTGATCTACAGTGTGGACAGCAGGGTTCACATCCTAAATTCAGCTTTGAATCTATACTACGATCAGCTTGAAATTTAGCCTTGATGTATGTAAGGTAGAGATAATTGTACTTTACGACAAAAATAATTTCTTGATGTCAGTGATCACTACTGCCTTCGATCTATTTTGTGAGGTCTCAAGATTCAGGCAGAATGGCGATTGTATATGACGCATTCCAATAGACAAGAGACATTATACAACTGCGACCCCACGAACCACGAATCATCGCAGAGTGCGCACATGATGATTTCTTTCGGTACCACTAACTCACTGCACCACAAGCCATCTCCCCGTAGCCTTATTAAGACAGCATTCACTAGGCAAAAAACATTGCTCCCAGTGCAGCTTCCCTGCACCACGCATTATCAAGGGATACGTACAAGCTTAGCGCCAAAGATAGTTCTACCTCAGTGGACCAAAAATCATCGCAAAGAAGAGTGAACAGTTTAATGTCACGGTGAAACATACTGTCCCTTTTAAATGTCCCTGAAACATGCATATTTTAATAATGTATTCTATACCTGTTCTATCTTTCATTTCAATCATGATTACAGATGATGCAGTTCACCCTAAGATCTACATTGTGGACAGCATGGTTTACAACTTGAATTCAGCTTTGCTTCTACACTATAGACAGTAGGGAATTCAGCCTTGATATACTTAATGCAGAGACAATTATACTGTATGTATTCAGATTTAGTTTAAATATGTGAAAAAAAGAATTCTTCTATACCAGTGCTGACTAGTGGCTTCGATGTACACTGCGGACAGTAGGATTCACAACTTGAAATCAGCTTTCTATCTACACTACAGACAGTAGGGAATTTACCCTTTATTTATTTAAGGCACAGACACAAAATACTCCTATGGCACTGCTAGTATTCACAAGCACCTTTAATCCCTGCATCCTGTGAACTATGCTCACAAAGAATCTAGAACACTGAGGCAAAATGTACCTCCACCACCTGCAATACCAAGTACCTCAAGGGCATCACCTTCAACATCGCCACCAGACATACGTCCCCATTTAGAGAAAGTTAGATTGCAGTGTGTGAAATGCAATCATTTAATTTGTTATGCGGAGCAATCACTAGACCTAGTTTGCAGAGCAATTGATAACCATTGGTAGTAGTTTTTTCCCCTTAAAGTTCATGCAGTCCAGTATACAACAGTCAATGCTTTGAGTACAGACCGCTAGAACCACGCATCACACAGGGTGAGCACACACTGAGCACCAGACGTACCACTAACTCAGTGCACCTTAAATAATCACCATGTGGCCTTATTAAGGCAAAATTCAGTTGCCAAAAGACATTCTTACCAGTGCATTCTGCTTGAACCACGCATCATCACAGGCTCTACATAAACCACCCCTACCTCAGTGTACCACAACTCATGAACCCTTAATGATAGAATCTTCTGTGTATAATTTCACTTACAGTGCTCCTACCTTTGTACAGCAGAAGTCATAAACCGTTTATGATTGAATATCTGTGTATGATATTATGATGCCTATTCTACTTGTTACCAACAGCAACGTAATAAAATGGAGTCGAGCACACATTCCAGTACCCACTTCAACTATCTGTGTCTGTATACTTATTATGTCTGTAAAATGCTTCTCCTGCGCCCTACCACATTAATTGTGCTGTAAATACCAAATGCAACCGTCCTACCTCTGCCAATAACAAAAACTTCGATTATATAACTTTCTCTCGCTCATTCTACAAATACGAACATACAAAGTGGATCATTACAATACTGCAAAGAAACTGTATAGTCAATTTATAAAGGTGTACTATTTCATTTTTTTTAGCATATTTATAGAGCGCAAAGTCGACCTAAAACTATATCAACAATTTACATGAGCACAGTTTTTACAGTACATTTTTAGGCATGCCTTGATTACGTCATTACTCTACAATAACAAGATGTGGACGCGACTCCAAGCCTCGAACAATGATTTCCAGCACAAAGTTCGACAGTATACCTGAATGACCACATACGTATATATGTTATCTGTCCTTCATGTGCTAAAAACTGCAACCTAAACATCTCACAGCCTTGTATTACTACATCTACAACACTCCACTGAATGTACAACAAACATTCATGTTTGCATAAATGCGTCATGTCCAACATCTTTTATGTGTGCATCTATGGATCAATATAGGGTCAGTGATACCCCGTACCTTCCATGTTAGCCATATTGTGGAACTTTACAGACATAATGAAACATTTGTGTGTAAGACTCGGGTGATGGCAGCACTATACCAAGGACACCCAAATCAGTGGATTTTTCATATAGCTCACAACGAAACCAAGCCCATAGGCGGGGAGTCATGGTTCACAGCCTCGAGCAGCACTGGCATACGTCAGTCCAGCGCACTCCGCTTACTCTTCCAGGAAAACACAACACCGGTACGTACATGGCCCAGATTTCCATTGTAGTGATTTTTTACTTCCAGGTCTAGTTGTCAGAACGGCACACACACACTCCCTCATGGCTGGTATACACTCACACCACACCCATCCAGCACATACGTCACTACACATGTGACCCTACCAATAAAAAAGAGGGGCGCATGTGATCTACACCATTTTATAGTTGCTCCCATCGCAAGCTCTGTGATGGCCCGTCCTAGTGGTTCAGACGCCTCATGTAGGCCCAAACCACAAAGCAGGGGGGCCCACCACTACGTGCGTGGCCTCTTTGGTCACTGAGTTAGTGGTACCGCAAGAACTGAGTGTGTGAGCAACCTGCAATGAGGATGGGAGCATGAGTATGTGTTTTTTAAATGCGGGAGGAAAGGTGTGTGAAATTGCGATGTAATTCTACTCTACATTAAGATAGTAACAATTACCAATCATAACATCTTTTTTTTACTATCTTTTAGATGTAAAGCTTCAGGGTGCATTATGTCCTGGCACATGATGAAAGACACACTGGTGACATAAAGGTGAGCTGCGAATATTCTTTTCAGAAACTCTTTCACTTCCTCACTCGTTTGATAAAGAAATGATGCACAATATTAACTTCCTTTTTTTCTTACAGGTTGTGTTTCACAAATTGGCGTCCCCCCAACACCTCCAAAGCTCAACATTCGAGCATTCTGCGATGATGTGTGGCTCCCGTAACAACGTTTGAGAAGGCTGCTTCGACACGTGGTGCACCCTCTTTGAATCACGCCAATGGCACAAGGTGAGCAAAGGAGCTTGTTTCCCAAGCAACGAGAAGTCACCTGTGGGCGGAGAGAGTGAGTAGTGTGCAGCAGTTTGACTGCCTACGAATGTACAATTACCTTCGAGCAGTGGGAGTGGTAGGTTGCAACAGTCTGAGGGGCAGATTTACAAGCCCCTTGCACCACGTTTGCGTCACTTTTAACTTGCAAAAAGTGACTCAAAAGTGGCGCAATGACCTTATAAATCTGATCCTGAGTGCCCAGGAAGAAGCACTCACCTCCGGACTCTGGGAGTCAATGGGGTGCAACAGTCTGGGTACGCAGTAATGAGAACACACTGCTATGCAGTGGGAGTGCATAGGATATAGTACTTTAGAAGAAAAACATCACACAAACACATCCTTGCAGTGGAAGTTGATGAAATACAGTATCCTGAGTGTACAAAGACATAAAGCAAAAATGTACTTGTGCAGTTGTATGTACTATGTTATTACTGACTCTATGCTATCTTTCAGATCACTAAACTGAAGGGTGTACTATGAACCAGCACGTGCTTGAACACACAACAGAGGCCAAATGGTGAGCTACGAAGATTTTCTCCAGTATTAAATGCTCCATCTATTACTTTCTCTCTCTCACACTTTTAATGTCGTTTTTTCTCTCTTTCTCACTCATCTCACGTTTTTTCTCTTTCTCTTTTAAAGTTATGGACGCTGCTGTCCACTCTGCCAATACAAAAATCAAGGCTGAATTTAATACAGTCTGCAGTGTAGAACCAAAGCTGAGTTCAAGGTATGAACTCTGTTCGCCACAGTGTTTACACAAGGTAAGCAAAGCAGCCTAGATACACATTGCCTCTGATTAAATGCGTTCCAAATAAAGAATATTGCCCTGCATAATGACGTGCTCTCTCACCTGATTCTGTCTCCAAGTCAAGTCAAAATTGCTTTATTCGAGGTTTACTCATAAAAGCACATACAATCTCCAATATAAAAACATTTTTTTAAAAAAACATTTCAGTTAAAAGTAAGACTTGATTTACAAACAAATAGTTTAAAAAGTAGATGTCGATACAAAATAAAAGTTGACAGATACAAATTTACAGATAAAAATGCAGACAAACTATTAATAAAATAAAAAAGACTATCAGCTGCCTAGAAACCTCTGTCTGATAGACAATGCCCATCCAAGATATTTGGCGGTAGCTATTACTAAAGGCAGTAAAGTGCTAGTGCGTATGATTCTTAAAGCTACAACACTACTAGTGGTACCTAAGTTCTTACACAATGGAGTTAGCCAGATGCGCCTAGGTTCTACATAGTTCGTACAAGCAAATAAAAAATGGCCAATTGTTTCCTCGTGGGCTCCACAAGCGGGACAGTTACTGTTGGATGAACCTCCCCACCTGCCTGTCAGGGATCTAAGGGGAAGGGCTCCTACTCTGATTTGAAAAAGGAGCTTCCTATCTCTCGGTGTGGGTATAGCGCCCCAATAAAGTTCTAGGCTGGGATTCTGCTTTGCTTCTAGGAATCCTCCAGCCATAGACGCTGCACTAGTACCACTCCAGTACCGAGCGGCCACCTTCTCCCAATAGATTTCTTTTAGGACTTTCTTAGTTGGGAATGAAGCTCCCACTGGGTTATCCCAAAGCATTCGAAGACCGAGATCACCCAGTGTTGCTCTAAGTACATTCAACCAACCAATTTTATGGAACGCATCCGCTATTCTGTTTCATCTCTGAATCATTTTAAAGACCTATTGGTCCATACTGTAAATCTGACGCAGTAGGCACTTCCGTACAGACACCTCTTGAATGCGGGCCTATAAGAGAGTTGGAATGTATCAGGCACACTACAGACGTGCAAACTAACAAATATTGCTAAGTGTTACCTTAATGTGTGACCTTTGACCTCATTCACTCACATCAATCTAATTTTAAACCCTTATTTTCATTTTTGTTTTGCAGGTTACCTACCCTCCTTGAGTTGGAGTCCATCGAACATTTTGTTTATTATATTGTTATGTTAAAGTTATGTTTCTAGTTATTTATTATATTGTTATTTTAAAGTTACATTTCAGGTTATTTATTGTTCTTTTAATAAAAGTTAATTAAATAGTATATACGTCTTATTTTTCTGACAACATTTCACTAATATTTAGTGTCATAATCATATGCTTACAAAACATTATACAATTAAAATATAAATTATGTTTATAACTAGAAGTATAATATTGAGGCTAACTCTTTACCAGCTCTTTACCAGAGTCTGTACCTGGGATTAACGGTTCCTATGGAAAATTTTAAAAACTCCAGCACAATAAATGTTTCGATTAGCAACATTGTGTGGTGAATTATTAACCTCTGTGCTCACTTAAGTGTGCCATGAACTGTTACTATGGGAGCAGGCAGTAAACAGTTTGGAGGTAGGGTTGAAAGGCACTGGCTGTTCAGAAACCATTATATTTACTGAGGATCCTCTACATGACAAAGTAAAGTAAACCAAGACAGAACACTGTGTAGCAGATTTACAAACCCCTTGCACCACTTTCGCTTCCCTTTTCCCATGTTAAAAGTTATGCAATAGTGACCCAAGATACTTGTTAATCTGCCCCATGCGCATTACTTGCAAAAGAAGTACACAACTCTTCGAATTCTTTATCGATCACAATTAGACAGTGTTGCTCCTCGATTCACAATACACTTCACTAAATACTTCGTGCCTATTTAAATGGGAGACAGGATTATCGGCATTACACAACTTAGGGGCACATTGACAAGGACGGCGTTAACATTGTTGCTGCTTAAACAGCAGCAAACTACAACTAAAATGGTGATAATGGACTTCAAAATCCTTTCTTATCTTACTGGATGATTTTTTCAACATTGCTGTTTGCTATGCAAGAGTGAGAGCCGAGCCTCTCGCCCTGCCATAGCAAACTTGGGAGCATATTATCAAGGACAGTGTTAACATGTTCTGGTGTATACCTGGGGTTCTATTGGACTTCTCACGAATTCTCAAAAGCCTATTATTAAGCCATTATAGCCACTTTAATGACTCTTTCCTAACGCTTAAGCGACTATAATTTTAACGCTGTCCTTGTAAATATGCCCCCAATATCGTGAGAAATACAGTGATAATTTATGTTCGCAAGTGAAAAGGGTATTAATATAAGACTTTGCACTTAATATATTTATTTATTTATTTATTTATTATAAGTTTTGTATAGCGCTAGCTGGACCCAAGGGTATTAGAGCGCTTCACAGCAATGTGCCTTAGCGGCGAAGGAAGACGCCACATCTGGACAACTTTAGGGCATTGTACATAACATAGTCATACAGATCATAAGGTCTAAAAGGGTGAGGGGTACTATGATCATCCCCATTCAGTTCAGGTGGACTCAAGGAAGAGGGCTTTGAGTAAAGTCTTGAATTTCGGGAAATGGGAGGTCATTCTTATGTGGGGAGGGATGGTGTTCCAGATCCGGGCTGCATTGCCCGCAAAGGATTTACTTATAGTTTTGCGTTTCCACGATTTCAAGGGAATGAGAAGAAGCGTGTTGGAGCTTCTGAGGTTTCTGGACTGGCCAGCCCTTTTGAGTTTCGCGGCCAGGTATTTTGGTTTACCTGTGTGAAGGGCTTTGTGCGTGAGACATGCATGTTCGAAAGTTGGCTCATTGTTCAATAGGGAGCCATTTCAGATCCTTGAGCGCAGGAGAAATGTGATCGAATTTCTTTGTTCCTGTGACCATTCTAGCCGCGGCATTGAGGGTGGTTTGCAATGGGCCTAGGTGTGATTTAGCTGATCCGGTCAGGGCTGCGATTCCATAGTCAATTATGGAAAGCACCAGTGCTTGAGTGGCCTTTTGAAGGTCCTTTGGAGGCAGGAAGGGTTTTATTTTGTAGAGAAGTTTCAGATTGAGGAAGGCGCTTTTGGCGGAGCTCGCGATGTGTTTTTTCATGTCTAGTTTGGGGTCTAAGGTGATTCCTAGGGACTTGACCGACTCTTTCGGCTTGAGGGTGCCATCGATGGCTTTGAGCCATTCTTCAATTTGTTTTTTTTTGTTTCTGTTGGAGATGATTAGAACTTTAGTTTTTTCTTGATTAAGCTTCAAGTGGTTCTGTGTGAGCCATTGCTGAACGTCTTTGAGCGTGTCATTAAGTTTGAGAATGTCGTCCATAGAGGTGGTTTCCAGATAGAGCTGCGTGTCATCAGCGTAGAGGTGGAAGGGGATATTTGAATTCCTGAGTATTGTGGTGAGGGGTTCCATGTAGATATTGAAGAGTTGGGGGGAGAGTACTGATCCTTGTGGGACTCCTCTAATGACTGGTAGGGGGTCGGATTAAAGGTTTTTGATTTTTACTCTTTGCGAGCGGTTGTGTAGAAAGGAGGAAAACCAGTTAAGTACCGTCATTTCCAAGCCTGCTCTGTCTTGGAGGACTTTTAGGAGCAATGTGTGATCAACAGTATCAAACGCGGCCGATAGGTCAAGGACAATGAGAAGGCAGCATTGGTCTGCGTCAAGTGATTTGTGTAGATCGTCTATGACGTTTAGGATGGCAGTTTCAGTGCTGCATCCCTTTCTAAAACCCAATTGGTGGGGGTCAAGGATCTTGATCTTCTCTAAGTGTTGGGTTAACTGTGGGAGAACGCATTTTTCCAGTGTTTTGGATAAGAGAGGAAGGTTTGACACGGGTCTAAAGTTGTTCATATCTTCCGTGTCCAACCCTGGTTTTTTTATTAACAGCGTGACTTGGCCGACCTTGAGGCAGTCAGGGATATTTCCCGAGCTCAGCGAGTTGTTGATGATTTTGCACCAAATTGGGGCTAGGGTGTGTTTTAGGACTTTGGCCAGATTTGTAGGAAGCTGATCCATGGAGTGGGATGATGGTTTGGCGTTTACGATCAGGGTGACGATCTCAGCTTCCCGAATCGGCGTGAAGACGGACCATTGAGTGGGTGGGATCGATAAGGTGTTGTCAGTCAGTGAAGGAGTCTTGGTCTCCCTGAGAAAGGAGGGGTTTGAGATGAGGGAGAGGTCGATCTTGGTGATTTTTTCGTTAAAAAAGCTGGCAAAGTTGTCGCATTGTTCTTTGGAGGACACTGAATCGGATGTGATAGGTTTGGATATTTGGCTTCTGATGATGCTGAAGAGCTCTTTGGGGAGGTTTTTAGCATTATCTAGTGCGGAGCAGAAGAAAGAAGATTTTTTGTCCTTGATGAGTTTGTTGTAGTTTCTGCGAGCTGTCTTGAGTTGTTCGCGGTGATGGGTGGAGGGATTGCTCCTCCAGATTCTTTCCAGGGATCTGAGAAGTCTTCTTTCATCATTGATGTCAGAGGTGAACCAGGATCTCGATGGAATGTTTCTGTGTTTTTTTAGTTTCGAGGGCGCCAGGCGGTCAAGGGTGGCCGTCAAATTGGAATGGTAGAGAGAGGTGAGATCTGTGGTTGATAGGTGCTCCATTGTGTTCAGGAGAAGAGTGCTTAATTCTTCTTCTAGAATGTTCTGTGGGACTTGGGCAATATTCCTGATCCATTTGGAAGGAGCTTGATTTGTGTGTTGAGTTGGCGCTGGTTGGTTGATATGGAACAGAATTAAGTGGTAGTCTGACCAGTCTAGTGGAATGATATAGTCAATGGTGATTGTGTGTTTGTCTGCAATGATTGCGTCAAGTATCGCTCCTCTGTAGTGTGTTTCTTCAGAGCAGTGTTGTGTGAGATCGTTTCCTACCAGAAGGCTGTTGAGGGATTAGATGATCGGGTTGTTTGTTTCGTTCCATCTAATGTTGAGATTGCCCAGGATTATGTTGTTGGCGTTGTTGAGCGCTCATTGGGTGATTAGGTCAGAGAGTTGCAGACCGAAATCCTTAGAATTGCCAGGTGGATGGTAGAGGAGATGGCAAAGTATTGAGCTCTTTGCGCAGGATTTGATGTTGATAGAGAGGCATTCAAAGGAGCTATACATGCATGATGAGCTTTCCGTGATAGCGAGGTTAGTGTTGTGGATGACAGCTACAACTCCGCCTCTCTGCTTGTGGCTGTCTTTTTGAGTGATTGAAAATCCTGGTGGGACCAGCATGTCCATGATAGGGGCTGACAGGGAGTTCAGCCAGGTTTCTGTGATAAAGGCTACATCAATATCATGAGAGAGGATAACTTCTGCTAATTCTGTTGCATGTTTGGAGGCGGATCTGCTGTTGATGAGCAAGCATCTGATGCGGGGTTCTTCATCGGGCAACGGCTTGCTGGGTTGGGCCCTGGTTAGAGAGGTTAGGTATGTCGGGGGTCTGGGGAATCTAGAGGGGGGATGATCTCTGCCCACTCCTGTAATTACTTGAATAGAGGACTTGGGTGAGGAGATCAGCCTGGGGACCTGAATAAGGGTGGGTGGAGTCCCTCTCTGTGAATGCTGTGAGGTGCTCTGGTCGGGGGTCGCAGGGTGGTCGTAGGATGAGGCTAGTGTGATCACTACCTGGGGGGAGAGGGAGGGTTTCACTCTTCTCGGTCTGTCTGTTCGCTTCTCTGCCTCTTATATAGTGGCGTGTGGGAGCGATCTGGTGGGGGCGAGGGTCGGGATGGGAGGAGGCGATTTGGGCAGTTTGGGGAGGGCAGGGGTAGGGGGGTGAGCGTGCTGTTGGGAGGGCAATTCGATTCTGGCTAGGGAGGAAATGGTATTGTTCATGCCTCGGACCAGCGTTTCGAGCTGGGCTTCCAGAAGGGTGAGGCGGTACGATATATTATTTGTGTGAGTAGGAGGGGGGAGGAGGATGGTGTTCTGTGTTGGGGGTGGGTCCGCGCATGTGGCGATGTTACTGGTATGGAACGGCTGGCGTGGAAGAAATGACTCTGAGGTTTCGGTATGAGCTGCCCGGGAGCTGTCTTGATGCGACTGGTCAATGGAGTGGGTGGGGGGAGGGAGGGAGGGTGTGGTTCGTCTTAGGGGTGGAGTGTGCCGACTCATCATGCGGGATATGTGCGGGCGAACCACGGGTGAAGATATTTCTGGGGGGAGGTTCAAGGGGGGAGGAGGAGAACTTTCTAGTTGGGTGGTAGGCTGCAATGTGAGTGGTACCGGCGTGGGGGCCAGGGAGCCATTGTGGATGGGAATGTGAATGGGGCTCTTCTCTAGTGATCTGACTATCATAGTTAGGGGTGTGTGGTATAGCGGCTGTCGGAGGACTCCCTAGTTGGAGGAGTGGATAGGGTTCTACTCTGGAGTGATGATTAAGCTTGGTGGTGGGGTGGAATTGGATGGTGGTAGGAGTTGTCTCTAGTAGGGTGGTGGGTTGTGATGTTGGGGTGTAAGGGGGCGGGTTCAGGGGACGTTTTGGGAGGAGAAGGGAGTGTGGCTCTACTGTTATGTGTTGAGTCTGAGTGGAGGGTGTGTAGATTTGGGCGGCGGTAGGCACCTTCATACTGGTGGACAATTGGTATTGGTTGGCATTAGTAGGCGGGGGGTGGTGTGGTAGGGGTGTTCGAGCTGGGTCCTGGGACTTGTTAGGGGTTGGAGTTTAGCCGGACGAGCGTTCCAAGCTTGTGGTGGGGTAAGAGAGGGGGTCTTCTTTAACGTGAGGAAAAGGGAGTCAAAGAACTGGAGGTTCTCATTTTTTGCCTGTATCAGGATGGTGCCGTTGTCAAAAATGGTTATGGAAATGGAGCCGGTGAGGGACTGGTGTTTTAGAAGGGAGATGGTAAGTTTGCGACTGAGTGCTGTGATGGTGGTTTTGGCGACTAGGAGGTGGGCATTAAGGCTGTTCCGGTCTGACTGTGTAAAAGATGAAGTCCATTTTAAGCTGCCCTCTAGATGGGCAGTGGTACGTGTCTACGATAAGTGTTTCTGGGAATTGTCTGATAATTTTGAGTTTAAGGAGTTTTTTTGCTTTGATAGAGAGTGTACGGGGGAAAGAAATAGCGAAAGTGTTTTGACCGTGGGAAGTTAGGTAGTTCGAGGTTAGGCATGGGTATTCGACCAGATGTTTGGCTGGGGGCATCTTGGTTTGGTTGAGGAAGGAGGTGGCACGGTCTAATGTGAGGGAGGGAGCAGATAGGCACAGTGGACGTCCTGAGGGATTCAATTAAGAGTGCAGTCTGCTAGTTCGGACCATCCAGGGTATAGACCACCTGCCGGTGGGTGTAAAGATCTAATAGGGGGGGGGGTGTGGGGGCGGGGCGGATGAGCTGTGTTCTGCAACTGGGAGAAGAGCTGTTTGTTATCTGGGAAACAATATGCCCGGAGCCAGCAAGGCTGTGAGAACTGGAAAATCAGTAGAGAGCTCAGGCTGCCCTAGAGGAATAATGTGGGTAGGGGGCTCTGCAGCGGGGGGGTCGTGCTGCAGTCTTCAGCTATACTAATGCCCAGCTTGGTGGCACTATTGCCTGGGGCTGAGTAGTTTTGGTTAGCATATACAGGGGGGTGGTAGACGATTCCTCTCCTGTTGCAATCCTCTTCTGCTGCTATGCAGGGGGAGAAAGTCAAATTGTCTCCTGCTGTTTAGGAGGTCCGGAGTGAGGGCGTCTTTAGTTACTACTAACAGTCGCAGTTGGTGGCCATTTTGGGTTCAGGCGGCCCTGGACAGAGATCGGTGAAGGGGTAAGACCACCCATGGGGCTTTCTTGGTCCTGTCACCTTCTTTTAGCCCACTATGGGGGTTGTGATCCAATCGGCAAGTTGTTCATGTTAATTAGTCGCTTAGAGCACTTTAAAGCGCCGAGATTGCTGGGACTGGTGTGGGGTGGCGGCCATTTTGAGGACAGGCGTCCCGAGTGTAGTGAAGCATGACGGTGGTAGGGAGCTTCTCTCGATGAAACTACTGTGATTCTGGGGAAAAAGACCGTTTAGGGTCGGTCTCCTTTTCTTGGTATGTCGACTATCTAATGGCTGCCTCGGGATACTGTCTTTCGCAGCTCATTGGGTCACGCAGTACTCCTGGAACTGGTACGGAGCTTCTCACGTTAGTGGTAAGTGAGGTGGCGCCTATCTTGTTCATGGGTTAACGGGGAGGGAGGGATGTGCTCTCCGGTGTGAATGGGGAACCAGACATCGGTCAGATAGCCTATGAAGACTTAGTTGTCACCGAGATTGTGGGGACTCCTGTGTCAGCATCCTGATGGTGTTGTCGTTCGCGGACTCCCGCTAGATGCGCCGGTCCGAGAAGGGGGCTCGGTGGGTTACTCGGGGCGGGAATTCACCTCCTACCTTTCTCTGGGCTGCGGGGGTGGGAGGGAGATAGGAGCGCTCCGGTTTCATCAGAGCCCGCTCTCAGTCAGCTCTCCAGGGTGGTCCGTTGTTTCGTCGTGGCTTCCGGGGACTCCCGTGTCCGCTTCTTCCCATTGTCCCCTGTGTAGACCTCCGCTTGTCGAGCTGGTCCGAGGGGGGGGCTGGGGGGGGTCGCTCTGGGTCGGGATTTACACTTTTGTGATCCCTCGTCCCCGGAGCTCATCCCATCAGCTCTCTCCTGTCGGCCATCTTAGCTATGCTATCAACCCACCTCGCATATTAAACATGCTTAAGTCTACTTCAGAACAGATGTTAGGATCCGACATAAACCGCAATTAGCAAGAGTTCTCCTATCTGCCCTCAAATCCAGGGCCGCCTTGTAAATACAATGCTATTGTCATACCTCCCTCTTCCTTTTTATATTTTCATAGAAACATCTACCTTCCCACTGAGAACACCTACATTGCAACTCATTGGAGATACGAGGCGACCCCTTAGTCAACCGGCTTCTAAAATGCAATAATGCATCTAAGCTTCACCTAGTAAATAGGGAAATATAATTTTCACCGCATATTGGGCTTTTTTACAAAAATTGCGGCAAAATGGCACTTGTTAATATGCCATCAAGTTTGCTATGACAGAGCGGGAACCACAACTACCGTTCTGCCATAGCAAACAGCAGTGTCCCGGGGGTAGACACCCCGAGATATAGCAGGAACCACTCCTGCGGGGTGGTGTTCCCCAAGGCTTACGAATGCTCCAGAAAGCAGACCACGAAGCCCCCCTCACAAAATATAAAAAACCCCGGAAGGTGGTAATCCCCGGGGCTTAGACGGACCTTTAAGCTCCCTCACCCATTTATTTTGTAGCACTGAGGAATGGCGGTCCCCAGGCTACAGGGCCCCTGTGGACCCCCATCAAATGTAATATTTTAGACCCCGGGATTTGGCCCTCCCAGTAAGCTAATGCTTAAACAAGTACAGGAGCCCCGCTTTGTTTTTATTTTTATTACGATGGATCCATGCACCCAACACACAAATGTTTTTTTAGACACTAGGGTTTTTGTGGGACCCCATAAGCAGGTCTAGATGATCAAAATATTTCTTACATGCCCACTTTATACCTTTTGAACACTTGTCCCACTATTTTCTACATCCTCGCTTCTCCGAGGCACAAAATGGCTGCCAACAATTACTGGTTTTGAATGTTAACAACCACTTGACAGCCAATTAGCATTCAGCGCGTGATCGGGACGGTCCGCTTAAAGTGCGCGCAAGATGCGCGGATCCACCGAGGTTATAGATATATATTTATTTTAATTGTAATTCTCTCAGGAACTACTAAACGGATTTATACCATTTAAGCAAAAGGCACAAGTCTGAACCAAAGACTACCCCTTTGCCAAATTGGGTGTAATTGCGTTCAGCCGTTTGGGCTGTAGCCCTGATGAACGATTCCTATGGAAAATTGCATGGGGAAAACATGTTTTGGGAGCACCCTTTTTCTCGGCCCCCGCTTCAAATGCAATATTTTAGAGCTCGGTATTTCTCCTTCCCAGGTAGCTAATTTTTAAACAAGCACAGGATCCCGCACTACGTTTTAATTTTTTTTACGGTGGATCCATGCCCCCAGCGCACTTTTCACCATTTTTTGGTGCCCTAGCGGTCCTTGTTGGTCCCCGTAGAGGGTCAAAATATTTGTTACCTGCCCCCTTTATATGTTTCAAATATTTTTGCCACTAATTTCTAGATCCTCGCTTCTACCGAGGCACAAAATAGCTGCCAACACTTCCCGGTTTCGAATGTTGACAACCACTTGACAGCCAATCAGCATTCTGCGCGTGATCGCGACGGTGCGCTTATAATCCGCGAAAGATGAGCGGATCCAGGAGGCTATAGATATATATGTACTTTTAATTGTAATTTTCTCAGGAACTAATGAACAAATTTACACCATAAAAGCAAAATGCACGAGTCTGAACCAAGCACTTCAACTTTGCCAAATTTGGTGTAATCCTGTTAAGCCGTTCGGGCTGTAGCCGCAATGAACGGTACCTATGGAAATTGCATGGGGCAAACATGTTTTGGGACCCCCCTTTTTCTCAGCCCCCACTTCACAAATCACCCCAAGACTTTCAGGATAGGGGAGGACCGGAGGGCCCCACCAGTTTTGAAAATTTTGCGAAGATTAGTCAACCGGCGCCAAATCTATTCCAAATAGAATGTTGCGGATTTCCTATGAAAAATAGGTCCTAATTATAACTACCTACTGGCGACCGCCAGTAGGTAATATAAATAGATATAGATATATATACACACACACACATATATGTATGTATATATAGGTTTATATAAATAGATATAGATTTATAGATATATACACATATATATCTTCACTGAAAGATTAAAGTGACAATATAGCTATGCATGATAATGAACGGAGGAGGAGTTTTCCATTTGCTGGGATCTCTCAAATGTTAAGTGGGCCACTCTGCTACATTGTTGTACCAGAAGATATTCGGTGGTGACTGAAACTTGACAGGCAAGACACATTTCCAAAACTGTCTTGCAGAGTGGAATCTTTGATCATGTTCTTCCAAACGGGTTGATATATTGGACTAATGTGGAATTGTTGATACCCAACTGAAAGATATGCATCTTTTTGTTCCAAATAAGGTAGCCACTCTCCTGGCTAAATAATGCAATTTTGGGGATATTGAATGTTTACTGCAGTGAAATGATGATATTAAATGACAGAATTGAATTGGTTGAGATGTATGTGGTTCATAGCTTTTTTTTTTACTTTTTGTTAAAAAAATGTTGCTTAAAAAACCCTGTTGATATAATTACATTTCCTCTTTTGTACATTGGAAAAGGATATCCACAATTTTCCCATGAACTAGTTTGTGGTCCGTAATGAGACAGGTGGAAATATTTTGGGAACAGGTGCTGAATTGGATGGGGAAAAAATACCTATTTCGTAACCTACCTCATTTTAAAAGATCCAAGGATCTGAGGAAATACGAGACCAGTTATCTGGAAAACATGTTGTGCGGCCTGCTGTGTATAGGGATGGTTTTTGATTTATTACTGGTTTCAATGGAAGCTCTTCTGTATCGTCTCTGAAATTGCATGCAGATTCCTCTACAACGTTGAGGGTAAAAGGATGATATGCCTTGAAAATCAAAGTTTCCTCTGGAGATATAAAACTGGGACCTATTGTTATACTGATATTGTTCGTCAGAAGAGCGGCCTCTTTTGTCGGTGCTGACACAGAGCCTTCGGCAAAATACCTTTCTGTGGTAACTGGTTCTTTTTCAGTGTGCAATCCATTTCTACATAGTGGCTCAAGTTAGAGCATTCCTTTGGTACTTCTATATAAGTATGCTCCTGGAAATATTGTTATAAAAACTAACTGGAGCCTTGATCTTGATGAATGGCTGGGATGTCTCTCCTGTGACTTGGCCTTATTAAATAACTTATTTAGGGGCATATTATCAAGAACGGAGTTAAAAATGATCCCCCGGTTTAGTGGCTGAAAACTGCTGCTAAAGCGGTGATAATGGGCTTCATAATATGCCCTTGAGAATTCCACTAGAAGTCCAAGTTCTGGTGTGAACATGGACTTCTATTGGATTTCTCCAGGGCATATTATCAAGTCCATCATTGCAGCTTTAGCTGCATTTTTTTGCCACTAAACTGGCAATAATTTTAACGCTGTTCTTGATAATATGCCCCTTAATGCTAACTTTCTGGCTCCTCATCGTTGTTAGTGATGAATCTACTATTTACACTGGTGATGGGCTGTACTTAGGACGCGTGCAATTTAAAGGAGAAGATATCTCAACTTTTGGCCAGCTGCAGCCCGTGGAGGGAGTTGCAGTGGGGCAGAGAGGTGGAGCGGGGAGGGGCAGGGTGGGGGATGCTAAAAACCGGCATATGGATAATTGGACGTAAGTAAACAATTTAATTAATAAAACGAATTTCGTAGCGTGGCCTGCATTGCAAAATGCGATGTAGCATGCGCTACGAAATTCATTTTATTTATTAAATTGTTTACTTACCTCCAAATATCCATATGCCATTTTTTAGTACCCCCCACCGTGCCCTCCCTCGCCCCGCCCCTCCCCGCCCCACCTCTCTGCCCCACCGCAACTCCCTCCACGGGCCGCGGCTGCTTTTGGCTCACTGTGAGTCACATGGTGTTGGGCTTATTCGGCATGGTAACTCGAGTGGACGATTTATTGATGTATAAGGAAGTTCTTAAAATTTGAGCCTCATCAATTGTTATAAATCCATTTCCATATATGGATACTTATTTGATGAAAAGATCCCAAAAATGAAGTCATTGTACTGGAGAGTCAAGCTCTGAAGTTGAAATTTCAGTCAATTCACAATCTCTATTCATAAACCATTGTGTCTTTCTAATGAAATATCGAAATTGATGTTGCCTGACAGGCAGATTTTTCTTTGCGCTCGGTTTGAGAGATCACCATGGCATACAGAGGCGTACACTGATCAAGGGACCACGTTTTATCTTTCCCTTTTTTGTAACTTTCTGAATTTGGCCAAAAAAGCTACAAGTTTAACTTGTATAGTGGGAGCCATCAATACATGATCTGAAATCAGAGGTCTGGGGTACTCTGATTTCAACTAGTCATGAACAGACTTGCTCAGTGGCATTCATATATGAACCCTTAAATGTCGCGTTGGAGGAGCAGTTTAGGATCGAAGAGATCTGCAGTCCAAACTGTTGGATATATCTTGCATGATGGTTTTCTGAAGAGAATTTGGAAGATATGGCTATTTTGTGTGGTCTAGAATCAGAGGGGCAGATTTATGAGGCCCTTACGCCTCTTTGCGCCGCAATTGCATCACTTAATGTGACGCAATGGCGGCGCAAACAATGCGCCCTATTTACAACGTGACGCATCTCGGAGATGCGTCACGTTGGAAAGCCCTGCGCCATAAGGAGGTGTTCCTGCGCAGGGGGGGGCGTTCCTGCGCAGGATCGCCTCCTAAAAGTGGCTGAGTGAAATCTATGAGATTTCACTCAGTCACTTTCTACGTCAATTCCTTACGCCTGCTTGAAGCAGGCGTAAGGGTGACGCACCATGGATTGTAGGGGTGGCCCCTGTGCATTGCAGGAGTCATGTCGCACTTGCGACATGACTCCAGCAATGCGCCGCCCGTACGCCGAAAGATGCGTCACGCATCTTCCCTGCCTTGCACCATGGTGCGCCGCATTGTAAATGCGGCGCACCATGGGTGGCGGAGCTGTGGCGCACTGTGGCGCACATTAACTGGCGCATCCCTGGGGATGCGCCAGTTAACATAAATCTGCCCCTTAGTTTGGAGAGTATATGCCTTGGTCTGATTCATCAGAGAGATCTCCATTGAAGTTGTCATGATTATTTGTGATGTCACTAGAGAAGCATTGAACACAATGACATCAGTAGAATGTGCGAAGCAGGTGTATTCCAAGCCCTTCCGTGACACTTATTTTGTGTGACTTTTTTGTGCTGGAAGTGTGGTCTCTACTGCCTGAATAAGCAAGTTTTCAAGTATCCTGCAGTGTGTGAAAAGTCACTTTTTCTAGCGAGGGGCTCTGCCTCCTCCGAGGAGGATCGTGAGACAGGTTGATGACCTGAATCTTAGAGAGAGAGTGTGGATTTCCGTGCCCTGAACTAACATTGTCTGCATCCATCACAGATGAACCCGCAGAATCCAGATTTTTAATAGTACATTTTTAATTTATTGTACCATATTTGATAGGCTTAGTAGGGAACTGGACCATCTATTCATCGAAATCTTTCTGAAGGTTTGACTGAACCTGAACTGAATATTGGATGTTACGCTTTTTCCTATTTTGTTACTATTGCTCCCACAGAAGCACTGTAAGACTTTTGTACACAATTATTAATAACATTTTTCAAACTGTAAATCTAAATTTGGATTATCAGTTTGATTATCCCCATAACCGTAGTTTAAATCGTGTGTTTAAAGTACAAGAAGAACTGAACTGCTTAAATATAATATTCGGAAACACTTTCCTTAGTTTCCTTTCCTCAAGGGAAGAAGCGTCACTGCGCCGTCAGCAGCTTCAAAGGAGACTGGATAAACAAAGGGCTGATCTGTCTGTAAAGATGATTTGTCTCCGGTAGGCAATCCTGTTTAAATTACTGTGAACATTTAATAAATAAATATGCGCAATGATAGTGAGTGGTATAGTGTGCTGGCTCCTGCAGCACTCTCCTTAAACAAATTAAGCTGGGGTAAAAACGGGGATCGCTTTCAAATCAAAGAAAGGCATGTGTGTTTCCTCAGAACTGGAGTAGTAAACCTTTTTTTAATTTGACAATATTATGACAACCGCTTCTATAATATGATCAAATACATCACTCAGACTTGTTCATAACAACTAGAACAGCAATTCACGTTATGAAAAAAAAGTAGTGTGAAAGACGTGTAGAGGTACTTTACTGACCACTAGAGGGCAGCAAGAAAGTGAAGCTCTTACGTTATTGGGACATTGTGTAGCCTCTGTATAGAACCTTATGGAATCATTCTGTAGTTTAAAGCAAGGATTCATTGGATTTATTGGTCTGCTGTTTTTCATGGATATTATTCTGTTACTATAATCTTTGTCTTGACTGGCTGCCATTGAGAATGAAACAGGGTTGTAATTCGAATGGCCTCTTGACAAAAATGATGTGTCCTCTTCACTGTGACTTTCAAGCAACATTCCCCCATGTTAGACCTGGCACCATTGGCGTGGGTCTCCCATCCATTTTTTGCTGTTGCCTCATGTATATTTGCTGGTAATAGATGATTTGGGCACTGTGCCACTGCTTTCTAGTGCCACTGTAAATTGATGTACTAATCAGTGGTTCCATGTTTGGCTATTTGGTTTATTTGTCAGACCCTAGTCTAGGGCACTAAGTGTGCCCATGGCGTGTAGATCCAAATGCTACTGGTGGGCTTGCAGCACTGGTTGTGCCACCCACAGAAGCAGCTTTGTAAAATGTCTCCAAGGTCTGCCATTGCAGAGCCTGCGTGCAGTCTGGTACTGTCACGCTGACTGGGCAAGTGCACCCACTTGTCAGTCCCTAAACCCTCCCTTTTCTTCATATCAGTCACTCCTATGGTAGGCCCAAGGGCAGGGTGCATTGTAAGTATCAGGTAGGGCAAGCTCTGGTGTGTGTGGCATGTCCTATTAGTGAATTACAGCCATTGTCGTTTTTCACTATTGCAAGGCTACCTGTTCTCCATAGGCCAGAATAGGCTATTAGTGTTATTACATTTTATAATCCTAACTGTCTCAGAGAACATGGTAGAGATTCTAGTTTAGTATGCCTGAACTCAGAATAATAAAATACATCTTTTAGCAAAGTTTATTTTAATATTCTGTGTTTGAAAATACCACTTTTAGAAAGTAGGTATTTGCTTGTCTAACCATTCAAACCTGCCTCTGCTAGCTTGTGTATTCTTATGTCTGGTTTTGTGAGTGACAGGGCTGGGGAATTCCAGGAGACAGGCTGAGTCACCCAGTGGTAAATAGAGAGATCTGCATCTAGATGTGAGGGAGGAGTTGCACCTGAACCTTGAAAAGGGCTGTGTCTGCCTCCCACAATGCTGGCTCCACCCCCTGGGGAGTGGCTGATGTCTCTGCCCTGCACACTGAAAGAAGAGAAGGAGTCCGGTAAATAAAGTACTCCAGGACTGTACTTGCCTTCCACAATGCTGGCTCCACCTCCTGTGGAGTGTCTGATGAGCATTCCCTGCACTGTGAAAGGGAAGGAGAAGTCGGGTAAACAGAGTGCTTCAGAACTGGTTTGGACTGGGCAAAGGCCCCTCTCCCCTCAGAGAACAAAAGGCTTGGGGGTATAAATATTGGGACCCTGATCCCATGAAATTAGATCACTTTGGCCTACAAGAAGGTACCTTTACTGAGGAGAGGAACCTGAAGAAACTAAGGAGAGACTATTCCCAAGCTGAAGGGCGTCTTGGGGGATTGGCCTGCAGTGGTTGCCTTACTGCCAAAGGAAGGAGAAAGGAACTTTGTGTACTTTGCTTTCAACTTGTGAAGGATCTCCAAGGGCTTGGAAAAGAGCTTGCCTCCTGCTGAAGTCTCAGGGACAACAGACTTCACCCACCCAGCTCCCCAGAGTTCTATGGAAGTGCCTGCTGCTGTTTTGGGCCTTCTGAGGAACTGTGTGTCACAAGGAGATGGAAGCACGACTCAACGAGAAGAAGCGTGTTGCCGTTGCTGTGCCTGCCGTCACAACCCCGAAGGAGGTTGTTGCCGCTGGAACTGTCGCACTGCACTGCATCGGAGAGAAGCGTGCTGCAACAAAGAGGAAGCGTGTCACCTTCGCTGCTGCTGCCGTCGCAACTCTGAAGGAGGGTGTCACCGCTGTAGTTGTCACACTGCACCGCATCAGGAGAAGAATCTCGCAACGAGGTCGGAGAGTGTTGCCGTCGCTGTGCCTGCCGTCGCAACTATGAAGGAGGGTCTCGCCGCTGGAACTGTTGCATTGCACAACATCGACCAAGAGCACCTCGCATCCCTGAGAAGCGTGCCGCCGTCGGAGCTGATGCCGTCAAATCTTGGATGTCGCCGCTGTAGTTGTCGCATCGAGCGGAAGCATCACGCATTGTGGGAGAAGAGCGTCGCCGCTGGAGTTGTCGGCGCATCATAAGGGTGTCGCCGCTGCAGTCCATGCATCAAACCAAGAGCTTCTCGCATCCCCGAGAAGCGTGCCGCATCTGGAAGATCTTCACGTTCTTTGTATCTGAACTTTGCCGCATTTCGCATCGCTGCGACATTGCTTGTCATGGAAGCGTAACACAACTTAAGGTACATTGACGCAGAGTGTCGCATCTGAGAACTGAACTAAACTGAGCTTAAATCTACCATCTTAAAGTCATCATAGTGTGTATTTTTGTCGTTTATGGTCTTGAGGTAACTCTATATAAAGTCTACTTATTTTTTATATAAAACCTGTGTGGTGTCCATTTGTAGTGTTGTCATTGAGTTACTGTATGTGGTCACAACTGCTTAACTTGCAACCCCTCTGAAGTAAAGCCCTTCTGCTCGTGCCAAGCTACCAAGGGGGTGAGCAGGGGTTATTTTGGAAGTGTAATCCCCTTATCCTGACTAAAGGAGAGGGTCCCTATTTGTCACAAGTACCTACCTGTGCCAACTAGAGACCCCCAAACAAAAACACATTAAAAATGACTCTGAACTAAAATAGACAAAACAAAACCTTCTATAGTCATTTAATGTGAGATCCTTTCTCCACCAAATGATGCGCTGTCTTTTAAAAGCTTTCTTAAAAGCACTGCAAGGGACTAACTTGTACAACTCTCAATTTATCCTCTGAACAATGAAGCAAAATTTCCTTTTACATTGTGTATCTTTGCTCCTGTATTTTGAATGTTCCATAAAGTGCGACATTCAGAGCATGTAATATTTCATTACTTATCTCTTCTGAAATGTCAACTAAGAAATTTCTGGCCGGCATATTCCTAAGTATTTTGTTGGCTCAGTCTGCACACATTTCAAAACACATTTGTGTAACCTTTTAAATAATGAAAATAAAGGGCTTATGTTACCAAACCATGGGCTGGCAAAATGTTATTAAAGAAAAAATGGCCTTTGATACCAGTGAAGAAGTCAACCTTGGAGCCAATACAAAATGAAAAATGGAATGCTCTAACACTGATCTCCAAAACATGCTTGTTGTTATTGAGGTTTACATTTATTCCCTAAAATCAAGGCACGAGGCTAGAATGATTAATGGACTGTAGGTATGACAGCGGTGGGTTGATGGAAAACACATTTTACCTATATGTATTAATTAGAGACACGTTAATCCTGAGCTTGATATTTAGCACACACATAGCAAAACTGTTTATGTAATGCACTACTCCACACAGACTTCGAGACCTCCCTCGCCATCGCACATTCTCTCTCGCTGTCTGACGGATCCCTGACAGAATATTGGAATTAAAAACTAATGTTGCGCACAAAATGTGGGGTAAAAAATATCATGGACCAAAACATCGAGAGGGTAAGTGCAAATAAGGAAGTATTGATCAACTTTCCTATAGAACATTGGAATGTTGGGAGCTCCATTGAAGACAATGGAGTGCTCCCTGCTTCTACGGTCCGGTAAAGGCCCGCAGAGCAACATTCCAATGTGTTACAAAGGCCTCTTGGAGCTCGAGGGGCCTTTGTTCAATTTGTTTGGACATTCTGGCCTATAGTGGCAGAATGTTCTAATAGCCTTGTAGCCCTTTGTAGAAGTCTATACCGGCTATTAAAGTCCTGTCCCTTAAAGTCCCTCGCCTTCAGCTTGGGCCTTTAACGCGGGAGCGGGCCTTTAATAGTCGGTATAGCCCGCTACTGCGGGCTGTAAGGCTATATTATTAACTCCCCATCTACGCACGAGCAGCCCACGCAGGTAAGAGCGGTAGGGCAGTGGGGCCGGGTTGTGGAGGATTAGACAAACAGATAACCATCCGTTACCACGAAACTTTTACAACGTGGTACCATTACCACGCAGGTTTTACAATGAAAGTCGTTACACTGGAGGGCGCTCTAGGATAGGGAATAGTTTAATTTACTATCCAACACCTTCCCTACTATCCACGGGGACTAGAGTTGGAATAGTAAATTAAACTATTCACTATCCAGCGCCCCCCAACGCAAGTCGTTGTAGCGACTTGCGTTGTAAAACCTGCGTTGTAACGGTACGCGTGGTAATACCACGCGTTGTACCGTCATAAATCCGACAAACAACTACGAGGGAAAATAAATAAATAATACATTTTCCCTCGTTGTTGTCTGTTGAAACCTCCCCACCTAGCCCCACCCATCTTACCTGCATCAACGCATCTAGGTACCTTAAAGATATATATATATTGTCAAGGTATATATATGTGGAGTTACATATAGTAGAACTTTACTTAAATATAGAAACTTACCTTCACAATATTTTTGTACTTGATATTCATGACACAATGAGGCATACTTACAAGCCCCTTATGGCCACCACAACATCACTTTTATTGATTTTGTTGAATTGATACGGGCTTCGCCTCATTCCCAAGGTGGCCTTAAGCCACTTAACGTGGTTTTCAACCTTGTAAATAAGGCACCCTTTCATGCTATACTTAGCATGAAGGAGAAAGCAATGGGTGTTTTAGTGGGCATTCTACAGCAACATCAATTGATTTTGACGCTGCCCAATATATACAAGGATGGATTAAGTATGGGGTAGTGCCAAAATTAAGACCAATGAAAACCTGGTCTTACCCTGGCGCAATGAGGATGAATGTTTTATTTCTCCTCGTTTTTTGCTGATTCCATGTGTGCTGCCTTGTGCAGCATACATAGAAACAGCAAAATTCCGTTGATTGTTTATGTGCAGGAAGGTGTCCCTTCCTGCACTAAAACAATCATTTTTAAAATGACGTTTTGCAACTTCTATGTGTGCTGCATTAAGCAGCACACATAGAACTTTCAAAGCGCCATTTCAGATTGTTTATGTGCAGGAAGGGACACCATCCTGCACATAACCAATCATTGCCCTCAACTCAGGCACCCTTGCACTATGGTGCAAGCATGCCTGCATTGGTGTAGGCAGCTAAATTAGCAAAAATGCAGGGGGAAACGTCAGGCTGCACCATATTCTTGTAAATACAGTGCAGCCCTGAGTTTCAGAAGTGGCGGAGCGCAGCGTTAAGCCAAGGAGTCTAACACTGTGGTCCACCACTTCCTTGTAAATATGTCCCAATATTTTCTCCCACAAACTTTTTGGTTTCCATGTTCTATCTTAACACCCTGGGGCATATTTACAATGAAGTGATGGAGTTCAGCGTTAGCCTTCCTGGCTTAATGCCACACTCCACCACTTCAGAAATGCAGTGCTGCACCACATTTACAACACTATGGTGCGGCCCTGCGTTCCCCCCCTGTGCTGGCGCTAAACTTAGCCGCCTAGCGCTGATTTCTGCATTAAGGGCCAGATTTTAATGTGCAGGAAGGGAGATGTAGCACACATTGAAGTTGCAAAATGCCATTTCTTTTTTTTGATTGTGTATGTGCAGGAAGCAACACCTTCCTGCACATAAACAATCAATGCCAATTTACTGTTTCTATGTGTGGTGCACAATGCAGCACACACAGAAACAGCAAAAACTATGAGAAATAAAGCATTTCTCCTTGTTTTGCCTGTTTAGACCAAAATCACTGGGTGTTGCGGTGGAACGGCCACCGTAACACCCATTGCCCTCCCCTTTCACTCTAAGTACATAGTGAAAGGTTGCCTTATTTACAAGGCAGCATTAAGCCAGATATGTGGCTTAATGCTGCCTTATAAATAAGGTGAAGCCCCTATCGCCATCACAACGTCACTGAAAGTGGCGTTGTGGTGGCGATAGGGGCTTGTAAATATGCCCTACTGTCTCTCGTGGATTCCTTCTTTGAATCAAAAGGGTAAAGTGACAATGTTGTCTCAGGGATATGCAGGGTAGGAGCAGTTGTGTTGTTGATGAGGCTGTTGGTTTGTATTCTAGAGGCTCAGCTCCACGTTCTGTGTTTTGTCTGAAAGCGGTACAAAAAGGGGTTGTGAAGGCCGGAGCATCCAAACCAATCAAACACTCACACCCAGTGAACAGATCTTGGTTTAATACATCACCGTTCTTTAGCCCACTCTGCCACCCCAGTTCAGACATGGCCATATGCAAATCAGTCTGACCCTGTGCCTCATGGGAACAATTGAGCCCGAACTGCCAAGCCATGCCTTCCCTGGACCGGATTCAAGCTTCCTAAGACCGGTTTCTTGCATTGCAGCCGTCTTCAGCCAGGCTTGCTTGAATCCAGTGGCAAAGTGAGCAAGGGACTCACGTCTGAGTATACCCTGCCAACTTATGGTGAACAAAACGGTACAAAAAGGGGTGGTGATGGATGGAGCATCTGAACCAATCAAACACTCACACCCAGTCAACAGATCTGGGTTTACTCCATCACCGTTCTTTAGCCCACTCTGCCACCCCAGTTCAGACATGGCCATATGCAAATCAGTCTGACCCTGTACCTCATGGAAGCAGTCCAGCCCGAACTGCCAAGCTGTGCCTTCCCTGGACCGGATTCAAGCTTCCTAGGACCAGTTTCTGGCATTACAGCCGTCTTCAGCCAGGCTTGCTTGAATCCAGTGGCAAAGTGAGCAAGGGACTCATGTCTGAGCATACCCTGCCAACTTATGGCGAACAAAGAGGTACAAAAATGGGTGGTGATGGACGGAGCATCTGAACCAATCAAACACTCACACCCAGTCAACAGATCTGTGTTTAATCCATCACCGTTATTTAGCCCACTCTGCCACCCAAGTTCAGACAAGGCCATATGCAAATCAGTCTGACCCTGTGCCTCATGGGAACAGTCCAGCCGAACTGCCAAGCCATGCCTTCCCTGGACCGGATTCAAGCTTCCTAGGACCGGTTTCTAGCATTACAGCTGTCTTCAGCCAGGCTTGCTTCAATCCAGGGGCAAAGTGAGCAAGGGACTCACATCTGAGCATACCCTGCCAACTTATGGCGAACAAAGCGGTTCAAAAAGTGGTGGTGATGAACGGAGCATCTGAACCAATCAAACACTCACACCCAGTCAACAGATCTGGGTTTAAACCATCACCGTTCTTTAGCTCACTCTGCCACCCCAGTTCAGAGATGGCCATATGCAAATCAGTCTGACCCTGTGCCTCATGGGAACAGTCCAGCCCGAACTGCCAAGCCAATCCTTCCCTGGACCGGTTTCAAGCTTCCTAGGACCGGTTTCTGGCATTACAGCCGTCTTCAGCCAGGCTTGCTTGAATCCAGTTGGAAAGTGAGCAAGGAACTCATGTCTGAGCATACCCTGAGAACTTATGGCAAACAAAGAGGTACAAAAAGAGGTGGTGATGGACAAAGCATCTGAACCAATCAAACACTCACACCCAGTCAACAGATCTGGGTATAATCCATCACCGTTCTTTAGCTCACTCTGCCACCCCAGTTCAGACATGGCCATATGCAAATCACTCTGACCTGTGGCTCATGGGAACAGTCCAGCCCGAACTGTGAAGCCATGCCTTCCCTGGACTGGATTCAAGCTTCCTAGGACCGGTTTCTGGCATTACAGCCGTCTTCAGCCAGTCTTGCTTGAATCCAGTGGCAAAGTGAGTAAGGGACTCACGTCTGAGCATACCCTGCCAACTTGAGGGGAACAAAGCGGTACAAAAAGGGGTGGTGATGGACGGAGCATCTGAATCAATCAAACTCTCACACCCAGTCAACAGATCTGGGTTTAATCCATCACTGTTCTTTAGCCCACTCTGCCACCCCAGTTCAGACATGGCCATATGCAAATCAGTCTGACCCTGTGCCTCATGGGAACAGTCCAGCCCGAACTGCCAAGCCATGCCTTCCCTGGACCGGATTCAAGCTTCCTAGGACCGGTTTCTGACATTACACCCGTATTCAGCAAGGCTTGCTTGAATCCAGTGGCAAAGTGAGCAAGGGACTCACGTCTGAGCATACCCTGCCAACTTATGGCAAACAAAGCGGTACAAAAAGGGGTGGTGATGGACGGAGCATCTGAATCAATCAAACTCTCACACCCAGTCAACAGATCTGGGTTTAATCCATCACTGTTCTTTAGCCCACTCTGCCACCCCAGTTCAGACATGGCCATATGCAAATCAGTCTGACCCTGTGCCTCATGGGAACAGTCCAGCCCGAACTGCCAAGCCATGCCTTCCCTGGACCAGATTCAAGCTTCCTCAGACCGGTTTCTGGCATTACAGCCATCTTCAGCCAGGCTTGCTTGAATCCAGTGGCAAGTGAGCAAGGGACTCATGTCTGAGCATACCCTGCCAACTTATGGCGAACAAAGCGGTACAAAAAGGGGTGGTGATGGACAGAGCATCTGAACCAATCAAACAATCACACCCAGTCAACAGATCTGGGTTTAATCCATCACCGTTCTTTAGCCCACTCTGCCACCCCAGTTCAGACATGGCCATATGCAAATCAGTCTGACCCTGTGCCTCATGGGAACAGTCCAGCCCGTACTGCCAAGCCATGCCTTCCCTGGACCGGATTCAAGTTTCCTAGGACCGGTTTCTGGCATTACAGCCGTCTTCAGCCAGGCTTGCTTGAATCCAGTGACAAAGTGAGCAAGGGACTCACGTTTGAGCATACCCAGCCAACTTATGGCGAACAAAGCCGTACAAAAAGGGGTGGTGATAGACGGAGCATCTGAACCAATCAAACACTCACACCCAGTCAACAGATCTGGGTTTAATCCAT
Organism: Lissotriton helveticus; assembly: GCF_964261635.1. Taxonomy (NCBI): domain Eukaryota; kingdom Metazoa; phylum Chordata; class Amphibia; order Caudata; family Salamandridae; genus Lissotriton; species Lissotriton helveticus. The sequence goes on from NC_136059.1 coordinate 2,115,545,330, forward strand.
CACCGTTCTTTAGCCCACTCTGCCACCCCAGTTCAGACATGGTCATATGCAAATCAGTCTGACTCTGTGCCTTATGGGAACAGTCCAGCCCGACCTGCCAAGCCATGCCTTCCCTGGACCGGATTCAAGCTTCCTAGGACCTGTTTCTGGCATTACTGCCGTCTTCAGCCAGGCTTTCTTGAATCCAGTGGCAAAGTGAGCAAGGGACTCATGTCTGAGCATACCCTGCCAACTTATGGCGAACAAAGCGGTACAAAAAGGGGTGGTGATGGACGGAGCATCTGAACCAATCAAACACTCACACCCAGTCAACAGATCTGGGTTTAATCCATCACCGTTCTTTAGCCCACTTTGCCAACCCAGTTCAGACATGGCCATGTGCAAATCAGTCTGACCCTGTGCCTCATGGGAACAGTCCAGCCCGAACTGCCAAGCCATGCCTTCCCTGGACTGGATTAAAGCTTCCTAGGACCGGTTTCTGGCATTGCAGCCGTCTTCAGCTAGGCTTGCTTGAATCCAGTAGCAAAGTGAGCAAGGGACTCACGTCTGAGCATACCCTGCCAACTTATGGCAAACCAAACGGTACAAAAAGGGGTGGTGATGGACGGAGCATCTGAACCAATCAAACACTCACACCCAGTCAACAGATCTGGGTTTAATCCATCTCCGTTCTTTAGCCCACTCTGCCACCCAAGTTCAGACATGGCCATGTGCAAATCAGTCTGACCCTGTGCCTCATGGGAACAGTCCAGCCCAAACTGCCAAGCCATGCCTTCCCTGGACCGGATTCAAGCTTCCTAGGACCGGTTTCTGGCATTGCAGCCGTCTTCAGCTAGGCTTGCTTGAATCCAGTAGCAAAGTGAGCAAGGGACTCACGTCTGAGCATACCCTGCCAACTTATGGCAAACCAAACGGTACAAAAAGGGGTGGTGATGGACGGAGCATCTGAACCAATCAAACACTGACACCCAGTCAACAGATCTGGGTTTAATCTATCACCGTTCTTTATCCCACTCTGCCACCCCAGTTCAGACATGGCCATGTGCAAATCAGTCTGACCCTGTGCCTCATGGGAACAGTCCAGCCCAAACTGCCAAGCCATGCCTTCCCTGGACCAGATTCAAGCTTCCTAGGACCGGTTTCTGGCATTACAGCCGTCTTCAGCCAGGCTTGCTTGAATCCAGTGGCAAAGTGAGCAAGGGACTCACGTCTGAGCATACCGTGCCAACTTATGGCGAACAAAGCGGTACAAAAAGGGGTGGTGATGGACGGAGCATCTGAACCAATCAAACACTCACACCCAGTCAACAGATCTGGGTTTAATCCATCACAGTTCTTTAGCCCACTCTGCCACCTCAGTTCAGATATGGCCATATGCAAATCAGTCTGACCCTGTGCCTCATGGAACAGTTGAGCCCGAACTGCCAAGCCATGCCTTCCCTGGACTGGATTAAAGCTTCCTAGGACCGGTTTCTGGCATTGCAGCCGTCTTCAGCCAGGCTTGCTTGAATCCAGTGGCAAAGTGTGTAAGGGACTCACGTCTGAGCATACCCTGCCAACTTATGGCAAACCAAACGGTACAAAAAGGGGTGGTGATGGACGGAGCATCTGAACCAATCAAACACTGACACCCAGTCAACAGATCTGGGTTTAATCAATCACCGTTCTTTAGCCCACTCTGCCACCCCAGTTCAGATATGGCCATATGCAAATCAGTCTGGCCCTGTGCCTCATGGGAACAGTCCACCCCGAACTGCCAAGACATGCCTTCCCTGGACCGGATTCAAGCTTCCTAGGACCGGTTTCTGGCATTACAGCCGTCTTCAGCCAGGCTTGCTTGAATCCAGTGGCAAAGTGAGCAAGGGACTCACGTCTGAGCATACCCTGCCAACTTATGGCGAACAATGCGGTACAAAAAGGGGTGGTGATGAACGGAGCATCTGAACCAATCAAACACTCACACCCAGTCAACAGATCGGGGTTTAATCCATCACCGTTCTTTAGCCCACTCTGCCACCCCTGTTCAGACATGGCCATATGCAAATCAATCTGACCCTGTGCCTCATTGGAACAGTCCAGCCCAAACTGCCAAGTCATGCCTTCCCTGGACCGGATTCAAGCTTCCTAGGACCGGTTTCTGGCATTGCAGCCGTCTTCAGCCATGTTTGCGTGAATCCAGTGGCAAAGTGTGCAAGGGACTCACGTCTGAGCATACCCTGCCAACTTATGGCGAACAATGCGGTACAAAAAGGGGTGGTGATGAACGGAGCATCTGAACCAATCAAACACTCACACCCAGTCAAAAGATCGGGGTTTAATCCATCACCGTTCTTTAGCCCACTCTGCCACCCCTGTTCAGACATGGGCATATGCAAATCAGTCTGACCCTGTGCCTCATGGGAACAGTCCAACCCTAACTACCAAGGCATGCCTTCCTTGGACCGGATTCAAGCTTCCTAGAACCGGTTTCTGGCATTGTAGCCGTCTTCAGCCAGGCTTGCTTGAATCCAGTGGCAAAGTGAGCAAGAGACTCACGTCTGAGCATACTCTGCCAACTTATGGCAAACAAAGCGGTACAAAAAGTGGCCGTGATGGACGGAGCATCTGAACCAATCAAACACTCACACCCAGTCAACAGATCTGGGTTTAATCCATCGCCGTTCTTTAGCCCACTCTGCCACCCCAGTTCAGACATGGCAATATGCAAATCAGTCTGACCCTGTGGCTCATAGGAACAGTCCAGCCCGAACTGCCAAGCCATGCCTTCCCTGGACCGGATTCAAGCTTCCTAGGACCGGTTTCTGGCATTACAGCCGTCTTCAGCCAGGCTTGCTTGAATCCAGTGGCAAAGTAAGCAAGGGACTCACGTCTGAGCATACCCTGCCAACTTATGGCGAACAAAGCGGTAGAAAAAGGGGTGGTGATGAACGGAGCATCTGAACCAATCAAACCCTCACACCCAGTCAACAGATCTGGGTTTAATCCAGCCCCCGGCGAGGCTGTTCTTCGTTGCGCGACAGGGAGGGAGCAGGAGAGTGCCATATCTTCAGCGATATGGCTATCTCCTCCCCTTCCCCTTGCGCAGGCACTCATTACATCTGCTGTGCGTGTGTGAGTCCAGCATAGGTTTTGGACAGGAAGGATTCCCTTCCTGGTCAGAATTCTATGTCTAGACATGAGGGCAAGCTTTTCCCACTTTGTAAGTGTGCTGCACAGTGCAGCATGCGTGCAAAATCGGAAAAAAACAGAAATTAAACCATTTCTCCCTCCTTGCTCCTAGTTTAAAAGAGTGCAGTTTTCTCGCGCTAAACCCAATCTACTGTGTTTAGCAAATTGGGTTTAGCATAAGAGACCTTGGGTGGTTGCATTTGAATGAATACCCATCCACCGGTCTTGGCAAAACCCCATGGCGCAAAGTAATGCGAAGCAGCGCTATGCGCTGCTTCGCATTACTTTTACGTTATTTCCAGCGCTGAGCAACTTTAGCCCTGAAAAGTAAATTAGAAAAAAAGATTTTGCGCCATTTAATGTCACTTTAGTAACGCAAACACGGCGCAAAAGCTTAGTATATTTCCCCCTATATTTGCACACACATCATATTACCTCGCATAATTTAAATTATTCACATGCCAACTTCCAACGCATGACCAAACATAGCTGTAGGAACTTCTACACTCACAAATCAGCCAGGGTTCCTCTTACAAGAACAGGAATGTAACCAAATTACTTTAAGCAAAATTTGGACTCGTCGGGTAAAAGTCCCTTCACAAGCATTACAAACAACTCACTTTCTATATTAGATACTTTTCTTCCTTGAAAAACCCACGGGGTTAAAAGACAAATTCATAATAATCTTGTACTGGATCTGCAACAGTCAAAGGACAGCCATTAAAGCTTTATTGCAGGTGACACTTATTTATGTTGAGAGATCCTATTGGTCGATAGACAGAGCAGGGGAAGTGTGGTCTTTCTTAACCGAAAAATATTGTTCTAAGTAAAAATATTCTCACTGCTCATTAGATGATCTACAAAAAGTTACTGACTCAACGCTGGTGTTTGAACCATATACGCTGTCGCTTTATTCAAATTATAAGCAATCCCACAAATCCATTTTGCGCCCGCAAACAATGGTGCCCAAACGTGGCATTATGAGAATTGTGGTTTCTTTAATAAAATCACACACAAAAAACCTTGCACTTTATAAATGAATTGCAGACAATATAGTAAACTAATACTGCTGACAATTGTTGAAACAATTGCGAAATCTTATAGAAAAAATATAGCAGTTTTTTAATTTACTACATAGATAAATGTTCAAGTTAGATGATGACCATATCGTCTAATATTACATATTTTGAAGCTCAGCCATTTTGTTTAATCCATTTATGGCTGTATTGAACTGGACAATTAAATGGGCTTCTCTCTGAACCACACGTCTTTCCAAATCTTCACCACAAGGATCAGGACAACTAACTGACAGCACAGTCCAACGTAAATCATTCTCTAAATGTTTTTCAGTAATCCAATGATTAACTGATGGAGCTGTGGACACTTTTTTATGTATATTGGATTTGTGTTGGGTTATCCTTTGGCAGATGTCTTGATTTGTTTTTCCAATGTGTAATTTGTCGCAAGGACAAATTACCCCGTACATGAAATTCCTATTGTTGCAATTCGTGAAGGTTTTATCTCTCCAAATGAAAATTTTGCATTTGAACTCAGATCCCTCTATTGTCTGGCTATAACAGGTGCATGTTCCACATTTGTGTTGTTTTTCAACCGGAGAAAGATTCCAAACTCGTCTCCAAGTGCTTTTCTCTGAAGGTGGGTGAATGTGTGCACGGACTACTTGCCACTTTATGCTGTGCTCCTTTTAGTGGTCTCATGAAAGACTGATCAAGGTTGAAAATCAAGTGCCAATTTTGAATAATGATCCTTTTAAGGTGGTTAGTTTTAATGGAAAACATTGACACAAACACGAGGCATTCAGATTTTGGACAGGCCTTTTTTAATCAATAGTTCTTCCCACAGGTTCCACCACGCCCTCTTCCTTGAATGTTTCAGCAACTTTTTTAGTATATCCATGATCTTTTGGCTTATCAATCCAATTATTGGCACAAAAAAGTAACTAGATTTGTTGGAACAGTTGCATCTGATTCTTAAAAATTGGCCAAACTGCAAATTGTCACAGAGGCTTCGAGGATGATGACTTGAATAATATAAAAACGTATTTCTATCAGTTGCCTTAGAATGTAATGTAGTCCTCAATTGTCTGTTGTTATTTTAAAAAACTACAATTCCCATAATGACGTCTTTGGGCACCATTGTATACAGTGCAAAATGGTTATGAGGTATTGCTTATATTTTGAATACAGCAAAAGCATATACTGCTAAAACACTAGTATTGTGTCAGTAGAATTTTGTAGATTATCTAAGGAGCGGTGAGGATTTTTTGTACTTAGCACAATCTTTTTCCATGAAAAAAGACCACAAATTCCCCTTCTCAGTCTATCTATCAATAGGATTTCTCATCATCATGGCCCTCTGCATCATGCATAGAATAAATACTGGCCTAGCTCCACTTTACCTCAATTCCTTGGTACAAAAATACTGTCCCCCTCGCAATCTTCGATCCTCTAGCCAATACTTATTTTCAGTTCCCAGAATTAAAAAAGCCAGAATGGGTGGTCGCTCTTTCGCCTGGCTTGCCCCCTCTCTCTGGAACTCTCTTCCCCTCCAGTTACGAACTGAACCAAACTACCTTAGGTTTCGCAAACAGGTAAAAACTTGGTTATTTAACATCTAACAGCCCTCTTCTGCCTCTTTCGCCCTCATCTTTTTGGTTTTAGCGCCGGGAAACCTACGGGTAGCTGAGCGCTTTATAAACTTAATTATAATAATAATAATAAATAAGAATCATCTGCAACATGCCAGTTGCAAGCAGGGCAGCTGTGCTGAAAGGCAGTAAAGCTACGAATTTCGGCTCGAAAACTAAACAAGTAAGGTATTGTAATTGTACTGTAATTGAATTTATATAGCGCTTGCTACCCCTGATGAGGCATCAAAGTGCTTTATCAGCGGGTAGCATGCTACTCCGTAACCCATAACAGATTATTGGTGAATTAGTTTAGTGAAATATGGAAGCAATTTGAGCAGTGGATATGTTAGACTGTTATTTATATTAAAAAGAAATAGTGGAGGGATAGAAGAGGGAAGGGTCGAAAGGGTTTTCTTTTTCTACTTTTTTTGAGTTCCTAGCAGTAGGAAGGGGTTTTGGATGAGTAAAGCAGAGGTGGAGTGGAAAAAGTCAGATATAGTAGTTTAGGAAGGCTTGTTTGCGAGATATGGATAGTAAAGAGGTATGAGATGATGCGAGGAGGGGTAGAGGAGGGAAGAGTCTGGAAGGGTTATTTTGAGAGTCATAGTAGTGGTATGAGTTTTGGGATGAATGAGACAGAGGATGTATTGATAGCGGTACAGGGTGAGAAATAGGGCAGTGCATTGGAAAGATTAGTAGAATGAGGTTTGAGATGAGCCAGAGTGGAGGTAGAGGATATATTGCGAGAGATATAGGGTGAGATATAGGGTAGTGCATTGGATTTGCTGGATTTGAAGCAAAGTAATAAATATACAGATACATAAGTACATGGAAGGAATATTTATGCATAAGGAAGGTCATATGTAGATTAAAGTTGCATTTAATAAAAATATGGCTTTCAAGTTTTTATTTTTTGTAATTCAACAGTGAAGCAAGTGTAGATAAATAGTTATGATAAAAGATTTACTTATTTATGCAGTCATTTATATACATGTTAAAACATGGAATAATGTAACTATAAGTAATATGTACATTTTTAAGCAGAACTCATGAATATCTCTTTTTTGAAACATGATTATTATACACGTTTATACAAAGCATCACACATATGTAAGTACATATCTATTGTCCAAATTAATACTTCTATACAGACGGATATGCTCAGTAGCGGTCGGTGGTGGTAGTGCTGCTGGGCGGGGAAGTGGGGGAGAGAAGGCAGGGTGGGAGGGTAGTAAACTACGGAATACGGTCAAATACAAGTAATTAAACATATAAATTAATAAAATGAATTTTGTTGCATGCACTGCATTGCCAAATGCGCACAAATAATAATTAGAAATAATTGGTTTCTAGGGAATCTGCACTATCTGTTGAGTGTTCATTGAGCATAAAGTAGTTAGTTAGATGACAAGTGCCAGGTAGAGGCAAGGTGTTGAGGGGCAGGTAATATAATGGTGAGGAGCAAGAGTGCGTGATCAGAAACATGAGGTGAGGTTGTTTACCTTCATCGTTCATGCACATGTATCTGAAGACCCAAGTCAGAAGTCGAGTCTGGACCAGGAGACTGTGGCTAATGACTGTAGTGTGGAGTTCCTGAACTTCATATGTCCACTAAGGGGTAATTATGATGTCATTCAGAAACTCTTCTGACCGAATTCGACCAACTGATTATGATCATCGTTCGGTCGGACTTGCATTGACTTCTATGGGAGCCTGTGTTCTGAATGAGAACACAGGCTCCCATTGAAAACAGGGGTGGTTGGGGAAAACCTTGCAACCTGTGTGACAGGCACCCCATGGTGTCTGCCATAGTGTGCATGGTTGTAAAGAGGCGTCCCCTGAGTACCCCCACGGGCCTACGAGTGAAGGGGGAGCTGCTTGGATCCCAAAGTCAGATTTCGACAGCCATTTCATGTCGGACAAACCAATTCAGAATGGCTGTCAGATTTGGACACCGTAATCGCTCGGTCAGAAACAGTGTCCATAGACCTGTACGATTTGGCTCTGAATGACTTGGTCTTTCCGACAGCCGTGGCCCGTGGAGGGAGTTCCATGGGGCAGGCAGGCGGGGCGGGGGAGGGGTAGGGTGGGGGGTGGTAAACAACGGAATATGGATGATTGCAGGTAAGTAAACAATTAAATAAAAAAAATGAATTTCGTTGTGCGCCCTGCTTCACAAAATGCGATGCAGGGCGAGCTACGAAATTTGTTTGATTGTTTACTTACCTGCAATCATCCATATTCCGGTGTTTACCACCCCCCACCCCCCACCCTGCCCCTCCCCAGCCCTGCCTGCCTGCCCCACGGAACTCCCTCCACAAAGCCGCTTTGTTTATGCAAATGTGGGGGGGTACCACAGGTACCCCTCGTGTGCAGTCCCCACCCCTCCTTCACTCTAGGGGCCCGTAGGGGGCCCCCAGAGTGAAGACCGCATGCCTTTCCGTGGCGGCATTGCCTCCACGGAAAGGCATTGTAAAATGCCCATTGTAATATGGCTGGCGATGTCTGATAGACACCGCCACCATATTATTCCTTTTCCGACCCGGCCGCAAGGCGACCGGGGCGGAAAAGCGGCGGCCGGTCTTTCCGTCCGCCGAGGTCCCTGCCATACTAATATGGCAGGGGGGAAACGAGGGAGGATGTCGGGCGGATTGCCCCCGCCAGGCTGGCGGTGGCTACCGCCAGCCTGGTGGGGGTAATCCGCCCAACATCCTAATGGGCCCCTTAGTATCTGTTCTTGATCCAAGGTATCTGTACCTTAACAACTGCAAAAGTCCTTTCGTAATCAAATCTGGAGGGGTTGTTGAACCTCACTCTTAGTTAGTCAACCTTATTGTATTGGTGAGATATTCTCCAAGTCTTATATTTCTCACATCCAATGGTGGAGGGCAGTGGAACGTTTACAAACCTCTTTCTTATATGCTCACAAATTCAATTGTAGAACCACATCCTGTTTTTGTTTTTGTGGGGTTTAAGACTGTAATGCAGTTCCCCCACAGACTATTCTCTTGACATGGACATATGCAATAGATCTTACTGCCACTTAGAAGTTGGGGTAAAGGCACCTGATTACGCAGGTGCAAAAATATATTTGATTAAGATAAGAAATAAGACATTGGTTTATTAGTAGAGAAGGGTGTGAGTCCTTCACAGCTAATATGCCTACAAATTATAGTTTACTGCTCACCAAGTACCCCATTGTACCACTTGACTCTCAGTGTAGGAAAGCAGTGCAGACCAAGTCCAACTCAGGGGATATCATGTGGATAAGCAACTAGAGTTTGGTGGTCCTCAATAAATCTTTTAAAAATGAAAAGTACTTTCACATGCACACTATGAAACACTATACATTAAATGGCAAATATATGTAATCAGGTAGATAAATATACATTTGCTGATACCTATATATCATGTTACAACCATTGTGAAACATGAATGCTATAACCACAAAACCCCATATATAATACGTGGAACGTCATAATATGAGGGAGTGTCAATATAAATAAGGTAGGCCCTCAGACTTTGTCAGGGTGTCCCCACATCAGTAAAAGTAACAACATGTTATAATTCTACAGTGTCACACAACTGAAATTGAATCACTGACATAAAATCGACGCGCACAATATCGAAATGCAAAAATATCGGCACCAAATTATCGATTACACTTTTAGCGACCACCAATACTTATTAAACAAATTACACAAATATCGAAAAGAAGATATCGTAAAAAATAAATATTGTATACAACATTATTGAAAACACAAATATCATTAAAAAAATATTGAACTTTCTTTAATAAACATTAAAATGTCATAAATATTGGAAACAAAAATATAGACATCAATTTTATCGATTTTATTTAAATATCGACATTTAAAAAATGAACTAAAATGAACATATATACACACCAAAACGTATTTTCACTATATGAACAATAACTACATACATTATAACTATTGCATAACTTTATTAAACCATATACACATATAAAAACTTTAAAAGTCACACTATTAAACTTAACATAAAATATTATTACAAATAACACATACAAAATGAAACATTATAAACTATACAAAACATACAAAAAGCTACGAAATATGTTTAAAAAAAGAAATAGCACTAACAACTTTTCAATTAGCGTTTCCCATATATGGAAACAAACTGCCAGAAACTTAAAAAAAATAAAGAACAATGAATAGAAGGTTCAAACTAATCAAATAAACCAATGAAATAAACACATCAATTAAACAAACACTATATAAACAACAGAATTTTAAATATAATACAAACTACAAATCTACAGAAAAATGAAGATGAGGCTCTGACTGATTACTTCCAGAAAGCAGATTTACATTTCAGAAACGAACATTACAACAGCACTAAGTAAGTAAAACGTCATTTAGAATGGAACACTACGTATACTCTTCACTTAAAAATATATCAACGTGTAATTTACTAATATATCTCTCTTAAACTTATGTCCCCTATACAGATACCTTCTAAAAAGCACCCCAAAAAACTTTTACTCCATCAACAAAAAAGTTATTATACAGGTAAGTATATTTCTCTTTTATATTCAACACTTCCCTAAAATGCCCACCCCAAATCCCATATATCCCCAATTTCCCCATCACCTATAAGTTAATAGAACAAACATTTCAACGTTATATTTCTTCTTACCAACATAAATATATTCAAGAAAACAAAAACAGAAGTTTGAAAATAACAAACACCATCTTTAACAGCAACATTGTAAGTATATGCAACGAAATGTATATGTATTTTCCTAAAAACTAAACTGTATTATAGCAATTAATATTTATAAATATTTCCCTTAAAACTAAAAAGGCCATCATGACTGAAGGAGCCCAATTAATAACATCACAAAAAGGCAAAATGATATTCTGTTATATGGGTTATGTATACACACAAGAAAAACAAAGTGGTTTATAAGTGTTTTGGAAATGTAGTAAATAATATTCAAATAAATGCTATGGAAGAGCTATTACACAGAAAACTACTGTTATATATGTCAAAGAACCAAATGTAACAGAGATTGAAAATAGAGTTGCTCTTGAAACAATATAAGAAGCTAGCACTAGTACAGATAGACCTACCACGGAGAGACTGATGATAACAGTACCCCAACATGCATCTAGTCAATTACCATCTATTGATTCCTTAAAAAGAACAATAGCAAGACAAAACAAAGACACTACAACTAGTATACCTGCCCCTAAAACATTTCAATAGGTAGCGATTCCCTCTGAGCTAAGTGTAACACATAGCAATGAGTCATTCATATTATTGGACAATACATGCTAAGACAAACACATTATTATGTTTGCTACTGCAAACAATTTACCAAAATTACAGCAATGTAACACTTGGATGATGATGGGACATTCAAAATTTGTCCCAAACTTATTTATTAGTTATACACAATACATGTTTTTTTCCAAAATACAAATATTCTATTTATCTATACCCTACTCCCCAATAAACAACAAGCTAACCACCTTGAAATTTTAAACCAAATCAAAGATAAAACAAATAATTATTTTCTGAGGAAAATATTTATTGAATTTGAGCATGCCATGATCAATACTATCATAAAATGCTACCCCCTACAGCAATCCAGGGTTACTATTACCACTGTCTTTAACCAATGTCTCTGGAGACATCTACAAAAGTCAACCCTAATGGGTCCAGTGGATCGCCACCGCCTGCATGGCGGTGGCGATCCTCCCGACATCATCCCCTGCCCGCCTCCCATTTCCCCCTGCCATATTATGATGGCGGGGTTACCGTGGCGGACAGGAAGAACTCCAGCCACTTTTCTGCCCGGTCGACTGTGCAGAAAAGTGTTGAACACCGCCATCCATATTAAAATGGCAACGGGAAGCAGCCTTCCTGTGGTGGCATTGACACCACGGAAAGGCAAGCGGATTACGCAGTTGGGGGCCCGTTGTGGTACCCCAGGATGTTGAGGGGGTTGAGGCGGCACATGGACCTCCTTGCATGTAATGGACGATGTGGCAGGCACCGCGCGGTGCCTGTCACTTTGTGCATGCAAGTGCACAAGTGCCTTTTTTAGATTGCGGCGGGTGCTGCTGACAGCACCGCCTGCTGCAATGCAGAAAATGCTGAATGCGCCCGCGGGCGCATCCTAATCTTAAATGTAGGACTGCTGCACACATAGCGGGTGGAAAAATGAAGAAAGTGTAAAATATATATTAGTATTAAATACTAATACCCACTTCCTAATAAAAAAAAACGCTATCCTCTTCAAAACTCGATTCCGATAACGAAACCTGAAAAATAGAAATAAACATACCCACCCACACAAACATATGCATACAGTATAATAAACAACATATAAACACAGTTTATGTACCATAAACACACATTTAGAAACATATCCTACCCTTTCTACCCTAGGCCGCAAACACAAACTATCGACATCTCGCTAACCTATACCTAACTACCAAAATGCACCAAAAAACACAACCTACCACTACACATACTAACTACCACTTAACAACATGCAAATACAAGTAAAAACTCTAATACAAATATGATAAATTAAACTTACTTTCATCGACGCAAGCTTCTCTTCTTTTAAATGACCCAAAACAACAGTAAGCGGTTACAAAATAGTCCCTGTTAAACAAAAATGACTGCTTAAATAATAAAAACACACAAAATATTTCTATAAAATACGTAACATACAAAATGAAACAACGTATATATTTTCTAAAAATATTAGATTATTGAACTATTTTTTTACAATAATGTAAACATTTTTGAATAATGAATAAAATAGTAATAATAATTATTATAATTACTTATTAATTTGTATCATTTATTATACATTTGCAAAAATGCCTAAAACTGTTTAAAATGTTAAGGAAAATGTAACCTTTTGAAAAACATATTTGTATAAAATGCTAAAATGTACTAATTAATATTAATAATGTATCATAAATTAATAATATTATATACAATTTTATATAACATGTTAAATAACAAGTGTCTATTTTTATGTAAAAATATGTATAATATGATATACTATACATAAAAATATATATAAATATTTTGTAAATGTTATGAATGCAAAAACAAAACTATAAAAACATGTACAATTGTTTGTTTCAAAAATGTTTCCTGCTACAATATGTTTTAAAATCTAAAAAGTAAAAAACCTGTATGTTAAAAAAAACATTGTATGTGAATAAACATATCTTTTTTTAATTCATTTTTATTGTTTTTTTAAATCACAAGTGAAACAAAGACAAAAAAGCGTTTGTGGTACAGAAAACAAAAGAAAAAAGGGGGAATTAACGAGCATCAAAACATCAAACAGAATCATACATCAGATAGACATAAACGTAAAACAAGCCAGATGTCAAATGCTGACAAGTGAAAAAAAACCAATCCATGACAATAATAGAAGCATAAGACATAGAACAGTTAGTCTCACCGAAGACTTGACCAAACCCTCCCAAACTTCACCCTTGAGCGTAAACCCCGAGCTTTGGCTAACGCAAGTTCCATTTCGTAGACACCCCTCAATAATAACCAAAAATCTGAAATTTTGGGACTAGATACATCAATCCAAGCCCTGGCAATGCAAAGCTGTGCAGAAATAATAATGACTGAGACTAAGGGTTTGGATAGGTAGCCTGGATCGGATACCGACCCCAGTACTATTTCTTTCTCTGTCAAATGGATCGCATTGCCTGATAACCTGCTCAGCACAAATGCGACCTCATACCTGAATGTAGTTAGTCGGGACACGTGGCAGGCATGTGGCGGAGATCAGAAGCATACTTGTTACATTTAGGGCAATGTAACTTCGAGGAGACCTGGGAAGTGGCCAATTTCGAGATTACCTGCGGGGTATAATACAGCATGAACATAGTGCGATGCTGTTGCAACTTGAGATTATTGGAAGAGACGGACAGATTTATAGTAGCCATCGTCGAGCAAGGCTTTTGGTAAGCCGAGACATGTTGTTTCTCTTGGAATAAACACCCTTGGATTATGAGTTGACTCATGGATGTTTACTGAGAGCGTATTGGAGTACCTTTATAGACTTTATGGAATAATTACCGGCGTGCTCTGCCGGTGTGTATACGCCAATTCCCTTGGGGCAGCAGGAAGTCGGAAGGAGCACCGTCTGTGTATGTAACAACACAAACCTGTGGGGGCATTGTCTTGCTGGTGCTTTTCCCGGCGGGGGACATCCTTTCTCCACACCCCCCCTCAGCCGCCGCAAGTCTCCTCCGTGGCCGCCGAGCGAGGGGGGGCAAACCGGCCCTAATCAGCCAAGAACTACCCTACCCAGGCGCCATAGCGGCGGGACACGCCGCACACCGACATCTCGCGCCAGGAGGCGCATTAAAGGCACTCCAGCCCCAGCGGAGCGGGGGACAACACAAACCTGTGGGGGCATTGTCTTGCTGGTGCTTTTCCCGGCGGGGGACATCCTTTCTCCACACCCCCCCTCAGCCGCCGCAAGTCTCCTCCGCGGCCGCCGAGCGAGGGGGGGCAAACCGGCCCTAATCAGCCAAGAACTACCCTACCCAGGCGCCATAGCGGCGCGACACGCCGCACACCGACATCTCGCGCCAGGAGGCGCATTAAAGGCACTCCAGCCCCGGCGGAGCGGGGGACAACACAAACCTGTGGAGGCATTGTCTTGCTGGTGCTTTTCCCGGCGGGGGACATCCTTTCTCCACACCCCCCCTCAGCCGCCGCAAGTCTCCTCCGCGGCCGCCGAGCGAGGGGGGGCAAACCGGCCCTAATCAGCCAAGAACTACCCTACCCAGGCGCCATAGCGGCGCGACAAGCCGCACACCGACATCTCGCGCCAGGAGGCGCATTAAAGGCACTCCAGCCCCGGCGGAGCGGGGGACAACACAAACCTGTGGGGGCATTGTCTTGCTGGTGCTTTTCCCGGTGGGGGACATCCTTTCTCCACACCCCCCCCTCAGCCGCCGCAAGTCTCCGCGGCCACCGAGCGAGGGGGGGCAAACCGGCCCTAATCAGCCAAGAACTACCCTACCCAGGCGCCATAGCGGCGCGACACGCCGCACACCGACATCTAGCGCCAGGAGGCGCATTAAAGGCACTCCAGCCCCCGCGTCGCGGGATCACGCGCGGGACCGCGCCGGGCTAAGCCCGGGCAAAGGGCGGGCCCTCTGTGGCCCTCAGAGGCACAAGGAGGACGGGACGGGCCACACCATTTGGCTTCATTAAAAGAGAAGGTACAGAGACGTTTAATTATTTTATTCTTTACCGTTTGAACTGTTCGAACTTGTTACTGTTGTTTCCGGGGTTCTGTTTTCCAACAACTATGTCCATCTGGGAAGAGCTGAATGCCCTGTGTGGCACAAATTATGTCCCGGATGCACCAACCCCCCCCATAGCGGGTAGAGACACTGATGATGTACCGTCATCGCCCGAAACAATCCTCCCCCAAGCTAATATACTGCCCCGTGGCTTAACCGGTAAAAGTAAGCATGACGAGGAAATAGACAATATCAATCAGATTCTATCAAACACCGATCAAATGTGCTGTAGCCCATTTTTAGCCCCCCCCAACCCAACCTTATTAGCGTCAGAAAAGGCTGGGACTCGAACAAATGATTCTGCATCCCCCCTCCAATCGACCCTACTAGCTCAAATCGAGCGATTGCTAAACTCTGCTTTATCACCGCTGGTTGCAAAAATCAATGAATTGGGGGATAGGTTGACCAGGATTGAAAAAATTGTAACAAGGACCTATCCACCAACTGAAAATACTGTTACATCCATATGCTCTTCTCTCACTAACATCCATGAAAAGCCAATGAACAATGCTCCCAGGAAAGTTCAAACTTCTGTCTCCCCCATTACAATACCCATTCCAAGTGACCGCTATGCTACTTTTAATCCCGGACATGCCCCTCACAGAGTTCCAAGGTTTTCACAAGAAAGAAGGCATCGATTTGATCTACCCCCTGAAGCCGCCCCATATGTCACCGTTCTCTCTGGGGTCCCTGCACTCACTCCGGGCAAACGTGAATTACACCAGGACCTGCTGAATAAAGCCATCTTCTGGCTCAAAAACAATAGACTGTTACCACCTGCCCTAGATGGCGGGATCCTGAGTGTTAGGAGGGTGGGGTGGCTAGGTTTGCTGCCCAAAGATATTCCGGGGGACTTGATATTGATCAAATTTAAACACAGGAACATTGCCACTTATTTAAGATCTACCCAGCCCACAGTTGGAGATGGTCCCATCTGTATCTGGGACATGTATGATTTTTACCCTGGCCCCCGAGCACCGAATCATAATACCAGGTGAAAAAGGGGACTCTGTGTATATTGGGTTATTATTTTGAAGAGTCGATTTGTTAAATTATTTTAGTTTGTTTTACATAGTCAGTTTTCTTTTAATTTTGTAATGAACTGTTGAGTTATTTTTGCATGTATGTATTTCTTTCTGTTGCTTTTATGGTTTTAAATGTAACAACCGAATAAAGCTTATTTGATTTGATTTGATTTGATATATATATATATATATATATATATATATATATATATATATATATATATATATATATATATATATATATATATATATATATTCACTGAAAAAACCATAGGTTTTACACCAGTTATAATTAGCTGGAAATTTTACTCGCATAAAACCATTGAAATTCCTACGTTATAGTTAGTTGGACTCACTATAACTTGCGCGTGCAATGCACTGCTGATGATGTCACATATTACATCACTCATGACATGGTCAGTGACATCACTCATGACATCACTGATGACACCATCCAGTGAATGTCTGTATTTCTGAAAAATAAATATGTGTTATATATGTATATATAAAAGTTGATGGAAGAATAAATGTTTAAATTGATTGGTTAACTGGTTTATTAAGTGTATCTTAGTGAATACATATATTAGTGAGTAATGTTTAAATATTTAAATATATGTATTAGTGTTTCACTTTGTGTATAAGTGGCTGCATGGGTTGGTAAGTAGCTACATGTGTATGTATATGGGTTATTAGATTTTTTTTAGTTTCAGTATGAGTGTCTGTATGGTTTGGTGGGGGTATTACTTAGCACATACATGCATGAATGACTGACTCTCTGTTTGTATGTGTTTTGAAGACAGCATATGTGCAGGACTGTATGGGTGGATGAGTGTGTATATGTGTGTGTTAGTGAGTGAATGACTGTCTCACTAGTGTCTTTATCAGTAACTACATATGTTTTAATGTAGTATATGTCAATATTGATGTATATAAGTGAGTATATGTGAGAGTAAGAGATTGTAAGAGTTCCTGTTTAAATAAGTATGTGCTTCTCTAATTTATTGTTTAAGAGAGTAAGTATGTGTAAGTTTCCTTAGAAGTAAGGTGGTAGTGTGTGTATAGCTGTATATGCAAATAAAGGGATGTTCCATAGTTTATTTGCATGTGTGAGTATGTGTGAGAGTATCTTTTGGATGACTGTCGGTGTGTAACAGAATGTATAGGTGTATCACTACATATGATGAGTTAGTATATGTATGAGTGACTATATATAACTGTTGGTGAATGAGTGGATGTGTACATAGATGGTGGAATTATTGAATTGGTTGTTGTAACTGGTATAGGTATCTCCATTTTTTTGAACATTTTAGTTTCTATTATTGAATATGTGTTTCAAGGGTTACATTACAGTGAAAGGAGGTCCGTCAGTCTGTCACAAGGATGGTGTCATCAGTGATGTCATGAGTGATGTCACTGATCATGTCATGAGTGATGTAATATGTGACATCATCAGCAGTGCATTGCAGGCGCAAGTTATAGTGAGTCCAACTAACTATAACGTGGGAATTTCAATGGTTTTATGCGAGTAAAATTTCCAGCTAACTATAACTGATGTGAAACCTATGGTTTTTTCAGTGAGTTTCAATGGTTTTTTAATAGCAAATCTCTATAGGTATGAAAAGTAATATTTTTATAACGAATTTTATATTGTATAAATATGTAATTTTTTTTGGTAATTTTTTTAAAATATATTTTGCCCGGAGCGCTCCCGGGGCACGTACCGGTGAACGCACGGGTAAGCGCAATGTTACGGTGCGCCCCGGGGCGCGTACCGGGGAGCGTCCCGTTAGCGCTATTCCCACAAACGAAAACAACATTGTGACGTTTCGCGCAGTCGCGTAATGCGTCATATGACGCACTGCGTAAGCGCACCCGGAAGCACGCGATCGCATACGATTGCGCACTGTCTCGACGCGCTTAAGCCACGCGCCCCGGGGCGCGCCCCGGGCCGTGTAGCATAAGCGCATCGGGTCATGTGATCTGAAAATAACACTTTTCATTGGTGCAAATCAGTTTTGGTTTCCAAATGATTAAAGCCTGGATCATGTGACTTGAAAATAACACTTTTCATTGGTTCAGAACAGTTTTGTTTTCCAAATAATGAAAGCCCCACCTTTTTTCCTTATTCTGACTTTGTTCTTTGACTGAGGAAGACCTGTTTGGAGTTCTATCTGTACTCTTTACTTGTATAACATGGCTACAGTAGCAGCAACAGCAGGAGCATCTGCCCCACCACCACTATCACCACCACCACCATCTAAAAGACCACGAGAAGATTACATTGGTGGTCAAGAGGAAGAGGAGGAGGATGATGAAGAGGAGGCACAAACAAGGCAGTACTTGCCTGAAGATAAACAGCCCTACAAACCGAAAGAACACTTTGTATGGGAGTTCTATAAAATCCCAAGGGGTTTTAAGAAAGTCAACGCGGCAAAGGTAACTTGCTTGATTTGTGGTGCTAAACTGTCTAGGGGGAACCCTAACAAAAAGCATTCCTTCGGGAATCATACCATGATTCGCCACATGATGCGTTTGCATCCAAATAATTATTCTAATGCAGAGTTAAGGGACCTCTGCAGTAAACTACCCCCATCAACGTCTAGACCCTCAACATCAAAACAACCCGCTCCATCGGGTTCGGGGGCAAGAGACACATTGGCTACTATCCAACCCAAGTTTGCCAATTACAAAAATTTATGCACATTTTGTAACAAGACACTTTGCTATGGTGAGCAAAGCATCGAACTTATTATGGTTGCTGGTGATAACCATAAGTGTACAAAAAAAACCTAATTTTTCCTGTTTTTTTATGCTCCAGTTGAGCCATTTACAATTCCCAGTTTTTTGTTTCTCCCCATAAAAAAATACAAAAAAAATATAAAAGTGTTCAGAAAACCCCAAAAAAGTACAAAATGTTAAAAAAAACATAAAACAAATATAAAACAACAAAAAGAAGAAGAAAAAAAACAGTTCTTTTTAGAACTACCTTTACTTTATAAAAATAAACCAATATTTTTAATGAATCTGTGTCAATCTTTTTTCTGCAGGGTACGCTACCGGTACGTGCACCGGGGCGCGCACCGGGGAGCGCACCAAAAAAAAACATAAAAAAAAAATAATGAAGAAGTTAGCATGAGGGAAGAACACAAAGAGAGTAATGTTAAGAGAAAGAGAGCTAGAGGGAGAAACACAGAGGGATCAAGACTTTCCAAGTGTACTCGCTTGTCGATCTGAACTGCATCTACCATGATGCCCAGGGGCGACTCTGCTGGGAGGTGAAGCAGTGTGCTCCCACACCAGTTTCTTACTTAAAGGCTCCCTCGAGCCGCTTTGAGCTGACGAGCTCGTGGAGAGGCACCTGCGCGCCTGGAGAGATACTGCGTTCCAAGAATACGGCAGCCTGCTCAGCAACCCCAAATAATTTTGCCTAATCTCTGCTGATGACGGATAATAATCCAGAAACACGTGTCCAGAGATGGCCAGCACTAATCTGCACCCACCTGGTGAAACACTCAAGACTTTCCAAGTGTACTCGCTTGTCGATCTGAACTGCATCTACCATGATGCCCAGGGGCGACTCTGCTGGGAGGTGAAGCAGTGTGCTCCCACACCAGTTTCTTACTTAAAGGCTCCCTCGAGCCGCTTTGAGCTGACGAGCTCGTGGAGAGGCACCTGCGCGCCTGGAGAGATACTGCGTTCCAAGAATACGGCAGCCTGCTCAGCAACCCCAAATAATTTTGCCTAATCTCTGCTGATGACGGATAATAATCCAGAAACACGTGTCCAGAGATGGCCAGCACTAATCTGCACCCACCTGGTGAAACACTCAAGACTTTCCAAGTGTACTCGCTTGTCGATCTGAACTGCATCTACCATGATGCCCAGGGGCGACTCTGCTGGGAGGTGAAGCAGTGTGCTCCCACACCAGTTTCTTACTTAAAGGCTCCCTCGAGCCGCTTTGAGCTGACGAGCTCGTGGAGAGGCACCTGCGCGCCTGGAGAGATACTGCGTTCCAAGAATACGGCAGCCTGCTCAGCAACCCCAAATAATTTTGCCTAATCTCTGCTGATGACGGATAATAATCCAGAAACACGTGTCCAGAGATGGCCAGCACTAATCTGCACCCACCTGGTGAAACACTCAAGACTTTCCAAGTATACTCGCTTGTCGATCTGAACTGCATCTACCATGATGCCCAGGGGCGACTCTGCTGGGAGGTGAAGCAGTGTGCTCCCACACCAGTTTCTTACTTAAAGGCTCCCTCGAGCCGCTTTGAGCTGACGAGCTCGTGGAGAGGCACCTGCGCGCCTGGAGAGATACTGCGTTCCAAGAATACGGCAGCCTGCTCAGCAACCCCAAATAATTTTGCCTAATCTCTGCTGATGACGGATAATAATCCAGAAACACGTGTCCAGAGATGGCCAGCACTAATCTGCACCCACCTGGTGAAACACTCAAGACTTTCCAAGTGTACTCGCTTGTCGATCTGAACTGCATCTACCATGATGCCCAGGGGCGACTCTGCTGGGAGGTGAAGCAGTGTGCTCCCACACCAGTTTCTTACTTAAAGGCTCCCTCGAGCCGCTTTGAGCTGACGAGCTCGTGGAGAGGCACCTGCGCGCCTGGAGAGATACTGCGTTCCAAGAATACGGCAGCCTGCTCAGCAACCCCAAATAATTTTGCCTAATCTCTGCTGATGACGGATAATAATCCAGAAACACGTGTCCAGAGATGGCCAGCACTAATCTGCACCCACCTGGTGAAACACTCAAGACTTTCCAAGTGTACTCGCTTGTCGATCTGAACTGCATCTACCATGATGCCCAGGGGCGACTCTGCTGGGAGGTGAAGCAGTGTGCTCCCACACCAGTTTCTTACTTAAAGGCTCCCTCGAGCCGCTTTGAGCTGACGAGCTCGTGGAGAGGCACCTGCGCGCCTGGAGAGATACTGCGTTCCAAGAATACGGCAGCCTGCTCAGCAACCCCAAATAATTTTGCCTAATCTCTGCTGATGACGGATAATAATCCAGAAACACGTGTCCAGAGATGGCCAGCACTAATCTGCACCCACCTGGTGAAACACTCAAGACTTTCCAAGTGTACTCGCTTGTCGATCTGAACTGCATCTACCATGATGCCCAGGGGCGACTCTGCTGGGAGGTGAAGCAGTGTGCTCCCACACCAGTTTCTTACTTAAAGGCTCCCTCGAGCCGCTTTGAGCTGACGAGCTCGTGGAGAGGCACCTGCGCGCCTGGAGAGATACTGCGTTCCAAGAATACGGCAGCCTGCTCAGCAACCCCAAATAATTTTGCCTAATCTCTGCTGATGACGGATAATAATCCAGAAACACGTGTCCAGAGATGGCCAGCACTAATCTGCACCCACCTGGTGAAACACTCAAGACTTTCCAAGTGTACTCGCTTGTCGATCTGAACTGCATCTACCATGATGCCCAGGGGCGACTCTGCTGGGAGGTGAAGCAGTGTGCTCCCACACCAGTTTCTTACTTAAAGGCTCCCTCGAGCCGCTTTGAGCTGACGAGCTCGTGGAGAGGCACCTGCGCGCCTGGAGAGATACTGCGTTCCAAGAATACGGCAGCCTGCTCAGCAACCCCAAATAATTTTGCCTAATCTCTGCTGATGACGGATAATAATCCAGAAACACGTGTCCAGAGATGGCCAGCACTAATCTGCACCCACCTGGTGAAACACTCAAGACTTTCCAAGTGTACTCGCTTGTCGATCTGAACTGCATCTACCATGATGCCCAGGGGCGACTCTGCTGGGAGGTGAAGCAGTGTGCTCCCACACCAGTTTCTTACTTAAAGGCTCCCTCGAGCCGCTTTGAGCTGACGAGTTCGTGGAGAGGCACCTGCGCGCCTGGAGAGATACTGCGTTCCAAGAATACGGCAGCCTGCTCAGCAACCCCAAATAATTTTGCCTAATCTCTGCTGATGACGGATAATAATCCAGAAACACGTGTCCAGAGATGGCCAGCACTAATCTGCACCCACCTGGTGAAACACTCAAGACTTTCCAAGTGTACTCGCTTGTCGATCTGAACTGCATCTACCATGATGCCCAGGGGCGACTCTGCTGGGAGGTGAAGCAGGGTGCTCCCACACCAGTTTCTTACTTAAAGGCTCCCTCGAGCCGCTTTGAGCTGACGAGCTCGTGGAGAGGCACCTGCGCGCCTGGAGAGATACTGCGTTCCAAGAATACGGCAGCCTGCTCAGCAACCCCAAATAATTTTGCCTAATCTCTGCTGATGACGGATAATAATCCAGAAACACGTGTCCAGAGATGGCCAGCACTAATCTGCACCCACCTGGTGAAACACTCAAGACTTTCCAAGTGTACTCGCTTGTCGATCTGAACTGCATCTACCATGATGCCCAGGGGCGACTCTGCTGGGAGGTGAAGCAGTGTGCTCCCACACCAGTTTCTTACTTAAAGGCTCCCTCGAGCCGCTTTGAGCTGACGAGCTCGTGGAGAGGCACCTGCGCGCCTGGAGAGATACTGCGTTCCAAGAATACGGCAGCCTGCTCAGCAACCCCAAATAATTTTGCCTAATCTCTGCTGATGACGGATAATAATCCAGAAACACGTGTCCAGAGATGGCCAGCACTAATCTGCACCCACCTGGTGAAACACTCAAGACTTTCCAAGTGTACTCGCTTGTCGATCTGAACTGCATCTACCATGATGCCCAGGGGCGACTCTGCTGGGAGGTGAAGCAGTGTGCTCCCACACCAGTTTCTTACTTAAAGGCTCCCTCGAGCCGCTTTGAGCTGACGAGCTCGTGGAGAGGCACCTGCGCGCCTGGAGAGATACTGCGTTCCAAGAATACGGCAGCCTGCTCAGCAACCCCAAATAATTTTGCCTAATCTCTGCTGATGACGGATAATAATCCAGAAACACGTGTCCAGAGATGGCCAGCACTAATCTGCACCCACCTGGTGAAACACTCAAGACTTTCCAAGTGTACTCGCTTGTCGATCTGAACTGCATCTACCATGATGCCCAGGGGCGACTCTGCTGGGAGGTGAAGCAGTGTGCTCCCACACCAGTTTCTTACTTAAAGGCTCCCTCGAGCCGCTTTGAGCTGACGAGCTCGTGGAGAGGCACCTGCGCGCCTGGAGAGATACTGCGTTCCAAGAATACGGCAGCCTGCTCAGCAACCTCAAATAATTTTGCCTAATCTCTGCTGATGACGGATAATAATCCAGAAACACGTGTCCAGAGATGGCCAGCACTAATCTGCACCCACCTGGTGAAACACTCAAGACTTTCCAAGTGTACTCGCTTGTCGATCTGAACTGCATCTACCATGATGCCCAGGGGCGACTCTGCTGGGAGGTGAAGCAGTGTGCTCCCACACCAGTTTCTTACTTAAAGGCTCCCTCGAGCCGCTTTGAGCTGACGAGCTCGTGGAGAGGCACCTGCGCGCCTGGAGAGATACTGCGTTCCAAGAATACGGCAGCCTGCTCAGCAACCCCAAATAATTTTGCCTAATCTCTGCTGATGACGGATAATAATCCAGAAACACGTGTCCAGAGATGGCCAGCACTAATCTGCACCCACCTGATGAAACACTCAAGACTTTCCAAGTGTACTCGCTTGTCGATCTGAACTGCATCTACCATGATGCCCAGGGGCGACTCTGCTGGGAGGTGAAGCAGTGTGCTCCCACACCAGTTTCTTACTTAAAGGCTCCCTCGAGCCGCTTTGAGCTGACGAGCTCGTGGAGAGGCACCTGCGCGCCTGGAGAGATACTGCGTTCCAAGAATACGGCAGCCTGCTCAGCAACCCCAAATAATTTTGCCTAATCTCTGCTGATGACGGATAATAATCCAGAAACACGTGTCCAGAGATGGCCAGCACTAATCTGCACCCACCTGGTGAAACACTCAAGACTTTCCAAGTGTACTCGCTTGTCGATCTGAACTGCATCTACCATGATGCCCAGGGGCGACTCTGCTGGGAGGTGAAGCAGTGTGCTCCCACACCAGTTTCTTACTTAAAGGCTCCCTCGAGCCGCTTTGAGCTGACGAGCTCGTGGAGAGGCACCTGCGCGCCTGGAGAGATACTGCGTTCCAAGAATACGGCAGCCTGCTCAGCAACCCCAAATAATTTTGCCTAATCTCTGCTGATGACGGATAATAATCCAGAAACACGTGTCCAGAGATGGCCAGCACTAATCTGCACCCACCTGGTGAAACACTCAAGACTTTCCAAGTGTACTCGCTTGTCGATCTGAACTGCATCTACCATGATGCCCAGGGGCGACTCTGCTGGGAGGTGAAGCAGTGTGCTCCCACACCAGTTTCTTACTTAAAGGCTCCCTCGAGCCGCTTTGAGCTGACGAGCTCGTGGAGAGGCACCTGCGCGCCTGGAGAGATACTGCGTTCCAAGAATACGGCAGCCTGCTCAGCAACCCCAAATAATTTTGCCTAATCTCTGCTGATGACGGATAATAATCCAGAAACACGTGTCCAGAGATGGCCAGCACTAATCTGCACCCACCTGGTGAAACACTCAAGACTTTCCAGATGTACTCGCTTGTCGATCTGAACTGCATCTACCATGATGCCCAGGGGCGACTCTGCTGGGAGGTGAAGCAGTGTGCTCCCACACCAGTTTCTTACTTAAAGGCTCCCTCGAGCCGCTTTGAGCTGACGAGCTCGTGGAGAGGCACCTGCGCGCCTGGAGAGATACTGCGTTCCAAGAATACGGCAGCCTGCTCAGCAACCCCAAATAATTTTGCCTAATCTCTGCTGATGACGGATAATAATCCAGAAACACGTGTCCAGAGATGGCCAGCACTAATCTGCACCCACCTGGTGAAACACTCAAGACTTTCCAAGTGTACTCGCTTGTCGATCTGAACTGCATCTACCATGATTCCCAGGGGCGACTCTGCTGGGAGGTGAAGCAGTGTGCTCCCACACCAGTTTCTTAACACAGAGGGATTGTTTATCACAGTAAAAAACAGAAAAGGTGTAATAGGGTGAAAGTGAGAAAAGGAAAATGAATAAGGAAGCGAAAGAAGGGAAGAGAGAGGAAGAAGAGTAAAGTAGACATAGTGAGAGAATGTGAATGGGTGTTGAAAGACAAAGAAAGAACAGTAAAAAATGGGGAATGAAGAGTAGTGACGGATCCAGGATAAATGAACAACGGTGAGAGAGGGTAAGGAAAGAGCAGTGAGTATAAGTAAAGAGGGGTGAAAGAGGGTGAAAAATTGAATTAGGATAACACATGGGGAGTGATAAAAAGAAAGGACAGAGACAATAAAGGAAAGACTGTCAGAATGGGTCTGAGTGACACAGCAAAGAAAGGTAAGTAATGCAGTATGTGTGACTTATAGGGAGTCAGTGGGTTTAGGTCGGGGTGTGGGTGTTTAAGGTGTGTCTATGGGTCTGGGTGTGTGGGGTATTTCGGTGTGAGTGGAGGTGAGGGTGTGAGAGATATCTGTGAGAGGTGTATGGTTGTGGGGGGTATGTGTGTGGGATGTATGTGTGTGTATGGAATGTGTGTGTGTGTGAGAGTAGTGTATGTGGGAGAGGTGTGTGTATGTATGAGGTGTGTGTGGGGTGTGTATGTGGGGTGTATGTCAGAGGTGAGTGTATGTGTTGGGAGGGGGATGAGGTGTGTATGTAGGAGTGAAGTAAATAATTAAGAAAAACAAAATGAGTGAAGAAGCAAAGGAAGGGAACAGAGGGTAAGTGAAGTAAAGAATAGGGATTGAAAGAAGATGAATATGAGAGGGGAAATAGGGAAATTGGAGTAAACATGGAGAATAAGAATAAGTGAGGGAAGCAGAATAAAGACACAGGAGTGAGGTTGGTTGAGAAAATATTAGTAAGCTTAAAGCAAAGATTGATGACAAACTACATTTTTTAGTTATACTTACCATATAATAAATGAAACTTTAATTATTTGTTTTTACTGCACTTTGTATCTGTGAAAGAGAGAAGAGAAAATAAGTTATAATTAGTAAAATGTGTATTTTAAATTAAAATATACAAATGAAGAGGTTAAAAATCATAACAGTGTATCTACAAATAAAGTAAGAGTGAAGGACACAGAAAGGGAAATAAAGTAAGGTAGAAGGATAAAAAGAGAAAAAAGAAATAGAATGAGAGCAAATTACTAAAAGTAAGGCATATAGATTCACTGACAGAGAGGAAGAGAAGAACAGAGAAATGAACTGAAGGGAAGAAAGATACTAAAGCAATGTGACTTAGCAAAACTAAATCAGGAAACAGTAGTAAGTAAAAAGATAATGACTAAGACAGAAAAGATAAACACAAGTGAACATAACACAAGGAGAGTGAGGCACTGAGAACATAGAAGTAGTGAACGAAAAATATAGAGAAAAGGTCAAAAGTAAGGAGCAAAAAAGATAACCGAGGGAGAGTGGGTGATTTATAGTGATAGAGTGCGATAATACTGCTGAGTGAGTAAACAGGAATTACTAAAAGAGCAAAGGAGGAAAATACGGAAAAGGGAAGTAAAGCAGAGAGACTGAAAGCTGAAAACTTATGCAAGGGAGAGAGGGGATGCAGACAGTTGAAATGAGAATGAGGGCTTTTCAAAGAAGTGGAGTAAAGGAGGGTTACAGAGAGTGAAAGAAAGACGTTATAAGTGAGTAAAAAGAGCTGAAATAGGATGGAAAAAGGAAAGTGAGTATCAGAGAATGGGAATACAATTTATTTACACAATCCAAAGTATAGAATAAGTTTTACAACATGTTACATAGTTTATTTTTGCTGTTCTCGGAATATATTGAATTTCACTTAAAACAGTGAGTTCAAATTACTCATCATATGACAGCGGGAAAAAAACCCACAATCTAAAAGATTGTGTTTTTAAAAAAAACTTAGATACTGACAAATGACAAATGTACACTAATCTTTGATTGACTTACTTTTCCTTGAGGCCAAATAGTATATCATAGAGGTCCTTTTCTCATTGCAAAGTACTTTGCTGTTCAGTAAAAAATCCATTTCATCGACTTTCTAGAAGAAAAGCTCCAAGAACATCTGAAATATTGTCATTATTTTCATATACCCCTTTTTTTCAGTCATGACTCTTTACTCATTCCTGTACCTTTCCTTTTGGCCAAATAGTGTCAGATGTATGAGTATATTTTCAAATTAATTCAAAGAAACTCTGAAATGACCTTTTTTCCGACGTTCTGAAAGAAAGGCTCTAGAACATTTTCACAATATTTAAGTATTTGTAAAACCATCTCTGACTCACTCATGTTCATCATTTTGTATAATACTAATTTCACTTACTATGAGATCCACTTACAGTACCTATATGACAAGTCAATTTTTTATATTACCTGGATCACTTTTACTCAGAATATATTTTTAAACAGCAAAATAACCTTTATTAACTGCTCCCGTCTTCATAGGCCAATTACCTTTACCTAAATTTTAGTTCTAAAAACACTAGGTATGAATTTTTTAAGCCAAAAGGCAAACGTTGTTTAAAAGTCAAATGAGTGTCGTTACATTGGGTCCAACCTTTACAACTTCTTAAATAGCATGTGTAATGCCCTGATGTTGTAGAAGGACCTTCATGAAAAATAATACCTGCAGTTGCAAAGGTTCTTCCTGATATCGATAACTCTGAAGCCACAAAATTTTTAATAGAAGTTGTCAATTTAGTTCCATCAGGTCTACATCGTTGGAACATTAAAATGACATACTGACCATAATTTTGTAGAAATAATGTGGACAGCATTGTAGACTTACATTGGGTACACACCATATTGTGATCAGCTGCTTTAACCAGATTATTAAAAGGCACTGATTTGCAGTCTGGTAAAGTCAAATATATAAATCTTTCAGTGTCTATTCTAGTAGTACTTGATAAAGTACAGTTGTCGCAGTCATGCTGCCATTGATAAGAAAGGCTAGAAAGATTTTTTATATCTACACCTTCATCTTCCAATACATCAAACATATACATTAAAAATTCCTGACAATCCTGCTGAATATTCTGTGAAAATTGATTTTGACCAGTACATATGTCTAGAAGATTTCGAATTTCTGAAACACTTTCTATTTTTGCTCTATCACTGGTACATTTGTCAAACACGGAATTCAACAAACAACAAAATCTTTGATCCCGATTTTCAACAATCTGTTCTTGTATATTTTGAAGACAAAAAAACAT
This sequence comes from Lissotriton helveticus, assembly GCF_964261635.1. Lineage (NCBI taxonomy): Eukaryota > Metazoa > Chordata > Amphibia > Caudata > Salamandridae > Lissotriton > Lissotriton helveticus. The sequence continues at coordinate 2,115,573,719 of NC_136059.1, forward strand.
TAACCTCTACATTAGCATAGCAGTTGACACCAGACCTGTTTTCAAACTGAAATCCAACAACATCTTCAACAGAATCCTTTTTCCTTCTGCTTACAATTACAGTTTCGTCTACTTTTTGTCTTTTTGCTACTACCTCACTGCAATTACTCTCATTTCTTCTTTTTCGGCCTACCACACGTTTTTCAATCAGAGGATATTGAGGCAAATGTGGATCATACTCTCTTCTTAACCTATTGTATTCTTTAACACAATGTAGATCTGCACAAATCTTTGTTTCATCACACTCAATCAAGTACAATCCTGATAAAGTTCTGACTCGTGATAATGCCACATATGCCATACCCTCTTTAAACACAGAACTTCCAATGTTTACCAAAGCGCTATCTACACTTAAACCTTGAGACTTATGAACTGTCACCGCATATGCCAAACAAATAGAAAACTGTTTTCGGCGAACATATAAGTCTTTCTCGAGCAAAAATCTAGCTGAAAAACGACAAATTTGTTCTATTTCATCAATGCCATCAAATTTAATTTTTAAAATTTCAATTCCATCTCTATTTTTGTAATTCACAAAACCAACAACATGACCCATTGCTCCATTTACCAGACCTCTTTCAACATTTAAATTCCTTCTCAAAATGATACGACAATTTAAACACACATTCAGAGTCTTTTCAAAACCAGCAGTTTTAGATATAGTCTTCTCCAATGAATCCAATTTTGATTTCAAATTTTCAGACAAAATAATTGTTGCTCCCATATGCTCTATTTTATCTGTAGCTTCCAGTTTCACTATCTCTTCATTTTCTAACTTTAACATTTTGTTGTTGAACATGGAACATTCTTTCAGAGTTGGCATCAAACATATGCCAGATTTCTTCTTGTTAATTTTCTTAAAAATATTCTCTGGAAGAATGTTTTCATTTGGGTACAAATTTGAAATTAATCGTCCATGTAAAGCTTCTTTCCCTTGCTGACTTACTTTTCCGATTCTTACGTCTTGTAAAATATTTTTATAATCTTCATCTTCTGCCTGCCGCATATTTTGAAGCAGTTCTGCATATTTGAAGTTTAACCATATATTAACGTTTCCAATGCTTCCTAGGCACTTCCTGGTATCTTCATGCGTGAGCATTTTGAACTCAGGTTGTCCTTTTACTGGAGTCAACTGCAGTAGATCTCCAAAAACAATAATGTGTTTTCCTCCAAATAAGACATCATAGTCTGTTCTAAGAATTTCTTGCATTCTCAAATGCACAAAAGCAAGCATTATATTTGACACCATGCTTACTTCATCAATGATAAGAAGTTTCATTTTCTTCAGGACTCTCGAAACTTCGGAACACGCATCTCCAGATAGCTTGTGATATTGCAATTTGTTATCATGCTCCACTGGCAGCATCAGTAAACGATGTAAAGTAATCCCTTTAATGTTATGTGCAGCCAGCCCAGTTGGAGCAGTAACAACACAAGACAGCGGTGATTCAGTCCTTTTCTGCAGATAAGTTGCAATTGCCTTAATCAGAAAACTTTTTCCAGTTCCCGCTTCTCCACTCAAGTACAGTTGGACAGGCTTAAATAATGTACATGAGCACTCTTTTTTCTCATGACTGAATCCATGTTCAATCTGTTCTGTGACTTCCTCATATATCTGTTTGTGCTCAAGGTTTAGTTGTTTCACCAAATCTTCTAAGTTAACTACATCATCTTGAGCTTGTTCCATAGGTCTTTCCACCTCATCCATGGCAGTGGCGGCTTCATTTTGTGTAATTGGTCCTCCAAGTGGATCCTGACTCAATGAAGCAGAACTCAGACTGTCTTGAGGACTGTCTCTAGCGATCTCTGCAGCAATTGTGGCTTCTTGCTCTATTTCTTCGTTCAACATTTGCAGATAATTTGGAAAAACAGAGCATTCTATGGTATCCTTGATTGTATTAAAAGAATCTTCGTAACACAGAAAATCTCCAAGTAGTTCCTCTTCTGTACGCCATGGCTTAAAGAGTTGCAAAAGAACCAAATAGTAAAATTCTCTTTTGTCTGGATTTTCACAACTCAATTTTCGATGATTAATCAAATGACCTTTTCTCTGTTTCACTAGACATCCTTCACATCCAATGACAGCATATATTCCATTATTGATATCTTCTCTGATGTTCCTCTTATAAATATATCTTTGCCGAACTTCATAGAGACAAGCGTTCTCAAGATAAGGACTTCTATTTGGATAGTATGTATCCAACATGTTTGTCTTCAAAATATCTGTACTTTCTGGTTCTTTCTCCGCCAAATACTCTATTTCCTGTTTAGATTTCAAAACTCGGTTTCGTGTTGCAGCAAGACCTAGACTCACCCAAATGATGGTTCTAGATTTGGCATAGAGACTTGCTGATGACAATCGATCAGAACATTCATATGCTCCAATTTCTCGATGCAACAACATCTTCAGACTGTAACTGTATAATTTCTTGCTTAGACTCTTTTCATGTGAAATGTCCTCCCACATTTCCTTCAGGTCTGTCTTTTCTTTTTTTCTGATGTAAGACGTCACATATCGAGCCACAGCAATAGAGTTGTCAGCAATGAATTGAATATCCATGTTAGCATTCCACATGGACAAAATCACTGGGTTGTAATCGTTGATGTACTTGGACTCTTCGTTTCTTTTTAAATTGTATGTATTTTTTGGTGATTTCCTCGTCACAGTATGTCGCAGAGAAGACATCAAATTATTTACTCTTCCTTTAGAAATCACTGGTCGTGGAAAGCTGAAACGACCTTTTGTGTAGAACTTGTCCTTGTTTCTGAATTTTCGATGACAGTGCTTTCCACAACGATGGGATTGAAAGCGTAAAACTTGTTGCCTTAAACTATTTTCTTCGGTAGTTTTCGGAACAGCACATGTTGAATACTCTTCAATGAAGCGCATCACTGTCTCATCCGAATCTGTTCCAAATTTAGGTGCATCTTTAATCCACAACAACATATGTATGTGAGGAGCACCTCTCGCTTGATACTCCTTTCTCCAAAAGAAATCCAAAACCTCTCCAAGGGGAGGATTTTTTTTGTTGGTAATAAAAGACATCATAGCTTCACATCTATGATTGAAATATCTGCATACATTCACTGGATCCAAAGAACACAGTTCTCCAAGTGTTTTGAATTCTATATTTTGTATATTTGCATTTGCCTCTCGTAGAAATTGTAGTAAGTCGACCCATGCATACTCGGCACAGCTAAGAGTGAGGAACCATGTAGGAGTTCCTAGGTTTCTTAGCATACATTTCAATTCCACATGACGACGGTACCAATACTCGTTTGTACCATGCTGACATGCCATGAGATTGATTAAATGAGATTCCAAAATATTATCTTGCAGATTCACTTTCTCCATAAAGTCCCTCGCCAAAACATTTTGCAGATGTGCTCCACTTTTCAGTATATGGTTTACTGCATAAGAAAGAACAGACAAGTCACTTTCATACAGTAAATGAAACAAATAGGGAATGCATTGACGAAACCTTGGATCTTCAGCATATAATCTTACAGTTCGATATTCAGATGCAGGAATTTGAAGTGGTCGATCGTCATATCGTCCACCTCGACCTGTTGGAAATAGCTGTGGAAAACAACGAGCTTCCAAACTTTCTTCCCATACACTAATGGGACTTCCTTTTGCTGCTTTCATTTGAAACAATTCAATTGCATTCCCCATTACTTCTTTGGAATGCAAAGGATGAACAGTATAATGTTCATATATTTCTTCACTTCTAGACACATCAATTTTTTCAATTTGGCCATCTGAACAATCACTGTCTTCATCTGCAGCTGTTTCCTCTGCTGCAACACATACATCTTTGTAATACTCATTGTTTTTGACTAAATACAACGTTGCCTTTTTGACTTTCCTAACATCCACTAAATCTTGCCAGATTTTCTTACTCTTTGTCGGAACCCCATTAACTAGAATAACTAAAGGTTCCTCTTCTACTTGTTCTATACCAATTGTATCAATATTTTTTTTGAAATCTAGAGGCAAATAAACAACTCTTCCCTTTAATCCTCTCTGCAAATCTGTAGGAGGCAATTTCCCTATCTTAGGCTCCATGCGAACAATTGCCTGAAAAGGATGGACACATTGAATCAAAATAGACTCATATGTATTTAAATCCATCAATTCACGGGGAATGTCTACCAACTCCAGATTATTATGAACAGCTCTAGCAGGCATTCAGTTTTGATTTAATTTATCATAACAATATTTACAAATACGCTGATCAGAACTCAAATCAAAACAATTCTCCACCCACAAATAAGTTGCAAAATCCTTCCACTCATAATTATTCATCTTTTCACTTTTTACGTATAAATCAACTAATCTAGTTTGATGTTTATAATGACTTCGTCGACAACACACACAAGTAAAATTCGGCCTTTCACTTGATTTCACCTTAAACCTGATAATTTCCGGCTCAAACTTTTCTGTACTTGAAATCTGTACATTGTCTTCCACATTACCTTGAATTGCTGAATCAATTTCTACACTGTCCTCTTTTTCACCAAAATAACACATCTCAATTTCTTCACAAATCTTCTTCACATCTAATTCAGTTCTATGCAAAAGAGCACTGTTTAATTGTTTAAGCTTAAGTGCTGGACTTTTTGCATAATACAACATTCTCACTAATGTCCTCATTTTGGTATGATGCACTGCTAACATCCTAAAATGATGAAAAACACTCTGACAGACTTTTCTAGAAAGACAAGCCAGTGAATGGCCTTGCAAACCTGTGTTTTCTCTCACTCTGGAAGGATCTAAGTCTTGCAACAACTTCACTTTCTGCTTTGGACTTTTCTTACTATATGTACGTAAGAAATTACAAAACAAATCAATTGATTCCTGTCGCACACTACAAATACGACTACACTTCCAAGTGTACACTGGACCCTTAGTATGTCTCCCTAAAACTTCATCAGTTAACACCTCTTCTGGTTCTCTAGGCACAAGTTTCTCTTTTTCAATCGGACAACCGTCTTTCACTTCATACGCTCGACCACTGGTGTCAACTGCATGCACTAAATAATTCTCCTGGAAGTAACTCTCCTCATTAAAAAATGGCTCACAACTTGAACTGTGCATCCATTCTCCTGAAAAAACTTTACAAAAATTAGTCCGATTAATTACTCTTTTCCATCTACTGTTTGATTTGAAAACATCAATTGTCTTGTTAAGTGTCCTAATTCTATTGATTAATAAAATAAATCATTTTTTCTTAACTTCAAAAGCCTGATCAACAATCTTCTCTACACTTTTCTTTTTCTTATAAAAAGCAGCTCTCTGTTTACCTTTCCTAATGTTTTTTAACAAATTTAAAACCACCCTATTGCGAAACATTCGTTTACGAATGTCTCTAAACTGATTCTGCCTTCTATTCCTATACATATTATTCTCTCCTACTCCAGTTGTAGGATTCTTTGAGGTTCTCTCCTTCCTTTTCAAATTTACTCTCTCATTCTCTTTTTCTACATGCTGTCCAACAATTTTTTGAAGTACATATGTTGCGTATAAAAGACTTAGTTGTCTTACCAGGAGCTTGGTTCCTATTTTTTTAAGTATTTGTTGTGGAATAGTGCTGTAATTCCGTTGTTGTTTTTTGGCGGATATGTTGTTTTCTTCTCCTTTCCCCTGAGGGCATGTTTGCTTACTCTTGAAATCTTGATTTCAATCTGTGTTAAACAAAAAAATAGCACATTATAGACCACTATTACCAAACAACAAAGCAATGACAAAAAGCAAATGTTCTATTCAGGGTTACAGATCAGGTGAGGATTCTCCAGGGGTGCACAAAAGGTGAGACCTGTATTGAAGAGTATAGTGGAAGACAGCTCTGTCCCCAGGTACAAAGAAAATGAGACCTGTGTCTAAGAGTACAGTAGGGGATAGACTTCATGAAGTCTAGTCCACTGCACTCTTATACACAGGCTTCACCACCTATGCTTCCCAGGAAAGGCCTCTCTCCCACTACAGTCTTGAGCATAAACCTCACCTCCTCTGTCCCTCTGGACATGTCTCACCTCATCTGCACAATCTACTTCCTAATCTCAGGTAACACAGGTGACATAATTGTGAAAAGGTCAAATTTGTTTATGTAATCATGCACACACTTTTTATTTTTTCTCAAAAATGTAAAAGCTATTAATTTGCACCAAAATCGATTTTTCAATAACATTTTAGAAACACAGTGCAGGTCCTACTATTTAAACTTTCTGAAAAATGTAAAATTCATTAATTTGCAGCAAAAATATTTTAGTAGTGTAATGAAAAGCTTATACATATGACATTTTCATTGTTTTTCAAATGTTATTCTAAAAAAAGTTATAAGGCCTAAGCAGGAATACTCATGTGATGAAGCCTGTCCAGGGGAGCACAAAACGTGAGGCTTGTGTCCAAGAGTGCAGTGGACAGGACTAAACTGGAGTAGTGTGTAAGAAAAAGATGAGCCTTATTTATAAACCCCTGCGTCGGTTTTGCGCTACAGATGCGTCATTTTTTGTGACGCATTGGCGGCATAAAACATGTGCCTTGTTGCGCCATATTTAAAAAGTGACGCATGTAAGTAGATGCGTCGTTTTTTAAACCTCTGCGCCACATTATACCTCTGTCAAGTATAATGTACACAGAGGGGTCATTTCTCCGCAAAAAGCCTAGTAATAATGACGCAGTGAAATCTATGAGATTTCACTGCGTCACTTTTAGGACACTGTTACGTCAAAATCTTGCACCTGCCTCACAGCAGGGATAAGACTGAGGCAAACGCTTTCACATGGAGCTTTCCCCATGTGATAGGATTCTGACACCTAAGCAGGAGTGCAGATGAGATGAAGACTGTCCAGGGGAGCACAAAACGTGAGGCTTGTGTCCAAGAGTGCAGTGGACAGGACTAAACTGGAGGAGTGTGCAAGAAAAAGATGAGCCTCATTTATAAAGCCCTGCGTCAGTTTTGCGCTACTGATGCGTCACTTTTTGTGACGCATTGGCGGCATAAAACATGTGCCTTGTTGCGCCATATTTAAAAAGTGACGCATGCAGGTAGATGCGTCATTTTTTAAACCTCTGTGCCACATTATACCTCTTTCAAGTGTAATGTACACAGAGGGGTCATTTCTCCGCAAAAAGCCTCGTAATAATGACGCAGTGAAATCTATGATATTTCACTGCATCACTTTTAGGACACTGTTACGTCAAAATCTTGCACCTGCCTGACAGCAGGGATATGACTGAGGCAAACGCTTTCACATGGAGCTTTCCCCATGTGATAGGATTCTGACACCTAAGCAGGAGTGCAGATGAGATGAAGACTGTCCAAGGGAGCACAAAAGGTGAGGCTTGTGTTCAAGAGTGCAGTGGACAGGACTAAACTGGAGTAGTGTGCAAAAAAAAGAACCTCATTTATGAGGCCCCGCGTCAGTTTTGCACTGCTGATGCATCACTTTTTGTGACGCACCGGCGGCATAAAACATGTACCCTTTTGCGCCATATTTAAAAAGTGATGCATGTAGGTAGATGCGTCATTTTTTAAACCTCTGCGCCACATTATACGTCTATCAGGTGTAATGTACATAGAGGGGGCATTCCCCCGCAAAAAGCCTCATAATAGTGACACAGTAAAATCTATGAGATTTCACTGCATCACTTTTAGGACACTAACACGTCAAAATCTTGCGCCTGCCTTACAGCAAGCGTAAGATTGAGGCAAACGCTTTCACATGCAGTTTTCCCCAATGTGAAAGGATGCATTGCTGGAGTACAAGCATTCCATTTCATTACTGAAAACTCACTATTCTACAAAATACATTTCCTCTCTCTTGCAAACAATGCTACCAAACATTACCCCAAAAACTTTTTTGTAGGTAGATGCGTCATTTTTTAAACCTCTGCGCCACATTATACGTCTGTCAGGTGTAATGTACACAGAGGGGTCATTTCTCCGCAAAAAGCCTCGTAATAGTGACGCAGTGAAATCTGAGATTTCACTGCGTCACTTTTAGGACACTGTTACATCAAAATCTTGCACCTGCCTCACAGCAGGCATAAGACTGAGACAAACGCTTTCACATAGGGCTTTCCCCATGTGATAGGATTCTGACACCTAAGCAGGAGTACAGATGAGATGAAGCCTGTCCAGGGGAGCACAAAAGGTGAGGCTTGTGTCCAAGAGTGCAATGGACAGGACTAAACTGGAGTAGTGTGCAAAAAAAGATAACCTCATTTATGAGGCCCTGCATCAGTTTTGCACTGCTAATGCGTCACTTTTTGTGACGCATCGGCGGCATAAAACATGTACCTTTTTGCGCCATATTTAAAACAGTGACGCATGTAGGTAGATGCGTCACTTTTTAAATCTCTGCGCCACATTATACTTCTGTCAGGTGTAATGTATGTATTGTATATATGTAATGTACACAGAGGGGGCATTCCCCCGCAAAAAGCCTCATAATAGTGACACAGTAAAATCTATGAGATTTCACTGCATCACTTTTAGGACACTGTTATGTCAAAATCTTGCGCCTGCCTTACAGCAAGCGTAAGACTGAGGCAAACGCTTTCACATGCAGCTTTCCCCATGTGAAAGGATGCATTGCTGGAGTACAAGCATTCCATTTCATTACTGAAAACTCACTATTTTACAAAATACATTTCCTCTCTCTTGCAAACAATGCTACCAAGCATTACCAAAAAAATAACACAAACAAACAGCAAACAAGCTCAGTGTGCTTCCTAATCGTTTTCCAATTACCATTTTATGAACAGAACACATGTCCTATGTACAAGCATTCATTTTCACTACTAAAAGCCATTAATTTACCTTAAAATCGTTTTTTATTTAATATTTTATGAACAGAGCACAGATCCTATTTACAAGCATTCATTTTCACTACTAAAACCCATTGTTTTGCACTAAAATCGTTTTTCAATTAACATTTTAGAAACACTGCACAGATCCTATATACAAGCATTCATTTTCACTACTCAAACCCATTGATTTGCACTAACATCGTTTTTCAATTACCATTTTAGGAACAGAACACAGGTCCTATGTACAAGCATCCATTTTCACTACTGAAAACCATTAATTTGCCCTAAAATCGTTTTTTATTTAATATTTTATGAACAGAGGACAGATCCTATTTACAAGCATTCATTTCCACTACTAAAACCCATTGTTTTGCACTAAAATCGTTTTCCAATTAACATTTTAGAAACACTGCACAGATCCTATATACAAGCATTCATTTTCACTACTGAAACGCATTGATTTGCCCTAAAATTAATTTTTAAAATAACATTTTAGATACTAAGTGCAAGTCCTATGTACAACCATTCAACTTCACTACTGAAACATCACTATTTTACAAAATAAAAATCCTCTATTTTGCAAATATAGAAACCATGTATTTTTTAAAAGCATCACACAAACCAAAAGCAAAGAAAATCAATGTGCTTCTGAATCTAAACTCTCTATCTAAATGAATCATAACTCACCTTTACAAATGCTTTGAGAGATTCAGAACAGTGTCAGATACACACACCAATATTTCTATAGCAGAGCAAAAGGTATGTTCTCCAGGCACTGCAACCATTAATGGCACAGAAAATCTCTAAATCTACCCACATATTGCTCATGGTAACCAATCAAAACTCTTCCCTCTGTATTTTCAAACCAACACCCTTCCCCCCCTCAGCCCTTTCTACCTGTTACAAACATAGCAACTCCCTCCTCACTGAGCTCTCAGGTTTAAAAGTTTATTCTACAATGTTGCAAATCACCTCAGCAAAGATGTTTGACCTGCGAATACACCAGCTTATCTGGTGCAATGTTTCTTTAAATGATTTTTTTTTAACCATTCAAATTACTTCTTACACAGAACACAACCATGCACCCTAACATACAGTTTTCAACTATCTCAATCTACCAATCATTGCTTGTGATTCAAGAGCACTGAAACTCCACAGTTTTTTTTTTGCAAACTCCTACTGTTCCAACTGCCATTTTATTCCTACACTTCATCTGAATGCACCAGAACCTCCTCTACCATGTATTCTGTCTGGATTATTGGACATAGCTATATCCACTGGGCTCAAAGGTATGCAGCTACCAGAAATTTTCACAGCCTTGAATTACCAAATGTGAACATTAAATGGATTGGCCAGAGAGGATTGAGATGTCAACAATTGATACCATTGGTGAAAACCTTTTTGCATGTGCCACACCCTAACCTCATAATTCTGCACTGTGGTGGAAATGACTTAAGCACTTTGACTGGGGTAGGTCTGGAAATGCTTTTAAAGGACACCTTTGAACAATTGATTGCACTTTTTCCTCAAACTGCCTTGGTATTTTCCAATATATGCCAAAGACAGAAATGGAACTGGTCAAACCTATTTTGTCCACAATTTGAGAAAGCACGGAAACATGTGAATAAATCTGCTTCTGCTTACATGAGAGACTATGGAATGGGTTCAATATACAACAACTTGCGTTACAACATGCAAGATATCTACAGAGGAGATGGTGTGCACTTCTCAGATGTGGGGAATAGAATATTCCTCCTGAATTTAAGACTGTGCATTGGTACCAACTTGTAGATACCTAAATCAGCCACAGAAGCCAAAAGCCCTTTTCAGGGCTACCCTATCTCTGATCACTCCAAAAGATTATCTTTTTCCAACTTTTTTCACTGTTTTTCACTAAAGTACGCTCCCCGGTACGCTCCCCGGTGCGCGTACCGGGCGCTCCCCCCCGCGAAAAATATATATATATTTTTTTTCGCCTATATGGGCCTCCTAAAACCCCCTCAGAAAATCTAAAGGGTCAGGGAGTGCCTACGATGCCCCCTTATACCTATTCCCAACGTTGTTTGTCCTCCATTTTCTGTCTTAAATCTACCGAAACACAAAATGGAGGACTCCCGTTGCGCTGCCGGTGCGGGTACCGGGGCGCGCACCGGGAAGCGCTCCCAACATTTTTTAAAAGTTAATTTACATGAAAACCACTGGAGACACTTTCACCACATATAGAATAGGCCATACTACATACCAGTCCCTACGATTTTCCCAAATTTGGTGGAATTCCATTGAGCCATTTGAGCTGTAGCACTGTCTAAATATCCTGAGGTAAATTACATATCAAAAACACATCTGAAGTGTTAGAATTTACAACCAATTAAAATGTGACTTTCATTTTCTACTTTTTTTTTCTCATGACATTTGATTGGTTATGTACATGAATATAAATGAAAAATGAGAGGGAAACACGGCCATTTTGACTACAACTACCTGAGGTACATCTTGAAAGGATTTTCACATTTTTTCTTCTTCACCTCTCTGTAAAGTAAGTTGATAATTTGTAAGGGGCACTTTAAGTTAATTTGTAAAAACGTTTTCTAATAATTATTTACTGTTCCTCTGCTATAGTTATAGATAGAGATAGACTCCTCTGTTATATTTATGGATTGACTTAGGCTTCTCTGCTATAATTAGGAATTTACTTACGCTTCTTCACAGGCACTTTTTTATATTTCTACTTCCTGCCTGTTACCATACACTGCCCAAAGTTAACTTCACTGTTAATAAATCTAAACTACCTGTCTGAACTTAAACCCAACAGTGCCCTAACTCTACTGATACAGTTATTTTTTATGCAATTTACAGCAAAAAAATGGAAGGGGAGCAAGAAAATATCAATGTTTCCTTCGAGATTACATCTGAGGATATTCTAAATGAAGATTTTTTTGATAAAGAATTTATGGATCAGTCTTTGGATCAACAATTTGTTGAATGTTTACAAGATATAGAAACATGCATGTTTGAGGAGATTCCAGATGATGTAATGCTGGAAGTTGTATTGAACTATGAAAATTCAAACCAATAAATGTTTATTTAATAATTAAAAATTCTTTGAGACATTATTCATTTTTATATCTAATTCATTAAGTACTACCAAAATAATGATGTTTATATTATAGTATAAAGTGAAACTTACAGTATACTATGCAATTTTAAAACATCATAAGGGAGCAGAGCAGACTACCCATGATCCCCTAGGTCTTCTCAGGGAGTACTTAAAGGATCTGTTTCTGCTTTCCTGACAGACTATGGTATGGATTCCATATACCACAACAATTCAATTCAGACCTACCCAACCTCTAAGCACTTTAAATTATAATTTTACTGTTTCACTGAGTTTTCCCCATGTGTGGGGGGGAGGTGTGTGTGGGGGATGGTGGGGTGTATCTGTGAGGTGTGTGTGTGTATGTGTGTGTCTGGGGGGATGAGGTTATAGGTGTGTGTAGGTGTGTGGGGTATGTGGGTGTGGGTGGGTTTGTGGGAGTGTAAGGTGTGTGTGTGGGTGTGGGTGTGTGGGGTGTTTGGGTGTAGGTGGGGGTGTGGATGTGTGAGGTGTGTGTGGGGTGTGTGTGGGTGTGGGGGGTATGTGTGTAGGATGTGTGGGATGTGTGGGTGTGTCTGTGAGGTGTGTGTGTGTGTGGGGGGGGGAGGTGTGTGTGTGGGATGTGTGGGGTGTGTCTGTGAGGTATCTGTGTGTGCATGTGTGTGTTGGGGGGTGAGGTGTGTGAGTGAGTGTGGGTGTGTGGGATGTGTGGGTGTGGGTGTGGATGTGTAAGGTGTCGGTGTGGGGTATTTGGGTGTGGGTGGAGGTGTGCGTGTGTGAGGTGTGTGTGGGGAGTGTGTGGGTGTGGGGGTGTGGGGGTGTGGGGTTGTGTGCGTGTGGGTGTGTGTGGGATGTACTTGTAGGTACCTAAAACAGCCACAGAACCCAAAAGCTCTTTGCAGAGCTACCCTACCTGTAATCACTCAAAATGATTATTTTACACTATTATTTTCACTATTTTTCCCCATGGTACGCTCCCCTGTACGCTCCCTGGTGCGCGTACCGGGCGCTCCCCCCGCGAAAATCGAAAAAAAATAATAATTCACCCGCGGGACCCTTTTATGGCCCCCACATCAAACCTAGGGGGTCATAGGGGGGTCTACCCTGCCCCCTTTTGGTTATTTCCCCCTTTGTTTTTACCACCGCTTGTGTCTTGATCCTACCGAGACACAAGCTGGTGGCCGCTCAGGACTGTTTCGGATGTTTACAGACACCCAAGAGCATCAAACTACAGGACCACATACCGTATATCGAAGGTACCAATATTTTCCCTAAACCACCAACCGTGCCGTCTAAACCGAAAACCATCCTTGGACATAAAAATTTCCTTCACATCTTAACAGGGAATCTGGTCCATTTTAATCAACGAGAATATATCAACCCTGATGACAATACCTTGATAAATCATAGGAAACTTCAAAGCATCATGATGGTACAGTCCTGATAAAGCCCACGTGTCGAAACGCGTCGACAGGAAACCATCCACATATATTTTTTTATATTGTTTTTGTTTAACTTTCCAGTTTTAATCATGTATGCATATGCAACATTACAATGAAGTCTTATCAATTTTCATTATTGAACAAATGATTTTAAAAAAAAACTATAAGATATTAAAATATACTCTATCCCTTAAAGCAGTTGTGTACCATCTTTGAATATATTATGATTGCTCACTGAATTACGCCAGTAATTAATGTGTATGCCTGGGTAACCTAATTCACACAAATTATTTACCCTGACCCAGGATCTTGATCCACATGAGGGGGTCCCTGTTTCTTCACATGGTAATATACATATATACATATTAATTTTACTTACTATTACATCTGAAAAATGCTAGACAGTAATCAAATCTAATGTATTACTCCCTCTCCAGCTAATATATAGTCAGGGAAGTTGCTGGACACTAAAGATATATAATTTACTATTCCCACTGCAGTCAGTATTAAGTCAGGGAAGGTGATGGATACTAAAGATATGTAATTTACTATTCCAACTCCATTCAGTATTAAGTCAGGAAATATGCTGGACACTAAACATATATAATTTACTATTCCCACTCCAGTCAGCATTAAGTCAGGGAAAGTGCTGGACACTAAAGATATATAATTTACTATTTCCACACCAGTCAGTATTAAGTCTTGGATGTCCTCGAACCATCTGCGGCTTAACACCGATAAGACGGAGGTTTTGTTCTTTAATCAAAAAATGATTATACCACCCTCATTATGGTGGCCAACGGTACTCAACCCCCCCCCAATTCCGGTTCACTCTGCCCGCAATTTGGGGTTCATATTTGATGATACGCTTTCCTGCAGCCCTCAAATTAACAAGGTTACTGCTGCCTGCTTTGGTAAATTAAAAATGATGAGAAAGATCTTTCCATTTTTGCCAATGGAGGCACGCAGAACAGTCACTCAGGCCTTAATTACCTCCCATCTGGATTATGCCAACAGTCTATATGCTGGGGCCCCTCTATATCAAATTGAACGCCTGCAAGTAGTTCAAAATGCGGCAGCAAGACTGATTGGCAATATCCCATACAGACACCCTATCTCAGCGTTTCGCAAAGAACTCCATTGGCTCCCTATAGCCTACCGCATTAAGTTTAAAACGCTTATACTTGCTTTCCGCGCTCTGAACAGAACCGGCCCAGACTATTTAAGAAAGAGATTGAGACTGTCCCACTCAGTGAGAGACCTTCGCTCTAACAACCTGCGTCTCATGCTTGTGCCAAGATTCCGTCGCACAAGAATGGGTGGCAGAGCCTTTGCTGTTCTTGCTGCCAAACATTGGAACAGCTTACCGATCGACCTCAGATTTGCCCCTTCCGAAGCTCTGTTCCGCAGACGTCTGAAAACGTGGCTATTTTCATCCATTTAGATTGCTCCTTTTCCTCCTGCTGACAATTTTAGCGCCGGGACACCCCCGTTGGGGGTAGCCGCGCGCTTTACAAATTCCGTAAATAATAAATAAGTCAGGGTAGGTGCTGGGCACTAAAGATATATCATTTAATAATCCCACTCCAGTTAGTATTACGTCAGGGAAGGAGCTGGACACTAATCATATATAATTTACTATTTCCACTCCAGTCAGTATTAAGTCAGGGAAGGTGCTGGACACTAAAGATATACAATTTACTATTTCCACACCAGTCAGTATTAAGTCAGGGTAGGTGCTGGGCACTAAAGATATATCATTTACTAATCCCACTCCAGTTAGTATTACGTCAGGGAAGGAGCTGGACACTAATCATATATAATTTACTATTTCCACTCCAGTCAGTATTAAGTCAGGGAAGGTGCTGGACACTAAAGATATACAATTTACTATTCCCACTCCAGTCAGTATTAAGTCAGGAAAGGTGATGCACACTAAAGATATATAATTTACTATTTCCACTCCAGTTAGTATTAAGTCAGGGAAGGAACAGGACAATAAACATATATAAATTACTATTCACACTCCACTTTCTATTATATGAAGGAAGGCGAAGTACACTAAAGATGTTTAATTCTATATTCCTACTAAAATTATTAATAATTCAGGGAACATGTTTAACTTTAAACTTTATATCATCTAAATTATTTAAAAATGAATACTTTACATAATATTAACAAGAAATAAATAGACTAAATATAAAGAATTAATACAGTATTTTTTTCCTTTTCAATTAAGTATTATAACCTTTTTATACCTTAAACAGTTTAGAAAAATCCTAACCTTTAATGTAAATATGAATACATCTTTTTTCAATACATTTTTGTTTTAAAATTTCAAACATATTTAATTTAATAAAGATAATCCATAATATATTTATTAAAATTTAAATGTAGCAAAACGAAAAACTAAAAATACAAATTAAAAAAAATTGTAACATCACTTTTTATTTGTAATTTCTATAATTTATTTTATATTTTTTTTAAAACACTCCCCATCCACATCATCCAAAACACTACATCCCACTCCAAAACACTATTATAAATCAAATTTCAACTTTTTAATTAACATTTTTTTTATTTTAATACGTAAACAACTGGTACCACACCAATATCCCATAATAAAACAATAATCCACACCTACTACATTTTACATTTGAATTTTCAGTTTAAAAAAAATATATATTTTAAAAATACTCCCCACCCTTATCCCGTAATAACTCAACATACAACTCCTAAAACCAAAATTAAAAATTTCAATTTAAATAAATATTTCAAATTTCAAATTAATAATTTTAACACACTCCCCACCCTTATCCCCTAATAACCCATCATCCCGCTCCTAAAACAACATTTCAAAATTCTAATTCAAATTTACATTTTAAATTTTAAAAACTAGTATTTTTAAAACACTCTCTACCCTTATCCCCTAGTAACCTAACATCCCACTCCTAAAATGTACATTACAATTATTATTTTAATACAATTTACTACAACTGTTAATACAATAAAAACAACAATATTTTAATAATAAAAATACTATTTCGACATTTTCAAAAAATTATATTTTATACATTCTATAATATTTTTTTGATATTTTTTCACAACACTATCAAATGGAATTTTCCTATAACGATATTTTTGACTCAAAATGTAATACTTCAATATTTTGTTTAAAAAGCGATATTTTTGTCATCGATATAAAATACACCATAAAATGGTACTGTCAATAAAAAAAAATCGTTATCATCGTCAGTCCATATTTAAAATTCTATATGAGGACCATTTACTACTGAAATCAATGGGGATGGTACCAATAAAATGCAATACTAGTTATGACCCATCATTTAAGTCAATGGGTAGCAACAACAGTGAAACCTTGTATTGACATCAACATCATTAATAAAGCATGATATCCAAAAACATGTGTCCGGGGGCGTGGCCAAGATGGCGACGGAGTGAGACGTCCTTTCGAGTCCCTCCGGCGCCGAGCCCAGCTTAGCTTTGTTCCAGCATCATAGACGGCCTGCTTCTCGACCGTTTGGGACCTGCAGTGACCCCTGGTGTTGAGGGGTCCGGTCCGGTGTCTCAAGTGCGAGCCGCGGAGGCCCGAGGGTGGACTTAGCCGCGGCAGCGGACTGCGGCCTTGCAATCCCCGGCCTGGAGTAGAGGGGAGAGCCGGACTTCCAGTCCGCGGCGGAGCGGAGCAAGCATTGACGGAGGCTGGGAGGAGCTTCTGGCCCTCTTTGTGCTGCGTGACGCCCCTACAACACGCCGGTGAGCGGCGACCGGCGGGAGAGCGTTTGACGGGGAGGAGCGGCGGGACCGGGTGAGTGCGGTGGCCTCGCTGCTTCCCCTCCCCCCCGGCTCTGCTTCGACGGGCCTGGCACTGCGGCCCGGACGCGATCTCCCCGCCTGTGTCTGCCTCTGAGGCAAGCCCCGAGGTGGAGTGGTGGGCACCGGCGGACCGCTCTGGACTGGAAGAGGCGGCGCACGGTCTCGGGATCCCTCGCCCTGGGAGCTTGGCGGGCTCGGGTTCCGGCACAGCAGGAGGGGGTATGAGACACTGAGGAGGGGCCGTGACGGAGGGGACTCCTGGCCTTTGGGCTAGCGCCTGCCCCCCGCCGACCTGAGGAGCTGCTCCGGGCACCGGAGGAGAGTGACTTTGCACCGTGGCCGGAGAGTGGAGGCCGCAGAGGAAGACCGGCAGCCAAAAGGGGCCCTAGCATGGGCGCTATCTCTTCCCCACTACGCCCCTGAGGTGTCCAGGAAGTTGGGGAGGCCCTACTGGGGAGCAGCCCCCTGAGACCCTAGTGCCTGGGGGGGAACCCTGGATGGAGCTCGACGCCCCCCTGCTTGCGCCACATCTGTGCACCTGCGTTGCTGATCGGCCACGGAGGTGGCCCTTCCTTGAGGGCCAGGCTGGAGAGAGCAGCGGTTCGGTGAAGGGAGCAGTGTGCGCTGCACGGCGATGACTGCCCGCGGAGGGGCCCGACATATGCCTGGGCCGTGAGTCCGGGGGGCTCCATGACCATGGGACACTAGCAGTGGAATCGGCTGCACAACCCCCGGAGGCGGAGTGCCTGCGGCGGACGTCTGGAATACGGACTGGGGCCTGCCCTTTGGAGAACCCCGGCCGCGGGGGATCGGTGCGGGAACTGCTTTGCCGGCTCTGGTGCGGGGGTGACCTTGTGAATACCAGAGAGGGGACTGCTGCCCTACCCGACGGTGTCACGATGTCTTCCATGCAGCGCAAGGGGAAGCCTGGGAAAGATGGCGCAGCGAAGAATTCTCAACACCCGCCGTCCCCCGGACCCAGCGTATCGCCCAAGCAATCGGACAATGAGGCCCCTGCAACCAAGGCCTTTATGACGGAACTCCATTAAAGAGGACATCTCTGAACTCCGCGCCCAATTGGCATCGGACCTCCGTGAAGTGCGGAGAGACGTGGACGGCCTCGGAGAGAGGGTGGCCACGTTGGAGGACCATGACTTAAGCGTGGCCAGCGATGTCCATCAGCTACAGCAGGATATAATTCGGCTCACGGAGCAGAACTTGGACCTCCAGTCCCATACGGAGGATCTGGAGAACTGTTCCCGCCGGAACAACATCCGCATTCGGGCGGTGCCTTGGGACGGAGAAGCAGGTGACCTGCGGGGTTATGTCCAAGCTCTTTTCTTACAGGTTCTGGGCGAAGATGATGTTCAGGAAATCAGAATGGACAGGGTCGGCCTCCCTAGAATTGTGTCCACGATTTCCAGCTAAAGGAGCGTATCTTACGGAAGTCACGGACCATCCCTTCCTTGCAATTCAGAGAGCATCGTCCACAGCTGTACCAGGACTTAGCGGCGTTGACCCTCCAGAAGCGGCGGGAGTTCCGCCCGGTGACCGCCTTCCTCCGGGAACGCAACATTTCCTACTCGTGGGGTCATCCTTTCCGCATCATCTTTCGGTGGGAGAACAACTTGTGCAGATTCGATCTCTCCAGGCGGTGAAGGATCTGTTGGGGCTGGATGATGAGACTCCCTCGCAGGAAGATGGCAGATCGCCGCCGCGAAGACGCAGACGTTCTTCCTCATGGCAGAGAGTGGGCCCGGTCACGAACCGTGGGCGGCCTGATAGTGCGGTTAGCTTACAAGAGAGAGGGAGTGCAGTGGCTTTGGTGGCCTCGGCGACTTTGGCATCGTCCCAGCAGGGCTCCGGTGCCGCTTGATCTTTGAGCCGCCAGCTGGTTGGTGCCGGAGGGGCACATGACACCAGGTATCGTGGGTTTCATTGTACTTTTGGAGAAGACACACATACCTTGGCCTATGGGGTCCCGCCATGGGTGCCCCATCCCCAACCCAGGAGGACCTCTGCGACCTGTTCTCCGATGGGACTGCTAAGTACACTGTTATGGTTTTGGTTTGGGTTTGGGGGGGTGGGCCGGGAGAGACTTGGAGGCCAATTGGGGAGGGGGGCTGAGGGGTTTTGGGGTTGGGGGGTGTTGAATCCGGGAAGGGTTGTTGAGGGGGAGGTGGGGTTGGGGGTTGGGATGATCGGGTGGGTTGTTCGGGGAGGTGGTGATGACGGGAATGCTTGGATTGTTCTGCGTGTTGAATCGGCTAGGGGGCTCTTTCCTTGTCCCGAGAGGCTGGGGTTTTACAGAGGTTATAGACCGTTTCTTGGCTCTACTGGCCCTGTTGGCGGGAGGTTTTTGAGGAACCCCGGGGGGGAGTGGGGAGCGAAGCTGAATGCTTCAGAAGAAGGTGGTGGGGCATGTTGGTGAGAGGGACGCTGAGAGTTGGAGGGGCTGGAGGACTTGGGCTGATGTGCTGGCTGGTACAAGGAGGCGAGTGGATGGGATGACTGCAATGCGGGGGACTCTACTCTGTTTCAATGCCACTTAATATTGCTACTTGGAATGTGAAGGGCCTGAACTCTCCGCAGAAGCGCCAGAAAATTGGGAAATACTTGACCGATCATCAGCTAGATGTGGTGGGCCTACAGGAAACCCACTTGGCGCGTAAAGATGAGCTGCGTCTTAAGTATAGGCACTTCCCTCTTATTTATAGGTCCTCGGCCTCCACCAAACATAGATGGGTGGCCCTTATGTTTCGAGCAGCCCTCCATTTTCAACCAATGGGGATGCAGGGTGACAAGGAGGGCCGTTGGCTGATGGTCAAAGGGTTACTGCACGAAAGGCTTTGTACATTTGTGGTGGTGTATGCTCCTAATTCAGGGCAAAATAGTTTTCTCCAGGATCTGCTGCGTAGAGTTGAGAACTTTGTTGAGGGTCACTTGATTTTCCTAGGAGATTTTAAATTGGTGTGGGACAAAACCCTGGATAGTTCAGGTACTCTTAGAGCCGATGCCGGCTCGTTCTCTACAGCCACGCAGAGTAAGATTGGTGAAATGGGTCTGCTTGATAGCTGGCGCGCGCTACACCCCCACTCCCGAGACTACACTTTCTTCTCTGCTGTCCATCGCTCCTATTCCCGTCTGGACCATATCTTCCTAAGCCAGGCCCTTCGGGGCGATGTCCGTGACTCGAGCATATTTCCACTCTCTGTCTCAGACCACAGCCTGCTGGTCCTTGGGTTGCGCTGGTCGGCGAGGGGAGACGGGCTACGCAAATGGTATTTCCCAGCTGCCTTGCTCCGAGATGACACTTTGTGTAAGGCACTGCGGACGGCCATCCGGGACTTCCTGGCTCTCAACCCTGTCTTGGACACCTCCATCTTCAATACTTGGGATGCCTGCAAGGCTTCCTTGAGGGGCACATGCCTCGCCCGAAACGCTAATCTTACCAAATTGCGGAGGGCGGAACGGGAGAAGCTGGAGGCGGAGCTGGCCTCCCTGGAATCAGCGCATAAATTGAACCCCTCCCGACTCACCCTTTGCCCCCTTACGGCGGTCCGGGGGAAACTGAGGGCCCACTACAACTACAGGGCAGAATTTACTCTACTGCGGCTGCGACACACTTCATATGCGCAGGGAGACAAGGTGGGGAAACATTTAGCCCGTCAGCTTTGAGACAAATGAGAAAGAGAATATATTGGGGGCATGCGGGACGGGACAGGTGACCCACTCCATCGAGACGAGGAAAAGGCGGCCTTGTTTGGCCGTTTTTATGCTGACCTCTATAGAAGTGATGTCCTCGATCCTGATGCACAAAGGAGATACCTGGCAAACTTATCACTACCTCAAGTCTCTGCTGACCGAAATGACCTCTTAACGGCTCCCTTCTCCCGAGAGGAAGTTCTAGACGCCATCAAAGCCCTGAAACCTCACAAGGCGCCGCGGCCGGATGGGTACACCGCCCTTTTTTACCAGACCTTCTCCACCGAGATCTGTGACCACCTGGTCGATCTCTTCAACGTGATGGCCGATACAGGAGGCATCTCTGCTTCTATGGCCGAGGCGGTGATCTCTGTCATTCCTAAACCCGGGAAGGACTCCTCTAGTTGCTCCTCCTACCGACCGATCGCCCTATTAAATATCGATGCGAAACTATATTCAGCTATCATTGCACGGCGCCTCCAGGATCTAATGCCGATCCTCATCCACCCAGATCAGTCGGGTTTTATCACGGGAAGACAAACTCACGACAATTTGTGTTGGGTGATTCATTTGATTGAAAAAGCCAACCAATTTCGCATCCCGGCAGTACTAGTGGGACTAGATGCGGAGAAGGCTTTCGATCGGGTGGACTGGGGATTTTTGTTCCGTACCCTGGCGGCCTTCGGATTTTCGGATAAATTTATCACAATGATCCGGGCGAACTACAGTACTCCCCGTTCCAGGGTGTCGGTTAACGGCCACTTGTCCCCCTTTTTCTCCCACTCCAGCGGGACCAGGCAGGGCTGTCCACTTTCCCCTCTGCTCTTTGCGCTGAGCATTGAGCCGCTGGCGTTGGTGGTGAGGGAGCACGAGGGGATTCGGGGCCTCCCCTTCACCGGGGAACAACACAAGATTTCACTCTTCGCGGATGACGTTCTACTATCCGTCGGGGAGCCAGCTCGCTCGCTTCCACATATCCAGCGGGTCCTGTCCGAGTTTGAGGAGGTGGCCGGATTTAAGGTTAACTTTTGGAAGTCGTATATCCTTAACCTTACACTTTCGCCGGCTGAAATGGAGCGTGTACGGCTTTTGACCCCCCTGTCCTGGGCGACCAGCTCCCTCTTGTATCTAGGGGTCCACTTGACACCTACTGTAGGGGGCCTATTCTCTGCCAATTTCCCCCCGATGCTGACGTCCATACGAACTGACTCAGCCCGCTGGAAGCCCAAATACATCTCTTGGCTAGGCAGAATACATGCCATCAAGATAGTTCTCCTCCCCAAATTTCTTTACCTTTTTCAGGCCCTTCCCATTCCACTGGATCTGGACTTTTTTAGGCACCTCAAAACCTTGATGCTCTGCTTCATCTGGCAAGACGGGCGAGCCCGTTTCTCCTTTTTTACATTGCGCCAGTTACGGTCAGAGGGGGGAGTGGGTCTTCCTGATATGCACTTATATTATAAGGCTGCACAACTACGAGTCCTTGTGGAATGGTCCCAGCAACTCTCAGAAAAACACTGGCTGCATATGGACAGGAGTGTCGCGGGTCGGTCCATATGGGACCTGGCTTGGAAGCCCAAAAGTGATAGGCCCAGGAATGCCTATATCAGTACCCCCACTAGCACGGTGCTGAAAGTGTGGGACACAGTCTCGGGCGATGACCGCTGGACGACGTTCCCGTCGCCCTTCACCCCCAATCATTTCAACCCGGCCTTCCCCCCGGTGTTGCAGGAAGGTCCCTTACGACTGTGGCGTGAGGTGGGCTGTAGAGCACTTACTCATCTTTTCCACGGTACCGCCCCGCTTTCCTTTGCTAACTGCATGAGAGACTATGGGGTTCCTCCATCTGAACGGTATCACCATCTCCAGCTGCTCCACTGGGCTACCTCCACCGGGGTGGGGGATGCAGCCACAAGACCGCCGTCCGCCTTCGAGGCCTTCCTTCTGCGCACTTCCACCATGAAGGGAGCCATATCCTTTCTCTATAAGTTTCTTCTCACCACGGCGGTGTCACCCCGTCCACGTTATATGGGACACTGGGAGGAACTGCTCGGAAGAGACATCGCCGATCCGGAATGGGCGGGCCTCTGGCGGGACATCACGGCGCACAACCGCTCGGTGGCGCTACGGGAAGCCCATCTCAAAACACTGATGGACTGGTACTTGTACCCATCCAAACTGCACCGCATATTTCCGTCCTCATCAGACCACTGCTGGAGGGGCTGTGGTTTCTTGGGGGATTTCCACCACATCTGGTGGGACAGCCCGATCATTCGCCCTTATTGGGAGTAGATTTTGTCCCACCTCAAGGACATACTTGGCTACCCAATCTCTGACTCACTAGAACATGTCCTACTCGGGCTTCGGGACCCTGATCTCGAACACCAGACGAGAGCCTACAAGCAGATTCTTTGGCTCTGTCTTGGAGCGGCTAAACTCACCCTTGCGGCAGCATGGAAGCAACCAGCTGCACCAGCGATTTCCCTCTGGCACGCTCGACTGTGGAGACTCCTGAGTGTGGAACGAGTGGCGGACATCTTTCTGGGCAACTTTAAGAACTTCATCTTCCGCTGGGGCCCACTAGTCCGATTCCTTTCACGGGGATTGCCATCAGCAGTCTGCCCTTCCTCAGTGCGCGCGCTCCACCTGTTTCAACTTTAACTACGCCAAAGTATGTATGTGTTTATGAATGGCTGTCATCACCACGGGGGGTGGGGTGGGAGGGAGGGGGGGTTCTTTGTTGGTTGGTCCTGATATACGACACCCCTGGCACAATTAGAAGGGTTCAGCGACTGTGCACGATATTGCCTGCTGCTGCTCTGGCTACCCTCCATAGCAGGATTTAAGTCATGGACTTTGGATTTTTTCTGCTGACCTACGAGGTGCTTGCCTCCTGAAATGCTCTGCCCATATGTAGTCTGCATTGCAGGGGTGTCGCACATTGTATTGTTTTTTCTTCTTTTCTCCTATTTTATGTTCTGAAAACCGAAAATAATTTTTTTTTTTACACAAAAAAAAAAACATGTGCCCAAATCTTTTTTGTTCACCAGACTGCTACTGCAGTCACAGAATGATACAATAGGAGTATCTGCACTCTAGAGTCTCTGTGCCGAAGTACATGCTCCAGGATCGCTTTGCAGTAAAATTTCTCCCAGAATTAGAGTGTTATGCCTTAGGAAACATAGGGTCGATTTTTGTGGGGGTGTCTTTGAAGGCTTCTTCACTCCCTGCAGCCCCTAAATAGTCACTAAAACCATTGGTGGTGCCCTCTTCATGTGGCACCACATGAAAACAATATGCACATTTTATAGCACTCACTTATGGGTTGAACCCTGCCCTATTACATGCGACATGAGCGTTGAGGGAACGGCCTTGTGCAGCAATCCAGCTTTTAATTTTTGGGTTCCCCAGTCCCACTTAGAGCACACACAGCTCTGTATTTTATAGGGAACTGCAGTAGTCGGAGCCCCCAGGTCCTTGCGAACATTAGCCAGCTCACCCTGTGCAGCATCCCTCAATCGATGCTGTGTGTGATCTGGAAAACTTTCATGTGTTTCCAGCACAGCGGGAGCCACAATCCTTCCTCAGGCAGGATCAATTCAGTCTACCCTGTCTGTGCTGTTTGTGGGCAGGGAGAAAGAAGACCCACAAGCCACGCCTCCTAGACACGGGCATGTGGGTGAGGAATGGCCCAGGCCATGCTGCACTGCTGTGACAGTGGATGAAGTTCCCAGGATAGATCTCCTTTTGACAAGTCTGAGGGATAGGGTCCCAAGGACCTAAAGTTCGTCCTTGGGAATTTCTTCACGTCACTGCAAAGAGACCTATCCTAGTCCATGGGGTCAGCTTGTGTCAAAGCCCATATTTGCAGGAGCAGGCTGGCGGTGGCTACTGCTGGCCTGGCGGGGGCGATCCGCCCGCCATCCTAATAGGGCCCTTGGTGTGGTAGGAGGGTACAAAGGCCTTGAATTGTATTATGAGCAGAGACAGGAAATATGACAATTCTTAAAGTGGGAAACATTCCCAACAGAATCATTCTAGAATTTTATATGTAATAGACCCAGATTCTGATGGCTAGCGGGGCCTCCTAGTGTATGTTTAACAATTCATGAAGCGGCACAAGGAGTGTAGGTATAATGTAAGGGTTGTACATGTACAATCAGGGTTCACCCCTAGGTTGATACCTCACTGGATCATGTAGGCCTAAGTGGTGTGAAACTGTTTTTGAAGACAGTATTTCATTCTCTCCCAAAAGAGGTAGCTAAAGAAAAGGGATCTTACTGGTGTTCAGAAAATGAAGTAGAATTGTTGTAAAACTTTCATAGATATTTGAATGAATGAGCTTCAACTGAGGATATTTTGTCTGATAAATATCATTATGTCTAACGGTGTATGTTCTCCTCTTGGTGAAGGTTATTGTATGAGAAGGCAGATGTGACACAGCAACTGTTAAGGGATTAAAAGAATGTGCAACTAATTTCTAAATTTGGCAGAGAACCAATTCCAATGCAGTACCAGCAACGCATATTCTGAATTAACATAGACACTGAAGGTAAAGAGAAGTGAAAACTCTAAAGGGAGTGAATACCATACAGGTGACCAAGGTCACCTCCATCCCTGAGAGATATTCACTACCAATAAGTAACTATTTCTGCATTCTGAGTGGCAGTAATGACAGTCCAACAAAGAGATGATGTCCCTTTCTCTCAGAATTGAGAAGATGTTTAATTTCATAGTTGTAATCTTTCTTCCTATTCATAAACCAAAGCTATATATGGCTCTATTAGAAGAGGCAATGTGTGTGTCAGAAGGTCCAGCATCTGTGGGTTAAAGCGAAAGGTGACGGGGGACCCAGTTTCCAGAACTGAGCTATGAAAGGGCAGATGCCACATAAGCTTGTGAAATTTCAAATCCACATTGTAGGGATCGTTGCAGTAACACCAGCATTAGGATCAGGGGACAAGATGACATGATAAGGTACTTATGAGGAAGCAAGAAAGATAATGAGTTTCATACTTTGGTGTCTCATTAAGTTTACACTCCTGTTCCAAGAAACACAAGTAGACTTTGTCCTTGAATGAACAAGTCATTAAATAGATTTATTGCATCCAGAACCCCCCAATTTGTATGTATTCAACTAATGGACGTTGTATCGAATATATGTGATAGCTTCTATTACAACATATTTTCTCTGCCCATTTGGTTCAAATAGCAGGCCCCCATGCAAATAGAGATGGAAAAAAAATATAGGCAATGTTTGCATTGTGTAAAGATGGTTTAAGTTGCTCAATTAAAGTTTGGTCTTTTTTAAAGTTCGACAGTAGAGCAGTGTTAAAAATTGGGTTCCTGGTTGACTGGGTAGTGAGTAACAATTTTTCAATAATGTTCCTTAGCACTTTTATGTCATCTTTTGTTCCCCTGGCTGATTTCACCCAGTATTCACTATACTTTTAAAATGTGATTTCTACATACAAGTGAAAAATGTCTCATAACCTTTTGAAAAGCACCAAGTATTTCCTTTTCACGATCAGTCACTAAAGCCATTAACCCCCCACAATACCCATTTATAAAAAATATATTCTAATTTCTTCAACACACTTCACTACACTACTGTGGCAGGGGTGTGCAACAGACATTTAATTCCCATCATCCCCCATGTAGAAATCATTATGGCCATTATCCCAAGAGGGCTATATAAAATACCTTGCACAGGGTATGCACAGCTGTCTAATCCCCATGATCCCTCATTTCAACATTAACACCTATAATATAGGGCGAAACAAGTTCAACAACTGTTTAGCCCCATTATCCACTGTGAGTAAATCTGCTATTACCTCCTTCATCATTTACTAAAGAAGTGTACCAGGTATATGTACAAGCCATTTAACCACCATCATCCCCATTTAAAAATATTTATGTCAATTTCCTTAGCACAAATCATTACACTACAGTGGCAGGTGTATGCAACAGCCAATTAACACAATCATTCCCCATGTAGAAATCACTATGGCCCTTATCCCAAGAGAGCTATGTAAAATACCATGCTCAAGGTATATAGCAGTAATTTATTCCCATAATCCTCCATTTAAACATTATCTATTTCCATTTTCCTAACAGGGCCATTACACTATAGGGGAAAATGTGTTTAACAGCTATTTAACGCCTATAATCCCCTGTGAGGTACATAGCTTTTACCATTTCCTTACAGAAATCATGAAAATACAGTGGTAGGTATATGTCAAAGCCATTTAACACGCATCATCCCCATGTAGAAAGTCCCTATCTGTATTTCCTAGCTTGAACAATCCTAATGCATTTCCAAATAGATTCAGTTGCCATTTGAGGCCCATAATCCCCCATGCAGAACACAACTATGCCCATTTATCTTCAACGTTTACTAAATACCAGTACCAGGTATATGTACTAGCCATTTAACCTCCTACTTCCCCATGTAAAGAATATATTTATGCTCATTTCATCAACACACATCACTACACTAAAGTGGCAGATGTATGTAACAGCCATTTAACTCCATCATCGCCCATGAAGAAATCAGTGTTGCCATTATTTCAACAGGGATAGGTAAAATATCATACCCAGGGTGTGTAGCAACCATTTACCCCACATAATCCCCCATTTAAACATTATCTATTTCTATTTTCCGAACAAGGCCAATATAATATAGAGTAAAATGTGTTCAACAGCTGTTTAAAGCCCATAATCGCCTGTGAGTACAG
This sequence comes from Lissotriton helveticus, assembly GCF_964261635.1. Taxonomy (NCBI): domain Eukaryota; kingdom Metazoa; phylum Chordata; class Amphibia; order Caudata; family Salamandridae; genus Lissotriton; species Lissotriton helveticus. Next base: position 2,115,601,391 of record NC_136059.1, read on the forward strand.
TTGCTATTACCGTTTCCTTACAGTAATCATAAAAATAGAGTGCTTGGTATATCACAAAGCCATTTAACAACCACAATCCCCAATGTAGAAAATACATGTGCCTAAGTCTTACATTGAACAAACCTAATATATTTCCAAATAGATATAATTGCCATACAACATCCATAATCCCCCATGCAGAACACAGATATGCCAGCACACACCACTACACTACAGTGGCAGGTATATGTAACAACCATGACATGGTGACCCACCATTTGTGAGTCAACACTGGGTTGCACAGCCAGATACACATTTGGTATTTCATTTAATACGCTTAGCCCCAAAGTATTAAAAAAATAATCCATTTTATTCCATGTTTTTATCCAAGTTCATGAATCACGTCAAAAGCACGAAATTCATTTTCTTGTACGTGTTGTGTTGCATATTTCAGAATTACCCATTCAGGCCTATTCAAAAACACTTGAAATTCCGCATCCTCCAAACAGTCCCAGTAACATCACCCAATGCATTTTGGTCCATTTGACCCTCATCAGAGGTATCTGTACTTTATAAAAGATGCATCTGTCAACAGTAATTTCTATTAAAGACAACCTCTAGGCCTGGATGGGCAATTCTGAAATATGCAACACGCACAAGAATGAATGTTGTGCTTTTGAGGTGATTGATGAACTTGGATAAAAACATGGAATAAAATGGATTTCTTTTTTAATGCTTCGGCACTAAGTATATTAAATGAAATACCTAGGGGTCGATTCCGATCTGGTAAAATCACCGTCTGTATGATTCGTATCCGGAGCCGTTTCCGCACGACTCGTACACACACCATACGACTCGGCGAGTACGATCCAGACCGGGTGATGAGACCGCGATTCGTACGGGCCACGTCAGGTAAGGGCGATTCGTACGGAAAAGTGCACATTCACATACACACCGTATGGCTTGTACACCCCATGATCGTAGGGGTACGGCTCGTACACCCCATGATCGTAGGGGTACGGCTAATACACCTACGATCATGGGGTGTACGAGCCGTACCCCATGATTGTAGGTGTACGAGCCGTACCCCTACGATCATGGGGTGTACAAGCCGTACCCCTATGATCATGGGGGGTACGCACCGTACCCGGGGGGCCATTCCGTACATGTTTCGGGGCGAACTCTGCTTCTACGTAGAAAAAGGGTTGTACGGGGTGTACTCAACACGAATCGTACCCCCCATGATGCCGGGTCAGAAAAAGCAGCCGCAAACCGTACAGACATCGCGTGCAGCGGGTTCTGAGGACGACTCGTACGGGGATACGATTTGTACGGTCTCTGTACGATTCGTACGGAGTACGGCTCCTGGTACTAATCGTACTTCGTCGTACGTACGGGATGTTTACAGGTACGATTCGTACGGGGAAAAAACCCTCTGTACGACGATTCAGAGCGCTTTTTACCAGATCAGAATCGACCCCCAAATGTTTATCTGGCTGTGCAATTGAGAAAAAACAAGGACCCCCTGGGTATCGATAATACACAGATTCCTAGGGCAGGGTAAAAACCAATGTGGGTAAAACAACCTAGGCCATCTGTAAAATAAGTGACCAAAACGTCTAGGACCAGTGGACAAAGTAATTGTCATAAACTAATGTATATGTAAAAAATATATATATTTTAATTTCCACATCAATAAAAATCATATAGAGACTCAAAGACACAAGTCAAACTATATGAGACAATAAAATAATGACATAAAATGATCATAAAAAAAGGAGAGAATTTATCTCAGTAAATTAAAAACAAATACATCATAATAACATCATAAATCATACACATTTGCAATTAATTATACACACAGAATTAAAAATTACGATTACAAATACTACAGATTCATAGGGACTCGACGCGCGTTTCGGCAGAGAAAAAAACGCCTTCCTCAGGAGTCATAGGTGAAACTCTGAAAGAACATTACAGGAAGAATATTATACATCTCAATACGTTTATTGATCCTCATGATTAATACATTGTCCTAACAGTTAACCTAATAATGACTATTATCTATTTTAGAATTCAAAGACATTAATACCACTAATAAGACCTAGACATGAGATTTGGTCACTTAATGTCATATGATAGACAGGCAAATATACAGTGTCAGTACAGTACTTAGCTAGACAGTGAATGAATAATTGAACAGTCATTTGGAGTTTTCATTATTTACATAGATCATACTTAAATGTTATTCGTACCCTTGAAAACATCTCACAAGAGATTTCTCATTGTAGGAACAGTTGTACAAAGATGTATTACGTTCTTACTTAAAAAATCTTCATGATGTGCATAAATCAACTTACATTTATAAAGTTGTATATCATTCCATAAGTAAAAAGGATTCCATGATAACTTCCTTTTTATTAGCAAAATTGTTGACAAACATCATACATGGAGCCACTTGATAAAGGCTAGTACCTAGATCAAACAAGATATATAATAATTATCCACATGTTTAGCAGAGGGTAGAAACACTTTGAACACAATGGGCCATCTGATGTGCAGCTCGTTGCAGTCAAAATTCTCTATAGTAAGGATTCATAGCGCTGGGAAATATAGCACTGGGAGTGGTAAGGTAGCGAGATCTTTAACTACTTATAACTGCTAATTATTTGGACCCATTGTAAACATATCTTATTCTGCAGGTAAGCGAATGTAAACAGGGGGGAGGGTGCCCAGATTCACCTACGGGAGAACTAGTATAATTTAGACTCGTCTACGCTGCCTGTCACTCTAGGTAAGATGAGCATGCTAGACGGATGAAGGAAAAAATGGTCGTGACAGGAAATATCGGTGAAAACATTCATTTAAGAACTAACGTTAGTCATTCTCCATCTCTATTAAGTCGACTACTTGTATTTAATCTAAATGGAAATTACCTAATATCTTTCCGACGTGTATATTAGGGCTCACAGGGTGTCACGGATATTTCACCTCGTGTGAGGGTCCAGATATTTATACGTAATCGTTACTGCAGGGGAAAATGAAAAGGGATTTATGCAAATCACAGGTCACTGTTAGTGTTAATGAAAAGTGTTTAAAACATGTGATGTCATAGACTCGAAATATACCTTGAAGCGTGTAGCAGATAATATCTTCAATCCCAAGTCTTGTTTATTTCCTTATTGTTAACATGAGTCCGGTTACCGGAGATGATAAAAAGGCTGAAAATAATCACAAGACATCGAGTGTTTAGTAGTAAGGTAGGCCGGGGTCCTGTGCACCGCAGCACGTAGTGATTATATGGCGCGCCGGTGAATAACGTAAATATGAATTACTGCATATGAGATGCAAGCTGCAAAAAAGTCACCGGACTTCTACTTGTAAATTACTGATAAAGGGTCCGGAGCTCCGAGAAAATAAATAATGTGTAGTTACCTTTGCCGAAGCAGCTGAAAGCCGACAGCAAGGAGGTGCTGCACCACTGATAAAATTAGTTAACAAATCATGAAAGGGCTCAATTTAATGCTGTTCCCGATTCTCGATAATAACTGGAAACAAAAAGGAAAAAAAGGGGACAGAGATTTAGCGGATGCCCGCATTTAACGTGAAAGTGTGACAATTACCGACTGCCACTGAAAAATTGTTTTACCTGTGTTTGTCGAAATGTCTCGTGGGCTGCAGGATGGTGCAGTTCCAAGGGCTACAGCGTAGCGATGCAGCCTCACCGGTCAACAGGGATCAGGCGCCATAATGGTAACTGCTCTATTTAAAGGGTTAATAGATGGCGCGAGAAAAGGTAGTTTCCGGTAGATACAATTAGAGAAAAAGGGAAAACGGACTGTCGGATCGAATCCTTAATCTGAAGAGACACCATTCAAAGATGGCGCTAGAAACAATGACAGACGGCGCACAATATACATTTGTAATTTACGCGAAAAGGCACACCAATTATGGGTGGATGAATTACTATAATGGAAGACGTTATAAGCAGTGCATAATGTGCCGCTCAAAGATATACCGGTCTATTGGAAAAAATACATAATTACAAAAACCAAATTCGTTTAGGTAATGAATACCACAGATATTAATATGTGGATTGAACATAGGGAGTCCTACTTTTCTTGTATTAGGTATAGCTAGGTACAATAGTACTTGATATATAAATATCAATATAGTGTCTCTGAAAAAGTATCCATTTCTGAAATGAATATCAGTTCAGAGAAATTTATACAGAACATATAATTTGGGAATCTGAGTCCATTGGTAAACACGGTTAAATAATAGCGTTTTCCCATGGGATCTCGGCGTTTAATCCTTTTTTAAAAGTTCCCAAAGAAAAAATCCAAAAGACTTCTCTTTTCTTTCTTACTTTATCTCCGCCTTTACTATCTGGAAGTCTGATTTTTTCCAGAATGCACCATTTGAAATCTTCTGGGCCATGTTGGTTTTCCCTAAAGTGTTTGACCAGAGGTGCAACAACCTTGTTGGTGCGGATAGCTGAACGATGTTCAGTAAGTCTGGTCTGTATTGGTCTGGAGGTCTCACCAACATACCCAAGTTGGCAGGGGCAAAGGATCAGATATACGCAGTTGGCAGTTTTACAATTCCACATATCAGTGGCTTTGAAAAAGCAGCCATTGTGTTCAAAGGATTCTCCTGAGATTATATTATTACATGATTTACAGGTAGAACACCTGACGGTTCCCTTCACCGGGAAGTTGTTATCAATTGACCTTTGCACAAATTCTGAGCCAACATCTTTGGAGGCAAAACGAGAATGCACAATAAGATCTTTAAGATTCTTATTCCTTTTATGTGCAAATATTGGTTTTTCCAGTTTGTCATTGGTTGGGTTGGAATTTAGAATGTGCCAGTTGGAATTCACAATGTGGTGGACGGTTTTATCTAGAGTAGAATGTCTGGTAATGCAGACCAGTTTATTATTCTCTCGGGATGGCTTAGGTTGCAGAAGTGAATCTCGGTCATAGTATCTTGCTCGCTTGTATGAGTCTCTGACCAGTCTGTGTGGGTAACCTCTACTCAGAAATTTTTGGCGCATAATATTTGCTTGGAAATCATAGTCTGCTAAATTGGAACAGTTCCTTCTGACTCGAAGGAACTGGGAAAAAGGAATACTTTCTCTCTGGCATCGGGGATGAAAGCTCTTGAAGTGTAAGAGGGTATTCCTCACAGTAGGCTTAACAAAGAGATCCACAGCTAGTTTATTGTCCTGATTCTTAATAATTATATCTAAGAATTCTACTTGATTGTTATTGGACTGGGCTGTGAATTTTAGGTTTTCATCCACCAGATTGATCCACTCCAAAAATTCGCGGAGTGAGTCTTCCCCATTGGTCCAGATAAAAAAGATGTCATCGATATATCTGGACCAATGGGAAATGGATTCAAAGAATGGGGCTATTTCATTATATATGGCTTTAGTTTCAAAAGCTGCCATGTATATATTGGCAATCGATGGGGCAACTGAAGCCCCCATACTCACGCCCTTGATTTGGCGATATAATGTATTTCCAAATTCAACAATATTTTCTGATAATACAATATCCAGAAGGTCCAAAAGAAATTCTTTAGGGCATGCAATGTTGAAACTGTCAATGAACCACCTAGTGGCTGACAAAGCCTTCTGTTGAGGGATACTGCTATACAATGCCTCGATGTCCATAGTGACTAACAGATCCGAGCATGGGTCAAAGGATATATTTTCTATTTTGGATATCATGGCACCTGTGTCCTTGATATATGAGGTGATTTTTGATATGTGAGGACGTAAAAATGAGTCAATAAATTTGGAAAGGGGTTCGGTGTTTGTGCCTATCGTGGATACGATAGGTCTGTACGGTGGGTCTAGAGTATTCTTATGAATTTTAGGCATGCCATAAATGCATGCTGTTTTGTGTTGGTGGTCATTCAAAAATTCAAATTCTTTTTGACTAATGTCGCCTGCAGTAAGTGCTGTAGTGGTGAGATTGCGGATTTTTTTGGTGATGGAAATAAGAGGGTTACTTCTTATTGGAGCATAGGTGGTCGTATCTGAGAGCATAGTTTTCATTTTAGATTCGTAGTTGCTGGTATCTAACAAAACAATACCACCACCTTTGTCACAGCTTTTGATGACCAAAGTATTATCCTGTCTCAGATTTATAAGTGAGACTGATTCCTCTCTGCTGAGATTGTAGATAGGTTTTGGAATAAAGCGGAGAGCTCTCTCGAGTTGTTGAAGAACAACCAATTCAAATGCGGCGACCTCTGGACCTAATTGATCTAATGAGGGGTAAAAGGTGGATGGCAAGGATAGTTGTCTGGTGTCCTGAGTTGACTCATTATTGTCTGTCTGTTGGGAAAAAAATCTCTTGAGTCTAATCTTACGGAAGAAGGTAATAATGTCTTTCTGAAGTTCAAAGACATTAAGGTGGGAGTGGGGAACAAAGGAAAGGCCCTTGGATAGAAGAGATTCAGTATGGGAGTCTATATTTTTAGAGGACAGATTGAAAATCGGGATTACATCCCTTGTCCCCAATATTGACGATTGCGAGTCTCGCGAATAAATTGGGGTTCCTGAGGTTGGTGTTGTTGGTGTGAATGTTGGTGTTGATGTGGATGTTGTTGTTGGTGGTGGGCCTGTTGGAAATTGCCTCTGGTCTGATTCTGAAAATGGACTCTGGGTCGCCCTCGTCGTGGGCCCCTGTTGGATAAAAAAGGCTGTTTAGGGCGGGGACCATTATATTGGTTAAAGTTATTCTCTGAATCATAGTAGTTACTAGGTCCCTCATTCTCTGAGTCTGAAGAATCAGTAAAGTTATTCACTCTTTGGGGTGTTGGTCTTAGATCATCCACATAGTGATTCTGTTTGTAAAAGTCTTGTTTCAGATAAGGATAAGTTCCTTCTAAAGTATAGAAGCGCTTATCTTTAGTTAATTTGTCATTTTTGCGTTTAAGTAGGTAGGCACTAAATGACTCCAACTCTTTGTTGGCTTCTTCAATTTTCTTTATAGATCAGAATCGACCCCCAAATGTGTATCTGGCTGTGCAACCCAGTGCTGACCCACAAATGGTGGGTCACCATGTCGTGGTTGTATTCTTTACAAAGGCAAAAGTGACAGAGCCTTTTGAATGGGTGCTGCACGCTAGATTTGAATAAATTGAAAAGGATAACGACAATCTTAAAAAAGGGTGCGCTCCAGGTTATCGTACTGTGTGAGGTATATGTAATAGCCATTTAACTCCCATCATGCCCCTTGTAGATGCCTTTATGGCATTATCCCAAGAGGGCTACGGTAAATACCATGCCCAAGGTATTCAGAAGAAATATACCCCCATAAACCCCCAGTTAAACATTATCTATTTCCATTTTCCTAAAGGGATCATTATAATATAGGGAGGAAATTTGTTCAACAGCTGTTATAAAGACCATAATCCCCTGCGAGCAAAGTAGCTATTACCTCCTTCATCATTTACTAAATAACTGTATCTCTCATCATCCATAGTTAAAAAATAGCTATGTCCTTATTTTCGACACATATCACTACACAACAGTGGCAGGTGTATATAACAGCCATTTAACTCCCATCATCCCCCATGTAGAAATCATTATGGCCATTATCCCAAGAGAGTTATATAAGATACCATTCCCAGAGTGTGTAGCAGTCATTTACCCAAATATACCCCATTTAAACATCATCTATTTCCATTTTTCTAATAGGACCACTATAACATAGGGGAAAATATATTCAACAACTGTTTAAAACCCATGTGAGCAAAGTTGCTATTACCACTTCCTTACAGTAATCATTAAAATGCAGTGGTAGGTATTTGTCAAACCCATTTAATGTTCATTCTCCTCAATGTGGAAAACCCCTTACTCTGTTTCCTACCTTGAACAATCCTAATACATTTCCATTTCACTGCTGCTCCCAACAGGAATAAAAAGCCGTGATTTCACCTTGCTTGTGGGCTCCTTCCTTTTTGCAGGCAAACTTCGTGTTTATGTTTGAGCGGTGAGCCTGAGCCGCGGAGGGAGGCCCTGGGGCTTGCTGGCCCCCCATGGAGACGCTTAAAAACGCCACCGGTATGGAAGCAATGGGGCACTTGTTGGCAGACTATGGACAGCTTTGTATTGAGAAGCATAACAGCACACCCCACTCGGGTTTTATTGTGACATTATCTAGGTGCTTGGGGGCAGGCTACTCACTCGAGTAAGACAGGTGACTACCAAGACCACAAGGCCATCTGATTGGCAACGCCCACTGAGGCGGGAAGTATGTTGCTGCCTGATAAAAATGCTTGCCTCCGAGTACAAGCCCAAGCCTCTGATGAAGTAAGGCTACAAAACGCGTCAGGCTGGACTTTGATGCTTGTTGCTGGAAATTTGCATCCATTTCACTGCTGCTCCCAACAGGAATAAAAAGCCGTGATTTCACCTTGCTTGTGGGCTCCTTCCTTTTTGCAGGCAAACTTCGTGTTTATGTTTGAGCGGTGAGCCTGAGCCGCGGAGCGAGGCCCTGGGGCTTGCTGGCCCCCCATGGAGACACTTAAAAACGCCACCGGTATGGGAGCAATGGGGCACTTGTTGGCAGAGTATGGACAGCTTTGTATTGAGAAGCATAACAGCACACCCCACTCGGGTTTTATTGTGACATTATCTAGGTGCTTGGGGGCAGGCTACTCACTCGAGTAAGACAGGTGACTACCAAGACCACAAGGCCATCTGATTGGCAACGCCCACTGAGGCGGGAAGTATGTTGCTGCCTGATAAAAATGCTTGCCTCCGAGTACAAGCCCAAGCCTCTGATGAAGTAAGGCTATGAAACGCGTCAGGCTGGACTTTGATGCTTGTTGCTGGAAATTTGCATCCATTTCACTGCTGCTCCCAACAGGAATAAAAAGCCGTGATTTCACCTTGCTTGTGGGCTCCTTCCTTTTTGCAGGCAAACTTCGTGTTTATGTTTGAGCGGTGAGCCTGAGCCGCGGAGGGAGGCCCTGGGGCTTGCTGGCCCCCCATGGAGACGCTTAAAGACGCCACCGGTATGGAAGCAATGGGGCACTTGTTGGCAGACTATGGACAGCTTTGTATTGAGAAGCATAACAGCACACCCCACTCGGGTTTTATTGTGACATTATCTAGGTGCTTGGGGGCAGGCTACTCACTCGAGTAAGACAGGTGACTACCAAGACCACAAGGCCATCTGATTGGCAACGCCCACTGAGGCGGGAAGTATGTTGCTGCCTGATAAAAATGCTTGCCTCTGAGTACAAGCCCAAGCCTCTGATGAAGTAAGGCTACGAAACGCGTCAGGCTGGACTTTGATGCTTGTTGCTGGAAATTTGCATCCATTTCACTGCTGCTCCCAACAGGAATAAAAAGCCGTGATTTCACCTTGCTTGTGGGCTCCTTCCTTTTTGCAGGCAAACTTCGTGTTTATGTTTGAGCGGTGAGCCTGAGCCGCGGAGGGAGGCCCTGGGGCTTGCTGGCCCCCCATGGAGACGCTTAAAAACGCCACCGGTATGGAAGCAATGGGGCACTTGTTGGCAGACTATGGACAGCTTTGTATTGAGAAGCATAACAGCACACCCCACTCAGGTTTTATTGTGACATTATCTAGGTGCTTGGGGGCAGGCTACTCACTCGAGTAAGACAGGTGACTACCAAGACCACAAGGCCATCTGATTGGCAACGCCCACTGAGGCGGGAAGTATGTTGCTGCCTGATAAAAATGCTTGCCTCCGAGTACAAGCCCAAGCCTCTGATGAAGTAAGGCTACGAAACGCGTCAGGCTGGACTTTGATGCTTGTTGCTGGAAATTTGCATCCATTTCACTGCTGCTCCCAACAGGAATAAAAAGCCGTGATTTCACCTTGCTTGTGGGCTCCTTCCTTTTTGCAGGCAAACTTCGTGTTTATGTTTGAGCGGTGAGCCTGAGCCGCGGAGGGAGGCCCTGGGGCTTGCTGGCCCCCCATGGAGACGCTTAAAAACGCCACTGGTATGGAAGCAATGGGGCACTTGTTGGCAGACTATGGACAGCTTTGTATTGAGAAGCATAACAGCACACCCCACTCGGGTTTTATTGTGACATTATCTAGGTGCTTGGGGGCAGGCTACTCACTCGAGTAAGACAGGTGACTACCAAGACCACAAGGCCATCTGATTGGCAACGCCCACTGAGGCGGGAAGTATGTTGCTGCCTGATAAAAATGCTTGCCTCCGAGTACAAGCCCAAGCCTCTGATGAAGTAAGGCTACGAAACGCGTCAGGCTGGACTTTGATGCTTGTTGCTGGAAATTTGCATCCATTTCACTGCTGCTCCCAACAGGAATAAAAAGCCGTGATTTCACCTTGCTTGTGGGCTCCTTCCTTTTTGCAGGCAAACTTCGTGTTTATATATACATATATATATATATAAATTACCTACTGGCGGTCGCCAGTAGGTATATATAGTTAGGATTTTTTCTCTATGGGATTTTTGAAAATTCTATGTCTAATAACTTTGGCGTTTGTGGACGGAATTGGCTGAAATTTTCAGGAAAATGGAACATTTTGTTTCTGAGCAGCAACTGAAAATTTGGGGGGGTTTGTCAAGGGGGGGCTGAGAAAAAAGGGGGGTCCCAAAACGTGTTTTTCCCATGTTAATTTCCATAGGGCGGTTTGCCTCACTTTTAGCCCGAACGGCTGAATGGATTTCCACGAAACTTGGCAAAATTGTAGATATTGTTTGCCCGATGTGCCTTTGCTAGGTCTCAAGATATTTGCTCCTGTGAATTTTGAGTAAATTAGGTTTAAAAAAAGATATATATCTAGAGCCGCGCCCCGGTGCGCGTACCGGGGAGCGCTCCGGGCGCGCCACGCGACTTGCGCACGGCAAGCTGATTGGTTCTCGGGTGTCTGTAAACATTCGAAACAGTCCGCAGCGGCGGCCATCTTGTGTCTCTTTAGGATTGAGACACAAGAGGTGGCAAAAATCAAAGGGGGAAATGAGCAAAAGGGGGCAGGGTACACCCCCCTGACCCCCTAGTTTTGATGTGGGGGCCATAAAAGGGTCCCGCGGGTAAAAATAAAAATAAATAAAAAATTCGATTTTCGCGGGGGGAGCGCCAGGTACGCGCACCGGGGAGCGTACGGGGGAGCGTACCATGGAGATAAAAAATGACACTTTTAAAAAAAAAAATTGCATTTTTTTATAAATTGGAGGTAGTTCTGAAAAGAACTTTTTTTTGTTTTTGTTGTTTTATATTTTTTTAGACTTTTTAAAACGATTTTATATTTTTTTGGGATTTTTGTCAGGGGAAAAACAAAAACAGGGATTCCAAAACTGCTCAACAGGAGCAAAAAAATGTGAAAATTTAGGGACTGGCAGGGCAGCGGTGTTGCTGTTTCTTTATGGCAATGAGTTCAACACTCTGCTCACCATAGCAGAGCAGTTCGTCACACTCCGTGCAAAGAAATTTGATGCCTGCAAACACCGGCTGAATGTTAGGGACCATTCTTCCACGGGGTGGTCCCGAAGGTGTTGCTCCACCAGTGGAGGTGCTGCTGCCATCTGTGGGTAAATTCCGTGCCAGCTCTCTGACACTCTCCCTGGCAAAGTTGTTAGGGTGTCTTCTTTTCACATGCCTGATTAAATTAGCATTTCCAAAACTATATTTTTTCAGAGGATTGCCTTTGGATAAAGTACTACCACATATTTTGCAGGTTACTTTTGGAGCGTTGACTTTTTTTTGTCCTTCAGGGATGTCATAGAATTTCCAGATGAAATGTTTTTTTTTCTTCTGCTGAGGAGGGTCCTCATCTAAAAATCCGTCGGAATCACTGCTGGATGACTCTCTTGCAGCCATTGCTGTAGATCAGAAAAGTAGGAGATGAACACAGTACACAGAACAGCTCTTGCTCTCTCCAAGTACAAAGCAATAGTGAGAGAAATGGGTGGGTTTCACACAATTTGGAAAAAAAAAAGTTATGAACCAATGAAAAGTGTTATTTTAAAGTCACATGGTTTGATGCGCTTATGCTACGCGCCCCGGGGCGCGTCCCGGGGCGTGTTTCGTAAGCGCATCAGGGCGTTTACGTTGCGCGATCGTATGCGCTTCCGGGTGCGCTTACGCGGTGCGTCATAAGACGCATCTCGCGGCTATGCGATACGCGCTTATGACGCAAGGCGTGGCGGCTACGCAATACGTCACGATGTTGTTTTCGTTCGCGGCAATAGCGCTATCAGGATGCTCATCAGTACGCGCCCCGGGGTGCGCCGCAAGATTGCGCTTACCCGTGCGTTCACTGGTCCGCGCCCCGGGAGCGCACCAAAAAAAAAAAAAAAAAAAAATGACATAATTATACAATATAAAATTCGATTTAAAATTTATTATTTTTAAAAACTATAAAAATTTGCTATTAAAAAACCTATGAAATTCACTGAAAAAACCATAGGTTATAGACCATATATAGTTAGGAATTAGCATTTACAAAACCTTGAAAATTCACTGAAAGTACCATAGGTTATAGACCATATATAGTTAGGAATTAGCATTTACAAAACCTTATTTTACTCACACAAAACCATTGAAATTCCATATATAGTTAGTTGCACTAACTATATATCGCGCACCCGCAATCCACTGCTGATGATGTCACATATTACATCATTCATGACATGGTCAGTGACATCACTGATGACATCACTGATGACATCTCAAATGACATCACTGATGACATCACTGATGACATCTCATTTGACATTACTGATCACATCACTGATAACATCATTCATGTGATGATACGATGAACCTCTTCAGACTCTAATATAACCTTAGATACACTCAGTGTAAACAGACACTCACAGACTGTCACTCATCCATGGAGTTACTCACACACCTAGTCAGTCATGCAAAGAATCAATCACACCTCCATTTCATCAACTATATAGTTATACACACCTTACTTATTGAAACATATAATAACACATATTTACTCTGTTATACAATCCCTGATACAAGTTCACAATGATCCATACAGCCACTCACACATTCACTGGCTCTTATGCACAGTTATTTATATATGTCAACTCTCACATGTACTGTGTTTTACATATGTACTTACTTTGACATGTAGCACTGAGATATCAATTCACTCACCAATACACTCATGCACACAGTCAACCGCCCATACAGCTGTTTCCACATGCACTTTTGAACCCATACATCTAGTGAATCAACTGCTCACACATCTATGCACAGAGTCATACACCTCCCAGACACCCACACACACACTCAGTCTCCCATACAAATACTTGGGCAACCAATCAATAACCCATATAGTTAGTCATATAGCTAATGATCAACACATGCATCAGATTACAGAACAACAGACACAATGATGCACAATTTAAAACAGTTTAGTCACTAACCCATGCACTCAGTGAGACACATTTAATCACTCACTTATACAGTCAGTCATGCACCTACTAAATCCTTCATCCAGACACTTATACATCCACTCATTCTTCAATATGTAAGACATATTTTAACTTTACAGAAACATACAGTCACTGGATGTTGTCATCAGTGATGTCATCAGTGATGTCATTTGAGATGTCATCAGTGATGTCATCAGTGATGTCACTGACCATGTCATGAATGATGTAATATGTGACATCATCAGCAGTGGATTGCGGGTGCGCGATATATAGTTAGTGCAACTAACTATATATGGAATTTCAATGGTTTTGTGTGAGTAAAATAAGGTTTTGTAAATGCTAATTCCTAACTATATATGGTCTATAAACTATGGTTTTTTCAGTGAATTTTCAAGGTTTTGTAAATGCTAATTCCTAACTATATATGGTCTATAACCTATGTTTTTTTCAGTGAATATATATATATATACATATATATATATATAAGCAGAATACACATTTCTCGAGTGCAGGGTCAATTTCCAGTTTTGGATTACGGTGGATTTTAACTGCCAACGTGGGATGTATGTGGGTCACATCCCAGACCTGTTGCACCGAGGTTTGTTGCTTATCTAAGAGGCCTACAAAATATTGACGACTGGTGCTGGATTGCCTAAAGCTCTGCCCCTGATGTTTTACAAATATAGGTAAATAAAGAAGAATGGCTGAAGAGAGTTAACTTTCACTTTTCACATGTAAGTATTAAACTATACTGCCACCGGAGGACACTTAGGGCCTGAATACAATTTCGCTAGGAATGCCTCCAGACGTGTTCTGGAACAAGCAAATCCGATTTGGAGTCTATGTTTCTGACCGAATCATCCCCCGTTCCAAACAACCAAGTATGATGCGAATATCTAATTTTCTTCGACTGAATCATTTCCAAACCTGATCCTGTCAGTCCGACTCTTTCACAGTCGAATCATGCCATGCAATGGAGCAGCTTCCGAGTGAGTGAGTACGATGCACGATTCGGACAGCTGTATCGACTCGGCCTCAGTGAGATAAAACAGCTTTGGGAATTAGACTTTGGGGGCTGTAGCAGGTCCCCCTTCACCTAGAGCCCTCTGAATCTGTCCTGTGGGGGTACCCATGAGTTCTCCCTTTCCATGCATGCACAGTGTGGCGGGCACCATAGGGTGACCACCACAAGGTGTACTCTTTTCCCCACCCACCCCTTTTTGCTACAGGAGCCTGTGTACATGTTCAGTATACAGGTTCCCATAGAGTTCAATGGGAGTCCGAACTAACCGAGCGTGTCACCATGCGGGTGCATCGTTCTCGGTCGCTCGGACTTGCGGAGCACAATTCACTAGGAAAGCCCTCCGGATCAGAGTTGTATGGAGGGCTTCCTAGCGAGCTCATACTCGGGCCCTTAAGAGAATACAGCTCATCATCCCATCATCCCCAATGATCCTTTTAGTGTGTCCCAAAATTCATTCCCGGGGCTGTCCTCTTACCGGCCAGATACTTTTGGCATCTTCACCCGGTCAAGTTTTCTATGTTCAGAAGTAGTCACTTTTTTGAGGCTAGGATAAATCCAGTGGGGAAAGGCTTCACGCTGTAGCCAAAGAGAGCTTCATAAGGCCAGATACCTTTTCTGTGAGGTTCACCAGAAATAGATTGACCTGGCAGGTTTGTCCTGGTCCTCCGATAGTCTTTTTATAATTAGCCTGCAGGTCAAGAACTTGAATACTGGTAAGATAGTTAATAATGATGATGCAATTTCTGCAAAGAGCTGTGTGCACCCTGAAGGTCACAGGTTAACATATTCATTATGAACGTTTGTGGGCTCATTAGTATGGCGGGCCATACCAGTGGGAAATGGGACTGCCCGCTAAAGGTGCGGTGGTCCGGCACATCCCATTAGGATGTGCCCGCCACACTGGCGGGCACATCCTGCATTTCTGACATTGCGGCGGGCAGTGCTTGAAGCACCGCCCGCCGCAATGCCAAAAATGCATGTTGTGCTTTTCAATGCCCAACGTGACAGCACTGCGTGTTGCCTGCCACATTGTACATTGAAATGCAAGGGGGTAACATAGATACCCCCCCATGTGTACCCCCCACCTCCCAGAGCCCCTGGGGGCCCGTAACGGGCCACCGCATGAGATTCCCACATGCCTTTCTGTGGCGGCAATGCCGCCACGGAAAGACATGTTCCCACCCCCATTATATTATGGATGGCGGTGTCTAGCAGACACCGCCACCATATTGAACTCTTTTCCTCCTGGTCGACTTGTTGACCGGGCAGAAAAGAGGCGGACGGTCTTTCTGTCTGCCATGGTCCTCCCTGCCATAGTAATATTGAGAGGAGGGGAAATGGGTGGCGGTTTGGCACAGATCTCGGGCGGATCGCCACTGCCATGCGGGCGGTGGTGATCCGCCCGAGATCCTAATGACACCCTCAGTTGGTAAAGGCTTCTGCAGGGCAATGCATATAACCTGCTCCCAACAGGTTTGAACTAGGAGTGTTTGGACATTTGTCAGACTTGATCAATGTACATTTAATTGAGTTATCTTTTTTCTAAATTAAACTTAACAAACTTCTGTAATTTCAATATTTTTGCATAATGTAAATCGATGAGGTGCAATAAAACTCTAAAATTCGGTTACCCAGTTGTAAAATCCACCAAAAAGCATAGAGATATCAACAGAATTACATTTCTGCATTTAAGTTTTGTGATGATCTTTAACCATAGGAAAGGTGACCGCAAAGTCTGAAATGATAAGCTTGCCAAGTAGCAAATCAGCTCTTTGCAGAGGTTTGCATCACGTTTTGTGACTTTGTACTGGCACAAAGTGTTGGTAAATCTTCCTCAGTGTGTGCCTTTAACCTACACATTGATCTGTGCTATCTAATAGCAAGTTTATGAATGGAGCATAAAGGCCATGGGTCTCCGACAAAGGTAAATATGTTAATAAACATACGTATACAAATAAACATACTTTTTTACTCCTCCATGAGTGAAGAAAGCACTATGAGTTTGGAGATCTCCTCAACTATTAAGACAACTCAAGGGGTGGGAAATGGCCATTCAAAGGTGTGGTTTGCCTCAGAAATTTTGAAGTGCCCAACTCTATCGTTGTGAGCATTGAAAAATGATTTATCCACTTTCAACCTTAAAAAGTGGTAAGGAAATTTAGTCCAAAACAGGACTGGTGTAAATCCTTTCCAGGATCGGATAGGGAGTGAAGCACCCCAACATTTTCTCGAAGTGTAGAGGAAGGGTTTTCTCATAGAATAACTTCCATTTGCACAATGAATCCTATTCCTGCTATGCCTAATTCTTTGCGTTGGAGAACTCTGACCAGAAGGAACAGTAGCCAAAATAGAAAGTCACATAACCATTTGAGGAGTACGTCTGGAAACTAGCATCTGATGTAAAATTGATTGCCCTTATCAGAGCATGCAGTTTTACTGCTCATATGAAAGTCACCATGTTTAGAGATAGTCAGTATGCTTTTGGTTTTGTCCATGATTTTGGGCAATTGTGGTCACAGAGGGGATTCCTTATTTCATTAGGGCACCAATGAGAAATAGAACGCATGTTAAAAATCAGCTTGAAGCATTACAATTGACAGAAGAAATTGCAGGGGTTAAATGTGCAGCTCATCAAAGTGGTAATGGGTACATCGCCATGGGAAATAGATATGCTAATTCAGTTGCACTGTATTGTTCTTTGTTGGCCCACACATTTAATTGAAATTTCACATGTGAGTCGGAAGAGGTAACCTCATTTACTTGACTAATGAAAGTGAATGATACTTGGGACAAATTAAAAAGAATACAGGAAAATGTTTCAGAAACAGAGCAAAATGATTATATTAAAGCAGGTTGTGAGAATAATTCTAATGGTATTTGGATGTCAGAGGATGGAAGACCCATGTTGCCAGACAGTTTGCTGTTTACAATGACACAATTATATCACAAATACACATATTTAGGCAGGGATGCCATGATTAGTTTTTTTTTACAAGGATGGTATAATCCTGGATTTAGGATACTGGCAGAAGACGTTTGTCAGAGATGTGTAATTTGTCAGCAAATGAATGCAGGAAAAAAACACATGTACACTGAGTCACATAGGGAGATAATGTTATGCTTCAACAGAATGCAAATAGATTTTGTCGAGATACGTGTTTATAATGGTCTGAGATATATTCTAGTCATAGTGTGCGTCTTCCCAACATGGGTGGAAGCCTACCCAACCCGAAGAAATGGCAGTCGCTCAGTAGCAAAACTGCTGTTGCGGGAAATGATTTGGAATGCCAGTTTCTCTTGAATCAGATTGGGGGACTCATTTCAATAATGAGGTGCTGAAGTTGATTTGCACAGCACTACAAATCGAGCAGAGTTTGCACTGCAGTTACAGACCTTAAGCCTCTGAAATTGTTGAAAGAGTAAATGGTACTATTAAGTTAAAATTACCAAAGCTTTGTGCTTCAACATTACTGAAATAGTCAGATGTATTACCTTTGGCACTGATGAGTATCTGAGTATCCCAGATAAAAAACTGGCGTATCGCCTCATGACATTTTGATGGGCAGGGTAATGAAATTGTAACTGTACCTGCAAGTACATTTTTAAACATCACAGATGATGATACTCGATTACTGCAAAGGGTTGGCGGATATAGTCTGTTCTGTTTCTTATTAGGTTAAAGCTGCCACAAGAGATCCGCACCAAGAAAAGTGCCACAACCTCAATCAATGTGATTGTTTTGTGATGAAGAATCACATTTGAAAGACTTGTTTGGAACCAAGATGGAAAGGCCCCTTCTTAATAATCTTTGTAAGTAATACTGCTGTTAAGTGTGCTGGATTTCTGAACTGGATTCATGCTTCTCACACCAAGACAGTGAGAAATCCATAAGAAGCAATTGTGGTCCTTGATGCTGAACAAAGAGTATTGGTGACTGCACCGTCACCTGAGAGACCAACCAGACCAGTGGTACCACCACCACAAGAAATGCAAGAGAAAGAGAGGAGTGAAGATGTGCAAGTCGAAAGACAGATTCAACTGTTTGAAGTTACACAAAGTGGCATTGAAGTATCCAATGAAATATAAGCAAAGTCTGTTCCTCAACACGGATATATTACTGATAACCCATCACTACTACTGGAAGATCTAGGTGAAGGGACACACATTTGAAAAAGGAGAGTCACCCACAGAGCTGAATGACCACAATCATACAAACAAGAAAGATTGAGAAAAAGTACATCAGTTGAATGAATACAAGCAACTATACCTGAAGAAAGTGAGTCAAGTGATGAAAGTGGTATAGAGCAAAACACACTCACTTAGAAGATCAAAGAGAGCAAGAGAGCCTTGTTGGAGGTATTCAGCACCTGAATGGATGTACTATGTTGATCAAGTACTTAATATCACATCAGATGATCTGTTAGATGTGAGATCTGAACTGGTTGAACCACCCTGATGATTAAACCCTAAGAAAATTGGGAAAAGCTGAAACAAATATTTGAAAAATTATCTGAAGAATAGAAGCAACAAAAAAATGAAAAGAAACTGTCCTCTTAAACTTTTACTTTTTTAATTTCTAATTTCAAAGATGACTCGCTGAGGTCCAAGTGTGCCGTGGAAGAGTGGGAATAACAATATAGTAGAACACTAAGTAGGGTTAAGGATTGTCTAATAAGAAATATGAACTGCTAAAGCTAAACTATGTTGAAAGACTACTAACAAAAGGTTGTTGAACTACTAAACTGCTGAAATGTCGATGAGGAGTTGCTGAACTTTAGAATAATACCTAGTTTGATTAGAGAGAAATGTGTTGCATTAGTATTAAGTGTAAATATATTATGTGCTCAATTTTCTTAATAACAGTAATTATGATCACTTTAGTATTAGTAGGGTTTTATTTAACCCCAGAATATGATCATAGAAATAGTAAATCAACTAAACCACATGCATACCTGCCCATAAAGACGAGTTAAAAGCTTCTTTTGTTAGTAACAAGAAAGATGATTTTTCCACAAATGTTTACTCTAGATTAGTATACGAATACACTCTTGCTATAGACATGAATGACCACTATGTTTGCGCTCATTTACCTACTTCTACATCAGAATAGGTGAGTTACTTTCTTATACTGTTGTCATAAGCTAGTTCCTGCAGTACTTGACTTTCACTGCACACTCAGTAAAATACCTGCTCCACTGTAATACAGGCATTGAAGCACACCCGGGACACATTCGGTGGCACTGGGTGGGCCCGTGATGAAGCATGCCACCAACTAGGCTGGTGGGTGAAGGCTTCATAAGGAAACCAAACAGTTTTCCCTTCCCTTCACATACAGTCCTGAGTCCTATATCACGCGTAAATAGGCTAGTCCTCTCTTGATTACATATAATAATTTTGGAGATACAGACTGGCTATCTAGTCCTCTCTCTCTCCTTGATAAGTGAATAGAATTGTAAAATTTACAGGCAAGATTCATGGCCTCCACAAGTATCACTGACTAAGTTTTTAGATTTCTCTTGCTAATCTGGAAGGAAGTGACCGTCAGAGGAAGCCACTTGTACGTTGTGTTTGTGGACTTAAAAACGGCCTTTGACTTTATTGATTGTACCCAACTTTCGCTAGCCCTGAGTGAACTAGGACTCCCATCCTACATGCATAATATCCTGATACAGCTACACCATGATACATATGCAAAGGTCAGGTGGAATCCTGATGGTAGACTTACAAATGACAAATCGGTTTGGAAAGGTGTTCGCCAAGGATGTGTCCGTGCCCCAACATTATTCACCCTCTACATTAATGGCTTAATAGGAGAGTTGTATAACTCTGGTGGTGACCCCCTGAAACTAGCAGACAGTGTAGTGCCATGCCTGCTGTTTGCAGACAATACATTACTTCGTGCTAGAACAATTGCTAGAACACCTAAAGGGATCCAGAACCTTCTGAATAAATTTGATAAAGCATGTAAGGAGAGGGAGCTAGAAATAAACTGCTCCAAGACTAAATACATGACTTTTAATCCCTATAAATTCCCCAAGGGTAAACTCAAGCTGGGCAAGCAATCCCTTTATGTGGGAGTACGTATTAGTGCTAGGCAGGCCTGGACATCACAAATTGAGAAGAGCACTCTGACCCACCAGCATGCCGATTGTGCAATAGTTCGGAAGGGCAGGGCGTCTCCTTACCGGCTGATTTCGCCTACTTTAGACCTTCACAGGGCAAAAGGTCTAGGAGCAGCCCTTTATAAGGGCTGAGCTGTGGGGGCTGGAAAATCTGAAGGACGTAGCCTTTGCTGAAAAGAAATTTATTAGAGCGATCCTGAACCTGGCCGTGAATACTCACTCCCCTACTGCCGCTAAGACTTGATCTTGGTCTAAAACCTATATACCACTTTGCCATCCTTAGAGCTCTCCTGTTCTGGATTAGGTTATTGACTAGTAAAACACAGCTCCCGGTGAAGGAGGCCCTTGAAGAGCTGATTTCTCTGCACAAACAAACAGGTCACATTAAGTGGTTCAATTAGATCAAGGAGTGGTTCCTAAAATTAGGGTAGGGGTGCTTTTTGGGAGGAGCCAAGTTAAATTATAAAATCAATGGTTCCCCTTCTCAAAAAAATGTATTTGGAGTACATGGACTCACAAAGTCTAGAATGTATTGCACATGGCACTTTAACAGCGAGTTTTTTTTAAATGTTAAAGTAGGGTTTGGCTATGAAATGTTTCTGGATGACATCGAACACCCCAGGCAAGAGCCCTGTATGTCCAATTCAGATACGGAGCTTTCCTTTTAAACCGAAGAAGAAGCATCTGGGAAAATGCATCTTTTACATCACTGTGCCCTACATGTCACACTTTTCCTGAGACTCTTGATCGCTTTCTATTTTGTTGTCCCTACTATAATGATCTCAGGAAAACCAGGATAACACCAGTATGCTGGCTACTATATTTTACTTGCCACAGTGAAGCTCTACATATTTTCAGGTCAGATACTACTAGGTGGCTCGTATTTGCAATCTCGATATTCCTGCTCTTTGCCTGGTGGAAGAGGTAAAAATGATTAAATGTGCCTCTGAGAATTTAACTTGTTAATGCATCCCAACCTGTCCCCAGGGAACGGATTTATGTATTTTATATTTATACTGGAAAATGTGAAAGTCTTGTTTTACTATAAAAAATGTTTATGAATTAGTGTATTGTAATTTTAACTGCTTTTATACTTTTGAATTGCTTTTATGATGTACTTGATCATATTTTAATCGAATAAAGAATATAGAGGCTTGCTTGCTGTTTGTGTATATATTATTTCTCAGCTGTAGATTTGTTGTGTGCAAAAGAAGGGAAAAATAACTAAACAAAAGATGTGAAAAAGATTTGGGATTAATGGGTATCATGAATGATGATGACATAAGATCACTAAATTATAGAGGATAAAAGAGAAGAAAATGAGATTCAACAGATGATGAGAGTGGTCTTTAAACGATTTCACATGTGAAAATATTTTAGTGTGATGGTTAAGATAACCATCAGACGGGAAATTCTCAGAGTGAGGTATTTGCATATGTAACTAATTAATGAAAACACTAATTTGCCTAAGGAATTAACACAAAAACTGGATTTTAAAATGGCATGCAAACAAATTGTGCAAAATGCATCAGGCATTCATTTCTACTGGTAGGCCTCAGCTAGGCCTCTTTTTTAAAATAAAATAGATGATTTTAAGAAATCCTTAATCATGCACAAATGTATTCCATAGCGCAACCTTAATGTGACTTGCTCAGATTTGTCATAACTGCAGAGTATTCAGAGTTTATAAAATATAGTCCTTTCTTAAGCTACATATTTTTGAAGAACCTAGTTTGAACTTTCCAGTTGTCATATGTTCACATAATGCTGAATAGAGAAAAACATTTTTAACAATAAATGTATACTGTGAATAACTAATGCTATTGCCTGAAATCTGCAAACTAATATTTCTGTCTTTGATATAGTTCATTATTCCTCAGTGAAACATTGAATAAAAGATAAAATAGACACTGCAATGGACTTCCATGGAAACCAAGGAGAGACATTCCCAGTTTTAGAAATATTTAGTACTGTTGGATAAAATGTAGTAATGGATCGTGAACTACATGAGTTTGCCATGGGAAACGAAGGAGAATCAGCTCACCATCAGAAGTTATCTTCTCATTAGATGGGAGAGATCAGATCTGCAACTGTCTTGTCAACATGTTCTCATGTCTTTTTTATTACTGTGTATTTTCTAGTTAAAGAGGGCAGGTATGACCGATGCATTTCACTTTTTTTTGCACCCAAAGCTTTATGATTGCTGTGAGTCATATGGCCAGGTATTGCAGAGTCCCCTCCCATTGGTGGATTTGTTGATCCCCCAAAACTCCCCTCCAGGATGGTTACTTTTAAACCCCTCTTTCGCTGATAATAAAATCATCCAAACACAGAACGTGGATTAGGAGTCTGATAGCCCTGGTCGTATTTTATTAAAATGAATAAATCATAATTAAAAATTCTTAACACAATTTTTAATACACAGAAAACCTAAACATATTCAATAACATTTCAAATACACTTATTGACACATCTTTGATTGCTAACTTTAACATGAGTCTAATACATAGCCATACCAAACCTAAAACTGGAATATGTACACTTTGTTTTCTGCGTATCCTGGATGAGCCTACATGCAAGGTCATTACTGTTCCCAACTACTTCCCAAGTCCCTCTTTAACGGAGTGACCATGAGCAGGAGACCCATTTGCCCATCAGATTCCTCTCCACTGGCCCCCACTACTCCCTCCAATACTACCTCCCAGGGACTGATTTAAGCCACGTTGGCCTGGAGCCTGCTGTAAACGACACTTCCTACCCCTGCACCCTTCAGCCTATGGGCCATAAGCACCCCCTGGAGTGTGATGAGGGACCACGGTCCTCCCCTGGCATCCCCATTAAACAATGGGATGCCTACTAAGAGATGTAAACATTGACCTAGAATTTGTACTCCTGAGGCGGAAGCCGAGAGCTGTGCTTGTTTTACTATTTGAGTGTCACTATTTTGGAAAACTGTGTTTTTAACTCTCCTTACCTTGCTAAAAACCCCTGGGACTGTAAGTAAACCTTAGCAAACCGGGCAGCGGTCCCTAAACGCGGTCCTGAACAAACGACCACTGGCTGACGCCATTGCCGGCGTGCACCAAGGCCACGCCCCCCCGCCCAGCTTAAAAGGCGTTGAATACGAGCGCTTTTTAGAATTTGTACTCCTGAGGCGGAAGCCGGGAGCTGTGCTTGTTTTACTATTTGAGTGTCACTATTTTGGAAAACTGTGTTTTTAACTCTCCTTACCTTGCTAAAAACCCCTGGGACTGTAAGTAAACCTTAGCAAACCGGGCAGCGGTCCCTAAACGCGGTCCTGAACAAACGACCACTGGCTGACGCCATTGCCGGCGTGCACCAAGGCCACGCCCCCCCGCCCAGCTTAAAAGGCGCTGAATACGAGCGCTTTTTAGAATTTGTACTCCTGAGGCGGAAGCCGGGAGCTGTGCTTGTTTTACTATTTGAGTGTCACTATTTTGGAAAACTGTGTTTTTAACTCTCCATACCTTGCTAAAACCCCTGGGACTGTAAGTAAACCTTAGCAAACCGCGCAGCAGTCCCTAAACGCGGTCCTGAACAAACGACCACTGGCTGATGCCATTGCCGGCATGCACCAAGGCCACGCCCCCTTCCAGGCCACGCCCCCGCCTCCTCCTTCCAATACAAAAATGTGCCACTGGCGGAAGCGCAGCGGACGAGCGCAGCGGGCGCGCCATCAGTGCGCCGAAGGCGCGCCTAAGGCAAGCCCGTCTGCGCCCGTCCGCCCATCCGTGCTAGAACTGGCCTAGGGCCAGACACCCTGGAGCTTTCCATCCAACCCACGATTTCATACTCCAGAGACTCCCTGCTCCTACTGAATCAGCCCCTCCAGCCTTCCTGCACTAATATCCTCAATGGTGAGAGTTCCCATGCACATTGCCCTCATTTCCCATTCAAATTCACTCCAGCAATGAAAATCCAAGCACCCCGGACCATTATCAAGATGGCTTTGTTAAACTGTAGATCCCTGCCCAAACATAGCCACGAAATTCATATGCTCCTAGAAGAAGAGCAATTTGAGATTCTGTTTCTCACTGAGACATGGCTCACTCCAGACTCGGATTTTGACATAGTTCAGGCGCTACCTCAGGGCTACCTTGTGCAACACCTAGACCGAGTGAAGGGAAAGGGAGGAGGGATAGCCATCATCTATAGGGACCAACTCTCATGCAGACTTCATGACAGCCCCCTCATGGACTGTGAAAACGTTCACTTTAGCATCCAACTCTCCCCCTGTAACTCACTTTCAGGAGTCCTTATCTACCGCCCTCCAGGCCCCTTGGGTCAATTCTGTAGTTCCCTCGTGGAATTCTCAACCGCCATGACTAGCATTCTGCCTAATCTGCTAATTCTAGGGGACCTTAATATCCACTTTGATAACAGGAATGACAAAACTCCATCAGAGTTGCTCCTAGACCTAGCCACTCACAATCTTCATCTTCAAAGTGACCAACCCACACACAGTCTTGGACACTTACTCGACCCCATTTTTTGTAACATCAATGCCCTGAAAACAAATGCCCCGATCCCTATGCTCTGGTCGGACCACATGCTCATCCCCTTTAGATGGGAGATCCCGACCACGTCTCCTCCCAACCAACCTCCCGGCAGACCGGCTCGCCCTTGGGCCAAACTAGATACCGAAAAATGGGAGCGAGCCTTGGACCTCCACAAGCCTAGCGTTGCGACTGATCCCGTAACATCTGATGCGGAGTTTAGATCCTGGATTGAAAGCTCTCTCAATACCATCCTCCCTAAAAAACCGTATCAGGCATCTCGTAAAAAAACCTCCGCCTCATGGTTCTCCCAGGGCATCCGCCTTATGAAGAAGCTATGTAAAAGGGCTGAGAGAGCGTGGTGGAAAGACTTTGACCCCAATAGCAAAAAGGACTACAGGCTAGCTATACTTAACTATAAAAAAGCCTTGAAAGATGCGCAATCTGTCTTTTCCAAGAGAAAATTAGTGCTGCATCCTGCTCATCAAGGGAGACTTTCTGAATTGTAAGACAACTTTTAAATACTCCAGAGCCCACATATCCGATCGACCCCTCGGATAACCATTGTGACAAGGTAGCCACCTACTTTGACCTAAAAATTCAAAATATCCTTCAGCAACTCCCGCCCATCACCCCTTTGGACCCATCATCTACGCCCTCAAAACAGGTCCACAATCCCAATATTAGATTTGATACATTCAATCCGATAAGTAAGGATACCTTGTCCCCCATCCTTCAATCTCTCAAAAGTGGCTCTCCTTCTGACCCTGCCCCAGTCCAAATCCTAAAGCAAGTAGCACCTACCATCCTTGCACCTCTGGTAAAACTAATTAACGTCTCCTTACCAGTCGGAGTAGTACCCCCCAGCTGGAAGAAGGCGAAGGTCAGAGCTTTACTTAAAAAGCCTAACCTAGACCCCCTCAATCTAGCCAACTTCAGGCCCATCTCCCTCCTCCCCTGCATCAGTAAGATGACAGAAAAATTTATAAATACCCAGCTGTCAATATATCTCTAATCCAATGAACTACTCAAATCTTCCCAGACAGGTTTCCGCCCTGGCCAGGGCACGGAAACAGCGATGGTGACGGTGGTCGAGGAGGCCAGGAAGATCATAGACGAGGGAGGATCAGTGGCAGCGATCCTCCTCGACCTGAGCGCGGCCTTCGACACGGTCAACCATCAAATCATGGCCCAGCGACTTAGAGATCTTGGGATCACAGATGTTGCCCTGTCCTGGCTGATATCATTTCTGCATGACCGCTCCTTCCAGGTTATAGAGGGTAGTTACACATCTAAAGAGACCCCTATACGTTGCGGAGTACCACAGGGCTCCTCTTTGAGCCCTACGCTCTTCAACGTATACATGTCCCCTCTGGAAAATATAGTCACCCCCCATGGCATTAAACTCTTAACCTACGCAGACGACACACAGCTGGTCGTCTCTCTCGCCCAGCAGGAGAATCATACCACCGACCTTTACTCCTGCCTGAGAGACATAGCTAGCTGGTTGGACAGATCTCACTTGAAGCTAAATAGCGACAAGACAGAAATACTGGTGATGGGGAATCAATCCCATTTTCGTCCGGACTCTCTATGGCCCCCATGCATGGGTAAACCTCCCACTCCCAAATCCGAGATCAAAAGCCTCGGAGTATGGTTGGACCAAGACCGTACGATGCATACCCAGGCAAGGTAAACGGCCGGAGTCTGCTATAGCCTTATGCGGTCTGCCCGGAAAAAGTTACCACTGCTCCCTTTCCTGTCAAGGAAACTCCTGATCCAGGGCCTCATTTTGTCACGGCTGGACTACGGAAATGCATTGTATCTGGGCGCCCCGCAGAAAGTAACTACTAAACTACAGGTAGTACAGAACGCGGCAGCTCGGATCCTTACCAACACCAAAAACCGTTGTTCGGCCAAACCAGCCATTAGAGCGCTTCATTGGCTGCCCGTCCTGGAAAGAGTGCAGTTCAAGGCGCTCTGCTTAACGCATAAAATCCTTAACGGGAAAGCCCCTCCTATCTTCAGAGATCTGGTGACTCCCTATACCACCTCCAGACCCCTCCGATCCTCTAATGCCCACCTAACGCTAACACCCAAGATCAAGAGATCACGATCAGGAGGTCAGCGTTTCTCCTACAACGCCTCCAGATTGTGGAACTCCCTCCCCCCTGATATCCGCGCACAGCCCAACTTGCTGGCATTTCGAAAATCTCTGAAAACGTGGCTTTCCCATAAAACCTTCCTCTCAGATTCCATCTGTACTTATTCAGCGCGGGGACGCTCACGGGCAGCCAGGCGCTCAAGAAATCTGTAAACAACAATAACAATGACCTTACCGCAGACAAAAAACACGACACGCATAAATGACATCACCCTGTAGGGTAAACATACTGATATGACATTATTTGGAACACATTTTAGTAACTGCAAAGAAGATTACAAAATTCAACCTGGAGAGAAAACCGTTAAAAAAAAAACATTTGAACATAATTACTTCCTAAACCTCATTGCCTCAAAGGATGGTGGGTGGGGAAAAAGAAACAGAGGCTTCCCACAGCCTCCGGTGTGTGGTGGGATGAACAGCTGGTTCATAAAGTGGAGCAGTGAGGAAAAGACCGTGCCACCGCTCTGCATTCCTTTTATAGGAGCATTGGCCTCCAAAACAGGATTGAACAGATACCAACAAGATACGGGACCCATTTCGCGTTGTTACCCCGGAAGTGCTTATTCCACTTCCGGGGCATGTCTGGGTGTCCAATCACTGCCCGCGGGGGGCGGCCGTTCATCGCTGTGCTGGCCCCACCCCTGCAGGAGAAGCGTCCCGTGGATCGCACAACTGCCATATTCCTGGTGGTGAATATGGTGTATGACCAGGTATTGCAGAGTCCTCTCCCATTGGTGGATTTGTTCACCCCCCAAAACTGCCCTCCAGACAGGGATGCCCGGGATGGTTGTTTCCAAACACCTCTTTCCCCTGAGGCATCGATAATAAAATCATACAAATACAGAATTAGGATTAGGGGTCGGATAACCCCGGCTGTATTTTATTAAAATAATATATCATAATTTAAAATTCTTAACACAATTTTTATACGCAGAAAACCCAAACATATTCAATAACATTTCAAATACACTTATTTACACATCTTTGTTGGCTGACCTTAACATGAGTCTAATACATAGCCATACCTAACATAAAACTCAAATATGTACTGTTCCCAACTATTTCCCAGGACCCCCTTTAACGTAGTGACCTTGTGCAGGAGGCCCATTTGCCGATCAGATTGCTTTCCACGGGAACCCCATACGTCCTCCAATACTACCCCCAGGGACTGATGTTATGCCACGGTGGCACCCATGCCCCTGCACGGGGTTGGCCCAAGAGGCCTGCCAGAAGTAGCACTTCCTACTCCCTGCACCCTTTAGCCTACCAGCCATAAGTGCCCCCTGGAGTGTGATGAGGGACCACTGTCCCCCGAGGCATCCCTATTAAACAATGGGATGCCTACTAAGAGATGTTAAAATTGACCAAGCAATCATGACCTTACTGTCACAGACCAGTATAGTTGACTGACTATCTGGCACCCCCATCCGCTGCTGACCCGAAGGTCATGACCTGTTTGTTACCCCTAACATCCAGGCTAGGACATGCACCATGAAAAAATAATTGCCCAGTTTGAAAAGGTGCACCCCATCCTGCAGAAAAATACACTTGCCCCGGATGCAACCATGCATAATCGTCTGCAGTTTAGGAGACCGGAAAAGCTTAACTATTCTTTTAATAATTTTCTTTACGAAGTGATTCAAACCCACACAGACTCAGCCCCCGCCATTGGAGCCTCGGGATCATGTGAGACCATACCAATACTGCCTGTGGGCACTTCTTGGCCAACCATCCTACTTCCGTGATGATTGCCTCCACCACTCCTTTCCTACCCATGTGTACCAGGTCATTACCTCCAAGATGCATTATTACCACAGCGGGTGTCACCAGGGACCTAAGGAGCAAAACACCCATCACATTACGGAACTGACTCAATCGCAATCCCATTTGACCATGTAATGACACCTTAAAACCCACTTGGCGCCCCTGTGTGCGAAATTTCCTGTGTAAAAAGGCGGTTTCAACCTGCTCACATATGAATGGCCTATAATCCAGACTTCCCTGTGGCCTGGCCCCCAGGCGGGTCTCTGGCGTGGGCGAGCTTTAGTTGACTGGCGGGCGACGGCTTGCTCCACTCCTGCGGGACCGGACGTGGAAACTACAGAGTAGTGAAACAAGACGAAACATTAGCAATGATACTTACAGTAAATATAGCTGCACATATCACTTGTAGCAGTCTGAAGACCACCACCCTATTCTTTGAACATCCTGTCCAATTAGTCCCTGAGCTGTGGCTTCAGTAGCTGCCCCAATCCTGAAAGAATGGGTACCAAATTTGGATGCATCCAGGCATGCTTCCCCCAGTGCCAATGTCAAGATCCTCCCAAACTGAAACCTTTTGAGGGGAGTCCCATCCTGGTGGATCAACAATGGCCTCCCTGCAACCCGTTGACTGCAGGCCATGTACACCTCCAAGTTGCCCATCAGACAGCACGAGCTCCCTAGAGCTTTGTGCAAGATAACGTGACCCCCCCTCCCGTTCTGATCCATTTTTGATCTGGGGATTGATAGGGATACTGACCCTGCCTGTAGGTGGACATGGGAAAATTGCATCCCACACTGCCAATCATGTTTATTAAGTGCCACAAATTCCCCAACTCTGAAAGTGCCATAAAAGGCAAAGGAAAAGGCAGACCTAAACAGTTGGACCTCACTGGTAGATATACATACTTTCTCCAATACCCCCATGAGGGCTGAGAGCACTTCAAATGCTAATCAGATGTCTAATGTCTTGCTGGGCACCTTGCAGGCATTGCCACCCCTTCAGAGCCCTTTGAACCAAGAATGAGCCTTTGGGATCTCTATGCCCCAGCATCTTTGCAAAAAAGGCTATTTCTGTCATGTGGCGCTTTGCGTATGCCACAGAACGCCCTCTGTCACTCAATTCCCTTGAGAATGGTATGACGGACACTGGCTAATGCCATGACCCTTGCCATCCTTCCCACAGTATGTGGTAATTGCCCCCTAACAGGCCCGCCTAGTCCTGGGTGCTAGGCCAGCTGCACGAGGTCTGGTAGATTGGGGCACACAGCTGCCACAGATGCTCCTGAAACGGGGTGGGATGGTCCGCCGCTTCCGGATGGTAGGACCTGAAAACCTACATCTTGAAACGAGACAGTGCCTCGGCCGCGTGGTTGGTATTCCAGGAACATGCCTAGCCCTAAACATCACCTTTAATCTCATACGTTGTGGCACAATTTCTTTAAGCAAGCGAAGCATCATCTTAAACTTGGCAGACTGCTGATTGGTGCATTCCACCATTGCCATATTGTCTCACCAGAAAACCACAGTCTGATTGGAAAATTGGTGTGACCAAATGGTCAAGGCCACCAAAATGGGGAAGAGTTCCAGAAATGAAATGTTGTTTGTTACACCAGTGTCAACCCACCACGTGGGCCAATGTTACGCTGCCCATTGAGAACCCAGAATGGCTCCAAATCCCTCACTCCCTGCTGCATCCCTCATGAGGCCAAGTTCTAGACTGGACGTGGCCGGACTGGGCTATACTACTAAGCCATTGAATTCACTCAGGGATGCCATTCAAATCTGCATATCCTGCTTAACCTCACTGGACAGCTGAGTGTGGTAATGTTTTTCTTTCAGCCCTGACATTGCCTGTGCGATGGATTGTGAAAAAGCACGGGCCATAGGGATGATTCATAATGCAAAATTCAGCATACCCACTGCCTTCTGTAGTTGATGCAAAGTGACCCTTTCTTTTTGCAAACAATCTGCTAATGCTAGTGTGAAACCTTCTACCTTGCTCAATGGCAAGCATGACACACCCTCAATAGAATCCAACTCTATGCCCAGGAACTCAATTTATGTGGCCGGCCCAAGTGTCTTTTCTTGTGCCATGAGGCCCCTAAATCCCTCATGAGAGCGCAGAATGCTTCTTAAGACTTGCCACACTCCTGTGACTGTGGCACCCCCAACAACAAGATATCATCTAAGTTGTGCAATACCCAGTGGGGCCCGGTCACCTGCCTGTAAACCCACTCCAGAAAAGAGCTGCATTTCTCAAAATAAAAGCAAGAGATTGAGCACCCCATTGACATGCACTTGTCCAACTGGAACTTCCCTTTCAGCTGGAACCCCAAAAGATGGACATCCTGTGGATGGACTGGTAGTAAATGGAAGGGTGATTCTATGTTGCTTTTGCTAGCAAAGTGCCTGGGCCAAGCGATTGCATTATTGCAATTGCCTAATCCAATGATGTGTATCTCACAGTGCACAAAGCAGACAAAATCACCAACAGGCATTAAATCATAAGGACCCACCAGCATCCCCGAATGCAGTTCCTTCAACACTGTATCCATTGCCAAGGGCATGTTCTCCCTCACTGACTGCTCATTGCAGCAGTAAGGGACCCCAGTATAGTCAGGGTCAGGAATCCAGAAACCATCCCTGAATCCCTCCAACAACAACTGGGCTGTGTTTGGGCAGCAGTATTTATTTAGCTATTGAATCAAAGCCATTGTGTTATGGGTGAGTGTGCCTTACTAAGTGATACATCCTCATTCCTGTTTTTTACCTCCCTTGTCCTTTGATTTCTTGAAACACTTGGATTCTGGGTGGGAGGATAAACCACAGAAAGAGCAGGCATGGCTGAATTTACATGAACCATTGGGCCTTGTACATGTCCGTTTGTTGAAATCCTAAAACGCTCCCTTCTTTCTAACCTCTCCCCCACTCTGCAGTGTACTTGACCGAAAGGACTGCCCTCTTGGTGTGTCCTGGCTCTTGCTTTTCATGTGCCTCAACCACGGAAATACATCTATTTGATCCCATGCTAGAGCCGGGTCAGAGGCCTTCATCCTCCTAAATGCCTCGTCATATTCCTTCCAACACATTCCCCCGTACTCATCGTGTGCACATGTGATCCTATTCTGATAGCACACCAATTCAGACTCCAGCACAGGGAATTTCTCCATCATTAAAATCTGTATTTGTAAAGCATGGAAGTGGGGGAGCCCACTCTCTCAACTTTTTAGCCTCATCCCTCTCATCCTTGTGCACTAACAAACAAAACATGTTCACATATCTTTCCCCTTCCAGATTTGCTCTTTCACATCCTGTGAGTTGTGCCTCCTCAGACGCTCTCTTGGTGTGCGCTTCTCCCCAAAACCTAAACTTGCTAACGCTTGGTCCCTACCTGCAGACGTGCCTGTTTGCGTCTTTCCGTGCTCAGATCCTGCAGCCGTGACCAGATAAGGGAGCTCTGGGCCACTCTTGTCGCTCCCTGCACTCTTTTGCCCTGCTCCACTGGCCGGCCCTACCACTGCTGGTGTGCCCTTCTCAACCGTTTGCGGCAGCACCTGCTTCAACCTTTCTACCTGCGCTACCAAACTCTTGGCCCTCTCCACTGCGTCCCCTTCAGCTAACAGGACCCCACTGCCCGCAGAAGGAATTACAGTCCCTGCATTGGCTAGCCATGGGAGCACTGCCACTAGATTTGCTACTAAATCAGGTTGACATTGGACCAAGCTAGGAGTACCACTGGCTGGGACAAAGCCCCCTCTGACCCAGGACCGCCAGGTGCACTAGGCTGACTTTGGCCACCAGGACCCCAGGTGAGCTAGGCTGACTTGGGCCACCTGTGCCCCCAGGTGGCGTTACTCCGACTGGCACTGCTCCACTCCCCTCTCTGGCTGCGCCCTCCGCCAGCTGGGACTACAAGTCCTGGTATTGGTGGGCTTGGCAAATCTACTGGAACAGTCCCCCGCTCCCACGTTTAGGCTTAGATATCTGGGGTACCAGAGGGAAAGTCGCCCTGGGTGCCACCCCGGAATGCCTGGCCCTGTTCTCACTTTCTTCCTCCCCATCCACTTTCTGCGTAGCTCTGCCACGGTCTGCCCCAAATCATTAATTGTGCACATCATTGAAGCCATCCACTACTCCATTCAGGTTAGCCTTGGGTGCCATAGCTAGAATATGTACTATGCAATAAATGCCCAAAAAGAGAATGCCAACCCAGCTTATGCCTTTGGCCTATTACACTGGTCAAACCCCAACAGCGACTGCACTATACTCAGGGTAATGTGGGCAAACCTCAATAACTCCGCCTGCCCTAGCTAACCAAATGGCTCCTGCACCACAACCTCACTACCCCACTTCAGTGTAGCCCTAAACAAATCCTACACCTTACAGGCCAAATGATTGGGGCCCAAACTAATTTACTCTGGTCGGGTACAATGCCCAAACCCTTACCCCCCCTTTCAGCTAAACCACCGCAGGCCCCCGGTCATCCACCAGCATCCCCACAGCCACAGCCACTCCCTCAAGCTAGTCCAGTGGGTCGGGTGAGTATGTACTCCAACCGCAGGGGCTCCCAGCTGCGGTGGAATGCAGGTGCAAAGGAGTGACCTAGCTGCCTTGTGCTTTCCCTCAGGCTGAAAAACGGCTCCTCCGTGATGTAGATGCGACTGATGAGTACCCCCAGCTGTCCGCCTGAAATCACCAGCAACAACCTGTAGAAAACATCCGGTGCATGGGGGGGGGGGGCAGCTGGTTCACAAAGTGGAGCTGCGAGGAAAAGACTGTGCCACCACTCTGCGCTTCTTTTATAGGAGCCTCGGCCCCCAAAATAGGATTTAACAGGTCCTGGCAAGATCCGGGACCCGTTTCACGTTCATTTGCCCAGAAATGCTTGTTCGGCTTCCGGGGCATGCCCGCCCCTGCAAAAGAAGCGTCTCTTGCTGACATTGGCCTCATTTGAGGCAAAAGGGGATTTTTATTTCATACTGCACATATGCTCTTGATCAAGGAAATCTCTGTGAATATTATAGGGCCTGAGTGCCTCCACAGGTACCAATCACATTAGGAGTCCTTGAAGATCAGCCAGGTGGAACAGACTGGTGTCTGTCACTGCTGTGCACCTGCAGGCCATGGGGCATCCACTCATGTAATCAAGGGGAAACACTGTGTCACCCCCCCCAACAAAGAGGTGATGCACTTGTGGCAATATGATGGATCAAAGTCAGTGCCTCCACCCAAGCCTAAATCTGGACCTTAATTGTAATTGTATTTATGTAGTGCCATATTCCCCTGACGAGGTGTCAAAACACTTTTCGAAGCTCAGGAAACCCAATAAGCATTAGAGGTGCATTAGTATAGAAACATATATGTTCATTTGAGTGGTGGATACGCAAATCTGTTAGTTGGATTGAGAGATCATATGATGTGGAAGATGAGCACAAGGAGAAATGTAGGAGGAAACCATCTCTAGAAAGGGATTAGGGCGAGCATAGTAGTAAGTTGAGGTTTGGAATGAATCAAAGGAGGGATGCATGAGAAAATAATTTAGAAAAGGTGGTTTGGGAGATCATAGTTGTAAAATGAGGTTTAGGGTGAGCTAAGGAGGGATTTGGGGTGAAGAGTCTAGAAAGGGTTATTTTGGAGATCATAGTAGTATAATGAGGTTTTGGGTGAGTCAGAGAGTGGAGGTAAAGGATAGACCGAGAGAGGTATAGGGTTAGTCATAGAGTATGCATTGGAGAAAATCAAAGTGTCGAAGCTGAAATAATAAAGGATAATAAAAAGACACAAACAATTCACTCTCAGAAACAAGTTTGCAAGATTTATTGGGAACCCAATGAGAATGCAAAATAAACGTGCAGCAGGGAGACCTCAGCAAAGCTTACTGAGTGCCCAATTGATATGACAGTGCAGAGACATTTTATAGATACAAGCCCTAGAGGATGGGCATCACAAAATACGTAACACAGATCAGACTATGTCCCGCTGGACCAATCAGTGAAGGCTAATCCTGGTGTGATGCCTTCTAAGGTCCGAAATACGTCTACGATCTGGTGTTGCTGCCTTTGGTGTCATCGGCAAAAACAGATTTAGGGTATTTCCATAGAGGTGAAATATGTGTTTCTGGTATACATGGGCATGTCATGGACGTGACCGGTCAGGTCACGCTGACACTGATAGGAAATGTAAGGTTTTGCAATAGTGAGCTGGAAGCTGGAACGCGTATTTCTCGGAAAGCCTTGCGTTGCTTTGCACGTTGCAGCTGGCTGACACAAAATGGAACGTGTGACCATTTTGTGCATTCTTGCTGGTGTCCATTTTAAGTAGATTAAAGAAAACTACAGGCCTCAAAGCAAAGGCATTTGGTATCATAAAATATCCGTGCGATCATCTCCCCATCTGATACCAAATCATATGCTAATCACAAATCAGCTTTGTTAATCATCTCTTGTCCCTCATCCTCATGTGTGTGGTGTGGTGGAATACCATCCCTGGAAATGCAGCGGGCACAGGAGTTGGAAATGACTGTACAACAGGCTGGGAAAATATCGACCAGGAGGCATAGTGTCAAAAGGACTGCTACCACTATTATAATCGCCTTTAGTATCCAAGAACCCCAATCTGCAAACCAGTTCATCATGTCTTCCCACAGGCATCCTGTGTGTATACCAGGGGCCTCATTTCTAATGTCCTTGATCTTATTTATTGCTTTATTTATTTTCCCACTGTTATCCGGTTTGAATATACAGCACTGGGACTCCTTATTGATCCGTAATTGCCTCGTGTTTGACCCGTGTTTGGCATTTCTGTGTCTGTCTGACACCAACTTGCTCGTGTTTCTGCCCTGGGACAACTGGATTTGCTCGCCCGCCTGCCTCCCGCCGCCTTACTCCTTTGAACATCGTGGAGTCGGGCCTCTGAGTGGAGCGTGGGCAGGCTCAAAGACTTCATCCCCCAGCAGCCCTAGCGGCACCCAGGTACAGCATTGCGCGCCAGGAGGCGCTTAAAAGCATCGTCATTCTGGTGGGGCGGGGGACTCCTTATTGACCCGTAATTGCCTCGTGTTTGACCCGTGTTTGGCATTTCTGTGTCTGTCTGACACCAACTTGCTTGTGTTTCTGCCCTGGGACAACTGGATTTGCTCGCCCGCCCGCCTCCCGCCACCTTACTCCTTTGAACATCGTGGAGTCGGGCCTCTGAGTGGAGCGTGGGCAGGCTCAAAGACTTCATCCCCCAGCAGCCCTAGCGGCACCCAGGTACAGCATTGCGCGCCAGGGGACGCTTAAAAGCATCATCATCCCCGTTTCGCGGGATGCGAGCGGGATGCCAGGCGAAGCCCGGGCAAAGGGCGGGCCCTCTGAGGCCCTCAGAGGCTGAAGTAGGCTGGGCTGGGCCCACTTATTTCAATTTTTATAATTGTTTCGATTACATTGTTTGTTTACTCATTCTTGCCATAGACATTGACTCTTTTTGGATATTTTTAAGCTCCATATAGCATATAGCATTTTTCATTTTTTCTTGTTTTTTTATTGCCCTATTTTTTATATTGTTATTTTATTTATTTATTTGTCTGGTTTAAGAATTGCACTTGGTCTCTCTCAGTTACAAAAATAAACATGACAGCTAAAAAGCTTCGTTCTGGGAGACTCTTGGGGGGAAGGTCCTGTGCAAAGACTAAATCTAATCCATTTCGAAACAAGGATGTCCAAAACCTGCAACTAAAGGGCCAGTGCCAGCTATTCCATTTATGGGAAAAATCTAAAGATAAGAATATGGCAACGGGGACTGGCTCGGAACAATTCATTGTTAACAAGGATATTGGTGTAGTTAGTTCCCCAGCGGAGTCGCTTGGGCCGGCTCTGGAGGGTCCGATTTTGGAAAATAATTTAGCCGAGAACTCACAGGGTCGTGAGGGAATTAATCCAATACAATTTTCTGCTTCCCTTAGCGCTAAGTCGCCTACTTTCAGAGTTGACAGTGTGCAGCAGCATAATATTTCTTCAGAGTCTGGGATCAACTTGATACATGAATTAGCAGGCGGCTCCCACTTAAGGGAAGTAGGTAATGGGGACTCCCAACTCCTAGATATTGATTTGGAGCTTTGTGGGCGATACTTAGCAGATGGATCCTTGAAATTATTTGAGGCCACTAAAACCCTGTTTGTCCCTATTCCTTCAGGCATTCAACTTTATAGTAGTACCCCTTCCGTTAAATCCCAAGATTTATCCTTGCAATCCAACATCTCAAAAAGTCCCGAGCTGAACATATCGGGTATTCATCCAATTTCCCCCCCTTGTCTAGATAGACCTGATAAACCCATTTCCGAGTCCTTGTTTGCTCTAGAACGTCTGCTGTCC
Source organism: Lissotriton helveticus (assembly GCF_964261635.1). Lineage (NCBI taxonomy): Eukaryota > Metazoa > Chordata > Amphibia > Caudata > Salamandridae > Lissotriton > Lissotriton helveticus. The sequence goes on from NC_136059.1 coordinate 2,115,638,736, forward strand.
TCTATACTAACATTATTAGGTAAATTTGTGGGAAGTTCTGACTGTGTCTTGGAAACAGTTACCCAGATACTGAAGGTCCTATTAAATAAATCTCTGGAAAAGGTACCCTGTTTAGATCCTCATGTTGGTTTACTGGGACCCAAGTTCCGTAGTGATATCTCTCCAAGAACTAAGCCCTTGGAATCCTTCCATAATTCAGTCCAGAATGCCCCGGCTGCCACCGTTAGAGACTAGTTACTACCGGCACCTAAATATTCTGCATTTAATTGTATTGTGGAATCTGATCTTGAAGTTGTTGAGGATGCTGGTGAAGTAGTTGATCTAAAACCTGATAAAGAGCTATTCCCTATTTTTGTCCAAGAGACTAAGGAGAAGGAGGAAAAAGTAAAAATGGGAAAGCCTAAAAGGAGTAGAGGAAAAAAGAGGAAACCTATCCGCAGATACAGAAAAAAGAGGCAGAGACAAATAATTTTTGGTGATTTTCAAGACTCGCATATTAAGAGTGATGAAAAGAATTCTCTGCCCATCACTGCTGGGATTGTTGATGGAAATCGGAGGCAGGGTTCAAATACGCAAATAGACGATGTTCCAGCTCCCCCCTTAGAGCACAATGACATCATCTCCAGTTGTACGAATCCCAACTTAGGAAGCCCTAATATTGGTTTGGGGAGGTCTATGAATCTCTTTCCGATTGTGGAGATGATAAAACCTGTTCCTAGCGTAGCATCTGCCCTCAATCCAACGGCTCCCTCTTTCTATGCCACAGTAGAAGGGGCAGTATGCCCAAAAAAATCCTCGGTAAACTTCACAGAGGAAAGTATAGACACGCTTACGTTAGACTTCCTCCCTCTCTTCGACCCTGACTTAATACTAAATAGATCTTTGCTTCTTAAATGCTTCAAAGAGATGGAGAGTTTGAAGTTAATCCAATCTAATGAGATCGATTTGGTCTCAATTTTGAGAGTTGAGGCTGGGCCGCGCATTAGGGTAAGGTTCTATTCCAAACTTATTGCGAACCTTATTCTGAAGCAGGCTGAGAGCTTTCAGAGTCGTGGGATTGACGTAATGCCTTTTTTCTCCAACTGTAGAGATGGCTTCTCAGATAGGAGGTCTCGGGGCTCGGGATAAGCTGGTCCTCCTAATATTTTTGAGGACTTAAAGATCTGCATATTTAAAACTAAACGGCTAGTGACACACGTAACTCCTCCCTCTCTATCCATAGATGGTAATAAAGTAGAGGACAGTCAGCAATGGAATTGGTTGCCTGGCGCTCTTTCAAGTAAATCAACAGACAACCCTAAACTATTTTCTCATCTTTAGCTGCAGCTTAAAAATTCTCTCATGGAACGCTGCTGGAATCAATAACAGTCCCGAAAAGTTGCAGTATCTCTATTCTCTGAATGCAAGTGTGATCTGCATTCAAGAGACGTGGTGTGTGGACAAAATGATTGTGGGGAGGGATTATTTTGTCTTGGAAGGAGGGGCTTCCCCCTCTAAGAGAGGACATGCAAAAGGGGGAATTGCGTGTCTGCTCTCTAATCGGATAAAGTGGAATTACTCCCACCACTTAGATCCTAGCAACCTCTTCCAGGCAGTGACACTGTTTAGTCTCGACAATGTGGAAAAGAAGAACCCCCTGGTAATAATAAATGCTTATATCCCCCCCCGATGATTGTTTTAATATAGTACTAACAAAAGTTTTTGTTTTTATTAAACAAATTAAGGATACAGTTCCTACCCCCCATGTAATTTTATTAGGAGATCTTAACTGTAAAGTTTCGAACTCAAGCTTGGATCTATTTAGAAACAAATTCAAAGAGGAATCCTTCCAGATTCCACAAGCTCTTTTTCCTGTTAAAATTAGAACAAATAAGAGAGGGAAACTTCTCCTGGAAGAACTGTCTGAAACAGAGGGTATTATAGCAAATGGAAGACTTCCTTCCGATATTCCAGCAAACTTCACACACAAATCCAATCAGAGTGAGCCGATCTTGGACTACATAATCATTGAATACTGCTTCTTTTATCTTCTGAAAGATCTGGTGGTCTCTCAGACTATATTCAGTGACCATAAGGTGATTACTATAACCCTTTCCATATACCCTCAAATTGTTGACCCTTGGTCCCTTAATGGTGACTCGGTCAATTTCAGTAATAAAACAGGAAGATGCTTTTGGAACTCAAAAGCCATGAAGGGCCTGGAGCACATCCTCGATAAAACAGTAAAAGTTCTTCATAACTGGCAGGGGGCCGAATTAATCTATTTTGAGGATTTTATGAAGGAGGTTATTTTAACCGCTAGAAAATCCAATCAAATCACAAACAAGATCATACTCCCTAGATCGGTCATCCTCCTAAATAAGGAAATAAATAAGCTGGTGAGGGAACAATATTTGTCCAGATCCCCCGAAAGATACCGCAAAATAATCCTCTTAAAAAGAAGGAGACGTAGGGCCAAGATTAAAAAAAAAAAGGAAAAAGAGAATTCTTTATGAATCAATTTGCGAGAGGCCGTAGTTAACGGTCACGCAAGACTATTCTGGTCTCTAATTGGGGAGGGCTGTGGAACAAGAGTCAGTCCCCGTCCAATCCCCATTTCTGAACAAATTTGGGTCAATTACATCGCTAATTTATATGCTAGTAATGGACCAGTGGCCGAGTACAGGGGTTCCTATGAAGATAGTAATTTTCCAACAGATTTTCCTTCTGAAAAAACGATTGAACATGCTATAAAATAACCGCGTCCCTCCGGTGCAATGGGGCCTGATGAGCTCCCGGTTTCAGTCTTGAAACAGGACTCAGTCGCCTGGAGCAAAATTATTTTTCTCATATTTAGGTTCTGTTTCATGAGTAAAACTGTCCCCTTGTCCTGGAAAGGGAGCATACTGGTGCCATTGTTTAAGAAGGGCGATAGGAATGTACCCAAGAATTATCGCCAAATCGCCCTGCTTGACGCAATTGGTAAAGTCTTCTCTAAATGTCTCTTATCCTTGATTAATGATTGGGTTGATAGGAGCAACATATTACCCTTAGAACAGACAGGCTTTCGTAAGGGACATGGTACCCTGGACAACCTTTCCGCTCTTCAGATAATCTCTGATAAATATGTAAGGGTTCGTGGGGGAAGAGTCTTTGCGGCTTTTATAGATTTCTCCACAGCGTTTGACAAAGTGGATCGGCCCTTGCTGTGGAGAAAGTTATCTGCCCTAGGCATATCTCCTCTCCTGTTAGATTTTGAAGTACTGCGTTTTTCAGAACCAGTACTGATCCGGTAACCCAGCGGTGCCAGGGACAACACCCAAAGACTTCGGGTTCTTCCTGTTCCAGACTACAGAAACACAGAGTCTTCTAGGTGAAGTCAGAGATCTAGTTTATTGGCTGCAACCAAGTAACAGGTATCCTAGAAGTACAACACAGTGTATATTCTCAGGAGACTGCCCCACTTACAAAGCCAGCCTGCTATTTTTATACAAAATATTATGCTTTAGGCAAACATTCTTAAGTTTACAGTTGACCATTCACATATTTTCACTACAAAGAAAAGGCAGAGTCATGATGACAATCCCACATTTCAGTTTGTTCAGCCCACAATCAATTACCCGGCAAGGCCCAGTATTTTCATCAGATATCGACGGACCCCCAATAAAAACGGGCACCTCCTCCTTGTAAAGCAAGTCATAAAGTAGGAAACAGGGACAGGTGTGTGCAAGATTAGGCGTGGTTTGTGTGCGAGGAAAGATTTATGGCCTGTTGTGCCTTGATGCTATCTCGACCGGCCACTGGGAGAGGAACTGCCCAAACAGGTTCTGCCCTGGGCAGTGGATTCAGCTTGCCCAGGTCGCAGAGAAGTCAGCAAAGGTGTACGTGTCCTTCAGAATCATGTTTGGCCTTAATCATTGTCCTATGTGAGGGCAACTCACAAAATGGCTGCCGTACACAAAATGGAACCCAAGGGTTCAGGACGAAAATGACGATTTCAGGGTGAAATCGTTACTCGAATATGACGAAAATGCTTGTACATAGTATACTGGCCATTTTCAGTCTGCTGATATCAAAATCGTCATGATATGATGATGTTTATAACATAGGCCCAAAATTTTCAGTACCACAATTTGGTTCAGGCTCTCCACTCAGATACATGGTGCCAAGTCCATCATGGAGGGGAAAGGGGGTTGTCTCAACTCATTCCTTCCATTAACGGACTAAAGCAGGGCTGTCTTCTGGCTCCTCTGCTCTTTTCCCTGTATATCTCAGATCTCCCTATGTCTTTATCTTCTTGTGATGGTATAGCCCCAGTATTGGGGGGAACTCCAATTTCTTATTTGCTATATGCGGACGATATCCTGATATTGGACTTAACGCCCAAAGGGTTAAACAACCGTCTGCACGTTCTGCACCTTTTTGCAGAATCCCACTACTTGAAGATAAACGCAGCAAAAAGTAAAATCATGTGTATCTCAGGGAGGAAAAAATCAAAATATGAGAACTTTGGTTGGTCAGTAGGAGGTCATAAGCTGGAGGTGGTAAAGTCTTATGTCTTCCTGGGGAAAATAATATCCGATAACCTAAGTGACAAGGCCCACATTGATAATAATACCCGGAAGGCCTTGTCTCAGGGTAAAAGCCTCAGTGCATTATACTCTGCCACTGGGATGACATTTCTCCTACTTGCTAGATGTCTTTCGGGCGAAAATCCCGTCATCCCTCTTGTACGGAATTGAGATAGTCGATCTGGGGCAATGGGGTTTCTTACATGTTGTAGAGGGAAAAATCTTGCGGTTTTTATCCTCCTCTAACACCGCCTGCACAGTGGCAGCCCTGAGAGTTGAATTTGGAATCCGCAGTAGTTGGGTGCAAGGCTTGGCAGGGTTAGTGCGTTGGGTAGCCAGTCTGGCTAGAGGGGAAGTGGGGACTCTGAGACACTTGATGAAGAATGAATTGCTGGGCTCCTTAGGGGAGTACTCCTTAATTGTAAAGAACTTTAGAAGGGCCGTAGCCCTCCTACAATTGGAGGAGAGTACGTTTTTTTCCCTGTCCACTGGCCAGTTAAAAACACTCTTGAAACAGGCCTCTTGGGATCTTAGTTTTATGTTGGACAGGGAGTCCATTCTTGCAAAGAAGGGAGTCACTCCTCTTACTGATACTTGCGTATTAAAACACACGCAACCCTATGTCGCCTGGAATCTATCCCATGGCATACGGCGGTTTTGGCTTCTCCTGAGGCAGGATCTGCTGCCCTTAAATAATCTTAAGGCTAGGTGGTATGGTTGTTCTGCAATTTGTAATTTTTGTAACTTGTTTATTCAAGATTGTATACACGTTCTCTTTATATGCCCAGTACTTCGACCATTTCGGCGTAAGTGGCTGAGACAAATATGCTTGAAATTAAGCATTCTTACTGCCAATTCCTTTCTACACGCTTTATTTAATCCCCCTAATGAAATGTTCTGTTTTAGCATTTTTAACTTTTTAAAAAGTTTTTTAGATATTTATTAGATGGTCTTTTAACCGTGTTGTGCCGTTTATCTTGTATGTTTGTAAATTCTGTAAATGTCTTTTGCATTTGAATGAGTACTTTGTATTGTGTATCTTTTTATGTGGACCTCTTTGGAGTTCCAAAACATAATAAAATAAACTTGAACTTACAGCACTGGGAAGGTAATTGATGAAGGACAGAACAGACTCCTCCTTCTTTGGCCAGGATGATGTCTAGAGCAATCCTATTCTGGATCACGACAGCCCTCATGGAGGTGAGTTCTTCCGTTATATTCCCTAAGGCGTTAGTGGTAGAGTCAGCTAGATCCTCAATCATTCTGGATAACTGGTGTACCCTTACTGAGGTATAGACACTGCCTAGTACTGGGACCATCGCCCCAAAACCTGTTAACAGGTTGTCTATCCATGCTGCTGTTGTTTTGGCCCTAACTGATGCCAACACTTTCTCTTCCGCTGGCACTAATTTGGTGAAGTGGGTCATCCGTGGAATGATGGATGCTAGGTAGCAACTTCCATACCATCATGGTGGCAGATAGAAGTATGCCCATGAGCCACAGACAAAGAAAAGGCCCTTGTAACCTACCAGACCTGGAGATGACTCGGCGCGGCTTCTGAGTCGTGTCAGTGTTGTGGTGTGGTTACAGCTGCTGGCGCCCATATATATCTTTGCTGGTTGTATACCTCTTATCTTATTTATCCTGTCCTCACAGTCAAACACTCCCTGCTCACCCTGAACCAGTTCTTCTAAGGTTCTAAGGTGCATGAAAATGAGATGCATTCTTTCCAGACGTGTTTGTCCAGTAATTCTGCAAAGCTGCATGCACTATATTTCTTCTGCAAAACTGGTGTTCTTTTGGGTGTTATCCTTTGATCATTGAGGATGCAGGAGGGGGCGGACACTTCCCCTACCCTGAACCTTGGCACTTTCATGTTGCCTGTCTGCTATGTCCCTATGTCATCCCAGCCTGCCCGTCCTCTCCAATCATTATTCCTTGACGTCCTGTCAAATCCCTTTAACATCTCTAGGTCTCCCTTAGTTGGCTGCATATTCGTGCAAGGGACCCTTTTAGGAATGAGAGGAGGGCCTTTTGTTTGTGTGTTATAGCTATAGCTATAGCTGGGATTGGCCTGTACTTCAGATATAGTCCCACCTACCGACACCGACAGAGACATGCTGTGTTGGCTTAGTAGCATGTCGCGCATTAAGACACAGCCTACATACTTGGACACTGGCAGTATGTTGTACTTCAAACTATGTGTGGCATCTGTGGGCAGATGTGTGCAAACATAGCAATCGGATATATTAAAAATGGTTACATATAGCTTTAACATTTCAATGTATTGATTTCCTTCATATGTTCCCACTATCCTCCTTGATCCCCTTTATTCACATCCACCCCCATTTCAACATTGTTTGTGGTCATATTCAGTTCATAGTCCTTTGGGGATTTTGTTGGTTCACTTCCATCACTCCCATTCCCCACCCTTCCATTAAGATGCAGTATCTCAAGATCAGCAGAATATACTATAATCATCGTTGTCACTAGTATTGCCGGTGCCGGTAACAATATTGCAAGGACCACTGCTTTCCAGTTACATTTGTGGGATTAAGTGGATGGCATGGCTCCAGAACAAACCTGTCCCTTCTCTATGCTTTTTAATCTTCTTTGTGAATGGGCCCTAAGTTTATTCTTGGTTCACTCGGGCTGGTGAATAGGCCCTAAATGTATTCTTCTTCCTCTTGGCGCTGTGCTAACTAACCCTTAGAGCCAGGTATCTTACCCACTGTTTTCCTCGGATAAGTCTAGGAACAGTGTCCTTTATTGCAAAAACGACACAATGGGAAATGTTCCAGGTCTTGGATAAGGCTAGAACCAGTGTCCTCTATTGCAAAAATGACACAATTTAGAATGTCAAAACGTACATTTGTTAATTCTTGCTCAGGTACTAGCGCTGAACCCGTTGGAAAAGAAATGTCACGAAAAATTAGTCTTATTAGCTCACTGAGCAACAGAGGACTCGGCACCAGTAATGTCAGTGTTGCACTTATCTCTATTCCTGGACACAAAAGGGTTACTTCGATTCTGGACCGTTGACCGCTGGCTTGTATTGAAACAGATCCAAGTCTGGCAGTCCTGAGTCCGTGCATTAGGCAGCGGGTAGTAAATCGTCAATCCACTTCTGCAGCTTTCTGTTTGTTGGAGCGAAGGTTATATCCACGATGTACTTCTGATGTCGGTACTGGCGTTGGTGGACTCTGTCATTTACTGTCCTCCGGAGTTGCCTTTTTCGTGTGTGTCGCATGTATCTATGACGTTAGTCCATCGCATTTCACCTCTGTGGCTGTTGTCAGAAGAACCTGCAGAGGACCCCTCCACCTCGGCTGTAGGCAGTTCCTTCGTGTATGGGCCTTTACCCACACCCACTCCCCTGGCTGTAGATCATGGGCTGATGAAGTGGCTGCTTCTGGGAGGGATTTCAGCACCTGACAATGGAGGTAACGTAAAATGTCCGTTAGCTTCTTACAGTAACAAAGCAATAGATCATCAGTTATTGACAGGGAGGCCTTTAACATATGTCCTGGAATGTGCATTGGCCTGCCAAACACGATGTTGTGTGGGCTCAGCTGCGTTACCCTGTCTGGTGTACTTCTCATTGCTAGTAGTGCTAAGGGCAGTGCCTCTACCCAGGAGAAGTCTGTTGACGCACAAATCTTTGCTATTTTATATTTCAAAACCCCATTCTTTCTCTCAACAGCACCTGCAGCTGGTGGGTGATAGGCATGGTGCAGTTTCTGCATTATCGCAAGCCCCTTACATAGTCCTTTTATTACATGGGAGATGAATGCAGGCCCATTGTCGGATGCAAGGAGGGAGGGTACCCCAAATCTTGGCAGTAGTTCTTTCAGCAGGCACTTGGCCACACTCTGTGCATCACAATGTTTAGGGGGGTAAGCCTCTGTCCATTTACTAAACATGCATACCACCACCAAAACATATTTGTATTTCTGGGTAGGGGGCATGTCGATAAAATCAAGTTGAAGGCTTTCAAGTGGTCCATGAGGGGGGGTGGGGGAAGTGGCATGGGGCAGTTGGTGTACCTTTTCCGGTGTTATATTGGGCACAGACAGAACATTGCTTGCAAAGTCATTCTGCTGTCTGACGAAATTTAGAGTTGTACCAACACTGGGAAAACAGTCTAATCATACCATCTTGCCCTACATGTGAAGGCCCATGAAAGAGTCCGGCCATTGAAGGGAGCATGGTGGAAGGCAAACATATCCTTCCATTAGGCCCTGTCCATAACCCCTCCTTGGATTGTACGCAGCCATGTTGGGCCCATTCCTCTTTTTCCCCGTTGCCCGCCCTCATCTGAATCTGTACGGGGTCAAAATGTAAGAAATCACTGTCATCCCTGGTGTCTGTTTTACTGCCCACTAATTGTATCATAGTTAGCTGGCAGCCTGTAAGCGCTATCCTCTTTGCTTCTTGATCAATGGAAGCATTGCCTCTGGACACGGGGTCTTTTGAATAGGTGTGAGCGGCACATTTTATAATGGCCACTTTGGAAGGAAGTAGCAGTGCTCAGAGGAGGTCACAAATCAATTGTGCATGCTGTCTCAGTTGGCCAGCTGATGTGAGGAATCCCCTCATTGACCACAGTTGGCCGAAGTCATGAACCACCCCAAAGGCGTACTGGATGTCTGTGTATATATTCACTTTCTTCCCTTGAGCCCAGGCACATGCCCTTGTAAGTGCCATGGGTTCGGCTGCATGTGCACTCTTCGCTGTGGTCAGTCTCCCACCTTCCAATAATTTAGTAGCTGTGCCCACTGCATAGGATGCTTGTAATGCCCCTCTGCCATCCCTGAGGCACGACCCATCTACAAACAAATCTCCTTGAGCATCTGGGAGTGGTGTATCATTAAGGTCTGGTCGTACCTTTGTATGCCTATCTATGGCCATGGCACAATCATGAAAGGAATCATCTGAATCAAAATCTTCCAGCTCGTGTTCAGTTGGTAGCAAACACGCAGGGTTCAGGGTTGTACATCTCTTGATGACAATGTGTGGTGTCAACAGTACCAACTCATACCTGGTGAGGCGTGCATTTGTAACATTCTGTGTCTTGGTGGATGTGAGAAGTGTGTCTACGGCATGTGGAACGTGTAACAATAGTGTATGTCCTAACACTAGGTTGTCTGACTATTTCACGGCAAGTGCCTCAGCTGCCACCGCTTTTAGGCACGGCGGGAGCCCTGAGGCCACTGGGTCTAGCGTGGCAGAGTAATATGCCACTGGGCGGTAGAAGGCTCCATGTTTCTGAGCCAAGAACCCCATTGAGCAACCTCCCTTCTCGTGACAGAACATGTGAAAATCCTTGCTATAATCAGGGATGCCTAATGCTGGTGCTTCACGCAACCCTCTTTTCAGTTCATTGAAAGCTTTCTCACATCCCTTTGACCAAGGTACAATGTCAGGTATGTCTTTGTGTGTGAGTGCCTGCAAGGGTTTCGCAATGAGAGAGAAATTGGGTATCCAGTGACAACAGTATCCTGCTGCTCTAACCTCCTTCTGAGTGCTGGGTCTTGGAAAATGGATGATGGTTCATATTCTGTCAGGCAGCAACTTCCTGCTGTCTTCTGTTAGTTCATGGCCTAGATACTTCACAGAGGCGAGGCAAAACTGTAGCTTCTTGGGATAGACTTTGTATCCCTTTAGTGCTAAGTGGCACAGGACAGCGATGGTGTCCTTTACGCAAGCCTCCCTCGAAGGCGAGGCCAATAGCAAATCGTCAATATACTGGATAAGTGTGGATCCCTCCTTAAGTACCAGGGAGTCTAAATCTGTTTTTAAGGCATGTGTGAAAATAGAAGGTGACTCTGTATAACCCTGCACGAGCCTCGTCCAACAAAATCTCTTCTGTCTGAAACTAAAGGAGAAGAAATGTTGGCTGTTAAGGTGCAAGGGGATGGTAAAGAAGGCGGAGCTAAGATTCATCACTGTGAAGGTGGTGGCTGTCACTGAGATGTTGGATAGTATTGTTGCTGGGTTTGGGACCACCGGGAAAGAGGGCAACACTATTGTATTCAATTCTCTCAGATCCTGTGTGAATCTGTAGACAGGGGCCCCGTCCGAGCCGTTTGTAGCTTTTTTCACCAGAAGTATGGGTGTGTTACATTGCCTGTACTGAATCTCCCTTAGAATTCCTTGCTTCAAGTGGTCCTGTATGACTGGTGCGATGCCTTCCTCCCCCTCTTTAGAAATCTTGTATTGTGGCACTCTTGGGAGAATTGCTCCTGGCTTTAGTTTTACCTGGACTGGTGGGTAGTTTAATACCCGCCCTACGTCATTGGCACTGGTGGCCCAGACTTCAGGCGGCACACAGTGGCGTAGTTCTGGCGGTATTGTAGGGTCAGTGCATGTCATAAAGGCTTGTAACATGAGGCCATTGGTCTTGCTCTCTTTGGTTGGTGAACAGTGTATGGTGCATTGCAATTTACATAACAAATCTCTACCCAGCAAATTCACAGGGCAAAATCTGCTAAGGATAAACTGATGGTGCACTGTTATTGTACCTACTACAACCTGTAGTGGCTCAGTAAGGAATTATGTAATGGGTTGTCCGGTCATGCCTACTGTGGTTACCGTAATCCTAGAAAGTGGAGCCTCGGGCGTTGTTAACGCCTTCAGCATTGATCCTTGAGCCCCCGTATCAATTAGGAATGGAACAACCCTACCCAATATTTTTCCCTCTACATAGGGTCCGGATTGATCCACTGCTATTGCTGGGACTATCATGCAGTTTCCCACTTTCAGGCAACCCTAGAATGAAATTGGAGGCGGTGGTTCGGGCCAGTCATTGCCTACTGGTATCCACCCCTCCCCCCCTGGCCATTGTTGCTGGTGTTGAGGCTTGTGTTCCTGTTGCACATTGTTCCGGTACGCTGTGGGCCAAGTGTAATTGATGTGCTGGTGTCAGCCCTCCTGCCCGCTGTTCTGTGTGTACCTATTGTCCTTATTCCTTTTCTTCAATATTGGGCAATCTGCTTTCCAATGGTTGGAGTCCTTACAATAGAAACATGCTGTTCCTTGTGGTGGCAGGGAGGCTGATCTGCGGGGTAAGGCAGGTGTCCTACTGTTCTGTTGTCTCCCTGCGCCTCGTGCTCCCCTCTGCTCCTTTCCCTCCCTATGTTGTTGCTGTAAAATCGTTCTTGTGCTACCATTAGCCTCACTTTTTCTTTCTTTAATTGCCTGTGCACTAGACTGAAAATCTGAGCAGTACCTTGCTGCCGCCAACACTTTCGCTATTGGCTCTTGCTGCCAGCAGTTTAGTACTGGTTATTTTACTCCAATCAACCCTATCTTCCGGTACCTTCTCCTTCAAATGTTCTACCAACTTCATGTATAATTCCTCTACTGCTGGACCTGGCATCCCGCCCTTGCCCCTCGGTGGCTCCACATCTGGCCACCCAACCTTCCGTTTACAGTCTTCCCAAAGGTCTTTTGGGACAATTATATTAAACAATGTGTCCAAATTCCTCCATAGTAATCCTCCCAGGGCAGCCATTTGCTTTAATTCTTCATACCACTTCTGTGGTTCATCTCTAAGTTTGGGAAAGTCTCTAGTAAAACAATTAATGTCCTGCCTGGACCATGGGACATAAACATATGCTAAATCATTTGGCGCACTGCCAGGTGGTGGCGGTATTTCCCGTAGGGGCATGATAAGCAATGGAACTTCTGTTGTGTTGGTTGCAGTGTGCAATGGGCCAGGGTCTGGGCTACATCGATCACTGCACATGTGTGTATTAACTTTTTCCATTGTTGCAATCTGTCTAACGCATATCTAAGCATGTCCTGCAACTTAGATTCCCCCCATGTTACTAAATCTGAGTCTGTAAATCCAAACTTCCCTACTTTCCAGTCATATTGTGCTGGTAATGGGGTATTGCTCCCTGTGGATGTCTGGGTGTTAGTTTGTTTAGCAAATGCCAAATGAGCTTGGGGTACCTTGTTCATTAACTCTGCTCGTGCTAAGGACAATGTTTTTTCTATGTACCTTCTACTCTGTGTTTATATAAAGGAGTCCACTGTTAGTGAGCCCTCAATAAGCCATGTAGTAGTGCTTGACAATTTAAAGAATCGCTATTTAGCATCAATTTAGGTGAATTTGGAGTGGATGCGGAAGCGCCTCCCACACCTCCCCCGATGCTGCCTCGTCTTTTGCTCTCTGGAGCTGACTCGATATCTGCCAAACATTGCTCTGAAGTCAAAATGTCGTGTTCTGTGCAGTGAACATATTTAAATGCATCCCATATTAGTAAATGCCACTGTGACTGTCTGAGTGAGTCATCCTGTGATTTATTGTCAAATAATTGCTGCCACTGTCTGTCAATTAATTTAGGAATTTTAACCTTTTTCTTGTAAATTTATACTTTTATAGCGCACTACTCACCCACAAGGGTGTCAAGGCCCTTGTACGAATACCGCTGTGGAACCCATCCTGGCTTTCCCTGTGAGGTGTCCACTCCTGGGCACCCCCAAGGTGGAGGCCAGGCATCCTTAGCGTTGTGGGGCCCTTGTGGAGATTAAGCAAGCTATTGCCCAGAGTTGCAGAGTGGGACTCCATGATTGGAATAGGCACCAAGGCGAGAATTATCAGGTCCGTGGAATTGTGAGCCCAAGACCCGCCGAGGCGGGTATTGAACCCTGCATCAGGGTCTGCCGCTCTAACCATTGAGCCACACTTCTTAGCACACTCCTTTAGAATGTTATATTTCTTATCGTTGTATTCTGAAGCTGCTTGGACAGCGGTTTCCTGCATTAGTTTCAGAGAAACCAGGTCTTGGACAGCGTCCAATTCCACTCTCATAACCTTATCTTTCAACGCTCTGTGTACAAAGGTTACTGTTGCCATCCGCTCCTCGGGAGTTAGCTCAGTGTGTTCTGGCTCAGGTGCAGGCAACGGTGAATCAGATCCCAAGCACCCCAAGAAAATATCTTCTAGGAGATGGTCCTCTACCCCTGCCTCACCCTCTACCTTCTTTTCTTCTTTAACTGGAATGCCTAGGAACATGCCCACAACGTCCAGCTGATGTTTTCTCCAATTGCCCTCCAGTTTTGCCTGTAATACCCTTTTCTTAATCTCCAATATTTCACTGTGGACCTTTGACTTGACTGCGTTGGCTGAACGCATGTCACTCAAAACCCAGTCCCAGTTATAAAAAGCCTCCCATTCGATTCCTCTAACCTTCTTTCCCTTTAAATTCAACATCTGGCGCAAATATGATAATTTTGCCATGTCGTACGTGCTATTACATGGGAAATGGAGGTCCGGGATTTTAGATGTGAGATCGTGCCATTTGTGGGTGTACATAATTGAGCTTAAGCCTCTTTTTAAACCCACGATATAGGCAGGTGAGTTCTTGGGTGGGGCCGGCTGAGCTGTATTTAAATTCTTTTTAATATTGCTGTTCCCCATGGTTGAGTTGTGTATAGTGCAGCAGCTAGTCCTCAACGCCTCACAAATAACTGTTCAAATATAGCAGACAATGGGTTGCAGGGTGGACTTCAAAACAGTAACATGTGAAACAATAGGCTGACAGAAATACTTCATATATATTTCAGCCACACAGTATATGCAAGAGAGCAACAAGAAAGCCACCATCAATCACCCCAACAGGTCACTTTGTGCCAATTCACCAAAGCTTTTTCACAAGCAAGAAAGTAGCCAGATCCCGGTTGTTTGTTGAGCCTTGATGGCCCGTGAAGTAAGTAAGATAGGAAAAGAGACCCTGTCTGTACAGTTCAGACAATCACATAAAACACTTAGGACAAGTTCTGGGGATCCTACGCGGCAGCGCTGTAGAAAAAAACCCTATGTGCTGAGAATGTGTGTGGGTCTGCTGTACTAATCCCAAGAGAGTAAGGGGAGCGACAGGAATTCTTTTTATCCTTAAAAATTTAGAGGAATGCACGTTGATAAATCTTTACATCCAGACCCTTGTAGGGGCAAGAGAGTACTAGGGACGGAGGTACTAGTTGGTAACGTTGATAAATGGATGTATCAGGTAAAGTTCTTTTATCGGTACTCGGTCAAGTAACGTTCTAATACCCAGAGTAAATACATAAGCTAGCAAGGGAAAATCTCAGAACCTGACACCAAGTGAAAACACTCCACCTACCTACAGTATCTGGCCACTACATATGCCAAGCACATCACAAGAACACAGTAAAAAAAATGCAATGAAACCCACAATGATTGAGAAAAGAAATACCGGTGCACCAAGTGTCACACCCACCTCTTCGTGCCGAGAAGTATCCCGATCCACGAACCTAGAACCACTCTGGCGCCTAGAAGGAGATCTCCAGGGGGAGGGTGGAGGCGGAACCCAGGCAGGCGACGGGCGCCAGCCAAAGAGCCAGAAGCACCCGGAGCGTTCCTCATAAATGCCCAGAGCTGAGGCCAGCGGCGCGGAGGCGAAAGTGCTGGACCCAGATCAGAGTTAATGAGAACAAACAAACCTATGAACTAGAGATACAAAGTAGAAAACAAAATCCGGCAGCCAACCCGGTCACAAGTATCGCGATACCTAACAGGCACAAACACTATGTGCCAATCTGGGGAGCAAAACTGCCACGCCCTAAAACGGGGGGCTACCTACTATCACCCATAGGGGAGCCAAAACCGCCACACCTCTAGAACGATGGGCTAACTGCTACAACCCAATACCGGAGGATGTAATTCCCCCCCCCCCCAAGGGTACTCACCAGGCTCTGTCCAGTCTGTCAGAGCATACCGACGTCCGCTGCAATGAAGGGAAACGGTCTGGAAAGGGTGTCCATTACTCCCAACGGCCGGAGACTCTCTGCTGGCGGGGAAAGGGTGCAGAACTTCACCCTCAATGGCAAGCCAAGGGCCTTCTGATACCGAAATCACCAAAGAGTTACTGCCGGCCAGGAATCCTGCAGAAACTTGCCATCACCAGCCAGGGAATGTTGGAGACCCGGCCAAACCGTACAGGACAAAAAATTGTACGTGAGAAAAGGCGGCGGACAGCAGGTAGCAATGACAGAGGTGAACACATGCCCGTGGCACAGAAACAAAGAAAAGTCAATAGCTTTGAGAGCAAGGGAGACGGCTAATCAGCATTGACCTCCCGGGCATTGTGATGACAGGTTCAAAAATACAAAGGGTGGTAGGTGGTGCACAGCGATTGTTGAATAGTTTAAAGCTGAGTTGAAAAATATAGCGGGTGCACTGGTGGGTAGTGTCTCCGTCCGAAACACTAGTAGAAACTATCGGAGTTGTGTATGCATAGAGATATGCAGGTACATCCCCACTTGTGGCACACCAATAGAACAAAAGTTTTTCAATGATTGGTCATCCAAAGTGTAGTATTTATTAGAACAACGTACATCTTCGTAAAGTGGTCGATATTATATTCATATCAATCCAATGTTTATAAATATTTCCAAAATGAGGAACATTCAAAGTAGGCAACTCCAATGCATTTCGGGCGGTGCCCTTTCTCAAGGAGTGCTGTGAAGAAGACAGAAATCAGTAAGGATCAGGAAGTGAAAAGCGCGGGGATAATTTGAATCAGTTAAAGTGTCGATCAATTGGTGTGTGAGTGCGAGTATCACAAAGGCTACGGGCATGTGAAGGATAGTGCCGAATTGTGAACTAAAAGAAGGAGTGTGCTCTTAACAGTACACGGACGTGAATGGCGGGCTTTGAAAATTAGGAGAGCAGAACATAACTTACTTCATATCCAATGTAACGCAGTGCGTTACTGACAGGTTCGGGAACAAGCCGAGAACGCTAAGGGAAGGTGATCAGACTACCGGAAAAAGAAACTGGGCATAACGAGATAGAAAACGGACTGAGGTGGGAAAGAAGTAAAGGTCGTGGGTGTCAGCGCCATGTTAGAGTGGATAGATGGTGATGAAAACGAACTAAGAATGGGAGTAAAAGGTAGAAAATTAAAGGAGGTGAAAAAAATAAAGTTAAGTGAAATACGAGCAATGAAGAGACAATGTCAAGAGGTACAATAAGTTACAAATAACAGCTGTATTCGAAACGATCATTGAGGCCAAAAGGCTTCTGAGTCTGTAAACGGAACATCCATTCAAGTTCTCTTTTTAAAAGAAGTTTGTTGTTGTCAGTTCCTTCTTTCTTGCTGACAATCTCCAGGATGATAAATTGCAATTGAGCAATGGTGTGACGGGCTTCAAGAAAATGTGTGGCAATGTTAGATTTCTCATTTTTGAGTCGAATGTTGGATTTGTGCTCATTCAAGCGTGTCTTGATTTTCCTTTCTGTTTTACCAACATATAGTTTGCCGCAGGGGCATTTCAAGGCGTATATTAGATTGGAAGAGTCACATGTCGCATTGACTAGCAGTTTGATGGCATTCCCTTTCATAGGATGACGGATGATGTTGCCTTTAATAACGCAATTGCAGTGACTACAATTGAGACAGGGCTGGGTGCCTTTGTAATTTATGACTGTGCTGGTGGGTTTAGATAATATTTCTTTAATGTTCTTGCTTCTTGTATGAGCAAACAAAGGTAGAGGTTTGAACATATCACCAAAATCTGGTTCAATTTGAAGGATTGGCCAATGTTTGAGTATGATTCTTTTGTAGATGTTGCTAACGGTAGAATATTTGGATACCAGAACGATGCGTTGTTGATCTTTGGTAGGTTTCTTAATGAGAGCCTCTTGTCGGGTTATTTGTGCCACACGAGTTTGCGCCTCAGATAAAACTTGTGTTTGATAACCTCTGTCAAGGAATCGGTTATGCATTTCGTGCATGCGAATTTTCATGGCTTCTTCATCTGACACTATGCGTTTGACGCGTAGTAGTTGGGAGAAAGGCAGGTGTCTTTTTAGTGACTCTTGGTGGTAGCTATGATAGTGTAAAGTATTGTTACGATCGGTACTTTTTCTGTATAGGTCCGTGGTGATGCCATTTGGAGTGATTTTTATATTTACATCCAAAAATGAGATTTCGGTGTTGCTAATCTGCCATGTTAGGTTGATTCGTTCATCCTTCGAATTGAGGTGATGGAGAGATCGTTCAAGAGATTCTTTGGAGTCCGTCCAGACAAAAAATAAATCGTCAATGTATCTGACGTAAAGTTTTATTTTTTGATGAAAGTTAGTGTCGCCATATATGTGTGTTCTCTCAAAGTTTTCCATGTATATATTGGCATATGTGGGGGCAGCGCAATTACCCATCGCCATTCCAGAAAGCTGTAGGAACCATTCGCTGTTGACTTGAAAGTAACTGTGATACAAAGTATATACCATCAATTCCATAAGAAAAGATTGCATGGGAACGTCAATGTCGCTGTTTAGTAGAGCTTGCTCGATGGCTTCAATACCACCCTGATGGGGAATAGATGTATATAAGGAGCTGACATCAGCTGTACAAAGAATGTATTGGTTGTCATCAACTTGGATATTGGCCAATTTAAGCAAAAAATCAGTTGTGTCCTTGATGTAACTGGCTGCCTTAGTGACCATAGGTTGCAAGTATCGATCTATCAATTTGCCTGGAGATTCATGAATCGAACCTTTGGTGGACACTATCGGCCGAAATGGAGGATTTTTGAGATCCTTGTGTATTTTAGGACTCATGTGAATAGTAGGGCTCCTGGGGTGTTCGAGCAAAAGAAAGTTTTTAGTGCGTTCTTGGATGATGTCATTTTGAAAAGCTCGCATGACAATGTCTTTGAGAATGTTCTGAAATTCTCTTGTCGGGTTGCTTTCAAGTTGCATGTAGAGGGAACTATCTCGTATGTGCTCTTGTAGTCGTTGTGTGTATAAGGAAGTGTCCAGGATGACAAGAGCTCCTCCCTTATCGGCTTTAATGCATCTTATATCTTCTTTGTTGGCCAGAGATTTGAGGGTATCTCGGTCCTTGGTGGTAAGATTCTGATTTCTGGTGCTCCGATGGAAGTTGATTTTGGACACATCGTTACGAACCAATTGGTTCTTTGGCCAACAAAGAAGATATAAGATGCATTAAAGCCGATAAGGGAGGAGCTCATGTCATCCTGGACACTTCCTTATACACACAACGACTTCAAGAGCACATACGAGATAGTTCCCTCTACATGCAACTTGAAAGCAACCCGACAAGAGAATTTCAGAACATTCTCAAAGACATTGTCATGCGAGCTTTTCAAAATGACATCATCCAAGAACGCACTAAAAACTTTCTTTTGCTCGAACACCCCAGGAGCCCTACTATTCACATGAGTCCTAAAATACACAAGGATCTCAAAAATCCTCCATTTCGGCCGATAGTGTCCACCAAAGGTTCGATTCATGAATCTCCAGGCAAATTGATAGATCGATACTTGCAACCTATGGTCACTAAGGCAGCCAGTTACATCAAGGACACAACTGATTTTTTGCTTAAATTGGCCAATATCCAAGTTGATGATAACAACCAATACATTCTTTGTACAGCTGATGTCAGCTCCTTATATACATCTATTCCCCATCAGGGTGGTATTGAAGCCATCGAGCAAGCTCTACTAAACAGCGACATTGACGTTCCCATGCAATCTTTTCTTATGGAATTGATGGTATATACTTTGTATCACAGTTACTTTCAAGTCAACAGCGAATGGTTCCTACAGCTTTCTGGAATGGCGATGGGTAATTGCGCTGCCCCCACATATGCCAATATATACATGGAAAACTTTGAGAGAACACACATATGGCGACACTAACTTTCATCAAAAAATAAAACTTTACGTCAGATACATTGACGATTTATTTTTTGTCTGGACGGACTCCAAAGAATCTCTTGAACGATCTCTCCATCACCTCAATTCGAAGGATGAACGAATCAACCTAATATGGCAGATGAGCAACACCGAAATCTCATTTTTGGATGTAAATATAAAAATCACTCCAAATGGCATCACCACGGACCTATACAGAAAAAGTACAGATCGTAACAATACTTTACACTATTATAGCTACCACCAAGAGTCACTAAAAAGACACCTGCCTTTCTCCCAACTACTACGCGTCAAACGCATAGTGTCAGATGAAGAAGCCATGAAAATTCGCATGCACGAAATGCATAACCGATTCCTTGACAGAGGTTATCCAACACAAGTTTTATCTGAGGCGCAAACTCGTGTGGCACAAATAACCCGACAAGAGGCTCTCATTAAGAAACCTACCAAAGATCAACAACGCATCGTTCTGGTATCCAAATATTCTACCGTTAGAAACATCTACAAAAGAATCATACTCAAACATTGGCCAATCCTTCAAATTGAACCAGATTTTGGTGATATGTTCAAACCTCTACCTTTGTTTGCTCATACAAGAAGCAAGAACATTAAAGAAATATTATCTAAACCCACCAGCACAGTCATAAATTACAAAGGCACCCAGCCCTGTCTCAATTGTAGTCACTGCAATTGCGTTATTAAAGGCAACATCATCCGTCATCCTATGAAAGGGAATGCCATCAAACTGCTAGTCAATGCGACATGTGACTCTTCCAATCTAATATACGCCTTGAAATGCCCCCTGCGGCAAACTATATGTTGGTAAAACAGAAAGGAAAATAAAGACACGCTTGAATGAGCACAAATCCAACATTTGACTCAAAAATGAGAAATCTAACATTGCCACACATTTTCTTGAAGCCCGTCACACCATTGCTCAATTGCAATTCATCATCCTGGAGATTGTCAGCAAGAAAGAAGGAACTGACAACAACAAACTTCTTTTAAAAAGAGAACTTGAATGGATGTTCCGTTTACAGACTCAGAAGCCTTTTGGCCTCAATGATCGTTTCGAATACAGCTGTTATTTGTAACTTATTGTACCTCTTGACATTGTCTCTTCATTGCTCGTATTTCACTTAACTTTATTTTTTTCACCTCCTTTACTTTTCTACCTTTTACTCCCATTCTTAGTTCGTTTTCATCACCATCCATCCACTCTAACATGGCGCTGACACCCACGACCTTTACTTCTTTCCCACCTCAGTCCGTTTTCTATCTCGTTATGCCCAGTTTCTTTTTCCGGTAGTCTGATCACCTTCCCTTAGCGTTCTCGGCTTGTTCCCGAACCTGTCAGTAACGCACTGCATTACATTGGATATGAAGTAAGTTATGTTCTGCTCTCCTAATTTTCAAAGCCCGCCATTCACGTCCGTGTACTGTTAAGAGCACACTCCTTCTTTTAGTTCACAATTCGGCACTATCCTTCACATGCCCGTAGCCTTGTGATACTCGCACTCACACACCAATTGATCGACACTTTAACTGATTCAAATTATCCCCGCGCTTTTCACTTCCTGATCCTTACTGATTTCTGTCTTCTTCACAGCACTCCTTGAGAAAGGGCACCGCCCGAAATGCATTGGAGTTGCCTACTTTGAATGTTCCTCATTTTGGAAATATTTATAAACATTGGATTGATATGAATATAATATCGACCACTTTACGAAGATGTACGTTGTTCTAATAAATACTACACTTTGGATGACCAATCATTGAAAAACTTTTGTTCTATTGGTGTGCCACAAGTGGGGATGTACCTGCATATCTCTATGCATACACAACTCCGATAGGTTCAAAAATACACCATCAGAGCCAATAACATGAGAATGAAGAAAGTGACCAGGAAAGGAACCATGAAAGACATGGAGTCCGGAAAACAGGCAGTATAAATAGGGAGTCAAGAACAAGAAGCAAAAACAACACAAGCGTGCTGAGAGGGAAAAGAGCAGAACCTCCCCAAAGACAACAGAGAGGCCACAATCAGACCATCCACCTGGCATCGATCCTCCAGCAACCAGAGAGATCGGAGAGAGATAAACAAACGGAACATTATCACCTCAAATGCCCTCTCACAGAGGGTGCCGAAGAGTCCAAGCACCAGTGTCCGTCAATGGAGCCTGTCAGTTGTGATGGGACCGCATCCTTCACCAAATATCGAAGCTGAAGTAATAAAGGATAATAAAAAGACACAAACAATTCTCTCTCGGCACACAAGTTTACAAGATTCATTGGGAACCAAATCAGAATGCAAAATAAGAGACCTCAGCAAAGCTTACTGAGTGAACAATTGGTATGACAGTGCAGAGACATTTTATAGATACAAGCCCTAGAGGATGGGCATCACAAAATACGTAACACAGATCAGACTATGTCCTGCTGGACCAATTAGTGAAGGCTAATCCTGGTGTGATACCTTCTAAGGCCCGAAATACGTCTACGATTTGGTGTTGCTGCCCACGTATCATCTGCAAAAACAGATTTGGGGTATTTCCATAGAGGTGAAATGTGTGTTTCTGGTATACGTGGGCATGGCACAGACGTGACCGGTCAGGTCACGCTAACACTGATAGGAAATGTAAGATTTTGCAATAGCTAGCTGGAAGCTGGCACGCATATTTCTCGGAAAGCCTTGCGTTGCTTTGCACGTTGCAGCTGGCTGACACAAAATGGAACATGTGACCATTTTGTGCATTCTTGCTGGTGTCCATTTTAAGTAGATTAAAGAAAACTACAGGCCTCAAAGCAAAGGCATGTGGTATCATAAAATATCTGCGTCATCAAAAGGTTTTGTTTCTTTCTTCTACAGAAGGAGTAGTCATAAATATATAGAAACATAACTACATAAAAAGGGTATACCTGTATAAGGAAGATGATATACAGAGATTCACAAGTTGTATTGTGTAAACTCAGACTTCCAAGTGCTGATGTGCTTGAAGCTAATCCAATTGAATATTTTTAGAGCCCATTTTTTGTATTTTGTTTTAAGTGCACATTTTTCTCAATATTTCCATTGTGAAGCACTTGTTATGATAAGGTTGACATAATATGAGAGATAAATAAAACAGATCCCCATAAGTATCTAATCAGACAACATATATGAAAGCTATGCAGTGACCAACACACATGCAAAGCATTGAAAAAGATATATATATATATATTACCTACTGGCGGTCGCCAGTAGGTATATATAGTTAGGATTTTTTCTCTATGGGATTTTTGAAAATTCTATGTCTAATAACTTTGGCGTTTGTGGACGGAATTGGCTGAAATTTTCAGGAAAATGGCACATTTTGTTTCTGAGCAGCCCTTGAAAATTTGGGGGGGTTCGTCAAGGGGGGGCCGAGAAAAAAGGGGGGTCCCAAAACGTGTTTTTAACATTGAGTTTTCCATAGGGCGGTTGGCCTCACTTTTAGCCCGAACGGCTGAATGAATTTGCACGAAACTTGGCAAAATTGTAGGGACTGGTAGCCCGATGTGCCTTTTGTAGGTCTCAATATATGTGCTCCAGTGGATTTTGAGAAATTAACGTTTAAAAAAAGATATATATCTGTAACAGCGGACCGGGCAGCGTCCCAGGACGCGTACTTTTCGCGCAACGGAGCTTTGTGAAGCGAAGCTGATTGGTTCTCTGGCGTCTGTCAACATTCCAAAAAGTCCGTAGCGGCCGCCATCTTGTCTCTCGGTAGGATCGAGAGACAAGAAGAGGCCAAAACAAAGGGGGAAATAACCATAAGGGGGCATAGTAGATCCTCGCTGACCCCCTAGGTTTGATGTGGAGGTTTTAAAAGGGCCCCGCGGGGCAAAAAAAAAAATAATAATAATAATCGAACGGCTGAATGGATTTGCACGAAACTTGGCAAAATATTAGGGACTGGTAGCCCGATGTGCCTTTGCTAGGTCTCAATATATGTGCTCCAGTGGATTTTGAGAAATTAACGTTCAAAAAAAGATATATATCTGTAACAGCGCTACGCTTCGCGTAACGGAGGTTTGCGAAGCTGATTGGTCATTCTGTCACTGGGCTATAGTTGGGCTACATCTGGCTGATATTTGGGCTACATTTGTTTTTTTGTGTGTCTGGCGGCCATCTTTGGGCTACATTGGGCTACATTGGGCTTCATTGGGCTACATTGGGCTACATTTGGGCTCCAACATATATATAGGCCAATGTAGCCCAATATATATTTTTCAAAGTTAATTTTCGTAAAAACCACTGGAGCATATATCTTGAGACATAGCAAAGGCACATCGGGCTACCAGTCCCTACAATTTTGCCAAGTTTCGTGGAAATCCATTCAGCCGTTCGAGCTAAAAGTGAGTCCAACCGCCCTATGGAAATGAAGGAAATGAATGGGTAATTTGTAATTAGCAAATAGCTAATCGCAAACTAGGAATGGTAAAGAATCGCTATTTATTCCTTAAAGTTCGCTATTTAGGAAATGCAAAAAACTTTGATGATACATATGGCGGTTCATCTCTAACAAGATAAGAAGCATAGGGATACATTTATGATGACTGGCGCATCACCAGGGATGTGTTAGTCATTCTGTGCCGCTGTTCCGTCACCTATGGTGTGCTGCATTTACAATGCGGCGCATCATGGGGCAAAAACAGCACAGATGCGTGATGTATCTGTGCCGTAAAGGTGACGCATTGCTGGAGTTGTATCGCAAGTGTGATGAAGCTCCAGCAAGGGTCGGGGGTGCCCCTGTCGCAGGGTTTCTGTTCTCACACAGAACTGTGGACAGAGGATTGGAACCTCGGCGAATTAGGGTGTCCCAAAACTCACGTTAGTAATCAAAAACTCCTTAGCAAGCTAGGTACAGTGTCACATTGGATATAACAAACTCTCAATGTTTAGACAATCCAGAATATGAACTTATAGTACCTCAGGATACGTGGAACTCATGAACAGTCGGTCGTTATATATTTCTTAGAAACCAGAACATGGAGTTAAGAAGAACACATGTGTATTTGAAATGTTTATTTACTAATGCCGTCTTCTCAGGCGTAGTATCTTAGATAATACAAGTACACATATTATCAGTAGCAAAATTACCAGCATAGTTACTAGTACATAAAAAGCGAATGGTGATAGTATGTTAACATGCTGTAAATGAATAAGAGTTAGCAACACTTATAAGCAGCCGCGGGCCGTGGAGGGAGTTACGGTGAGGCAGGGAGGCGGGGAGGGGGAGAAGCAGGGTGGAGAATACAAGTACACATATTATCAGTAGCAAAATTACCAGCATAGTTACTAGTACATAAAAAGCGAATGGTGACAGTATGTTAACATGCTGTAAATGAATAAGAGTTAGCAACACTTATAAGCAGCCGCGGGCCGTGGAGGGAGTTACGGTGGGGCAGGGAGGCGGGGAGGGGGAGGGGCAGGGTAGAGAGGGCTCCACCCTGCTTCTGCCCCTCCCCGCCTCCCTGCCTCACCGTAACTCCCTCCACGGCCCGCGGCTGCTTATATCTCACCCTCCCTAATACACATATTATATTATTTGCTAAGAAGGTCTCTTTGTGTTGGTTTAGGGCGTGCCCATACTTTAGTGTCTTAGATTTGAAGGAATCACATCAGCATACACCAGCTCTCTCTTCATGTGAACCGCATCAACTGTTGTGTATGTGTGTTCGGCAAAGCAATATAAAACCCGCCTCATGCCCAGAATTGGCAGAAGTTGCACTTATGTTATGAGTATGAAGTCGTGGAGATCAGACCTCATAACAATTCTGTATAGTGTTGTTCTTGATACTTTAGCACTCGCTGTACAGATATAGTTTAACAAGCAAAGCAGATAGTAGAGCAATAACATATTATTCTCATGTAAACCACGATGAACTACTAGGTGGAAAGCTAAAGCAACAACTAAGTGTCGTGTGCAGAAGTTGCAAAAAAGGAAAAATGGCGTTTAAACCGGTAATGAGCCCATGCTAACTTAACACGGTGTAAAGATATCCAGGACCTAGATGACACCTCCCCATGATCCGGAAACGAACTGAATAAGATAATAGAAGTGCCATCTCATGAAAGCAGATTGCAAGTTTATATGTGGACGGTCCGCAAGGTAAAGCATTAAAAACTAGGAAAATTTAATGCTAAAGAAAAATAAAACAGCCAAGTACTTTATCGAGTCTTAAGCCAATAGGCAAGGTAAATAATAAAAACTTGACAAATAAGTCAATGAATTGTCAATGAAATGCTAGTACTCAGCATATCAAACATGAAAAAGGTCTATGACATAACTGTGTATGCAAAATAAGCTGCAACAGCCTCCAATAGGAAGTCACCGTCTTCATCCGAAAACAGTTCAGCCATCCAATTTAAAAGCGGAAAAGAACATACGTGCTCTCCCAGCACCGGATCCTCTATCACCATCAGAGGACAGCTCGGTGGGTTTTCAAGAAAGCTCTGTTCCAAGAAAGACTGTGCTGCCGCCAATAAATTCCAGGGACCAATTAGTCCATGCATCAATGCCACAGCCATAATCCTTTCGCCAGGACAAACCAACTCGTGAGTAATGATAGGAGTCATCAGCTGATTAAAGTCGACGTCAGGAGAAACCGGTCCGCAGAGACACAAATCAATGGCCCAATCGAAATCACAGGTCAGGCAGTGAAATACAGGCTGGACACAGGTGAAGTAGGAGAATCGAAAAGATAATCCATATGCCGTGCTTAATATCGCCAACGGCATTGTGCCATAATATTCTAGCATGCGATTGCGGAACAGTGTCAGCAGCTGCAGGGTGGGAGGTTGCATAGGAGGGACATCCATATTTAAAAATGTAAAAAAGCACAAGAGCGTCCGCTGGTAATGCAAGTAAAAATGCCAATCCACGAAGCAGAGTGGAGAAAATAGAATGAAAGAAAGCAGGGATGACTCCAAAGATTTTCTCAAATGAAGTCACGAGACCACTGGTAACAACTTTAAAAAAGTGCGCCAGGGCCTTTGTGGAGGATGCGTTAAAGATAGTCCGAACCATCTTGCTGAAATTGAAAGGCAAATCTGAATTGAAAAGGGTCTGCACCTCTGTACGGGTGTTCGCTATGTGAAGCACGAAAGTTTCACGGGCCGAACTCAAGGCCACCTCTCTCTGAGACAAAAGAGCTCTTATTCTTGCCATGCCGTTGAAATCTCTCCCAAGGTTGGTATTTGTGGCCAGATTGAAAACTCCCTATGTTCATGTGTGGGAGAAAATAGAACATTTCTGCAGCAAATAACCCGTTCACTTACTGTTACGATAAAAGGAATACTTTTAATTAACTCAGAACAATCTTCATTATTGAGCATCAAATAACTACCATTTTCCAACAACTTGAACGTGGGGATGATAGCAGGAACTGGCGTGCCTTGCAACAGGCAAGCCATATTTGGTCGGTGTTTGTTGCATGAACCGTGTAACTGTATGTGCCTACACATTAGTGAATGATCTGGCGTCTCAGTGCATTCCTCTCCATTCAGATAAACTTCTTGATCATCTTTGAAACATCTGTATGTGTATGGAAGCGACCAGACCTCATGAAGAAAAGCACTACCTAAAGGTTCATAACGACCTATTGGTATATATTTCATACAATTTGAAAACTTATATAAAGCAAAAGGCAGCGTTATTAAACCGTGGATAAGGCACGTTGCCAAAAAACCCGCAATCCTCTGCTGATGATGTCACTGAGCATGTCATGAATGATGTAATATGTGACATCATCAGCAGTGGATTACGGGTAATAGTATCTCTAGTTTACTCCCCTATAGCTGTCTTTCTTTTAACATAAGTGTCTGTTTCCTTCCCTTATACTTACTGTTTTTGGTTCGCTTCCGGTTCGCGTACCGGCGAGCGAACTGGGAAGCGAACTAAGAGAAATAGAGGTTGGCACAGTTCCAAATATTGTACCAATTTTTTAATAACGGGGAGGTAGTTCTGAAAAGAACTTTTTTTTAATTGTTTTTGTTGTTTTATATTTTTTTTATTATTTTTCAGAACATTTTTTTACTTTTTTTGAATTTTTCTGAACAGTTTTATATTTTTGGGGGTTTTTCTTGGAGGGGGCAATGAAAACGATTCATTGTAAAGGGCTCAACAGGAGCAACAAAACAAAAAAAAAGTATTTATTATTTTGGGCGTTTCGTACAAACTTGCATATGATAGTCAATAGCTCTGTTGATCAGAGTGATGCTTCTTTCTCCGTAGCAAATGAATCCATCGCAAAATACGCAGATGTGTTTTACTTCACCAAATCTCATTTGTATATTTGGCACCATCTCCCTGCCCTCTGGTCCCGTTACTTCCGGTACAACAGATCTTCTGGCCATAATAGGGAGATTATCTAGGTCGTTCCGAAACTGTGCAGCACTGTAGTTGTTAGGATGCCACCTAGTCATATGGCGATGCATTGTGTAGTTTCCGAAACTGTATTTTTTCTCGGTTCCTCTGGACAGTCTATCTTGACATATAAGGCAAGTTACGTATCTTGCATTTACTTTTTTCTGACCTTTGGGAATTTTAAAAAATTGCCAAATGAAGTTTTCTTTCCGGTGAGACGTCCTGGGTTCCTCAGGCAAAAACTGCCTCTCTTCCTGCTCTTCCTCGTCTTCCTCTTCTCCCTCTTCTTGCTGAATTATAACTTGAGCAGGTGGTCCACTCTTCCTTGGATGTGGTGGAGGTGGTGGGGAAGCACCAGCTGAAGCTACTAAAGAAGCCATTGCTCAGTGATCACAAAGGGTCTTTCTCTCACAATGATGAAAGTCAGAGTGAGGAAAGAAGGAGGGATTTTCATCATTTGGGAAAAACAAGAGTTCTCAACCAATCAAAAGTGTTCATTTTAGATTATATGACCTAGTCTTACATCATTAGGAAACCAAAAGTGAAATGAACCAATGAAAAGTGTTATTACCAAGTCACATGACTTGCTGTGTTTACGTTAAGCGCTTTGCAGGGCCTCCCGGTTTGCTTCCAGAAACCTGCGCTTTGCGACTCGCTTCGCGTACCAGTTCGCTAACGTAGCACGTCATATGACGTATCACGCGACAACGTGAAACGTCATGCGGACGGGAGGCGTCACGATGTTGTTTTCTAACGCGGCACTTGCGGTAAAGAAACGTTTACCGGCTCGCGGTCTATTTCGCGGCATCAAGGTCAGCTAACGGGAAGCTTCCCGATTCGCGAAGCGGGAACGAAGAAAAAAAAATATTTAAAAAAAAAATTATTCATAAACATATAAAATATCTTTTTGGATTTAAAGAAGAATACATTTTACAGCTACAGATATTAGCTGTTAAAAAACCAATGAAATTCACTGAAAAAACCATAGGTTATAGACCATATATAGTTAGGAATTAGCATTTAGAAAACCTTATTTTACTCACACAAAACCATTGAAATTCCATATATAGTTAGTTGCACTAACTATATATCGCGCACCCGCAATCCACTGCTGATGATGTCACATATTACATCATTCATGACATGGTCAGTGACATCACTGATGACATCACTGATGACATCTCAAATGACATCACTGATGACATCACTGATGACATCTCAAATGACATCACTGATGACATCATGACACACCAATACCAGTTACTACATACGCACTCACTGATTCCTACGTCTACAAACACATTCACTCATTCACCCATACAATAACTCATACATACAGTCACTTATTATTACAACACTATCATATGCACTCATACACCTATGCAGACAGTCACACACTGCCACTCATCCATGGAGTTACTCACACACCAAGTCAGTCCTGTAAAGAATCAATCACACTTCCATTTCTTCATCTATACAGTTAAACACAGAACACCATACTTCAGTGACATCACTGATGACATCACTAATGACATCTGAAATGACATCACTGATGACATCTCAAATGACATCACTGATGACATCATGACACACCAATACCAGTTACTACATACGCACTCACTGATTCGTACGTCTACACACACATTCACTCATTCACCCATACAATTACTCATACATACAGTCAGTTATTATTAGAACACTATCATATGCACTCATACACCTAGTCAGTCCTGTGAAGAATCAATCACACTTCGATTTCCTCATCTATAGTTAAACACAGAACACCATACTTTTCACACATATACTAACACATACTTACTCTCTTATACAATCACTGATACAAGTACACATTGATATGCACAGCGTCACACACCTCCCAGCCAGCCACACACACACTCAGTCTTCCATACATCCAGTCATTCTTCAATATGTAAAACGTATTTAAACTTTACAAAAACACACAGACACTAGATGATGTCATCAGTGATGTCATTTGAGATGTCATCAGTGATGTCATCAGTGATGTCACTGACCATGTCATGAATGATGTAATATGTGACATCATCAGCAGTGGATTGCGGGTGCGCGATATATAGTTAGTGCAACTAACTATATATGGAATTTCAATGGTTTTGTGTGAGTAAAATAAGGTTTTCTAAATGCTAATTCCTAACTATATATGGTCTATAACCTATGGTTTTTTCAGTGAATTTTCAAGGTTTTGTAAATGCTAATTCCTAACTATATATGGTCTATAACCTATGGTTTTTTCAGTGAATATATATATATATATATATATATATATATTACCTACTGGCGGTCACCAGTAGGTATATATAGTTAGGATTTTTTCTCTATGGGATTTTTGAAAATTCTATGTCTAATAACTTTGGCGTTTGAGGACGGAATTGGCTGAAATTTTCAGGAAAATGGAACATTTTGTTTCTGAGCAGCCACTGAAAATTTGGGGGGGTTCGTCAAGGGGGGGCCGAGATAAAGGGGGTCCCTAATCGCGTTTTTCCCATGTTAATTTCCATAGGGCGGTTGGCCTCACTTTTAGCCCGAACGGCTGAATGGATTTGCACGAAACTTGGCAAAAATTTAGGGACTGTTAGCCCGATGTGCCTTTGCTAGGTCTCAAGATATGTGCTCCAGTGGATTTTGAGAAATTAACGTTAAAAAAAAATATATATCTGTAAGCGCGCTCCGGGCAGCGCCCCGGTTCGCGTACTTGACGCGTAACGAAAATTCGCGAAGCGAAGCTGATTGGCTCTCCGGTGTCTGTCAACATTCTAAACAGTCCGGAGCGGCCGCCAGGATCGAGAGACAAGAGGAGGCCAAAACAAAGGGGGAAATGACCTTAAGGGGGCATAGTAGATCCTCCCTGACCCCCTAGGTTTGATGTGGAGGCTTTAAAAGGGCCCCGAGGGGCAAAAAAAAATAAAATGTTTTTTGTTTTTTTTGCGTGGGGAGCGCCCGGTACGCGCACCGGGAAGCGCTCTGGGGAGCGTTCTATAAGGAAAAATGAATGATAGACTATGATATTTTGAAATATTGTATGTTTATTGATTGTTCTTTTTGTTGTTTGTTTTTTTATTTTTTTTTATTTAAGTAGCAGTATTAATGATTATTAAATATAAATTTATTTTTGGGATTGTGCACAGTATACTATAAGTCTGACTTTACATTATAATCAATTTGGTACTAATTTATGAATTACATATAAAAATGATTAAAGACTCAAACAATTTTTTAATATTAAATATAATTTTATTTTTCTGATTCTTTTTCAAAATTTAATAGAACGTCTAACATTTGACTGTCCGATATGTCCTCTTGTTGAGTGAACATAACTTCCCACATTTGACCGTCATCATAATGAAGTAAAAAATCCACAGATTCTACACATTGTAGAAGTTCATGGTCTCGTGATTCATCCATGAATTCCAAGTCAATGGGTTCAATGATTTCCTCATTGTTCATGTCTAGGACAATTTCAAAGGAAACGTTCTGTTCTCCTTGCATTTTTGTGCTGAAATTTGAATAAAAAATAAATATATCAGTAGAGATAGGGCACTGTTGGGTTTAAGTTCAGACAGGTACTTTTGAGGCATGAAGTAGTACTATTAAAAAGTGCCTGTGAAAAAGCCTATGTAAATTCATAATTATACCACAGAAACCTAAATCAATCCATAATTATAATAAACAAGCCTTTCTCAATGTCTAACTCTTACAGAGGGATAGTATATAACTATCTGAAAATGTTTTCAAATTTATAAAATAATATCTTACCTTTTAAAAACAAGTTTAAGTTGTGAGTGAAAATGATCTTGCAATGTAGTTCAGGAAGTAGTAGTCAAAATGGCTGTGTTTCTCTCTCTTTTTTTATATATATTCAGGTACATAACCAATCAAATGTCAGGTAAAAAAAATAGAAAATGAAAGTAACATTTTAATTGGTTGTCAATTCCAACACTTCAGATGTGTTTTGTGAAGTAATTTACCTCAGGGTATTTAGAGAGGTCTACAGGCTAAATGGCTAAATGGATTTTCAATCAAATTTGTGAAAATGGTAGGGATTGGTATGTAGTATGAGCTAATCTATATTTGGTGACATTGTCTCCAGGGGTTTTTCTGTAAATTACTTTCCCACCTTTTTTAATGGAGCGCTTCCCGGTGAGCGCCCCGGTACGCGAACCGGCAGCGTTATGGGAGTCCACCATTTTGTGTTTCGGTCGAATTAAGATACAAGATGGAGGGCAAATAATGTTCAGAATGGGTAGAAGGGGGCACGGTAGACGTATCTTGACCCCCTACGTTTTCTGAGGGTGGCTGAGGAGGCTCACATGTGCGAAAAAAAACATTTTTTTTCAAATTTTCGCGCGGTTAGCGTCCGGTGCGCGTACCGGGTAGCGCTCCGGAAAGCGTAAATTGTGAAAATTTGTTAAAAAAAAAGTTACATTTAAAATTTGTTTATAGTGATCACAGTTAGGGTAGCTCTGAGAAGAGCTTTTGGGTCTGTGGTAGATTTAGGTACTTATAGGTAGGTACCAATACATAGTTTTAAATTCAAGATGAAAATTCTGTTCCCCTCATCTGAGAAGTGAACTCCATCTCCTCTGTAGATATCTTGCATGTAGTAACGCAAGTTATTGTTGTACATGGAGCCCATTCCATGGTCTCTCATGTAAGCTGAAACAGACTTATTTACATGCTTCCTCGATTTCTCAATTTGTGGACAAAATTGGTTCGACCACCTCCATTTCTGTCTTTGGCATATATTTGAATATACCAAGGCAGTTTGAGGAAAAAGTGCCATCAATTGGTCAAAGGTGTCTTTTAAAAACATTTCCAGACCTACACCAGTCAAAGTGCCCAAGTCATTTCCTCCACAGTGCACAATTAACAGGTCAGGTTTTGTCAAATGCATAAAGGATTTCACCAATGGTATCAATTGGTGACATTTTAATCCTCTGTGGCCAATCCACTTAATTTCCACATTTTGTAAATTGAGGTTAGGTAAATTTCTGTTATCAGCATACCTTTGAGCCCAGTAGATGTAACTATATCCAACAATCCAGACAGAAAACATGGTGAGAGGAGGTTCTGCTGCAGTCAGATGAAGTGTGGCAATGAAATGGCAGTTGAAAAAATAAGAGTTTAAAATGAAAAAAACTGTGGAGTTTCTGTGTTAATGAAGCAGTAGCAGTGATTGGTGGATTTTGATTGCTGAAAACAGAAAGTTAGGGTGCATGGGTGAGTTCTTTGAAAGATGTAATTTGAATGGTCAAGAAAAAATCATTTTATGAAAGATTGCACTGGATATGCAGGTGTACTGAGAGTTCAGAGTTCAATTGAAACATTGTTGTGTGAACTTTCAAACACCAGAGGTCTTTCAGGAGGTGGTTGCTATGGAAAAAAAGGCAGAAATGGCAGAGGGGGGAAGGGTGTTGATTTGAAAAAAAGTGAGGGAAGAGTTTTGATTGGGTGACATGAGAGATATGTGTGATGAATTACAGCTTTTCTGTGCTTTTTATGGCTGCAGACTCTGGAGTGCATACCTTTTGCTCTGCTAAAGACAAATTGGTGTGTTTCTGAGACTGTTTTGAAACTCATAAAGTATTTGCTAAGGTGAGAAAAGATTCATTTAATTTAGATAGAGAATAGTATGCTTTAGGGAGAAAATTATGAAGAAAGTTGTGTATTTAAAATGTTGCTTTGTGTCAAGTGTTTTACAAATAGATTTTGTTTCTTTGTGTTACATAGCCATGTTAAAAGTGACACAAAAATAGTGCAAGGGTCTTACAAAATGCTTTCATGTGTCTTAGGGTATTTTAACTCACTTCCCCATGAATGTATGAATATAATTGCTTTACAACTTTTTTTGAAATCAATTAGGTTTCTTGATATGTACTGCTAGAGTTTCATAGGTTGCTTGGGGCATATTTTCAAGGATTTTGAGTTCCTTTGATGTAATTTTTCCCATTTTATTTTAAGACATTTCCTTGTGGTGCAAGGTCCTTGTAAATACGCCCCCATGTGTGCTTGGCAAATTTAGATTTTAATTCTTTGACTAACATAGCCATGTTAAAAGTGACCCAAAAATGTTGCAAGGGCCTTAAAAAAAGCTTTCATGTGTCGTAGGCCATTTTAAGTCATTTCCCCTTGAATGTAGGTATATAATTGATTTAGATGATGTGTTTAAAAACGATTTTTGAAATCAATTAGGTTTCTTGATATGTAGTGCTAGAGTTTCATAGGTTGCTTGGGGCATATTTATAAGGCATTTGAGTCTCTCTGATGTTATTTTTCCCATTTTAATTTAAGACCTTTCCCCGTGGTGCAAGGTCCTTGTAAATATGCCCCCATCTGTGCTTGGCAAATTTAGATTTTAATTCTTTGACTAACATAGCCATGTTAAAAGTGACCCAAAAATGGTGCAAGGGCCTTAAAAAAAACGCTTTTATGTGTCTTAGGCCATTTTAAGTCATTTCCTCTTGAATGTAGGTATATAATTGATTTAGATGATGTGTTTAAAAACGAATTTTGAAATCAATTAGGTTTCTTGATATGTAGTGCTAGAGTTTCATAGGTTGCTTGGGGTATATTTAAAAGGCATTTGAGTCCCTTTGATGTTATTTTTCCCATTTTAATTAAAGATATTTCCCCGTGGTGGAAGGTCCTTGTAAATACACCCCCATGTGTGCTTGGCAAATTTAGATTTAAATAATTGACTTACATAGCCATGTTCCATAAAGTGCTCACCTTCTGCGTAGTCTTTGATATGCTAGACTCCATCTGCACAATGAGATACGTAAGCAAAGGAAACACAGGTGATGTGATTGTGAAATGAGGAAAAGAAATTCCACATTTTTCAATTACATCACCTGTGTTTCCTAAGTTTACGAATGACATTGTGCAGATGAGGTTTAGGCCTGTCCACGGACACAGAAGAGGTCTGGCCTTTGTTCAAGAGTGAAGTGGACATGACTTACTTCATTGGTAGGCCTTCACATGTATTATCTCCTCTGTACTCTTCAACAAGCGTAAATTTCATCTGCAACCCTGAGTAGGCCTCACCTTAAACAAACCTCTGGATAGGCCACACCTTATCGTCATCCTGAATCAATCATTTAAAATGTTAGGGACAGATTTATGATAGGTGTGTGCCTCTTTTGCGCCGCTGTGCGTCACTTTTGTGACGCAGTGGCGGTGCAAAAGATTTGCTATGTGGCGACATATTTGCAACTTGATGCATCTAGGCAGATGTGTCATGCTGTAAAGTCCCGTGCCACATGAAACCGATGCAGCAGTGATGCAAAAGATGCACCATGTTGCAAGACAGACCTCACTTCATCTCTAACAAGATAAGAAGCTGAATCTTCTGTAAATGTCAAAATTGTTGTATACACTGCTCAACTTCTGTGTACTCTTTGATATGCTAGACTCCATCTTCACTATGAGATACCTAAGCAAAGGAAACACAGGTGATGTGATTGTAAAATGAGGAAAAGAAACTCCACATTTTTTAATTACATCACCTGTGTTTCCTAACTTTATGAATGACATTGTGCAGATGAGCTTTAGGCCTGTCCACGGACACAGAAGAGGTCTGGCCTTTGTTCAAGAGTGAAGTGGACATGACTCACTTCATTGGTAGGCCTGCACATGTATTATCTCCTCTGTATTCTTCAAGAAGCCTAAATTTCATCTGCAACCCTGAGTAGGCCTCACCTCAAACAAACCTCTGGATAGGCCACACCTTATCGTCATCCTGAATCAATCATTTAAAATGTTAGGGACAGATTTATGATAGGTGTGTGCCTCTTTTGCGCCGCTGTGCGTCACTTTTGTGACGCAGCGGCGGTGCAAAAGATTTGCTATGTGGTGACATATTTACAACTTGATGCATCTAGGCAGATGTGTCATGCTGTAAAGTCCCGTGCCACATGAAACCGATGCAGCAGTGATGCAAAAGATGCACCATGTTGCAAGACAGGCCTCACTTCATCTCCAACAAGATAAGAAGCTGAATCTTCTGTAAATGTCAAAATTGTTGTATACACTGCTCAACTTCTGTGTACTCTTTGATATGCTAGACTCCATCTGCACTATGAGATACCTAAGCAAAGGAAACACAGGTGATGTGATTGTGAAATGAGGAAAAGAAACTCCACATTTTTCAATTACATCACCTGTGTTTCCTAACTTTACGAATGACATTGTGCAGATGAGATTTAGGCCTGTCCACGGACACAGAAGAGGTCTGGCCTTTGTTCAAGAGTGAAGTGGACATGACTCACTTCATTGGTAGGCCTGCACATGTATTATCTTCTCTGTATTCTTCAACAAGCCTAAATTTCATCTGCAACCCTGAATAGGCCTCACCTCAAACAAACCTCTAGATAGGCCACACCTTATCGTCATCCTGAGTCAATCATTTAAAATGTTAGGGACAGATTTATGATAGGTGTGTGCCTCTTTTGCGCCGCTGTGCGTCACTTTTGTGACGCAGCGGCGGTTCAAAAGATTTGCTATGTGCGACATATTTACAACTTGATGCATCTAGGCAGATGTGTCATGCTGTAAAGTCCTGTGCCACATGAAACCTGCATCAGGTTTCATATAGGTTTTTTGTTGCAGGGTGGGCATTCATTTGCATGAAAGCCCTGTAAAACTAACACAGTGAAATTTTGAAGATTTCACTGAGTCAGCTTTATAGCATTGCTGAATGAAATCCTTATGCCTGTTTGAAACAGGCATAAGGAGTGATGCACCATGCAATGTGTGGCTTCCTCCTGTGCATTGCAGTAGACATGTCGCGCTTACGACGTGATTCCTGCAATGTGCTGCTTTTGCGGCACAGATGCGTGACGCATCTGTGCTGTTTTTGCTCAATGGTGCTCCACATTGTAAATGCGGCACATCATGGGTGGCAGAGCAGCGGGGATGCGCCACTTAACATAAATCTGCCCCTTTACATTTAAGTATGAGCAGGGTAAAAAGAGTCGGTGAGGCTTATAGAAGGTTAAGAAGAGATGAGTCCTGTTCACCAAAAACTTGGACATAGGCCTCACCTCCTCAGCATCGCTGGACATGGCTAAATAATAATTGCAAAATGTTACTCTTGTTAAACAATTTTAATATTATAGTCTCTGAGATTTATCTCTTACTCTGCAACATCTTATTGTTGTTCTCTTTCTTTAAAGATAACGACAACATCAACCAGGAGTGATAATGAGCAATCAGTTGATCTCGATCTTATCATTGAACTTGTCATTGAAACGTCAGTGGAAGTAGATCCCTTGGATGATTTAAATCCTGAGGATGATGAAGAACATGATGAGGATGCTGATTTGTCAGAATTGTATGACATAGGGTGGGAAGCTGACCTGCTTGAGCCTATGGAACTATAAACATTTATTTTTAAAAGTTACTGGAAATGAAAAATGAAAAATAAAAATGTAAACCGTTTCATTTAAAATTAAACAAAAGTTCAAAAATAGGTTGTGTGTAGTGTCTTTAATAAAATAGTCAAATATGCTCATAAAATTAGTTCAGATTCACATATAAAACAGCACAGGTCAAATGTAGAAGCATTCAATTTCTTTGCTACTATTGTGAATACTAAATTTGCCAATGCACTAAAAATGACAAGTAGTGTGTTAAATTTTTGATGACTGTTATTGATTTACTGTTTGCTAATAGTGGTTAATAAAATTTTTTATTATATTTTACCACAGATTCAACTGCAGATCATTTCAAAATTAAAGAATGCCTTCGAAGGACAGAAGGCGAAAGGCTACCAAACATCAAAGACAGCAGCTTAAAAAATTGTTGCAGCCGACCTCTACAATAAAAACTTGTCAAGTCACCAAGAAAGGTCCGGGTAAGATAAAGAAATCATTCATAAGAAACATTTGTAGAAAAAAAAGTAGTACTACAGAAAATGTTTTAGTCCAGAAAAAGAGAAGCAATTTAAACGGAAAGGGAAGGCCAATCAAAAATGTTACTGCTAGAGCAGGAGATAACTCTGTGCATGGTAGTAGAAGGAAAAATCAGTTTAGGGACATTCGTAGACGAATGTTCCGCAACAGGATAATTGGCAATTTGTTAAAAAATATTAAGAAAGGTCAGCAGAAAGTGGTTTTTTTATAAGAGAAAAAAAAATTGAGAAAGTTATTGATCAGGCATTTGAAATTAAGCGAAAGTTATTTATTTTGATAATCAATAGAATTAGGAAGCTAAACAAGGCAATTTATGATTTCAAAAGAAATAGTAGATGGAAGAGAACAGTTAATCGTAGTAATTTTTGTGAAGTTTTTTCAGGAGAATGGATGCATAGTTCAAGTTGTGAGGCATTTTTTAATGAGGAGAGTTATTTCCAGGATAATGATTTGGTGCATGCAGTTGACACCAGTGGTCGAGCTTATGAGGTGAAAGATGGTTGTCCAATTGAAAAAGAAAAACTTGTGACAACAGAGGTAGAAGAGGTGTTAGGTAATGAGGTTTTAGGAAGACGTCCTAAGGGACCTGTGTACACCTGGAAGTATAGTAGTATTTGCAGTGTGCGACAGGATTCCATCAATTTGCTTTGTGATTTTGTACGGACATTTAATAAGAAAAGTTTGAAGCAGAAAATGATGTTGTTGCAAGAATTAGATCCTTGCAGAGTCAGAGAAGTGACAGGTTTGCATGGTCATTCACTGGCTTGTCTTTCCAGGAGAGTATGCCAGAGTGTTTTTCATCATTTCAGGATGCTAGCAGTGCATCATAATAAAGTGAGGAAATTAGTTAGAATGTTGTATTATGCTAAGAGTCCAGCAATTATGCTTAAGCAATTATGCACTGCTCTTTTGCATGGTTCTGAAATAGATGTGAAGAATATTTGTGAAGAAATTGAGTTTTGTTACTTTGCAAGTAAAGAGGAGAATGTTGAAATTGACCCAGAAGAAGAGGGTAATGTGGAAGATAGTGTACAGGTTTCCAGTACAGATAATTTTCAGAAGGAAATTGCCACGTTTCAGGTGAAATCAAGTGAGAGGCCTAATTTCACTTGTGTGTGTTGTCGACGCACTTATTATAAGATTCAGACTAAGTTAGTGGATTTATATGCGAAAAGTGAAAGGCAAAATAATAGGTGAATGGAAGGATTTCGCAACATACTTGATGGTAGAAAATTGTTTTGATTTGGGATTGGATCAACGTTTGTGTACTTATTGTTGTAACAAATTAAATCAAAACCGGATGCCTGCTAGAGCGATTCATAATAATCTGGAATTGGTTGAGATTCCTTCTGAATTGAAGGATTTAAATACTTATGAATCTATTTTGATTCAAAGTATCCATCCCTTTCAGGCTATTGTAAGAATGGAGCCAAAGACAGGGAAATTGCCTCCATCAGATTTACAGAGAGGATTAAAGGGAAGAGTTGTTTATTTGCCTCTAGATTTGAAGAAAAACATTAATACAATTGGAGTAGAAAAAGTGGAAGAGGAACCTCTGGTTATCTTAGTTAATGGGGTTCCGACAAAGAGTAAGAAAATATGGCAAGATTTAGTGGATGTTAGGAAAGTCAAAAAGGCAACATTGTATTTGAAAAAAAACAATAAGTACTATAAGAATGTATATGTTGCAGAAGAGGAAGTAAGTGAAGAAGAGGATAGCGATTTGTGTGCTGGTCAAATTGAGAAAGTAGAACCCTCTAAAAGTGAAGAAATATATGAACATTATAGTGTTCATCCTTTGCATTCCAAGGAAGTCATGGGGAATGCTATTGAGTTGTTTCAAATGAAACAAGCCAAAGGGAGTCCCATTAGTGTTTGGGAGGAAAGTTTGGAAGCTCGGTGTTTCCCACAGCTATTTCCAACAGGTCAAGGAGGAAGATATGATGAGCGAACTCATCAAATTCCTGCTTCTGAATACCGGACTTTACGATTGTATGCAGAAGATCCTAGGTTTCGACAATGCATTCCCTATTTTTTTCATCTCCTGTTTGAAAGCGATCTGTCTGGACTGTCATATGCAGTGAACCACATCTTGAAAAGTGGTGTACAGATGCAAAACATCTCGGCAAGTGACTTTATGGATAAAGTCAATGTGCAAGACAGTATTTTGGATTCTCACCTGATTTATCTCATGGCGTGTCAGCGTGGTACTAATGAGTACTGGTACCGTCGTCATGGTGATTTAAAATGTATGCTGAGGAACTTAGGAACTCCCACATGGTTCCTCACTCTCAGCTGTGCCGTGTATGGCTGGGAAGACTTACTTGAATTTCTACGAGAGGCAAATGGAAACATTGAAAATATCTAATTCAAGACACCCGGAGAACTGTGCTCTTTGGATCCAGTGAATGTATGCAGGTACTTCAATCATAGATTTGAAGCTATGATGTCTTTCATCATGAACAAGAAAAATCCACCTCTTGGAGAAAGGAGTACCAAGCAAGAGGTGCTCCTCATATACATATGCTGCTGTGGATCAAGGATGCACCTAAATTTGGAACAGATCCAGAAGACTTAGTGATGAGTTTCATAGAACAGTATTCTACATGTGCTGTTCCAAACGCAAAGGAGGACAAAAGCCTAAGAGAACAAGTTCTACGCTTCCAAAGCCATCGTTGTGGAAAGTACTGTCGTCGTAAATTCAGAAACAAGGACAAGTTCTACACCAAATGTCGATTCGCCTTTCCACGACCGGTGATTTCTAAAGGAAGAGTGAACAGTTTGATGTCTTCGCTGCGACATAATGTGATGAAGAAATCACCTAAAAACACATACAATTTGAAAAGGAACGAAGAGTCCAAGTATATCAACGACTACAACCCAGTGATTTTGTCCATGTGGAATGCTAACATGGATATACAGTTCGTGGCTGATAACTGTATGGCTGTGGCTCGGTATGTGACATCTTACATCACCAAAAAAGAAAAGACAGAATTGAAGGATATGTGGGAGGACATTTCCCATGAAAAGAGCCTCAGTAAGAAGTTGTACAGTTTCAGTCTGAAGATGTTGTCACATCGAGAAATCGGAGCTTACGAATGTTCTGACCGGTTGTCTTCAGCAAGTCTCTATGCCAAATCCAGGAGTATCGTTTGGGCGAGTCTTGGTCTTGCTGCAACGCGTAATCGAGTTCTGAAACCTGTGCGGGAAATTGAGTATTTGGCGGAAAAGGAGCCAAACAGTACCGATATTTTGAAGACCAACATGTTGGATACATATTATCCAAATAGAAGCAGTCACCTCGAGAATGTTTGTCTGTATGAGGTTCTACAAAATTACATATTCAAGAGGAACATCAAAGAAGATATTGATAAAGGAGTGTATGCTGTAATTGGAAGTGAGGGATGTCTCGTCAAGCAAAGAAAATGCCACTTGGTAAACCATCGAAAATTGAGTGGCGAATCTCCTGAAAAAAAAGAGTTTTTCTATTTAGCTCTTTTGCAACTTTTCAAGCCTTGGCGTGCAGAAGAGGAACTGCTTGGAGATTTCCTCTGTTACGAAGACTCTTTCAATGCCACCAAGGAGACCATAGAATGTTCTGTTTTTCTCAAATATCTAGAAATGTTGAATGCGGAAATCGAGCAGGAAGCAACGATTGCAGCCGAGATTGCTAGAGACAGTTCTCAGGACAGTCAGAGTTCTGTTTCATTGAGTCAAGATCCACTAGGAGGACCAGTTATCGAAAATGAAGCTGCCACTGCCATGATTGAAGTAAAAAGAGCCATGGCACATGCTCAGGAGGATGCGGTTAACTTAGAAGACTTGGAAAGAAAACTCAACGTTGAGCAGAGGAAAATATATGACGAAGTTACCAACCAAATTGATCATGGATTAAGTCATGAGAAGAAAGAGTGCTCATGTACGTCGTTGAAACCTGTCCAACTGTACATGAGTGGAGAAGCGGGAACTGGAAAAAGTTTCCTCATTAAAGCAATTTCATGTTATTTGCAGAAAAGGACTGAGTCATCGCTGTCTTGTGTTTTCACCGCTCCAACTGGACTGGCAGCACATAACATTAAAGGTATTACTTTGCATCGTCTACTGATGCTGCCAGTGGAGCATGATAACAAATTACAATACCACAAGTTTTCTGGAGATGCTTGTTGTGAAGTTTCAAGAGTCTTGAAGAAAATGAAACTTCTTATCATTGACGAAGTAAGCATGGTTTCCAATGTCATGCTTGCCTTTGTGCATTTGAGAATGCAAGAAGTTCTCAAAACAGAGTATGATGTGTTATTTGGTGGCAAACACATCATTGTTTTCGGTGATCTTCTGCAGCTGACACCAGTGAAAGGACAACCTGTGTTCAAAATGCTCACGCATGAAGATACCAGGAAGTGCCTAGGGAGCATTGGCAACGTTAATATATGGTTAAACTTCAATTATGCTGAACTGCATGAAAATATGCGTCAGGCGAAGGATGAAAATTACAAGAATATTCTACAAGATGTTAGAATCGGAAAAGTGACCGAGCATGGGAAAGAAGCTTTACATGCTCGATTACTGTCAAATTTGTATCCAGAACAAGACGTTGTGCCTGAGAATATTTTTCAGAAAATTACTGAGAAGAAATCTGGAATATGTTTGATGCCAACTCTTGCAGAATGTGCCATCTTCAACAACAAAATGTTGTATTTAGAAAACCAAGAGATTGTGAAACTGGAAGCTATTGACAGAGTAGAGCATATGGGATCAACAATTATTTTGTCTGAGAATTTGAAATCAAAATTGGATTCATTAGAGAAGAGTATATCTAAAACTGCGGGTTTTGAAAAGACTATGAATGTGTGCTTAAATTGCCGTATAATTTTAAGAAGGAATTTACATGTTGAAAGAGGTCTGGTAAATGGATCAATGGGTAATGTTGTTGATTTTGTGAAATACAGAAATAGGGATGGAATTGAATTTTTAAAAATTAAATTTGATGGCATTGAGGAAGTACAGCTAATTGGTCGTTGCTCTGCTAGGTTTTTGCTTGTGAAAGACTTATATGTTCGCCGTGAGCAGTTTCCTGTTTGCTTGGCATATGCGGTGACAATCCATAAATCGCAAGGTTTAAGTGTAGACAGTGCATTGGTGAATATTGGCAGTTCTGTGTTCAAGGAGGGTATGGCATATGTGGCATTGTCACGAGTCAGAACTTTATCGGGATTGTACTTGATTGAGTGTGATGTCACAAACATTTGTGCGGATCTAGATTGTGTTAAGGAATACAATAGGTTAAGAAGAGAGTATGCGCCACATTTGCCTCAATATCCTTTGTTTGAGAAACGTGTGGTAGGCCGGAAACGAAGAAATGTGACCAATAGTAAGGAGGTTGTAGCAAAAATACGAAAAGTCGATGAACCAGAAATTATAAGCAGAAAGGAAAAGGATTTTGTTGAAGATGTTGTTGGTTTTCAATTTGAAAACAGTTCTGGTGTCAACTGCTATGCTAATGTAGTGGTTATGTTTTGTTTTCTCTAGAAACTTTAAAACAAGAGATTGTGGTCAATTCGGATCAGAGATTTTGCAGTTTGTTGAATTCTGTGTTAGAGAAATGTAGCACTGATAGAACAAAAATAGAAAGTGTGTCTGAAATTCGAAATCTGTTAGACAGATGTTCAGGTCAAACACAATTCTCTCAAAATATTCAGCAAGATTGTCAGGAGTTTTTAATGTATATGCTTGATGTATTGCAAGATGAAGGTGTAGATGTAGATCATCTGTTTGGCCTTTCTTATCAATGGCAGCATGACTGCGAGAACTGTAGGGTATCAAGTACTACTAGTGTAGACTCAGAAAAATTTATATATTTAACTTTGCCGGACAGTAAATCAGTGTCCTTTAATAAGCTAGTAAAAGCAGCTGATCACAACATGGAGTGTAGCCAATGTAAGTCTGAAATGTTGTCAACATTATTTATACGAACATATGGCCAGTATGTTATTTTAATGTTCCAACGATGTAGGCCTGATGGAACAAAATTGACAACTTTAATTAAAAATGTTGTGGCTTCGCAGTTGTCAATATCAGGAAGGACTTTTGTAACTGCAGCAATTATATATCATGACGGTCCTTCAATAACATCAGGACATTACACAGCTTATTTAAAGTCTAGAAATGGCTGGTCATTCTGCAATGATTCTGTTTTAACTTTAAAAAAAAATTGCCTTTTGACCTTAAAAATTCTTACCTGGTGTTTTTAAAACCAAAATTTTAGGGAAG
This sequence comes from Lissotriton helveticus, assembly GCF_964261635.1. Lineage (NCBI taxonomy): Eukaryota > Metazoa > Chordata > Amphibia > Caudata > Salamandridae > Lissotriton > Lissotriton helveticus. Next base: position 2,115,682,605 of record NC_136059.1, read on the forward strand.
GAATCTCAGGATTTGCTCTGAAGAATTTCAAGAGGTTCTAATGACTCCTACACAATTTGGCCTTGAGGATAAGTGTAGTACAGAGTCAAAAGTTATTTTTGAGTTTTAAATAGTTCCTGGAAAAAAAGAAGGTTTTCTTACAGAAAGTGGTGGGCACGGATTAGTTAAAGGACAACAGAGTATTTCCCAAAGCAAACGGTGTTCTTACCATAACACTTGACGTCATGGAAAAATAACTGCACTTTGAATGAGTTCAGAAAAACTGTTTCTTTTTATAAGCTAATTCAAGCAGCCAATAAAAACATGGAGTAGAGGTAATGTAAGTCTGCAATGCTGTCTAGATTATTTGACCAAACTTTTGGTTATAATGTCATTTTAAAATTCCAACTATATAAACCTGATGAAAGTAAGTCTTCAACTTTAATTACAAATGTTGTGGCTACATAGTCGTTTATTTTAGGAAGAACATTTTTAACTGCAGCTATTATATGACATGATGGTCCTTTGACAAGATCCGCTTATTACACAGCTTATTGAAAATGTAAAAAAAGCTGCTGTTTCGTAAATGATTCCTATTTGACTACGATACAATGTTGCCTTTTTACTTTAAAATATTCTTACTTTCTGTTTTCAGAAAAGAGAATTTAGGGTAGGTAAATGGCCTATAATGATTCTAGGGGTTGATATCATTTTATCTACTGTTTTAAATTGCTTTGTGATTAAAAGTGATGTAGAGAATTAAATAATTGTAGTAGTCATAGAGGTAGTGTAAGTCTGCTTCATAGTAAGCAGTATCAGTGTCATAGGAAATGTGGAACATGAGTGAGCAAGAAGGGTGAGATATTACTAGTACAGGATTGTGAAAGTGATCTTGAACGTTTTCTTTCTGAAAGTTGCGGAAATACAAAATGACGGGATTTGCTTAGAAGAATTCCAAGAGTTATAAATGGCTCTTACACGATTTGGCCTTGCGGAAAAGTGCGGTAGAGAGCGAGAAGTCATTTATTGTATGTAACATATTTGTCAAAACGATGGAGCTTTTCTTTCAGAAAGTGGCGGGCTGAAAATAATAGCAGCACAACAGAGTGTAAGCTGTTCATAGGATATCCTTCGACATCATGGAAAGTAAGTTACTTTTCAGGAGTTCTGATTTCTGATTGGTTATGTTATATGGGTTTTTTAAACACAATCATTTTGATTGTGTTTTTTTTCCCTGCTGTTATATGATGAATGCCTTCAAGTCACTATTTTTTTGTGAAATTTGATAAATTCTGAGAACAGCAAAAAAAAAACATTTAACATGTATAATTAATTCTGTACTTTTTGTATTTATGATATACATTTAGAACTGTGTAGTAGGCATGGAGAAGCTGAGGCTTCTATAACGGTCAAAGTTGTTGCAGTCAGTGCTCACATTCTACGTAGTCTTTCATATGATAGACTACATCTGCACAATGAGATACCTAAGCAAAGGAAACACAGGTGATGTGATTGTGGAATGAGCAAATAAAATTGCACGTTTTTCAATTAAATTACCTGTGTTTCCTAACATTACACATCACATTGTGTAGATGAGGTTTAGGCCTGTTCCAGGAGACAGAGGAGGTCTCACATTTGTTCAAGAGTGCAGTGGACATGACTCACTTCGTTGGTAGGCCTGCACATGTATTATCTCCTCTATACTGTTCAACAAGCCTAAATTTCATCTGCAACCCTGAGTAGGACTTACCTGAAACAAATCTCTGGATAGGCCACACCTTATCAGCATCTAGAAACAATCATTTAAAATGTTAAGTGCAGATTTATGATGGCCATACGCCTCTTTTGTGCCGCTGTTCCGTCACTTTTGTGACGCAGCAGCAGTGTAAAAGATGCACCATGTTGCAAGATAGGCCTCAGTTCATCTCCAGCAAGATACCGTCAGTTTAAAATGTATATAATTAGGACTGTGTAGGGGGCATGCAGAAGCTGAGGCTTCAGTAAGTGTCAAAGTTGTTGCATGCAGTGCTGCACTTCTGGGTACTCTTTCATATGCTGGACTACATCTGCACAATGAGATACCTAAGCAAAGGAAACACAATTGATGTGATTGTGAAATGAGCAAAAGAAATTGCACGTTTTTCAATTACATCACCTGTGTTTCCTAACATTACACATCACATTGTGTAGATCAAGTTTAGGCCTGTCCAGGGAAACAGAGGAGGTCTGGCCTTTGTTCAAGAGTGAAGTGGACATGACTCACTTCATTGGTAGGCATGGACATGTATTATCTCCTCTGTACTCTTCAACAAGCCTAAATTTCATCTGCAACCCTGAGTAGGCCTCACCTCAAACAAACCTCTGGATAGGACACACCTTATTGGCATCCTGAAACAATCATTTAAAATGTTAGGGACAGTTTTATGATGGCTGTGCACCTCTTTTGCGCTGCCGTTGCATCACTTTTGTGAGACAGCAGCAGTGCAAAAGATGCACCATGTTGCAAGATAGGCCTCACTTCATCTGCATCAAGATACTGTTAGTTTAAAATGTATATATTTAGGACTGTGTAGGGGCATGGAGAAGCAGAGGCTTCTGTAAGTGTCAAAGTTGTTGAAAAACTGTTTGTCCTTCAATCTTTTCCCTTGTCTTTTCTAATTTTTAAATACATGTTTTAATATTTTTCAAATGTTTGTTCTCTCTTTCACAGATTGAAAGTATAAAAATAACAAGTGACTAAGTTAACGACAATTATAAGGTAAATGTTTTGTACTCTTTTCGTTACATTTCTATCACATTTAACTTCTATTAGTTTCACTACTTCATTTCTTTAACCCTCACTTTCCTGCCTTTGCTACTTCCCTCATTCCTTTATCTATTACTTACTTACTCTACTCCTTCCACTATTTTTCTCAGCCCCTCTCTTCTCATACTTCCTCACTCTTGTTCACTAACTCCGTCTCTATTACTCTCACTGTCTCTGACTGATCACTCTTTCACTACTTGTTTATTATGCTTTCTCTCTGTAGTTCAAGCACACTAAGGGGCATATTATCAACACAGGCAATAAAATTATCGCTGCTTTTATCGGCAGAAAACTGCCGCAAAAGTGGCTTTAGCGTCAGATTTCTGCCGATAAAAGCAGCAAAACTTTTAGCGCCTATGTTGATAATATGCCCCTATGTTATTTACATTTCTTTGCTGTTTCAATCATTCCTTTTCTGTTACTTCTTCTTTTATGCATTGTGTTTTTTCTCTCTGTTATTCCAATGTTTTAATCTTAATTTGATCATTCAGTCACATTCTCTAAGAAACTCTTGTTTGTTATTCTTCTACTCTCCTTTTTTTCTTTCACTTCCTTATCTATTTTGTTTTTCACAATTATACCCTCTTCCATCTTTTCTTCGGTAAATAGATCTATTAAACAGTATCTTTGGTTTAGTCCCTATAGCTGTCTTTCTTTTAACATTACTCTCTGTTTCCTTCCCTTATACTTACTCTTCTTTTTTTTAAAAAAAAATTTTTTGGGTTCGCTCCCGGTTCGCGTACCGGCGAGCGAACCGGGAAGCGAACCAAAAGAAATAGAGGTTGGCAGAGTGCTAAATATTCTACCAATTTTTTTATAAAGGGGAGGTAGTTCTGATAAGAACTTTTTTTTTATTGTTTTTGTTTTTTGATATTTTTTTTATTATTTTTCTGAATTTTTTTTTACTTTTTTTGTATTTTTTGAACGGTTTTATATTTTTTGGGGTTTTTTTGGGGGGGGGAAACGAAAACGATTCATTGTAAAGGGCTCAACAGGAGCAACAAAAAAAAAAGAATTTCTTCTCTGGGGCGTTTCGGACAAACATGATTGTCGATAGCTCTGTTGATCAGATTGATGCTACTTTCTCATCTGTATATTTGGGACCATCTCCCTCGCCTCTGGTCCCGACACTTCCTGTACAACTGATCTTCTGGCCACAATAGGGGGATTATCTTGCTGGTCACGTAACTGTGCAGCGCTGTAGTTGATAGGATGCCACCTATCCATATGGCGATGCATAGTATAATTCCCGTAACTGTACTTCTTATCTGTCCCTCTGGACAAATCCTTCTTACAGATAAGGCAAGTTACGTACCGTGCATTGACTTTTTTTTGGCCCCGAGGATATTTAAAAAATTGCCAAATAAAGTTTTCTTTCAGATGAGACCTCCTGGGCTCCTCAGGCAAAAAATGCCTCTCTTCTTGCTGTTCCTCTTCTTCCTCTTCTTCCTCCTCTTGCTGAATGATAACTTCAGCAGGTGGTCCTCTCTTCCTTGGAGGTGGTGGAGGTGGTGGGGAAGCACCAGCTGAAGCTACTAATGAAGCCATTGCTCAGTGATCACAAAGGGTCTTCCTCTCACAAAGATGAAAGTCAGAGTGAGGAAACAAGGAGGGGTTTTCATCATTTGGGAAAAACAATAGTTCTAAACCAATGAAAAGTGTTACTTTTAGGTCACATGACCTAGTCTTACATCATTAGGAAACCAAAAGTGAAATGAACCAATGAAAAGTGTTTTTAACAAGTCACATGACCTGTTGTGTTTACTTTACTCGCTTTGCGCCGCGTCCCGGATCGCTTCCGGGAAGCTGCGCTTTGCGCCTCGCTTCGCGTACCGGTTCACTTCCGGGTATGCTAACGCGGCGCGTCATATGACGTATCACGCGACAACGCGATACGTCACGCTGACGCGACGCGTCACGATGTTGTTTTCTAACGCGGCATTTGCGGAAACGGAACGTTTACCGGTTCGCGGACCGGGTCGCGGCACCAAATTAAGCTAACGGGAAGCTAACCGGTTCGCGGACCGGGAGCGAAACAAAAAAAATAATTAAAAAAAAATAAATTGTATTAAAAACATGTAAAATATATTTTTCGATTTAAAGAAGAATACATTTTAAAGCTTTTGATATTTGCTATTAAAAAACCATTGAAATTCACTGAAAAAACCATAGGTTATAGACCATATATAGTTAGGAATTAGCATTTACAAAACCTCATTTTACTCACACAAAACCATTGAAATTCCATATATAGTTAGTTGTACTAACTATATATCACGCACCCGCAATCCACTGCTGATCATGTCACATATTACATCATTCATGACATGGTCAGTGACATCACTGATGACATCACTGATGACATCTCAAATGACATCACTGATGACATCACTGATGACATCTCAAATGACATCACTGATGACATCACTGATGACATCATTGATGATATCACTATTGACATCACTGATGACATCATTGATGACATCTCAAATGACATCACCGATGACATTACTGATGACTTCACTGATCACATCTCAAAAGACATCACTGATGAGATCACTGATGACATTATTCATGTGATAATACGATGAATCTCTTCAGACTCTAATAAAAACTTAGATACACTCGGTGTAAACAGACACTCACAGACTGTCACTCATCCATGGAGTTACTCACACACCTAGTCAGTCATGCAAAGAATCAATCACACCTCAATTTCCTCAACTATACAGTTATACACACCTTACTTATTGAAACATATACTAACACATATTTACTCTCTTATACAATCACTCATACAAGTTCACAATGATCCATACAGCCACTCACACATTCACTGGCTCTTATGCATAGTTATTTATATATGTCAACTCTCACATGTACTGTGTTTTACATATGTACTTACTTTGACATGTAGCACTTAGATATCCATTCACTCACCAATACACTCATGCACACAGTCAACCGCCCATACAGCTGTTTCCACATGCACTTTTGAACACATACATCTAGTGAATCAACTGCTCACACATCTATGCACAGAGTTATACACCTCCCAGCCACCCACACACACACTCAGTCTCCCATACAAATACTTAGGCAACCAATCAATAACCCATATAGTTACTCATATAGCTATTGATCAACACATGCAGCAGTTTATAGAACAACAGACATAATGATGCACAAATTAAGACAGTTTAGTCACTAACCCATGCACTCAGTGAGACACATTTAATCAGTCACTCATACAGTCAGTCATGCACCTAATAAATCCTTCATCCAGACACTTATAAATCCACTCATTCTTCAATATGTAAGACATATTTTAACTTTACAGAAACATACAGTCACTGGATGTTGTCATCAGTGATGTCATCAGTGATGTCATTTGTGATGTCATCAGTGATGTCATCAGTGATGTCATTTGAGATGTCATCAGTGATAATGATGTAATATGTGACATGATCAGCAGTGGATTGCGGGTGCGCGATATATAGTTAGTACAACTAACTATATATGGAATTTCAATGGTTTTGTGTGAGTAAAATAAGGTTTTGTAAATGCTAATTCCTAACTATATATGGTCTATAACCTATGGTTTTTTCAGTGAATATATATATATATATATATATATATATATATATATACTTATCCATAAGTAATATAAATGATTGTGCAAAGAAACACACATACATAGATACATACATATATTCAATGTATTAATGTTAACATTCACAGATATATGCTGTACATTAGTGTTTGATTATGATGGTTCTGTAGGAAAGAGTCAACTCTTTTTTTTTTTTTATTGAGCAAAGCATTAGGTTAAAAAATAATACAAAAAGAATGCACAATGTACTTCAACCAATTTTCACAAATATTAACCTTAAAACCAGTTGCAAAAGATTTGATTGACAGCCAGATAACATTATGAAATTATGAAACAAACAAGGAGGCTAAAAGCTAAAGCAGCTAGTTATGTCTTCTTTCAAAAGACCAATACAACTTTATCATGAAGCACTCTAGCAAAAGGAGCATTTCCAACTAATCTACATTACGTACGAATAAATTGCTAGTGCCATCTTATCGCCTGAACCCCACATTGATACAATATACATATTTGCATTTTGTGGTAGTATCGATATCTTTCACCCTTAATCAAAGTGCAGAGTGCATTCTATAAAGTGCAAGAAGAAGTGTTAATGTCGCTAAAGTGCAATATGAATAAAGTGCTATTGCAATTTACCAAAAAGCTGCTACATTGATTAGCCATCCCTCGTTCTATGATCTCCCTTTAAACTCTTCCAATACACTAAAAAACTTCCAATTCTGCTCGAATTTCTTAGTGGCTCCGACCCTCCTTGCGTAAGCTTCTTCGAATTCGTAGGTTCTTTTCATTTTATGAAACCACTTCAGATGAGAAGGTATTTCGCTAGATTTCCAGTTCTGTAAAATTAGGGAGCGGGCGACCGTACATGAGATGAACAGGAAGGTCTTTTCGGACCCGGATAGTATCTTTTCATCTCGACTGGTACCGAACAATACAGTTTCAACCTCGGTCGGAATGCTCTTGCCGAGTGCTTGTCCAATATCTGAGAAGACCTCTTCCTAAAACGACCTAAGTCTTGAACATGCAAAAAAATATGGTGCCACCTGCCCTCCTCATCTAGTTGGCAGCGAAAGCACCTATTTTCTACGCCTGGAAATCTTTTATTTAAAGCGGCCGGGGTTAAATAGGATAGCCAGCGCGACAGGAAGGCCATCCTTTTAAAATTTGCGGCACTCAAAGATTTACTTCCTAAATAGCATATAGATTCCCACTTCTTCATATTCAGCTTACATCCGGTCTCCTGAGTTATTTTGCCCAAGTGAATCTCTATCACGGAAGCCTGTCCCTCCTTATTGAATAGCTTATACCAGTTCCCCACCCATTAATATTAGCCCCATAAAGATCTCCCATAAGTGACTAGGGGTGTTCAGAATGCCACTGGTATTTGTTATCAAATGGACAACGCGTAGATATTCGATGAACGTCGGCTTTTGATGGCCTTCTGCCCTTGCTGTTAATTCTTGCCAAGAAATTGGCCTATTTTGGATTATAAAATGCTTCAACTCAAAAAATCCACAGCCTTCCCAAGTACTTATATGCCTAGATTGTAGCTGAAGGCCGTGACTCATACACTCTCTTAATTTTAAGTACTGGAGACCAGATGAGCATGTCTTCTTAAAGAAGGATTGGAGTCTAAAAGTATAATCTTTTAAAGTCGTATAGTGTGTTTTTTAGGGAGTTTAGCAGTTTTTAAAATTACTTGGGTTAGAGATCCAGTCTCAATTGAGGTAGCGCTAAGCCCCTTTGTCCTAAAGATAGTTGGACCACATTTAATTTTACCCTCGGAGCTTTCCTACCCCAAATGAATTCTCTGAATATAGTATCCATTTCATTAAAATATGACTGATTTATTTTAATCAGAACATTGGAAAATAAAAAGATAAGCAGAGGTAGTACAGATATTTTAATCATTGAGACTATCCACAATCGAGAGAGGGATTAATGTCCACTGTTCTAACAATTTCATGATCTTACTCTTCATTTTTAGATAATTCAGCTCGAATAGCTGATGATACTGATTGGAAACATAAATCCCGAGATATCTTATAGGATCAATTTTTGTTGCTTGTGTCCTTAGACAAGATGGAAAGGAGTTCAGATCAGTATTGAGGGCCAAAACCTCAGTTTTCCTGGTGTTTATTTTGTTGTAGGCGAATCTAGGACTCTAGTTAAGCATTCTCGATGTATGCCCTTTGTGGTTATATCAAATCATATCCTTATATAGGCATAAGAAATATACCCATATTAAGACATAGCCAATGCAGTCCAAATACGGCAAGGCTACTCCCATAGACTCCTAGAAAGCACAACGTGTTCTTAGATAAACCAAGCCTCCAGCAGCCCGGGAATTCCCCCTGCTTCTGTATTGATTTGTCCTAGAACTCCCGGAGTCCTGAAAGAACTGCGAGTTCTTAGTGATGTCTTAAGTCCAACCTTACGTCAAACTCGGCACCTTCCAGGTATAAATATACCAGCATCTGCCCTAGCATAACACACGGTGGTTTGGAGCAGATCGACTATCTACTTGCCTGACGCCCTGCTGTAGCAAGTGCCGAAGGAAGCCGACCCTCCCGCTGACGCACTGAGAGAGACGCTGTCTTTTCTCCTGCCGAGAAATCCAGCTCCAGTGTTTCCCTGTAACCCTTGCGAGTTGCTGGGAGATCGAGTCCTGAGAGAGAGATACAAGACCTCCTTCATTCTATAACCAAGGTATGGAGCTGATTAGACCCTTAGAGAATTCTTGATTTAGATTATTGGCAGAAACTATCTTAACTCAAACTACATCTCACTTACTCCTTCCCATGTACTAGGCTTAGGTTAGGTACACAGGGTAGGCATATCTTAGAAGCACCAGTTGAGTACGTTTAGCCATTATTTTATCATTGTATGTATTATCCATTTTAAACACTGTATGGCTTAGAAACCATACCATACTTTTACAGTACTATTTTATAGTACTCCTTTTACTGTACGCACTTTACTTTATGACAAATATTGCGATTGTAGCAATTCACTTCTCTTGCATGAGAAAGAAGACTGTTCAATAAATAACCTCTTTTATTGAAAACGCCCTTCTCTCTGTTTTTCTGCACTTCTGGTGAAACTAAGCATGCGCAATTGACTGAGTAAAATAGCTATCTATTGTTTCCGCGACTCTGGAGGTATACTCCCTATTCTTGAGGGAGCAAAGTTGTCATGTTTATGCGGTTGTCAGAAACTAATCCCTTCTTGTGAATTCGAGAACGTTTCTAGTGACCTCTGAGCTAGCTGGCATTCATAATTAAGTCTAACATATTCAATAGAGACCTAGTCGACCTAAGTCCTACGTCTAAACTATCGTTTATGTTATTCCAATGCGCAGAGCCTATTGGGAATATAGGAACTACACTACAATTTTATATCCACCTATTTGCTCAAACTTTTTTCTCCAGAAAATAATGTGCCGCCAATACTGGGCTTTTCTCCAGGGGCAATGGTTACACCACTGCTAAATGGGTAGGCTGTCAATTGCTGTAAAGGATTGCATATATATGGGTCACAAACAGGGCCCAATCAAGTAGAAAAACTAGGCACCTGCCAGTCGAATTTTCTCCACACAAATGGGAAAAATTTCACCCATCTGCTCAATCAATGCAAAAATCAAGTTGATGAGGCTGTGCTGTGCACAAAGAGAGAACACAATCATACCAAGGGACAAACATGCCCAGTCAATGTGTAGCTTCCAATAAGGCCATACAGTGATTGGCTAAATTCTGTAATCCTTCCAAGAGTAATATTATAGTGAATAATTGATATTGAAAATGTTTTCATTCTGAAAATGCGAGACTGTTAAATAAACATTATTAGATACTTTAGAAGAAGTAAGTAGTGCTCTTCAAGTAGCTAAGTCCTCTTAAGTCTCTCACTCTTTGATTTAGCCTTTTTCTCCTGATAATATTCTAAAACCCTCCCTCTGTATCTCACACATCATCTCTTTCTTCTGCAGTAATGCCTTTTCACTCACACCTGAGGCAATGCACCACCTTTCTACTCCACTTAAATCAGCCATCACATAGACACAGCCCACAATCTCACCTGTGAACACTGTGTTTTCTTTTCCTTTTGTGCAGTTGATATTTGATGAGCTAGGTACCTCCTTCGCACCCTTACTGAGGGAATCACAATTTTGCACATTATGAGCATACCTCCGCGTACTCGCAACAGAGGCCAATGACCGGATGTGTAGTCTGAACACCCACATAACCACTTACAGGCACTCAAACCAAGGCGTGCAATGCCCAAAAGCTTCAGCCCCCCGTCATGTGTCAGCCCAGGCTGCTGCAGCTCGAGCTGCTGTAGGCTCGGCTGGGCAGTCTGGAGTCTTATCTCTACCATATCCAAGTGTTTCACAGGTCTTTAAAGACCATTTGTATTTATATACATTTCTGAACTTGTTACCAAGGCTTATTTCTTTTCTGGTTCCAGTACCCCCTGGGTCCCCACTCTGTCTATTACTTACATTTGTATTTTACATTTACTACCATAGTGTGAGAATGCATTTAATGAAACAAATATAAAATAGGGTTGCCATAAGAAACATGTCAGCCATGTGTTGTTTAAAGTGCCTGCAAAGACCTCGTCTTGACACTAAATATGGTTATAAATAAAAAAGTATGTATTCATTTGTAATGTGACTTTTCTCTCTTTGTTCCCTTTAATTATCAGTCATGGATCATTCTGGCAGCCCTACAACACAATTAAAAGAGCTTTCTATTTCTATTTGCTGTTTGAAGTATGCACAGATAAGTGCTTGAGATACAGCTTTAGGTGACTGTTTATTTTTGAACCCTCTAGGACATCAAATTAATGAGCTGGCAACCCTAATCACAAAACTGGAAGTTTGTTGCATGTTCATCACATTATTTATTTCCTCCACCTTTGATCCCTGATTAATGCCAAAATAGCAATAGTTTAACTTATATCTGAAACCCTACGCCGCAGTCAACAGCATGTTGAGTTACCTCAAGTGTCTGGGAATGCACCCTGCATTCAGACAACTCACTCCTCATTCTCGCCCTTCACTTTCACACTCACCCTACACTCACAGTGATCACAATGCACTCACCTGATCACCATGCAATGACACCATTCACCCGCTCACCCTGCCCTCACAGTGATTACTCTGCACTCACAGTGCACTTGTGATGTTTAACCAGTGCCTCACCCTGCTGTCACATCAGCACACTACTCACCCTGCACTCATGTGACACTTCAATCACCTATCGCCCTCATTGCTCAATCTGCAATCTCACTGAAACAAGCCCATCACTAAACATGCATTAATTTGTCCCACTCTATACTTACATCTGCACCCAACTCACCCTGCAGTCACTCCTCTTCTCCTACTCACAGATTGTCGCATTGCTATCCGTGCACTCACATGAGCACTCCTAACACCCACACGGTGCAGAGGGTTAATGTGCTTGCTACAAAGAACGTATATAATGCAGATCACTGAATTGAGTGTGAGTAAACTATGAGTAGCGCTATAAAAAATGAAATGTTTGTCAGAAAGGTGCTATAGAGAGATGAGGTGCATTGTTGGTGAGTGGTAGAGAGGGAATTCATGGAGAAGGAGGAAATGGGGGAGGGGGGCCAAAAAAGACTGTTGCAGAGTGTGCGACCAGTGCTAGGGCCAGCCCTGGCTGAGAGTGTTAGCTCCCCCGAAGTTCGGGTCTAGTTGTGCCCCTGCTCACACCTCCCTCAAGTCAAAGCTTCAGTGTTGTCTTTTGTTTTACCTCACGCAAACCAACCCACAACCTGAATGCACCCCAGGCACCTGGAGGCAACCAAATTTGCAACATCAGCTGCATGAAAACTATAAAAACACACCACTGGGATTTTTTCTTAGGAAATGCAAGATAAAGCAAAACCTGTCAAATACACAATGGTATTGAGTCACTGACACACATTCACTTCAGAGTCACCACAATCACTGCTATACAATCGATCTGTACTCCTGTCTTTAGACCCAAGCACATGATGAATATAGATCCCGATAAAGACCCATTTCAGCTTTTACGTGGCAGACTCACCCCACTTTATGGACTGAATGAAGAGGTACATACTAATCATTTAAAAAAAATGTAGTGCATTCACATGCACAGTAGAAGTGTATTACTTTACTATATTAGACTGTATATTGTACTATAGTGAAACTCCTATGTTCTTTAATCTGGGCCTATCACAGTAGGCCACAGGCAGGTAGCAGCAGGATCCCATGGCTGACATCTTGTAAAAGTTGCAGTGGTGCACCTTCAAATTTGCTCAATCGGCATGACTTGGAACAAAGTTGCACACCCTTCTGCCTAGGCGGCCATTTGCACACTCAACTTAGAGGGATGACAACAACATCCTGATGAACCTCTACTTCTAACCCTTCTGCTGGCCCTGACCCACAGGTGCACACGTGCTGATCCTTATTCTAATCTGTTTTCTCCATGATGACCTTAAAGCTGGCAAATCCCACAATTTCCTGTACCACCCACCGGCAGAGAAGCTTGGCTTCCACCAGTTCCCCCCACACCCCACGCCCAGCTCAGTGCTTTGTTGTGTGCCCCTTGAGCAGAGAAGTGTCCTTCTGGAGATCTGAAGACACGTCCTAACCAGGCTCAATGGGGAGGTAGAGTGTGTGCCTTGAAGACCCATGCTTAACCTATAAACCACAACTTCAAATATACTTATCGAATAGAATTTTTCCACAGCCCCACTTCGTTGATAAACAATTTAGACCGTTTAGCTAATAAGGTAATGCCAAAGCTCTCATGAGATTTGCTATCAGTCACTCTGGGAGTAAGGACTCCATGAAGCACCACATTTTGTTTCACAACCACATTGGTAGCCATCTTTTAGGAAAAATGAAAATCAAACTTCACCCAAATTTCACGTACATTCTGGATAGATTGGCCTTCTTTCAAAATCGACGGGCCTTGGAGCCACTAATCTCTCCCTCACGATAAAGTAAGGAACATGGGGATTTGTTGTTGATGTGGACCTCTATATAGCTTCTCAAATGAACATGTGCAAGGATTAGAAAATGTAATTCTCGCTCCACCACTTCGACAACATAGTTGAACTGACGGGTACATTCTGTAGACGTTATCACATGATCCCCAAATGCTGTGCTACTATGATCCTCCTTTGAAAATGCGCTCCAACGTCTTTTTTTCTAAATTCAGTGTGCAAAACACTCCTGTGCCTTGCACACGTGCATCAGCTAAAAGGGACCTGAATTCTAAAAGAACTAGTATCCTTTTTTATTCTTACTTGTGTTTTTTATTTTTTTTTGTCCTCATTTGTCAATATGCATACCATCAGGAAAGGAGTCAGTTTCTACTAGGACAGGGGGACCCGGTCTCTCCATAAGGAGGAGATGTTATGAACATCCCGGGTAACTTTAAGGAAAGGACATCCCCCCACCCAGTCAAAAGGACTAACTTCACTGAAACAAAAGGGAAGTTTGGCACTGGCACAGATAAGCCAATATCTGCGATGCATATTATTAATCATAGGACCAGATAATTTTTAGAAAGGCAGAGGAGAGGACAGTGGACAACAGAAAACATAAGAGCTAAAGTCCTGTATTGAGTTCCAAATGATAATAAGCATGTCTAAGATCAAACTATTTTCTGTAAGTTTCTAACCATTTATCCCATAGTTCCCAGAATCTTTTATTCTTGCTTAACCTAATCGCTCAATCAAGAGATGTCACCCTTTGTAATGACAGAATCCATTCCACCTCTGTCGGGGAACATGGGAGTATTCATTTAATACACAGTTCCGTTCTTGCGAGCAGTATTAAAACAAAAAGTATAGATTTTTGTGTATTAGTAAAATTACTATTATCTGCCTCCCCTGATAGAACCCCAAAAGTGACTATATCCAGGCTCACCTCTAGTTCTTGCTCTTGAACCACTGATATAATCTTACCCACTTTCTCCCAGAAGGACTGGATCGAGGGACGCTGCCAGAACATGTGTACTTCATTCGCGTTTTCTTCACCGCATTTAAGGCATTTTCTTACTGTCTGGCTTCCCATCTTCGATAACCTCCGAGGGGTCCAGTATGCCTTGTGGACAGTAAAGAGATGATTTTTTCTTAGTGGGGCAGATCTCACGCAACGCCATAGTAAGCCATAGATAGTTGCCATAGTAACTCGTGATCTTTATCCGGCATTTCCCTCTTCCAGCTTTCCATCAAGGCATTCTGGGCCCCTTATTCTGCCTGAATAAGCAGCCAGTACCACTCTGTAATCTCTTTCTGTATCTTGGGTCGTAGTTTTATCCTGGTTTCAGCCTTGGAATTCCCCTCACCCTTTTCATTCAATGTTTTTTCCCAGCTAGCTAATTGGTAGTTTTTGAATTTAGAGACAGTGTTATTATTTATCTCCACAGCCTCTGTCATGAAATTAAAGTGGACTTTTCCAGGAGTTGACCCCAGTAATTGATCCCACTCTCTCGTAGATGGGTTTTTAATAAGTCTAAAAGACAAGCTGGTATACCCGGGGAGTCCCAAATAGGGGCAGAAACACTGGAGTACGTTATTTGTAGAGTGAGTATTATGTGGTACCAATTCTTAGCTGTATTCTGGCGAATTTTTTTGTTTAACTTTTTTTTTAGATTTAGGGTGACCGAATTTAAAAAGGAAATGATCTGGTTTAAATTGGGAGTCTGTTATTAGAGCCTTTAGGTAGAGTACTAGGCTATAGCTATCCTTTAGGAGCTGACGAAAGTTCTTTAAATTGAAAGCTCGGTAGTATAGATATAGATCAGGGGTAGCTATACTGCCATGTTTTTTCTTCCTGCGTAGTTTTTTCCGGGCAATTCTGGGGCATTTGTTTCCCCAAATAAAACTAGTGAACTCTCCTTGTATTTTTTTTAACCATACTTTATTCAATTCTAGAGGGATAGTGTTGAAAAGAAAAGAAAACTTTGGGAGCACCAACATCTTTAAAAGGTTGGATCTGCCAAGAAAAGACAATGGCAGCGCACCCCAAGCCTGCAGTTGTTTTCTAACTGATATCTAAATTATGGACAATATGTACCCCCAAATATTTTATTTCCTTCCAAACTACTACTGTATTGTGTATTCCATTGCATCAACTCTGTCTTTTTTTGGTTTACAGAGTACCCTGAGACACCTGAGAAAAGATCTAATGTTTACCAAAAAGCCAAAAGAAAATTGGGAAGATCTCCTGTAAAAATCATTAAATCGTCGGCATATAAACCAATTTCTTTTGACCAACTGTTACAGAAAAAGGGTTGGATATTTTTATTAGCCCTCAGTTTACAGGCCAGAGACTCAATATAAATGTTAAAAAGGAGGGGGGAGAGGGAACAGCCCTGTCTTGTCCCTCTTTCAATTAAAAGTTTGGACAACTTTCCATTTACCAACACCTTTGCCAAAGGGTTTCTATATACTGCTTTTATTACTGCCAAAAAATGTTCTCCAAGGTTAGGGCATTCTATCGTTTTATACAAAAAGGCCCAACTAACCTTATCAAAGGCCTTAGCCGCGTCTAGAGTCATTATTGTAAGGGGATTCCCACCCATTTTCGCCAAGTCGATGGTTGCAATAAGTTCATGAGTTAACTTATGAAGTTGCCTCCCTCTTATAAAACCTTTTCGGGCACTATGGATTAAGGTACCTATCACCTTATCCAATCTCTTGGTTAGAGCCTGCATGAAGATTTTATAATCACTATTAAGAAGAGAGATCGGCCTGTAAGATTCACAAGCCCTCTGGTTTTTACTTGGTTTTTGGAGTATTGTTATAGTGGCATATGCCAAGATGACGGAAGGCTCTGTTTAGCCAAAAAGACAGAGTTAAACAACTGTATCAAAATCAGGGGAAGATCTTCTTTAAGCACGGAATAAATCTCATTTGGGATGGCATCTGGACCTGCTGCTTTCTCCTTTTGTAAGCACCCGATGATAGAAAGAACCTCATCAAGATTAAAAGGGCTATTTAGTATCTATTTTTCCAATTCTTGCAAAAATTAACTGACCCTCAGGCCATTGGAGCCGCCCCTCTCCCCCTTACAAAAAAGCAAGGAATATGCAGATTATTTCTGACGAGGACCTCTATATTGCTCATGTCACAATGTGCAAAATATGGGAAAATGTAACTCCGACTCAACCACTTCGAAAATATAGTCGAACTGGTGAGAACATACATCCTGGCACACTTCAACTACAGCAATATCATCTTATTTGGCCACCACAAAAATCTTAATGCCATGCCTTTAAGTCTGTAGAACCATCCAGACTTACTTAAAGTTATCAAGTTAGACCACATTACACCCAGTACTAAAGAACTTCACTGGCTCCCAAACAATGACAGGGTCAATTGTAAGGTTTTGTGCAATGTCCACAAAGCTAACTTGGGCGGAGGGCCAGTCGTTCTGCTCCGAACAGGGGCCTTAACCCAATGTCTAAACATCATATCTATTGACGGTATACACTCAAAATATCGAGTTTTTAATATTGATTTGCATTAATATTGAATTAAAAATATAGAATGGAGACAATATCGAATGGACAGAATATAGACTACAAAAATATCGAATAGAATAGCAGTAATTTTGAATTCAAAATATAGAATGGACAAAATATCGAATGGACAGAATATAGACAACAAAAATATAGAATGGACAGAATATGGACAACAAAAATATAGAATGGACAGAATATAGACAACAAAAATATCGAATTTGAGGTAAGTTCATTTCAATTTTTTAATGATATCCAATTTGTTAAAGTGATTTTTTATGTTAGTATATGTGTGAAAGTGTATATTTATTTTATAATTCATTTTAATAATTAATTTTATGGTATTTAATTTTTGCATATTATAATTCTGTAGCGGGTTGTGATTTTATAGGGGAATAGGGTGGGATGTAATTTAATTATAATTAATATTTTGTTATGTATTTATTGTTATTTATTTTGAATTAATTGTTAATTAATTGTTAATTGTTAATTAATTAAAATATAAGTGGTGATTAATTTTCATTGATTGATTAATTGATAATTATGTTAATTGTATTAATTTATTTTCTGTTGTGGGTTGTGTGTTTATAGGGGAATAGGGTGGGAATTATTTTAATTGTAATTAATTGAATATATATATATTTTTTTGTAATTTTTAATTATTTCTTAATTGTTAATTAATTAATTGTTAATTGGTAAATAATTTGTATTAATAGGTAATCATTTTTAATAATTAATTTTTATTTGTATTTTTAATTGATTAATTATTATATTATATAAATTGTTAATTACTTTTAATTAATTTGTAATTGGTATTAATATTTAATTTATTTTTATTTATATATGAAGTATTTACTTTCCCTACTGTTGCACTCTCTGGAGAGGGAATAGTAATTTTTACCCCTACGCTATCCAACTCTTTCCCTACTGTTGCACTCTCTGGAGTTGGAATAGTAATTTTTACCCCTACGCTATCCAACGCTTTCCCTACTGTTGCACTCTCTGGAGTTGGAATAGTCATTTCTACCCTCCTCCTATCCAACGCTTTCCCTACTGTTGCACTCTATGCAGTTGGAATAGTAATTTTTACCCCTACCCTATCCAACGCTTTCCCTACTGTTGCACTCTCTGGAGTGGGAATAGCAATTTTTACAGCTATGCTATCCAACGCTTTCCCTACTGTTGCACTCTCTGTAGTGGGAATAGTAATTTTTACCCCTACGCTATCCAACGCTTTCCCTACTGTTGCACTCTTTGGAGTGGGAATAGTAAATTTTACTGTGCCGCTATCCACCGTTTTCCCTACTGTTGCACTCTCTGGAGTTGCAATAGTAATTTTTACCCTTACGCTATCCAACGCTTTCCCTACTGTTGCATTCTCTGGAGTGGGAATAGTAATTTTTACCCCTACACTAACCAACGCTTTCCCTACTGTTGCACTCTCTGGAGTGGGAATAGTAATTTTTACGCCTACGCTATCCAACGCTTTCCCTACTGTTGCACTCTTTGGAGTGGGAATAGTAAATTTTACTCTGCCGCTATCCAACGTTTTCCCTACTGTTGCACTCTCTGGAGTTGGAAGAGTAATTTTTACCCCTACGCTATCCAACGCTTTCCCTACTGTTGCACTCTCTGGAGTGGGAATAGTAATTTTTACCCCTACACTAACCAACGCTTTCCCTACTGTTGCTCTCTCTGGAGTGGGAATAGTAATTTTTACGCCTACGCTATCCAACGCTTTCCCTACTGTTGCACTCTTTGGAGAGGGAATAGTAAATTTTACTCTGCCGCTATCCAACGTTTTCCCTACTGTTGCACACTCTGGAGTTGGAATAGTAATTTTTACCCCTACGCTATCCAACGCTTTCCCTACTGTTGCACTCACTGGAGCGGTAATAGTAAATTCTATCCTTTCCGCTATTCTACGGTAAAAATGTTGTATATTTTTTATTAATATTACATTATATATATATATATATATATATATATATATATATATATATATATTCACTGAAAAAAACATAGGTTATAGACCATATATAGTTAGGAATTAGCATTTACAAAACCTTGAAAATTCACTGAAAAAACCATTGGTTAAAGACCATATATAGTTAGGAATTAGCATTTAAAAAACCTTATTTTACTCACACAAAACCATTGAAATTCCATATATAGTTAGTTGCACTAACTATATATCGCGCACCCGCAATCCACTGCTGATGATGTCACATATTACATCATTCATGACATGGTCAGTGACATCACTGATGACATCACTGATGACATCTCAAATGACATCACTGATGACATCACTGATGACATCTCATTTGATATCAATGACCACATCACTGATGATATCATTCATGTGACAATACAATGCATCTCCTCACATTTTAATATAACCTCTCTTTCACCCAGTGTTAAAAAGAGTATAATTTTTGAAACCATTGACACACCAATACTAGTTACTACATACGCACTCACTGATTGCTACGTCTACACACACCTTCACTCATTCACCCATACAATCATTCATACATACAATCACTCATCTTTACAACACTATCATATGCACTCATACACCTATACAGACACTCACAGTCTGCCACTCATCCATGGAGTTACTTACACACCTAGTCAGTCCTGTAAAGAATCAATGAGACTTCCATTTTCTTGTCCATACAGTTAAACATAGAGCACCTTACATTTTCAAACATGTACTAACACATACTTACTTTCTTATACAATCATTGATACAAGTACAGATTGATCTGCACAGAGTCACACACCTCCCAGCTAGCCACACACACATTCAGTCTCCCATACAAATACTTGGGCAATCAATCAATAACCCATATAGTTACTCATATAGCTACTGATCAACACATGCAGCAGTTTACAGAACAACAGACATAATGATGCACAAATTAAGACAGTTTAGTCACTAACCCATGCACTCAGTGAGACACATTTAATCAGTCACTCATACATTCAGTCATGCACCTACTAAATCCTTCGTCCAGACACTTACACATCCACTCATTCTTCAATATGTAAGACATATTTAAACTTTATAGAAACAAAAAATCACTGGATGTTGTTATCAGTGATGTCATCAGTGATGTCATTTGAGATGTCATCAGTGATGTCATCAGTGATGTCACTGACCATGTCATGAATGATGTAATATGTGACATCATCAGCAGTGGATTGCGGGTGCGCGATATATAGTTAGTGCAACTAACTATATATGGAATTTCAATGTTTTTGTGTGAGTAAAATAAGGTTTTTTAAATGCTAATTCCTAACTATATATGGTCTATAACCTATGGTTTTTTCAGTGAATTTTCAAGGTTTTGTAAATGCTAATTCCTAACTATATATGGTCTATAACCTATGGTTTTTTCAGTGAATTTTCAAGGTTTTGTAAATGCTAATTCCTAACTATATATGGTCCATAACCTATGGTTTTTTCTGTGAATTTCATTGGTTTTTTAACAGCTAATATCTGTAGCTGTAAAATGTATTCTTCTTTAAATCCAAAAATATATTTTATATGTTTATGAATAATTTTTTTTTTTAATATTTTTTTTTCTTCGTTCCCGCTTCGCAAATCGGGAAGCTTCCCGTTAGCTGACCTTGATGCCGCGAAATAGACCGCGAGCCGGTAAACGTTTCTTTACCGCAAGTGCCGCGTTACAAAACAACATCGTGACGCCTCCCGTCCGCATGACGTTTCACGTTGTCGCGTGATACGTCATATGACGTACTACGTTAGCGAACTGGTACGCGAAGCGAGTCGCAAAGCGCAGGTTTCTGGAAGCAAACCGGGAGGCCCTGCAAAGCGCTTAACGTAAACACAGCAAGTCATGTGACTTGGTAATAACACTTTTCATTGGTTCATTTCACTTTTGGTTTCCTAATGATGTAAGACTAGGTCATATAATCTAAAATGAACACTTTTGATTGGTTGAGAACTCTTGTTTTTCCCAAATGATGAAAATCCCTCCTTCTTTCCTCACTCTGACTTTCATCATTGTGAGAGAAAGACCCTTTGTGATCACTGAGCAATGGCTTCTTTAGTAGCTTCAGCTGGTGCTTCCCCACCACCTCCACCACATCCAAGGAAGAGTGGACCACCTGCTCAAGTTGTAATTCAACAAGAAGAAGAAGAAGAGGAACAGGAGGACGAGCACGAAGAGAGGCAGTTTTTGCCTGAGCAGCCCAGGACGTCTCACCGGAAAGAAAACTTCATTTGGCAATTTTTTAAAATTCCCAAAGGTCAGAAAAAAGTAAATGCAAGATACGTAACTTGCCTTATATGTCAAGATAGACTGTCCAGAGGGACCGACAAAAAATACAGTTTCGGAAACTACACAATGCATCGCCATATGACTAGGTGGCATCCTAACAACTACAGTGCTGCACAGTTTCGGAACGACCTAGATAATCTCCCTATTATGGCCAGAAGATCTGTTGTACCGGAAGTAACGGGACCAGAGGGCAGGGAGATGGTGCCAAATATACAAATGAGATTTGGTGATGTAAAACACATCTGCGCATTTTGCGATGGATTCATTTCCTACGGAGAAAAAAGCATCACTCTGATCAACAGAGCTATTGACTATCATATGCAAGTTTGTCCGAAACGCCCAAAATAATAAATACTTCTTCTTTTTGTTTTGTTGCTCCTGTTGAGCCCTTTACAATGAATCGTTTTCATTGCCCCCTCCAAGAAAAACCCAAAAAAATATAAAACTGTTCCGAAAAATTCAAAAACAGTAAAAAAATGTTCAGAAAAATAAAAAAAAAAGTTCTTTTCAGAACTACCTCCCCGTTATTAAAAAATTGGTACAATATTTGGAACTGTGCCAACCTCTATTTCTCTTAGTTCGCTTCCCAGTTCGCGAACCGGAAGCGAACCAAAAACAGTAAGTATAAGGGAAGGAAACAGACACTTATGTTAAAAGAAAGACAGCTATAAGGGAGTAAACTAGAGATACCATTACCCGTAATCCACTGCTGATGATGTCACATATTACATCATTCATGACATGCTCAGTGACATCATCAGCAGAGGATTGCGGGTTTTTTGGCTACATGCCTTATCCACGGTTTAATAACGCTGCCTTTTGCTTTATATAAGTTTTCAAATTGTATGAAATATATACCAATAGGTCGTTATGAACCTTTAGGTAGTGCTTTTCTTCATGAGGTCTGGTCGCTTCCATACACATACAGATGTTTCAAAGATGATCAAGAAGTTTATCTGAATGGAGAGGAATGCACTGAGACGCCAGATCATTCACTAATGTGTAGGCACATACAGTTACACGGTTCATGCAACAAACACCGACCAAATATGGCTTGCGTGTTGCAAGGCACGCCAGTTCCTGCTATCATCCCCACGTTCAAGTTGTTGGAAAATGGTAGTTATTTGATGCTCAATAATGAAGATTGTTCTGAGTTAATTAAAAGTATTCCTTTTATCGTAACAGTAAGTGAACGGGTTATTTGCTGCAGAAATGTTCTATTTCCTCCCACACATGAACATAGGGAGTTTTCAATCTGGCCACAAATACCAACCTTGGGACACGTTTCAACGGCATGGCAAGAATAAGAGCTCTTTTGTCTCAGAGAGAGGTGGCCTTGAGTTCGGCCCGTGAAACTTTCGTACTTCACATAGCGAACACCCGTACAGAGGTGCACACCCTTTTCAATTAAGATTTGCCTTTCAATTTCAGCAACATGTTTCCGACTATCTTTAACGCATCCTCCACAAAGTCCCTGGCACACTTTTTTAAAGTTGTTACCAGTGGTCTCGTGACTTCATTTGAGAAAATCTTTGGAGTCATCCCTGCTTCCTTTCATTGTATTTTCTGCACTCTGGTTCGTGGATTGGCATTTTTACTTGCATTACCAGCGGACGCTCTTGTGCTTTTTTACATTTTTAAATATGGATGTCCCTCCTATGCAACCTCCGACCCTGCAGCTGCTGACACTGTTCCGCAATCGCATGCTAGAATATTATGGCACAATGCCGTTGGCGATATTAAGCACGGCATATGGATTATCTTTTCGGTTCTCCTACTTCACCTGTGTCCAGCCTGTATTTCACTGCCTGACCTGTGATTTCGATTGGGCCATTGATTTGTGTCTCTGCGGACCGGTTTCTCCTGACGTCGACTTTAATCAGCTGATGACTCCTATCATTACTCACGAGTTGGTTTGTCCTGGCGAAAGGATTATGGCTGTGGCATTGATGCATGGACTACTTGGTCCCTGGAATTTACTGGCGGCAGCACAGTCTTTCTTGGAACAGAGCTTTCTTGAAAACCCACCGAGCTGTCCTCTGATGGTGATAGAGGATCCGGTGCTGGGAGAGCACGTATGTTCTTTTCCGCTTTTAAATTGGATGGCTGAACTGTTTTCGGATGAAGACGGTGACTTCCTATTGGAGGCTGTTGCAGCTTATTTTGCATACACAGTTATGTCATAGACCTTTTTCATGTTTGATATGCTGAGTACTAGCATTTCATTGACAATTCATTGACTTATTTGTCAAGTTTTTATTATTTACCTTGCCTATTGGCTTAAGACTCGATAAAGTACTTGGCTGTTTTATTTTTCTTTAGCATTAAATTTTCCTAGTTTTTAATGCTTTACCTTGCGGACCGTCCACATATAAACTTGCAATCTGCTCTCATGAGATGGCACTTCTATTATCTTATTCAGTTCGTTTCCGGATCATGAGGAGGTGTCATCTAGGTCCTGGATATCTTTACACCGTGTTAAGTTAGCATGGGCTCATTACCGGTTTAAACGCCATTTTTCCTTTTTTGCAACTTCTGCACACGACACTTAGTTGTTGCTTTAGCTTTCCACCTAGTAGTTCATCGTGGTTTACATGAGAATAATATGTTATTGGTCTACTATCTGCTTTACTTGTTAAACTATATCTGTACAGCGAGTGCTAAAGTTTCAAGAACAACACGATACAGAATTGTTATGAGGTCTGATCTCCACGACTTCATACTCATAACATAAGTGCAACTTCTGCCAATTCTGGGCATGAGGCGGGTTTTATATTGCTTTGCCGAACACACATACACAACAGTTGATGCGGTTCACATGAAGAGAGAGCTGGTGTATGCTGATGTGATTCCTTCAAATCTAAGACACTAAAGTATAGGCACGCCCTAAACCAACACAAAGAGACCTTCTTAGCAAATAATATAATATGTG
Source organism: Lissotriton helveticus (assembly GCF_964261635.1). Classification (NCBI taxonomy): domain Eukaryota; kingdom Metazoa; phylum Chordata; class Amphibia; order Caudata; family Salamandridae; genus Lissotriton; species Lissotriton helveticus. Next base: position 2,115,706,777 of record NC_136059.1, read on the forward strand.
TATTAGGGAGGGTGAGATATAAGCAGCCGCGGGCCGTGGAGGGAGTTACGATGGGGCAGGGAGGCGGGGAGGGGGAGAAGCAGGGTGGAGCCCTCTCTACCTTGCCCCTCCCCCTCCCCGCCTCCCTGCCCCACCGTAACTCCCTCCACGGCCCGCGGCTGCTTATAAGTGTTGCTAACTCTTATTCATTTACAGCATGTTAACATACTGTCACCATTCGCTTTTTATGTACTAGTAACTATGCTGGTAATTTTGCTACTGATAATATGTGTACTTGTATTCTCCACCCTGCTTCTCCCCCTCCCCGCCTCCCTGCCTCACCGTAACTCCCTCCACGGCCCGCGGCTGCTTATAAGTGTTGCTAACTCTTATTCATTTACAGCATGTTAACATACTATCACCATTCACTTTTTATGTACTAGTAACTATGCTGGTAATTTTGCTACTGATAATATGTGTACTTTTATTATCTAAGGTACTACGCCTGAGAAGACGGCATTAGTAAATAAACATTTCAAATACACATCTGTTCTTCTTAACTCCATGTTCTGGTTTCTAAGAAATCTATAACGACCGACTGTTCATGAGTTCCACGTATCCTGAGGTACTATAAGTTCATATTCTGGATTGTCTAAACATTGAGAGTTTGTTATATCCAATGTGACACTGTACCTAGCTTGCTAAGGAGTTTTTGATTACTAACGTGAGTTTTGGGACACCCTAATTCGCCGAGGTTCCAATCCTCTGTCCACAGTTCTGTGTGAGAACAGAAACCCTGCGACAGGGGCACCCCCGACCCTTGCTGGAGCTTCATCACACTTGCGATACAACTCCAGCAATGCATTCGCCGAGGTTCCAATCCTCTGTCCACAGTTCTGTGTGAGAACAGAAACCCTGCGACAGGGGCACCCCCGACCCTTGCTGGAGCTTCATCACACTTGCGATACAACTCCAGCAATGCGCCACCTTTACGGCACAGATACATCACGCATCTGTGCTGTTTTTGCCCCATGATGCGCCGCATTGTAAATGCAGCACACCATAGGTGACGGAACAGCGGCACAGAATGACTAACACATCCCTGGTGATGCGCCAGTCATCATAAATGTATCCCTATGCTTCTTATCTTGTTAGAGATGAACCGCCATATGTATCATCAAAGTTTTTTGCATTTCCTAAATAGCGAACTTTAAGGAATAAATAGCGATTCTTTACCATTCCTAGTTTGCGATGAGCTATTTGCTAATTAGCCGAATGTAGCCCAATGAAGCCCAATGTAGCCCAATGTAGCCCAAAGATGGCCGCCAGACACACAAAAAAACAAATGTAGCCCAAATATCAGCCAGATGTAGCCCAACTATAGCCCAGTGACAGAATGACCAATCAGCTTCGCAAACCTCCGTTACGCGAAGCGGAGCGCTGTTACAGATATATATCTTTTTTTGAACGTTAATTTCTCAAAATCCACTGGAGCACATATATTGAGACCTAGCAAAGGCACATCGGGCTACCAGTCCCTAATATTTTGCCAAGTTTCGTGCAAATCCATTCAGCCGTTCGATTATTATTATTATTATTTTTTTTTGCCCCGCGGGGCCCTTTTAAAACCTCCACATCAAACCTAGGGGGTCAGCGAGGATCTACTATGACCCCTTATAGTTATTTCCCCCTTTGTTTTGACCTCCTCTTGTCTCTCGATCCTACCGAGAGACAAGATGGCGGCCGCTACGGACTGTTTGGAATGTTGACAGACGCCGGAGAACCAATCAGCTTCGCTTCACAAAGCTCCGTTGCGCGAAAAGTCCGCGAACCAGAGCGCTGCCCGGTCCGCTGTTACAGATATATATATTTTTTTAAACGTTAATTTCTCAAAATCCACTGGAGCACATATATTGAGACCTACAAAAGGCACATCGGGCTACCAGTCCCTACAATTTTGCCAAGTTTCGTGCAAATCCATTCAGCCGTTCGGGCTAAAAGTGAGGCCAACCGCCCTATGGAAATTAACATGGGAAAAACGCGTTTTGGGACCCCCCTTTTTTCTCGGCCCCCCCTTGACGAACCCCCCCAAAATTTTCAGGGGCTGCTCAGAAACAAAATGTGCCATTTTCCTGAAAATTTCAGCCAATTCCGTCCACAAACGCCAAAGTTATTAGACATAGAATTTTCAAAAAACCCATAGAGAAAAAATCCTAACTATATATACCTACTGGCGACCGCCAGTAGGTAATATATATATATATATATATATATATATATATATATATATATATATATATATATATATATGTATTAACAAATCAATGTATATGTTTTTTTACTTACATTAATTATTTATTAGTTTTAAGGTTATTTAAGTATTTTAAGTATGTTTAAGTTAATTATTTTTATTATTTCATTAATTTTTTATTAATTTAAAGCATTTTAAAAAATTCGATATTTTGACTAACTATATCTTTTTACATCAATATTTTTTATTCGATATTTTTGTACTTACCTGTTTGGAGATAGGAGGTTGATATTTTGGTATTCTATATTTTTACCTCGATATTTTGGTAGGTCGATAGGTTGATATTTTTGTATTCTATATTATGTCAGTGATCCCTATTGACAAAATGAAACACAGAGGCGGGAGCATAAAGATAGAGTCTCTTGTCTCCAGAACGCCCTCAGAAAGAACTTAAGATGTGAACTCAACTGCTTGTGGTTCAGGAAACATTTGAAAGAGAACTACTTATACTGGTCTGTAACAAATTTAACCTTCAAATGCTCCTACCCTTTGCATCTCTTTAATAAGTGTTTTGAAGTAGATCAAATGCCCAAATTTAGTATCATGGACGGACAGGAACATAAGTGTCTTGGTCAAAAACTTATGATTTATTAGTCGGCAATCATCGGTCTTCTCATCTCCCTCAGTTGATGTTTTTGATACTCATGCTTACCCTGATTCTGTCAGCAGTGCAGCAATGAGATGAACTGTGCTTCCAAGAGCTTCAGAGGGTTTTTGGTCAACAACGAAAATTCACTATTTATTCACTCTGAAGCTACGGCTCATTAGAGGCACCTTTGATGAAATAGGGGGAATTGAACTTCCCTCTGTGGAAAGGCATGCCTTCACCAGGGAGGTTATGTCTCACTTCTGCTCCTTCGAGTTGGTAATCCCACATGCTTAATGCCCTCTGTTTAATGACTGCTCTGCTAGGATTTTTTGGATATACCCCTGACAAAGGGGCATACCAGCAAGGGCCTGCGATATTTATAGCTCAGCGCTTTTAGCGCTGGATAATTATCGCAGGCTAACGCTGGATTCGTGGAGATAGCGTGCTATCAGCAACGCTTTTCCCCCAAGCGATAGGAATCCATGTGTTAGCTGGAAAACAGTGTGATTTTTGCTGGAAATCCGGCGATAATCGCACTGCGACCAGCGATACCTTGCTGATAGGACAGGGAGGTCTTATCCATGTAATCCACCTCCCATTGGATTACATGGCTAAGTCAGATTTCAAGCAGACGTAAGGAAAGTAGCGATAACTTCTGATTAGCACTAATTTTCTTATCGCTCTGCTTGTTTGCGTGCAGCTTGATAATTGGAGAAATGTCGCTTAGCGACATATCTAAAGTCATTTTGGCACGGAACGCCCACTTTGCATCTCATTAGAGATGCAAAGCTGAGCGTTGTAATGCGTGGTAAATCAGCTAAACACGCAATAGCGTGTCTTTGCTGATAAGGCGATGAAACTATCACCTCTTTTTGTCTGAAAACGGACGCAAAAGCGGCGATAATTTCATAGCACCGCCTTGCTGATATGCCCCTAAATTATTGAGATTGAACAGATCTCCGAATAAGCTATTAGTTGGTGGGCTCTGAAGAAGAAACAAAAGGATTGCAACCTTTGCTGCAACTCTGACAAAAGTAATTACTGGCTATCTTGGATGATTATGATTACAGAAAGGTCGTCCACCTTTTGGAAAACTCCTCCCATTTCTTTTGTAATGTAGCTAAATCTCTGAATGCAGTCCATAGGCACCGATTACAAGGTTCACGGCAGAGCTGCGAGAACAACGATTGAAACCAGCATTGAAAATGCAGACTCGCCCACCACAGTTATTTGAGATGGCTACTCCAAAGGAAATGACACCAAATGTATCTTCACGCCTGGTACCAAACCTAAAATTCGTCCCTTGTAGAGCTTCTCACATGGACCTTTCACCCAAGGAAGATGTGACATGCCCTCGTCATCAGATGCTCCCTTTGTTCATTTCCAACCATGAACTGGAAACCATGTCATCCATAGTGCTTTTTCTTTTTTTTTAATATTGGGATTCGATGTTTCTTTTATTTCCTTTTGTATTAAGTACTCGCAGCATATTAAGATGTTATTTGTGTTCAAATTCACCACCCACAAAAAGCAATGCATGTGCAAAACGCGTAAAATTCATGACCCTTGGGAAATTACAATTCAGAAGAAGAGGAAATATGTTGAACGCTTGTCGGAAAATTAAATTATGTTGTCACGTGAGTTATTTTGCCAATATATTATACATTCGGGAAGTGGACAAGGTCTATTCTACATAAAACAGACTTGGCCAACATGCCTTTGTCCACTATTTACATATAAGTGCCCTATGCTGATCAGCATTCATTTTACAAGCCATGAGGGCATCAAGCCAGTAATGCAACAATATTTGCATCAAGCCCATTACCATGATGAATGTATTTAAACTTAAAGAGAACATTAGTTCATGTCGCTGATAATATTTAAATGTATTAGGTTTACTGGGCCCAGAATAAACCACAAGTCTGTGATTTGCTAAGTGAACCATCAGCTAAATGCTTGGAGTTGAGCTATAATGAACCGGGGTCCTTTACATATGTTATTGGAGGAAAGATAATCACATAGTAAAAACACATTTAGATGGCCAGTATATGACTCATGTAAGAAAATATAAATCTAAAAAATATGTTTTACTGACGTTCGTTCACAGCCTTGTTTTATACATTATTTTTTTCCTTACTTGGGCTTAAAAGAAAATTATATATTTCAAATCAGTTAAAGCGTTAGTAACTGCGGCATAATAATTACTCAGAAGACAAATTACCAATCCTCACAAGATAACCTTTTCTATATGAAAAGTAAACGTATCACCGACTATCACAAATGAATCCGTGCTCTGTGAAAAGTAAAGTGATGATTGACTGTAAAATGCCTGCATTATTGCCGAGATCCCTTAAAGTCCATTGCTATGAGGTCTGCGTAAAGTTATCTCTGTTATCCAGCCGTACTTCCCTCTGTGAGGGAGTGATTTACAGACCCAATAGTTTGCAAACCAGAGGCAAAGCGACGCGAATGATGGAGAGCAGCAGTACAAGGAGAGCACCATTCCTTCTGCGGTGGTAGATGAACCTAGGTACTAAGAACCGAACGCATTCAGTAACCCACTGATCTTATGTGCATTTTCTCCGTTGCAACACAGGAGAAATAGAGCAAGCTGCAGCAGCTTTGTTCTCCAAAGCTTGTTGCAGTGATGCTGTGAGTACCATACAAGTTTATATCTATGCATGCCGAATGTTGACCAGAGTAATGAAGCAATGACAAAGGGCAGGAGAAGATGCACCAGCGCTGCGTCCAGGCTCCACAAATGTCTAATAGGGGTTGAACAAACTAAGGGGCATATCATCAAGCGGCAGCGATAATTATCGCTGGCCGCGTTTAGCGTGCACAATTCTAACGCCGTCTATCGCCAGATTCTAACGCCCGGTCAGCGCGCTATAAACAACCCGCATCGCTGAGGCGATAGAAATCCCGGCAATAGCGACGATAAGCGGCAATATCGCAGGATTACCAGCGATAAAAAAAGCGCTAGGGAAAACAATGTAGATAGGGAGATGTGGACTTAGCATTATGATCCACCTCCCATGGTACATATGGCTAAATCGGGAAATTAGCAGGCATAAGAAACTGACAATATACCCGGTTAGCGCTACTTTTTATGTCGTAAGACGGGTTAGCGATTTCCTTGTTGAGAGGGAGAAGCTGTGTTAGCGATTATTTCCACTGAATTTCAGTCGTGAACGCCTACCTCCCATCTCATTAGCGATGCGAGGCGCAAAGAAAATGGGTGCAAAGGCATGAATTCATGCATTAGTGTGTCCATGCTGATAGGGCAATAAAATTATTGCCGCTTTTCGCATTGAAAACAGATGCTAAAGCGGCGATAATTTTAACGCCGGGCCTTGTTGATATGTCCCTTAAGACCTCAAAAATACTTAACTGGGAATTCTGCCAATGGTCTAAGTGTACATCGTGCTGGCCCTCCTAAATAGGAGAACTTCTGTCAACGTCAAGCGAAACAAGACATCTTGGTGTCACCACGGCCTCAAAGCTCTCGCTTGAATCTCAAATTAACAAAGTGCCATTGCCCTAGCGAAGTACATTAATGATATCTACAATGGGTTTTCTAAAGAGCGTGTCAGAAAGCTAAAGGAACTCTAGAATGCAGCAGTAAGACCGCATTACTCCTGCTCTCAAAGGTCATTACTGGTTGCTAGGGGCAAGAAGAATCCCTCAAAGTCCTTTGTATTGCACGGCAGGCACAAGAGACACATGGGATGGGACAAACCGTATTATAATGTAAACTCATATCATACTGCCAAAATAAAACCTTGCTTCAAGTTTGGTTCTATGCCTGATCATTTTGTCTTATAACAAATGTCACAAAGATGATAGTTCTTTCTCAGTATAAGGCATGCATGCACGCTCTGGAACATAATCCCAAAGAGAATTAGGACCCTTAATATCCACAAAGAATTAAGAAGAGAAGTAAAAACCTGGCTTTTCCCAAGGTCAGGATCCAACTAAATTGCGTGCCATACCCAGTCGAATAGTGTGTATATGGTGCTTGCATCCTTCCCTCACACTGATTTACTTACAATCGCTACTCTGAGCTGTACGTTCATGCACTTAGCCAAGTCTGGAGTCCGGGTTTCACACATGGGACAAAAACTCAAAACTAATATATGGGACTCTTCTCCCATCCATGCTCTATAGGTGTAGCAAAGAACCAATGGACTGCCTAGAAAGTGCCTTGGGGTCTTAACACGAGGTATGAAAGTAGTATAGAAATGCAAAATTACATTATCATGCAATAAATTGCTGTGGGAGAGCTGGCATAGGGCATTCAATTAGCGGAAAAGTGTAACCTTCAAATAAAGGCTTGTGTTTTTTCGTATTTCAGGCGCAATCTGCATCAGATCACACCAGTATCTGGTGCCAACTTTTTTCAAGTAAGTGGTGATAGTGCAACACCAGCTAACTTTAGCTCTTTTGTTTGTGCTACTTTCTTTGCTCCACCTTCTGCTTCCTCCCTCACCTGAGTATGAGACCCTGCCAGGTAAAAGCAGGAGGTGGCCACTGAAACTGTCGAGAGGGATATGCTGTGCAGGAAGGAGTCTACCTTTCTGTTTGAACACCCCCCTTCTGTAGCCTCTCAACTTCTAGATGATTGTGGTAGGTTTATGGGCATGTTGCAAGGTAGGCTGCACCTACTCCACCAGTGATTTTGAAACTAATTGGAACCTGCCTAATCCACAGTGTATTCGAAACTGTTTGGCACAGCTCTGCAAAAATCCTCCTGGCCACCTTAAAAAAAGCAAGGAGTAGCGCTCCTTCCACAGTTTTAGCATTTCGGGGGACAAACACATTTCCAATGGGATTTGAATGCAGTGCTCTTAATTTCGCCCACAACAAACCTGAATAGTGCATCGAGTCTTATTTAAGTTTACATTTCTAGTCATGGCTTTTAAAGCAGAACTACCAGTCCCAGAAAGAATATAAGATTATGTGGCTCTATTAAGCATTCACCCTTGGCCTGGATTAATATATAAGCTGTGTGGAGCAGTGAAGCAACCACCCATGATATAAAATAAGATATCTCTAACAGAAAATGTATGAGAAAGTTGGTAGTCGCCTCAGTATCCTGTGACGCAACCTGCGGCTCTTTACCCTCAATATAGTCAGAGTACTTCTTGGTATTTGCAAAGTTTATATTATGTACAGTTAAGGGCCACACTCTCCCATATAGCATCAGCGCGGCCTTTCGCGAGACAGGTTCTCACCCCTCCTTTACAATTTCAGCTCCGCTACGCACCCGCTGCGTCTACCAATCCCAGCGCGGCACAGAGTGACGTCAGAGCAGCTTCGCGACTGACTCCCTCCTTCACAAGGTAACGGAAACTTTCTTTCTTTCTAAAGTGCTAGTGCCTGGTTATTTAACAACGAATACACATTCGCCACTGTACTCAAGTGTCTAGACAGGAAAGATTTGTTTCACTGCAAGTAAACTACTTCCATTTACTTTTCACACACTACGGATAGATCTCTTCTGCCTACCCTTCACACAAGCATTGGAGAACCTGCTACTTCCCTAGACTCATCCACCTTTCCGGGATATATCCAAGTCTAAAGTTTCACCAGCGAGCCCCTTTGCTTTCACCCAAGCTCCGATGAACCTGCTACTTTTCCGGTGTGACCCTCAGTAGGTTATGCCACAATAGGAATTTTGCCAATGAACCTCGTTGCTAACATTTATTCAATCATATATTCAGAAAACCCTAGTTAGTGCTTCCAGTTCTACCTAACCTGCACTAACCTTCCTGGAGTAAGTGACCTCAAAGCAAGTGGATTCTCTTCACCACTCGCTATTCAATTCCCCGGGGATTCCCAACAACATAGAAGACGTTTTACGAACGAATGGATAATTACATATAACAATATAATAACAAGAATAACGATTTTCAAACATTTCATAATTTTTCAAAGCAAACATTTCAAGTGAGTGATCAAATCACCTGAACTGCCTACCCTCTTAGCAGTAACAAGGTTTGTTACTTAGCAGCATCCAACTTATCTAACTTATCTAGTCCTACCTAACTTTAACTAGTCCCTAACCATTACCTCTGCTACCAGAAATTACTGATAGAGATCGGGGGTCACCTGACCAATAATTTCACCATATAGTTTTCGGGCCCATAAATTTCAATTCACCATATACATTAATCAGGCGACCTCACAAATCTACCATCAGCAACCCTGATTCCTTCCTTTTATTTAGTGTACCCGACTTACCAATCCACCGTTACGGGTACCTATGACCACAATGGATCAGGGAGCTAGCTGTAAAAGAAAGGCAGGCAAAAGACAAACCCAACTTCATAAACTTTGATTTTCATAAAATGACCACGGACAACTGAGAAGTTTTAAATGTTTTATCTAATAATCAGTATCTGCGAGTATTAGGCTTACAGTTAAAAGGCAATCAATAATCAAGATAACAAAAGGCACGTAACCATACAAGAAAAGTGTAAGGGCAATCATTTAAGTTTGTAAATAGAGTGACAGGGAACACGCTAAGTAGACTTAAACTGAAACTCAAGAATGGACATCTATAAATGAGCAAGCTTATTTGCATGTACTAAAATTGTACTATTGGGACGTACTTCATGAAAATGAGTGGAAATTTTGGAATCCTATACATCTATCAAAAGGGGTAAAAGTGAAACACGCCTATATTCTAATATGATTATTTCAAGAATAGAATTCAGGAGAAAATATAAACCACATCTAAATTCATAAACAGTATGGGGAAGAATTGTGCTTCAAAAAAAGGTAAGGTAACATAGAAACATACTATGAGAATAAAATGCAATAGGTTTTTATATGGTAGACTGCGGAAAGCATGGAAAATATAACATGTGCAAAGGTATGTCTTTATTGAAGCAAAGACAGAAAATAGAAAGGTGCAGTATAGAGTTCTCATCCCTATCTATATATTTACCTAGAATGGTGTGAAAACCAACCCTGGCCACGGATCAGTCAAGGACAGGAAATACCCCAAGGAATAGCAGTCATCAATGGGACAGCCGGTGCAGAATGGACACCCCAGGACAGGACAGGAAACCCGGATCAGGATCAGGACAGGACCACCAAGGCACGACCAGCACCCGCAGTTCGGAAGCAACGCCTGCGCTCCACCCTCTCTGCAGCTATCAGTCAGAACCCCGATTGGGTTAGCGAACTCCCCAGCAAAGTGCTCCGCCAGCACTTACGGTTTAGTAAAACCTTTAAAAGTCTATGGTCAATTTTCGGACAGAGTGCTCCGCAGCGCTCTGTAAATTCAGTCACCTATTGAGTGCGTTGGGTCAGTGACAGGTCAGCTATTCAGACAAGTCGGACAAATTCTATAGCCAAACCTAGGCTAGATATACTGTTTTCGGGTCAGTGTACCACCCCCCAATGTTGCAAAGTGTCAGAATCCACAATTTCGATTGGTCCCAAAGTAGGCTAGGTTAACACACCAATCAGAATTTACTTCTACAAGCTCACATTTGCATTTTTGGGTACCGCCTAGCAAGATTGGGGTTCCCATGAGAAGTCGCACTGAATACAATAGGAAGAATACATTGTTAATAAAGTAACAGTTTTCAGCTTCTCTGGCTGGGTGAAGGTGCATCTTCCCAGGCACATCTTGGCAGCGACTTTCTCTTGGCACTGTGTCAATGCCACCTCGCTACTTCTGATTCTGCGCAGTACTGCACTCCAACATCGACTCCCAAGCACCCTATCATCCCTCCGTACCGAGGATACATGAAAAGTAAGCGAAAACAAATTAAAACATAGAAATAAATGAATCAACTACATAACATGATTGTGTACTTATGAATTATCACTATAAAAATATACTATGCAATTATTTATTAGTGCAATACACAATAACACAAGAGCATCTGCACAAGCGTCATCATATTATTACACAAGCAGCCATCTTGTGGCTATTACGCATGCGCACCCTTTCCCTCCAAAATCACAACTACGTCACGTGAGTGTGACTAACGCATGCGCAGAAGCAATATTCTAAACGGCGGCCATGTTAAAGACACAAATTAATCGTATTAGTAAAACACATAGGCAAGCATGACTAGGATACATGTATACAGTAAAAATAAAGGAAATTAGTAAGACGTACGATTGGATTACAGAGTTATACATGAATCGAGGTTCTTGATTTCAGCAAGTCGCGTAATGTGCGAAATCTTGCTTCATCACAGTAAAGGGCCACACTCTCCCATATAGCATCAGAACATCCTACATAACAGTCTTGCACTTGGGCAAAAATGGAGCAAAATTATTTTACAATAATTTGTTGTTACATAGCAAGCAACAGACCAAAACAGAATTCACTTCAGACACAGCCCCATTTAGTTTTCGTATCTGCTCATTGTTTTCACATTGGCTGCCGTGGTTTAAATAGTGACGGCTAGATAACTGATTCATACTTGCAACAATAACACAATGACTTTCTCTGCAGCATGGGCTGCCTGCAGCCGGTGGGACTGACTCCTACAACTGCTTCCACTAGGGGACTCTCCTGCTCTCCATGGCCCGAATAGCCATTGTTTAGCTGCTTTAATGTTTGAGGCCGCTCTCGATATGTGGGGCCAAGGAGATTGGTTATTGACGGTTTTATCAATTTTATTGAGGTTTTAACTTTTGCAGAACTTGTCAAGGTGTCATCATGATATGAATTGCAACTGGTACAGTTTGATACATCACAACAATCTTCGAGTCCCAGCTCACTCTGTTACTCTCGAAGGTGTCAAAGCTAGATGCGACTAGTGAGTGAGCCTGTTATGCCCGTGGTGTACTCCTACGGCATAATGTGATGCAAAGCTTTAGTGATGAGCCGTGTAGTTTGCATGTTTCTGAAATTGTAACTATTGGGTAGTGGTGGAGTTATGCAGCAGCACGAGTATGGTTACGATGCAATGTGCGAAGGATTGGCTGATGGTTGGTGGGTGAGGTAGCAACCAGCAGTCGGGTTGTACCATAGGCGCCTGTGATCAGAGTAGGTGGGGAGGGGGGGGGTGCTTTCCTGATTGTACAGGCTAGGCCTAGCAGGGTAAATTGGGTATAATGGGGGTAATCTGCATTAGTCTATCAGGAGTGGGTTGCCCTCATGCGTCAGTTCTCAGAACTGCGCAGCCGCGGCCCGTGGAGGGAGTTGCGGTGGGGCGAAAGGCGGGGCGGGGTAGGGCCAGGGTGGGGGATGCTAAAAACCGGAGTATGGATAATTGGAGGTAAGCAAACAATTTAATTAATAAAATGAATTTCGTAGCGTGCCCCCACCCTGCTCCTCCCCCGCCCCGCCTTTCGCCCCACCGCAACTCCCTCCACGGGCCGCAGAGCTGCGTGAGCATGGTGTCCCACACTGCCGCTCTGGGCCTTTTGTGAAAGTGGCGTACCACTTCGTAGTGCAGATTGGTGCTTTTGGCCTCTCCCCAGTGGAGAAGAGCTTTGGGTCACTGTACAGGAGAAGGGGCATGGGGAGCTCTCAAGTGTAGTGTAAGGGCACGCTTGGCCAGCAGCAGAGCTAGGCTCTCAAAGCCGGTCAGGACTTTGGGGCATATGTAGGTAGGCATTTGCGATTCGCAAACGCCGAAATGCAGCGAATTTTGGCGTTTGCGAATCGCAAACGGTGCTTTGGCATGTAGGTGATGATGAGAACAAAACTGGGTCTTGACTCCTAATCAGCAAGGCTGAGTCCAATATAAACTAAACTAACAATACAAATGCCAGTACTGAACTAACTTAATTTGTAATAGCAAAAAGATCTGTTATGAATAAAGCATAGCAGTCTATTGTAACATTTGTTACTATTTTATTCAAATACTTTTTCAAAAGGTTTTCTTATTTTTCAAACAGAATTTCTTGTGCATATCACGAATATATACAAACTACACAATTAGATACAAACTTTTTACAAATATTTACAATCATACCACTTATATTCCTAAAACAGTAGGTCCAGTGTCAGTCAAAAGTTCAAAAGACTGAGCCAAAAAATATAATATGATCTGTTTTGTTTAAATCACTGGTGTTATCTACATTATAAATGACAAACGTATATTGTATCATATGATTTATTGAAATATTGACACGGACCCATACCTCAGAGGTATTTGTTTTTGTTTTAGGAATATAAGTGGTATGATTGGGGTGTGAAAGCATCAGTGTGAATGTGTTATAGAGTCGTCTATGATCCGTTTTGTAAATATTTGTAAAAAGTTTGTATCTAATTGTATAGTTTGTATATATTCGTGATATGCACAAGAAATTCTGTTTGAAAAATAAGAAAAACTTTTGAAAAAGTATTTGAATAAAATAGTAACAAATGTTACAATAGACTGCTATGCTTTATTCATAACAGATCTTTTTGCTATTACAAATTAAGTTAGTTCAGTACTGGCATTTGTATTGTTAGTTTATTTTGGTATGTAGGTGCACATTAGCAAAATAAGGAATCGCAAAAATTGCGATTCCTTATTTTGCTCAAGCATTTAAGGAATCACAATTTTGCGATTCCTTAAATGCTATGTAGGAGTGAATTTTAAAATGCAATTTTGGCCTAAGGAATCGCAAAATACCACCTACTCCAAGTAGATGGTATTTTGCGATTCCCTTTCTAAATGCATTTTTTTTTAATTCAAACTGCCATGTGGCGCACAGACATGCCCTTAGGGCATGCATGTGCGCCACATGTACTTAGAGGCACATTCGAGGGGTGCAACAGGTGTCCTTTGGACACCCTGGCACCCTTGGAATTGCGATTCTCAAATTGCGATTTTCTCATAGAAAATCGACATTTGAGAATGTACCCCCATTCATTCCTATGGGCATTGCAATTAGGGAATGTTAGAGATTCGCAAAACAATTGCGAATTTTTACGTTCATTCCTTTTTGCTATTCTCAAATAGCGATTCCTTAAAAATCGCTATTTGGGAATCGCAAAATGGAAATTACCTACATATGCCCCTATATGCTTCTTGCCTCGCTCGTAGATCCCCAAGACAGTTGACTCCCATGTTTTCAGGGGAGTGAGTTCAGTAAATGTGGTGAGGCTGTCATGGATAGCTCACGAGTAGTGAGTTAGGGTGGGGCACACCTAAAGCATGTGCTTCAGGTCGGCGGTATGGGAATGGCATCTGGGGCGCATAAATTAGCTGTTGGGAATATGTGATTTAATCTAGATGCCTTAGGTAGGCCCTGTGTAGCAGTGTTTATTGGATTCTCTTCAATCTTGCATTACGGGAGATGGTCTTCGGTGACTCAAGATCTTACATTCATTCTGAATTGTGAAGTGGGCGCCCAGTGTTGTTCTTCAACACCTGTCTGAGAGCTGTTAGCGAGACCTATGTGTTCCTGGATTGCCTTGTTTAATCAAGTAATTTACTGTCACCAAGAGCCTAGTGTGTACAGGGTGTATACAACTGAATGGGAAGGGGGTTCCTCATCAACGGTGTGCCATAGGAGACAGCATGCTGCCAATAGTTGGCCATGGAAGAGGAATTGACCAAGAGGGATGTTGTGGTCTTGTCTTAGCTGTTCAAATGTACTTAGATGATTCTCTTGGAATAGATTTCCCATTGTTTCAATAGACCTGTCATGCCCGGTGGCAGAGTCCTCTATAGGGAAAGACCTGGGAAATCGTGACAGGCCTCGAAGAGGAATCTCAGGAGCATATGGTGAGATGTGGTGGGTCAGTTGGAAAACCCAAGCTTGGCATCTGCAAGCTATCCATGTGTAATGAGCACAAGTGATGCAGTTTGACTGGGGGCAGCAGGAGTTGGCAGAGGGTATCTAATGGTATAGGCCCATTGCCGGTATATGTTTCAAATACATTTTTTCCCACCAACCTGTGTGAAACCCACTGGGGTTGAATTTTTAAGTAATACAATTCAAATTGGGAGCTCCCATTGTAGCCGGAGTCTACCAAAAGCTATTCGCTCCCGTTTACTTCCCATGGTAACTCCCCCAGTATGTAGTCAAGCTCAATGGTTTACTGGAGCATTGATGAAGTAGTACATAAGGCAGGGAAGGATTACCATTCTGGAGAGGGAGATTTTGCCCGTGGTGGTTAGGGGCAGCTTCTTCCAGAATCTAGTCTGGGATTTGAGGGCTGTGAGTGTCCAATTTAAGGTTGCCCTTGAAGAGGTTGCTTTGTCAGTGGTTTAAGTGGATTCAGAGGTAGCAAAATGTTTCTTCCCCTCATGTCAGCTGGGTAGCATCTATTCATATTTCGTGCAGTGGTTTGTTGCAGCAAAGAAGGTAGACACAAGAATTCATCCAGTTCACTTGCAGGCCTGCCGCTTTTTTGAATATTGGAGTTTTGCATGTATCATTTCAATGCCAGTATTGAAATTGTGGAGGTACATCTGCAGGTCGTCCACCTACTGTGATACCCCATGAGTTTTCCCACCAAATGGAATCTTCAATTGTAATCCCCCTGCTCTGAGGTAAATAGCTGGAAGGTCCATGGTGATGGTGAACAGGATGAGGGACAAATGTTGTGGCTGATAGTGAAAGAAGCTGAAATTAGGCGGCTGACTCACGCCCAGGAGATTGGGTCGATATATAGTAGTTTCGTGTACAGAAGGAGGTGCCTACCAATGCCTAACTTGGCCCGTATTTGGAAACGGTTGTCCAAAGATAGCATGTTCCTTTACGTGGAAGAATCGTCAGAGATTATTGGATGTACTGTGGTCGGGACAAACCCATTTTGGTATGGATCGATGATATTGAGTAGTATCTGAATGTAGCGATCTGCCAGTATCTTGCCCAATATTTTGTAATCGGATCCCAGAATGGCTATGGGCCAATGGAAGAACAGGTGGGTGTGGTTTCTACCAGGTTTCAGCAGAGAAGTAATGAGGGATTCCTGAAGAGATGGTTAAAGCGCCCCATGTCAATGACTTCCTCATAAATGTCTGCCAGTTTAGTGGCCAGGTGGACTGATAAGGGTTCACAGTACTCCATTGGAAGTACGTCTATGCCCAGCTTTTATTTCGGCTGGGTTATGAATGGCCTATTTCATCTCTGCTACCATGCTGTTGACATCAAGCTCTTTGCTGATATGCTGGGGGGAGTGAGGTGTGCCAGGTATGAGACTGTTGCTTTTTGGTATACAATAGGTGGTGTCCAATAGAAGCCGGAGTAGTAGTAGTTATGAAATGCCTGGAGCATGTCTCATTGTGGATGCAAGCGGGGGACATGGCTTGGGTCTATCTCCATATTTGGAGGTGTGCTGACTTTCTGTCATGTCACCCATGCCATAAGGCAGCCTGGCCTATCTCTTATAGAGTGTACATGTGCTGTATAAGCTGCAAAGTCTTAGCAATAGAGGCACTCAAGCAGGGCGGCATGGCGGTCTTTGGCTTCCCCAAGGGCTGTACTGGTATCGGCATCTTGTGGGGCATCTTGTGGGGCCCATCCCAACTGGGTCAGGTCTCTGTCCAGTTCTCTGCAGAGCTATAATATGCTTTTATGCAGACCCCTCTGGCAACTACTTTAAAAGAGTTCCACTCAATGGTGTAAGTGGTGGCTGTTGCATGATTCTCAGAGAAGTAGCGGTTTGGGGAGTTGGGAGTCACAGAATGTTGGGTCATCTAAAACATCCTGGGGGAGCCTCTAGGTAAAGACTAGCAAGGTGGTGTATTCCAATCCATGTCATTGATGTGTGCTGCATGATCATAGATGACACGCCCTAGGTAGTCTGAGTTGAGTGAGGATGGAAGTGGAACAGAGTAATTGATCAAGGTGAATGTGCAAGTTGTGAGTGGCCAAGTAGCGTGAGTATTGTTTAAGGATGGGATTGTGTGTTCTACATGTATCCATCAACATCCAGTGATGGGCCCAGTGAGCAAATTGCGCAGAATGGAGACACGTAGGTGCTTGGGGAAGAGGCAGCTGCGGTCTCCCAAGGTGGATGTCTGGGACATTATTAAAATCCCTAGCTACTATCAACAGGATATTTGCACACTGTGCCAGGATCCCTAACAGTGATGTCAAGAATTTAGACTGTTGTGAGTTAGGTGCGTATACACACCCAAGGAGCACATGTTGCCATCTAGTGGACCCTCTGCAAAGGCATACTTGCCTTCTCTGTCGATTATGGTAAGAAGTGGCTGAA
Organism: Lissotriton helveticus; assembly: GCF_964261635.1. Classification (NCBI taxonomy): domain Eukaryota; kingdom Metazoa; phylum Chordata; class Amphibia; order Caudata; family Salamandridae; genus Lissotriton; species Lissotriton helveticus. The sequence continues at coordinate 2,115,723,799 of NC_136059.1, forward strand.
AGGGTATGCTGGGATGCAGCCAACAGAAGTCCTCATGGCCATCCAGTGTGCCTCTCCAGCACTTACTCAGTCACTGCAGCTTCCCGCTTGTGAGAAGGGCTTATCTTGAGGAAACGCCATGTGTGTGTTTTGATTCTTAAGATTGGAGTCTACTGCGCACCAACAGTGCACTGTGTGCATGCCCCTGCTGTTAAGGGTCAAGAATCTGGTCTGTGGTTAGTGGGCCATGTGTGAGGAGTATATAGTCGCAGGTTCTGACGCTACCCCCCACCCAATTCACTGGCCCACTGCCTTTGACCGTCACTTGATGTTGGGCTAGCGTCCTGTGCCCCTCATCCTGCAAGGGAAACAACTGCATTAACATGAGAACAAAACGGAATGGCAGTGGCTTGCAGCAACAGGCTGCATGCCCATCAATAGTTTGGTAAACTCTCTGTGAGTAGGGGGTTGACGTCAATTGGTGGCACAGGTGAGATCACCTGGGAAAGAGCAGTGCCCATCCAAGTTTGGAGTTGGTCAGCACTGTGCCGTTCTCTAGAATACTACATACCCAGGCTGGTGGGGCTGGAGTGCATGTGGAGGGTAACAGGGGGTAACTTGCCCTTGTCCATCCGGAGCTGCACCAAGCTGACAGAGTTCAGACGAGCCTTGAAGACCTGGCTATTTAAACAAGCGTACGGTTAGGGCATTACACCATCTGCTCTCTCACTTACCTTTTACCATCTGCTTTCTTCAGCGCCATGAAACCCCTGGGTGACCGTGCGCTTAACAAATTCCGTATAGAATAGAATAGAATAGAACAGCACTAGTGGAGGTCGTCAAGTCCATCATTACATTGCAACATCTTCAGAAATCAGGCAGCAGTCAGTCATAGTAAGTCATTGGTGGTCTCTGGGGTTACCTGTGGACCTGCTGGCAGTTCCAGAGAGTGAGGGGACTTGTATCTAGGTGGCCCTTGCTGGCGGTCAAATTGCTGACCTAATCTGGTAGTTGCATAGTTTGTCAAAATGTCAGGGCCATAGAGATGGTGGATTGCTGTTCCCTGTGCAGCTCCTGCTGATGGGCACCCTAAGGCTGTTGGGCTAGTTGTTGATTCTACGGCCTCAGTGATCTCGTATTGACCTGTTCTTCTGTGCAGCTTTTGTGTCTGTTTGGGAGTTGGTACCAGTTTCCGTGTGATGCTTGATCCAGTCCCAGGGCGATGAGGGTTTTGTGAATTAGTAGGTTTGATGGTCTAGGATGATCTCTAACTTTGCAGAGTTTACTAGCGAGTATTGCAGGGCATGATAACGAGTATTGAAGACAAAGGTCTTGCAGATGGCGCTTTACTCCAAGGAAGGAGGAGCGCTGCGGTTGTACCATTTTTGTATAGTCTGGGAAGATGGAGACCTTGCAATTCTTAACTTTCAGTTTGGTTGCCAGCAGGTCCGCACACAGGATGGCATCCCTGTCTTTATAGTGCAGTAGTCTAGCTACAACAGGGAGTGGCAGTGTGCTCATTCAAAGGAGAAATATGGATTATATCCATTCTTCAACGTAGGTGATCACCGTGTTGGAGTCTGGAGATTATTCATGGAGCCGCACCTCATGGATATTGTTTCGGCGTGCTTGTCATTCTTCGTTTTCCAGTCTGTCTTCAAGTACTTTTACTCTCTGAGTGAGGTCTCAGGCACATTCCCAGTGGGTGGCTAACTGACATGTATTGTCTTTTCAGGAAGCATTCTGTTTCCATCAGCTGGAGGCCAGTTTTGCTGATCATCCTGGAGGAAGCCGAGTTCTGCATAGAGCTCCTCGATCTTTGTTTCCACTCAGGACATAATCTTCTCAATGGCCTGTAAGAAGGTGTCTAGCTTGTCCCTGGATGACGGAGGTTCCTGTGTTTGAGTGTGTCTGGATTCAGCTTGAGTTCGATGGGTGGCAATGGCATCCTGGAGGGTCCTTATGCCGGCCCATCACAGAGGAAGGATAGCAGGGCAGAGGTTTGAAGGAGGGTGCTGTGTTCCCTATGGCCACCACAGTAAACACGCTTTACAGGACTGTTTTACAGGACTGGGTAGCTGCATTTCAGGGGAGGGGAGGTCCAATTGAAATATAGTGCCTCCGTCTGTGGCTCACCAGTGGGGTAGCTGAGGTGCCACGCCAGAGAGGATAATATTGTTGGTTCTGGCTGTTACTCGGGGCAATTCATGTCCGCCAGGGTGGAGGGGCCGGATGGTCTTTCATAACCTCTTGGCTTTATTGGTCACGGCTTGACTTGTGAAAGGCCTCTGGTTGTTTGGGTCACCGTAGTTGGCTGGGAAAGACCATGGAAGAGTAAGGGCATTGATACATTACATCAGTCCCACTCCTGTGGTCTCTTGTCAGGTGCAAATTCATAGAAATGTGTCGGGGTTAAAAAGCGGGAGGGATGCCCCTTGTGGTGATATAACACCGGGTTCTGTGCTTCTCAGGGGCCAGTAGGGTGTCTCGGAGGCCTTTGTGTCTCAGGCTCCCGGCGGCAGCACCTACTCCAAAGTCTGTGACAGGTTGCAAGGTTTACCTGGAGGGGCCCAGTTTATGAAGTTTCTTTTGGGTATTGTGCAGTTCCGAGCTACACGGCCTCATAATGCTTCGCAGGCTCACTTAAATATAGGGGGCAGGGTGCTTGTGTTGTCGTAGGCCCAGCAGCAAATTGGCATGTGCCTGTCCCCGGCAGCCACCTTGCATCCATTGTACCTGTTGTTGTGTTGCTCCTGGGTGACTCTGTGTCGGCAGGGTGGGAGGTGCTCAGATCAAGCCTTCAGCGTGGCACGGTCCTCTTTGTCACACATCCCCTTGGGTTGATTCCCCAGTCATGCCAGCTCCACAGGAGCCACAGGAAGGAGTTGCTTCTCTAGTGCCACCAGGACCACATTGCTGACATGACCCAGGTTGTGTGCCTAGGTGGCAGTCTGCACAACGTCCTGGTGGGAGCCACTGGACTGCGTCTGCTAGGGCTCTGGGTGTTATCTGTCAAGGACTTCACTGGGCTGATCCTTTGATGACATGGGCTTGTGGGAGCTGCAACAGTGGACAAACAAAAAAAGTAGATCAAGATCTACAAGAAGTGAGCACTGATCCTAGTGGAAATATTCAATTTTCCCAAAAATAACTAAACAAATGACAGTTTTTTGTTAAACATTTAGGTTTTTAGTTTTCACGATAGAAAATATATACATTCAACTGATAAAGCGTGAATACATCAATCCTATTCACCTATTTAACACCTAATATGTGTTCATATACAATACTGTGCTAAAGTGTATTATTTCAAACAGAATCCCTGTCTTTATACACAATTGCAATTAGTTGTAGTAACAAACAAAATTCAAGGCATTGCTGTGCACGTTTATATTACAAAGACAAATTGTGATTTTCTAGCTGCGTTGCCCAATGCATTTCGGGACCCTCAGGTACCCTTCTTCAGGGGCGAAATCCTAAAATATACAAAAAAACTATTCAGGATGTTGTAGTCAGAACATCTTACACATAATAATAAGACTATCAGACAGTCAAAAAGGGGATACATTAATATGTGATACTCTGCTCCATGACCTAAAACAAACAAAGATTCTGGCCTATATACATCATAGCTAACGGAATAGGCTGCATATGCTAGTGTCCACTTACTAAAGGATGGTGCTGCACCATAGTAACCACAGGATACTCGTTGGTAAACCTCTATATTCATCCCTTAATAGGATTGTAACTGATGTTAATACCTGGATACCTCAAGTTCACGTTCTTAGACTAAAGATAAATCCTGGGTATGTAGTGGATAAACTTACTTGCTAATAGGCTGTGCATTGTAAACAGTACAAATGAAGTCACAAACGAATGGCAGTCAGTGCTAAAAGATAAGAACAAATGGGAATAAGCCTGATAAAAAAGGGGACTGTAAAAGAACTGTTAAGTACACGGCCTAATAAGAAAGAATAATACCTCAGAAGTGGCTGAAGCGAAAAATCCACTAAGTAGCTATGTGCTGGAATATAAACATTAAGCCCAGTGATGCTTCTTTCGTTGTTTTGTTCGAATACTGCATAAATAAAGAGAAAAAATCTGTCCTTACTAAGTGCAAACATTTTTAGTACATACCAAGACAATGCCGGGGGGAAGTCTGCCCATACCTAGCGTTTGGTATAATAGTCCTGTAGTCCAGCTAATGCTTCATATACGTGACGGTATGGAGGAAAATCATTGTAATGGCGTGAGCTTGAGCTATGAATAATAGAAAGCACCAGTGTCTGCAAAATACTCTATGTCCTAAAACTCATCTTTACTTCGGTATGAGAAAGGCATAAACCCACACATACCTGCTATGCAGACTGACTGGACCGGAGAGAATTATTTGGGGGTCAAATAATCAAGATTTCAGGCATTCAGTGAACAAGGTAAATGTTCAGAGTAAAACATAGCCATCGGTGAAATGTACTCCGGAAATATCTACAGCGTGAAATAACACAGAAATATCACTACCGTGGTATCGCAAAAAGAGTAAAGTTAGGTTAGTAGTCTGGGTACCTAATTATATAAGCCTCGTACCTGCTATCGAAGCAGCTGCAAGCTCCGACACTGACTGACGATATAGTGGTAGATTACCGCGGAAGGTTACCATACAGCAATATAAAGAGTTCTAGGGAGGTTCGTATACCACAGGAATGTTGGGATATGTAGTGCACTGCTAGTCTCAAACCTCATGGCTGTATTTGGTCCAGCATGGATACGGGAGCTCTAATGGACGTAGATGCCTCAAATACGACTGTTAGTTAATCCTGCCTCCTCCATAAAACATGACTACGATAAAAATAATAAATAACCGGAGTGCGGGTTAGAATGTAGAAAAAAGCAGCCAGGATACAGCACGATAAAGCCTTCAAATGCAAGTAATGAATAAGTTGTATGTTGCCTCAAGGGATCGCGATTTATAATCACCGGAGGACCGATGTAATATATATAAAAAAGGGTTATCTAAAAAAGAGAGAGAAACTTCTACTGGTAACAAGCTGAGGTTATTTGAGGGACGACCTCGATGTTGACAGGCAAGAACCTGCGTAAATAATAGTGTTCCCTGTCCAGTGACGCTAAACATGAAAAAGCATAATACATAAAGTGCTAGCTAGTAAAAACAATAACATCAACAGTAGACGAAAACTAACGTGCTCAACATGTACAATCCACAATAAGGGTACCTGTCTTCACATTAAAACATATATTTAGCATGGAGTATGTTGAAAGAAGTGATAAGAAACTGATCATGCTGGTGGAGACAGAGGAAAATGTATACATAGAGGTACTAATATAAGCTGACGCTCAAGGTGATACATATGAAACGTGGTGCAGTATAGTAAGATAGCTTGGGGGAACGTGTGTATGTAGTGGTAAAGAGCTGTACCTGACAGCGCTCTATGAGTGATTATTACAGAAATGATATGTAATATGTTGACCTTATCTATCCTCCTATGAATAGAGCCAAAAAGATGTGTCTGCTGTAGACATAAATACTGATCCCTGTATACTCATAAAAACAACTGAAATATACACGATCATGTATATGGTGGTAAAAAGGTGTGCCAGACAACGCACTGTGAAAAACTTTTGCAGAAATGTTATATAATATGTTGACCTGGTCTGGCCCCCTTAGAATAGGGCCTTTTTAAAAAAAAGGTGTTACTGTTGATGACATAAATACTGGTCCCTGTACACTCATAAAAAGCAGCTGAAGTCTACACAATCATTAAGCCCATAAGGGATACTTGAGCTCAGATAGTCAATCCAGAAAAATTCTCGTTGTAACAATTTGGAAGAATTATCTTGGCCTTCTTTTTTCTGCACTACTTCAATGATTTGTGCTCTTAATTGTGCAATAGTATGTCTGGCTTCTTGCCTGTGCTTAGCTATAGGGTACTTTGGTTTATAGATCGAATGTTACTTTTATGCTCAGTGAGCCGAATTTTGAATTCACGCTCAGTCTTCCCAAAGTATAGTTTGCCACATGGGCACTTTAAACAATATACAAGATTGGTGGTGTTGCAATCTGCCGAATGACGAAGCTTAATTTTCCGTCCAGTCATTGGATGAATCAAACTGTTTCCAGTTATCATGTTGTTACAATGTATGCAGTTTAGGCATTTCATAGTGCCTTTGTGTGGGACACATGTATCTGTTTTTTTAGGTGATCGAGTAATATCCATCAGGTTTCTACCCCTGGTATAAGCAAAAATCGGTCTCTCAACAAATATTCCTTTAAAATCACTTTCATTTATCAAAACCTCCCATCTTTTAAGAATAATCTTTTTGATTTGCACTGATGTCACAGGGAAAATGACACATCGGTTCTTTACTGTGATGCAGGGGAGGTGAGGCATTGGTTCCTTACTGCTGCAAGGGAGGTGACGCAACGATGGCCACGTGGTACCAGTTCCTTAAAACAGTATGGGGTTGATAGATTCGGGAGGTCACCCGCATCAGGCATCGACTCTACAATGATGAAGCTCTGGCGTCAGTGAGTCAAGACTGTGGTGCGAGTCAGGCAGTGCATCATGAGCATCACGATCGGTGCCCTCAGCTGCGGTACAGGCAGCGGTCTAAGTGATGACGTCAGAGTCGACATGGTGCAGCATTGGCAAGCGTTGGGGATGCAAGTCAGGGCAGTGTCAGGGCAAGTCGCAGCATCACTCACTTGGCTTTTTCCCTCTGTGCTTGCTGAAACTGCAGTTCCAGTTGCAGGAGGACAGAGAAAATTAAGTATTTGTGTCCCTGAGACTTCCGAACTGGAGACAAGCTCACCACCAACCCCTTTGAGATCTTATTCAAGTAGGATTCACAGCATAGTTCAGTCTTTGTCCTCTCCTTGGTAGAAGGAGCCACTGCAGAACAAACCAGCAAAGAATCCGCACAGCAATGGGGCAGTACTCCTCTTTATAGCTCTCCAGCACCTCTCCTTGGCAGAAGTTACTCTTGAGTCCAAAAGTATTCTAAGGCTGAGGGGCTTGGGACCCAATATTAATCCACATTTTCCTTTGTTCTCTGGTGACGGAAAGTCTCTTAAAATTAAACACACAGCGCCAACATGTGGTGGACTGTCTCAAGTGCCGGTGCTCACAATTAGGTGCTTGTGCCAAGCACCGAAACTACTAGGTCAAATTAAGCACTTGGGGAGCGTCATGGACAGTGAATGGGTGGTGGAAGGTGGCAAGTGATGCGCACAGGTTAGAGTGGGCAAGAAAACACATGTACTAATGTGAAGTGCTTAAAGTTAAAGAAAGAAGCAGCTTCCTGAATGAAAGTAACACCAGTAATGGAGGGACACAGGCCAAGCAACCAGCACTTTGTGAGGCATAAATGATGCTGGGTGGGATACGTACCTGAATAGGAAATAAAGTCACTGAATTAACAGGAGACAGCCCTCAAGAGAGCGGGGCTGCCACAAAACCCACTCTATGTATATTAGAAACAGACAGACAGCAATAGATGTCTGTATCGGCGACACCTAAAAACAAGTCTGTACGGTTTTAGCCCCTGTGCAAATCTTGTTGGGTTATGGCCCTCCCTACAGTACCTAAATGTGATAAATGAATTACTACAAAGCTGTAGATAGTAAGCAATTTGTATTTAACAGTGTAGGCATAAATAAGAGCAACAATTGTAAAAACAGTCAAAAATACTAATGTTTCATAGAGGAAATCTATCATATGAAAATGGTGAATAGATTTCATTTCTCATATACAAGGAAAATGTTTCGCAAACACATTTGTAATGTATACTGTATCACTCAGTTTGGTTGAGAGGACAGATCAATGATTTTCTCAACTTCATTTTTTGTCCCAATCATGTCTAGCCTGTAGTGGTAGTTCTCTTCGTTGTGAACAGCAGCAATACAAATATATAGATCATGTTTTGAATGTGCTTATACATGCGTGTATTCAAAAGGGTGAGGATTAGACATATTTTAATGTGTTACTAATGTCTGTGGCTGGCATTGGCACAGATCTTTGAAGGTCAGTATGCTGAGCTAAAATTCACTCTTTGCTCTAGGGCTGTGTTTTTTGCAAGAAGTACACTCGATACATGAGAAAAAAGATTGACCACAAAGCATACCGCACCTGAAAGGTACATTTTGTTACTTTTTTTAAATTACAGCTCAATGTAAAGGTCATGTCCTGTCTTGAAATCTCAATAAATTGATTCAACTCTCTAGTCCTGCAGAAAGGTTTCTCTACAGTGATCGATGGGGCTCAATTTCGATATTGCCATACTGTAGAAAACAGATTTTATCACAATTATGAGCTTAAACACATTAATTCAAAGCCTACGATACCATCACTGGCCTAAAGATGTTTTAAACCTCAGAGAAAATTCTGTTACAATACCATTACTGACAGACTTCCGTTACTCCAAAGGAATCTACTGTCATTCAGTACATCATTTCTGATGCTTTTTCATTAGGCGAGAGACGACAAAACTGTTCAATCAGAAAGACATGCACCAATGAAAAAGAGTGCTTAAGAAGCATTGTTCAAAAACCTTGAATAAGAGAAAACATAAACATTGTTTCTTCTTCTTCCTGGTTGCACCACTTAGATTTTACATGGGGACTGGTTTGTACTTGCCCATTTATGCTTCACACTTCCTTTATTTACAAAAATGTCTTGTAAAATCTCAGATAATGTAGGGGTGTCTATTAGAGACCATGGACGAGGATAGACGCATAGAAAAGTTATGTTCAGAAGTGCACCTATGACACTGACTCGTGAGAAACACCCCGCTTTTTCTTACGGTAGCACCGCTGCTTAGATAATATATATTTGCCCTCATGCTCCCCATCTTAACCATTATCCGTTCTAAAATGGACAATTCTGCTATTGCGCTGAAGATCAGACTTTGCTCTAAAGTATTTATCTGTCTTCAAATTGCACCTGGACATGATGGTGACAAATGTTTGTGTTATGCTATTTGCTATTGTGTTATATACTGCATCGATCTATCAAGGGCACATATTAAGATGTTGTCATTAATGATGTCATAAATGATGCTAGAGTACGTCCTGAGTGATAACATATGTGAGGTCATAACTAGTGAGTGGTGCGTGTGCAAGCTTTGTTTTAAAAGTTACTGGCTCATTAATGAGGCCCTACCAGCAGCATTGTGCCACTGGAACGTCATTTTTTTGACGTTCCGGTGGCGCATTGTGTCACTGGCATATTTATAAGGCCACATTACTTGGCTTTTCATAGCCTTATAAATATGTGACCCTTTTACGTAGAAAACCATGTGAAAGGCGCATTCAATGGGTGTTGCTGGGCATTCCCAGCAGCATCCATGGCTTTTTGGCACTGCCACAGATTTATGAGAAATCGTAAGTCTAAGGCAGCTCCCCAGGGGTGGCGTAACGCAGGCACAACTGGGAGAAACATCTTTATTTCTCCTCATTTTTTCTCTTTCTATGTGTGCCTCATTCTGCAACACACATAGAAAGAGAAAAAAGCCTCTTGTTATTGTTTTTGTGGAGAAAGGTTGCCCTTCCTGCACAAAAATATTCATCCCTGCAACGCAGGCACCCTTGCACCATGGTGCATAGCGCAGGGGGAAAGGACAGGAATGAGCCGTATCTAATAGTGTACTCGAGCAGCCCTGTGGCAGAGGACTCGCTCGCGGGCGGCACTTGAAACTTGATTTTAATACCTACCTGCTTCCCTCGCTGAATACAAGCAGCCTAGCATCTTCGTCCCGCTGACTACAAGCGCTGGACGCTATCTTTTTTTAAAAACCCCCTTCCTACCCGCCCTGCTAACTCCGCCCACCCTCGTGACCAGCCTATTTAGGCTCCGCCCTTTTCTTTCTTCCTTGTGTACTCGAGCAGCCCTGTGGCAGAGGACTCGCTCGCGGGCGGCACTTGAAACTTGATTTTAATACCTACCTGCTTCCCTCACTGAATACAAGCAGCCTAGCATCTTCGTCCCGCTGACTACAAGCCCTGGACGCTATCTTTTTTTAAAAAAACCCTTCCTACCCGCCCTGCTAACTCCGCCCACCCTCGTGACCAGCCTATTTAGGCTCCGCCCTTTTCTTTCTTCCTTGTGTGCTCGAGCAGCCCTGTGGCAGAGGACTCGCTCGCGGGCGGCACTTGAAACTTGATTTTAATACCTACCTGCTTCCTTCGCTGAATACAAGCAGCCTAGCATCTTCGTCCCGCTGACTACAAGCGCTGGACGCTATCTTTTTTTAAAAAACCCCTTCCTACCCGCCCTGCTAACTCCGCCCACCCTCGTGACCAGCCTATTTAGGCTCCGCCCTTTTCTTTTTTCCTTGTGTACTCGAGCAGCCCTGTGGCAGAGGACTCGCTCGCGGGCGGCACTTGAAACTTGATTTTAATACCTACCTGCTTCCCTCGCTGAATACAAGCAGCCTAGCATCTTCGTCCCGCTGACTACAAGCGCTGGACGCTATCTTTTTTTTAAAAAAACCTTCCTACCCGCCCTGCTAACTCCGCCCACCCTCGTGACCAGCCTATTTAGGCTCCGCCCTTTTCTTTCTTCCTTGTGTACTCGAGCAGCCCTGTGGCAGAGGACTCGCTCGCGGGCGGCACTTGAAACTTGATTTTAATACCTACCTGCTTCCCTTGCTGAATACAAGCAGCCTAGCATCTTCGTCCCGCTGACTACAAGCGCTGGACGCTATCTTTTTTTAAAAAAACCCTTCCTACCCGCCCTGCTAACTCCACCCACCCTCGTGACCAGCCTATTTAGGCTCCGCCCTTTTCTTTCTTCCTTGTGTACTCGAGCAGCCCTGTGGCAGAGGACTCGCTCGCGGGCGGCACTTGAAACTTGATTTTAATACCTACCTGCTTCCCTCGCTGAATACAAGCAGCCTAGCATCTTCGTCCCGCTGACTACAAGCGCTGGACGCTATCTTTTTTTAAAAAAACCCTTCCTACCCGCCCTGCTAACTCCGCCCACCCTCGTGACCAGCCTATTTACGCTCCGCCCTTTTCTTTCTTCCTTGTGTGCTCGAGCAGCCCTGTGGCAGAGGACTCGCTCGCGGGCGGCACTTGAAACTTGATTTTAATACCTACCTGCTTCCCTCGCTGAATACAAGCAGCCTAGCATCTTCGTCCCGCTGACTACAAGCTCTGGACGCTATCTTTTAAAAAAAAAAAACTTCCTACCCACCCTGCTAACTCCGCCCACCCTCGTGACCAGCCTATTTAAACGTTCCCCATGCGGCAGCGCAGCGGACGAGCGCAGCGGGCGCGACGGAGGCGCGCCTGAGTTGCGCCTGAGTTAAGCCCGTCTGCGCCAGTCCGCGGCCGACCGGGGCCAGGGGCACGAGACGCTGCTGGTTTTGCCACTTATTCACCTTCCCAACTATGTCAGCATTGGGCCCCTGGTTCCATCGACCTTTCCACTTCGACCTATCTTCAACATCTTGGTCTATACACCCCCTCACCTCACTCCCCCCCTGGGATTGTATCACTTCTAGCCTCACTACCCCCACACCCCTTCCTACTCCCCTCCCACCCCCTGGCCCTCCCGTCCCTCTGTTTAACACTTCGGCTGCCCTCCTGAACACTAGGTCTGCAGTCAACCATCAATACGAACTATTTAACTACATCGACTCCCATGAACCAGATCTCTTATTTTTAACTCAGACCTGGTTCAAGACCGACTCCCTGCCCAATGTGCTTGCCGCCCTACCATCTTCATACTCCGCCATTCGAGCGGATCGCCCAGAAGGCAAGCGGGGTGGAGGAGTGGCCCTAATAGCTCGTACTGACCTCAATTTTCAAGTTCTCCCATCTCCCCCTATCCCTGATGTGGACCACCTGGTGGCTCGCTCCACTTCCTACCTGGCTCCCCTCACTTTTGTCTTAATCTACCGCCCCCCCAACCTACCCCCTCATTTCTCCCCAATATCCAGACTCTTCTGGCTACCCTGGTAATCAATAACTCCTCGGTACTGGTCCTAGGGGACCTTAACTTCTGGCCTAGTGACCCTGCAGAAAGTCCCCAATCTAAGGAGTTTACCAATCTCATGAACAGTTTAAACTTCCTGCCACTGATTCATAGCCCCACCCACATCCATGGTCACACACTTGACCAAATCTGGTCACTGAATGTTCCATCTACACCCCCCACTATATCTCCATGCTCGTGGTCGGACCACTTTACCATCACGTTCTCTCTCGCACTGGCACCCACGGTCAAACTCCCGCTCCCCAAAAATATCTGGGTCCGGAAATGGGGCAAAACAGACATGCCTTCTCTCTGCTCAGCTTTGGCCAAAACCAATCCTGACATGTCCGGCCTCCCAGCTACCTCTCAGCTGACTGCCATTAACCACTGGCTTACTGCGGTAGGCGACGAATTCGCTCCATTAAGGCGGCTCACAGTCAAACGGGCCCACGCAGCCAACCGCCGGTTTACACCGGACCTTAAGGCAATGAAACTAGCTGCAAGAAGGGCCGAGCGAGCCTGGAGAAGCACCTATAATCCCGCTCAAAAGGCAATTTACCTGTCTGTCCTACAAACCTACAAGAAGGGCATTCTAGAGGCAAAAAACGAATATTACACCAACAGGATATTGACAGCTGAGTCCCAACCAAAGGAAATTTTCTCCACCGTTCACGAATTAGCATCATCAAACAGAGCCACGGCCACCATTCCCCCTTCCCAGTCCCTCTGCGACTCGCTCAATGAGTTCTTTATAGATAAAGTGGTCAAAATTAAACTCAACATTCCCCAGCCCTCCCCCACTTTTGTCACTCCTTCCCCACCCATCACTACTGTCAAGCTAACCAATTTTCCACTATTAACTAATGACACTCTCCTTCCTCTTCTTCATCGGGTCAAATCTGGCTCCCCCCTGGACTTTGCTTCTGCCCGTATTCTCAATGTAATTTATTCAGCTTGTCCTACACCTCCCTTGACCCTTCTTAATGACTCACTTACACACGGTTCTGTCCCCAGTTCACACAAATCGGCGATTGTTATACCAATTCTAAAAAAATCAGACGCCGACTCATCTTCCCCCTCCAGTTACCGTCCCATTTCACTCCTGCCTTACCTTGCAAAAGTTCTCGAAACCCACATCACCACTACCCTGACCACCCACATTGAGGCAAATCATTGCCTCTCCCCTTGTCAAGCAGGCTTTCGCCCCATGCACTCCACAGAGAAAGTGGTCATCTCAGTAATGGACAAATTGCGTGAGGGTATTGACACCAACCTTCCGCAAGCCCTGATACTCCTAGATCTGTCCGCCGCTTTTGACACGGTGGACCATTCCATCCTCCTCCACCGTGTCAGGGCGGCGGGCATAGAAGGCTTGGCCTTTTCATGGCTTGAGTCCTTTCTTGCTGGGAGAACTCAAGCGGTCCGTCTGGCTGGCTACGCTGCGGCCTCCCGCAAGGTGGAGTGCGGGGTCCCCCAGGGTTCTTCACTTTCCCCCCTTTTGTTTAACCTTTATATCTTCCCCCTCATTTTTATGTTACAGCAGCTGGAGGTCACCGTGTTTAACTACGCGGATGACCTCCAGCTAATCTTCAATCTATCCCACTCATCTTCATCTGCTCTGAACGTCCAGACAGTAATGACGTTCATTCATGATTGGATGAACTGCAACCACCTCAAACTCAACCCAGACAAGACCGAGCTGGTTTTGACCGGAGGTGTTTGCAGTCCATGGTCCCATTCCTTTTGGCCCCCTTCCCTGGGTGTTCCACCACTCCCTGTGCCCAAAGTAAAAACCCTGGGGATTCTCCTCAACTCCCAACTCACTGTCCATTCACAAGTTAGTTCCGTGGTTTCCTCTTGTTTTTTTCCCTTAGAATAATTAGGAAAGTCTCCCGTTTTTTTTCTTCCCCTGCTCTGAAAGTAATTGTACTGGCCATGGTATTGTCTCGTATAGACTATGGCAACATAGTCTACAATGGGGCCCCTGCCTACGCGATCCATCGTTTGCAACTGGTGCAGAACCAGGCAGCTCGCCTGATCCACGGCTTGCCCAAATACCATCGGGTCACCCCATTGCTCAAAACACTGCACTGGCTCCCAATAAAAGAGCGCGCCCTCTTTAAACTTGGCTGCCTCACTTATCAGGCCAGATCGGGCACTGCTCCCGATTTCATCTGTTCTGCCATTAAGCCTTATCACCCTGGCAGAGAACTTCGTTCCGCCTATTCGGCCCTTCTTGCCATCCCCCGTTTTAAAAAACAGAAAGCGGGCGGATCGAGCTTTGCTGTATTGGCTCCCACCTTTTGGAACTCCCTCCCTGTTACTCTGCGCTCTTCCCCGTCGTATCTGTTGTTTCGGAAGAATCTCAAAACCTTCCTCTTCACGCAAGCCTACCTGACCTAGATCCCTTCTGTTGTTGCCGCCCATTGTCCACCACTAGCGCCATGAAACCGCCTGGTAAACGCGCGCTGTATAAATGTTTTTAAATTCAAAATTCAAATTAATAGATACAGAGCATTCCTGCTATTTCTTTTGCCATAGGGAAGCGCAACAGCAAGGCCTGCTGCACTGCCCAACGGCAAAAAACCCATAAATGAGGCTCTACTTTTTTATCTAACTATGACGCACTTTAACTTTGGCTCTTTCAGTGAATACATACATACATAGATTTCACAAATACTAGGGCCTGTTCACTACCAAATACAGCCGCACTAGGTGTGTCGTATAACGCGGTCACGGATAAGGCACAGTGGGGTTGCAAATCTCCTTTTATTGAATTATAGAAGTTTGAGCACCGTAAAACACCTGGGCCTCATTTATGAAAAGTGACGCATCGCTGCGTGAAAACAGTCTTGCGTCACTTTTCACTGCACACTCCTTGCGACACCAATGATGCATCATATTTAATGTATGACGCATCATGTCGCAAGAAGTTACAGATATGTCAGTATTTCTGACGTATCTGTAAGCGCAAAAGTGACGCATTGCTGGAGTGTGTCACAAAAGTGACGCAACTCCAGCAATGCACCCTTTCACATGGGGCAAGCCCCATGTGAAAGGGCCTGCGTAAGTCTTACGCCTGCTGTGAAGCAGGCGCAAGATTTTGACGCAACGGTGTCCTAAAAGTGACGCAGTGAAATCTCATAGATTTCACTGCGTCACTTCTACGACCCTTCCTTGCGTCAATACGCCCCCCTTACATACATTATACCTGGTGCAGGTATAATGTGGCGCAGGGGTTTACAAAGTGACGCATCTACCTAGATGCGTCACTTTGTAAATATGGTGCAACAAGGCACATTATTTACGCTGCTGGTGCATCACAAAAAGTGACGGCGGCGTAAAAGTGACGCACGGCCTCATAAATGAGGCCCCTGGAAGCTTACACGTTTCGGCAAACATCGTCAACTGGACTAACACATATTCCGTCACCACCGTGTCCATTTACAGTCCATTGAATTGCCTACCTTTACATTCCATTTTTCTATATATCTGCATAATGACAATTTCAACTTATCAACTCAGTAAGACAGTATTTGCACTGTAGTGATCTAAACAGACATTTGTTGCACATACCCAACGCTACTCTTAACAATTCTGATCTCATGTTTCTGCTCATGTTACGCTCGCGATGTAATCCTTCTCGAACCAGGTCCCGCGAGCACTTTGCCAGGGCCGGTTTTGGTTCCCAGTCCGGTCCTGTTCACGCCACGTATTCCGACTCACCGTTCATCGAGAGCAGCGAGGGAGCAGGAGGCGAGAAAGGCAGAGAACGCCGCCGCCATGGGTTCTGACTTCTGATTTCCCACCCGACTCCAAGCTTCACTTGGCCTCAGCCGCGGTCTCTTACAGGTCCATGGAGCATTGGTTCAAGCTACACCTTGCCGTGGGCGGAGAGCAGGCTACGAGTGGCAGAGCTGAGAGGCTCTTCAAGGTTCTCGCCAGCCTGCAGCTTTTCCGGCGGCAGGGGAGTAGTACAGTTGTGCTGCAGTCCTTCATTCCCCATTCTCTGCTCTCTGTGTGACCACTGGACTATCAGACATCCAGGAGCGGTGGTGGGGCAGAGTCACTGTGTAAGGAGAATTTGCCAGGAGTTTTGCCATCTACCCATCAGCAACCAGCCAGCAACCGTGGAGAGGCAGGTAAGCAAGTTTGTGTGAGCACAGCCCTCCATTAGGGAGGCTGTTAAGTGTGAGCTTGGGGACCCCGCAGAGGTGGCCTGGCCTGGTCCTGGTGCGGCTTGCGGGTTGCCTGATAGCCCCCCTCACCCTCTCACCCTGTTAATGACTTCTAGCCTCCAACTTCCTACAAACATCTACAAACTTTTACAACTTCCACAACTGCTACAATTTTTACAACTAGTAAATCGTGTGTTCCAACCATTAGGCAAGCACTCACAAGCATCCTTAGTAAACCGCCACAAAAAAGGAAGAAAGAGAGCGAAAGATAGTGCAGAGACACAGGCCCTCTCGATTTTGAGCCTGGACAGTCATAAAATAAAATGCGAAGAACTTAAAGGAACAAAGGACAAATCGATGGTCAATTAGATCTCTAGCCCCCCAACAGACTGCCTCCTAACACTACAACTTACAACAGCTTTCTAAGCCAGGAGGACAAAAATGTACTAACTGAAATGGAAACAGAAGACGTATCTCACAAATGGCCAGGCTCGGAAGGTCAATAATTTATTAGTATGGAGGGGTCCCCCCAAAGGAGAAATCCCTCTTCCTTTCAGCCCAAGTATATACACAAAATGTTCCTTTTTAAAAGATCCTGGAACAGCAATATTTTCAAAAAGCGGTGCTATAAAAGGGCTCCAACCTCCTCTTTAACCAGGCAAATTTGATCTAACCCTGCAACCCCGACAAAACTAACCATCATATTAATTCACTTAAATAAAAAAAAACACTATAAAATTAACGGAATCCTCAAGTCTCCTCCCGCAACAAGGGGTACCAGTCACGGGGCTTGAATTCAAGCTCCATCACGGTCTCTCTCGGGAAACAACTCAGTGGGCAGAACAAAAATCAAGGTTCCGAACATCGCAACCTAAAAACACCTCCCTTCAACATTTGCCAACTACTCAATTAGAAGACATAATTACCCCGATGGCCCCCGGTATACCCTTGGAAAATCCATCGTCAGAGCATAGTCGGCTGCCTGCCTATGAAGATCTTCATACTTCTAATGGCGACATGTCTTTTTTAGCCTCACAAGAATGGGAGAAAGTAGTCACTTTGTATAGTCACAACCCTAAAATCCATTCAGATATTGAGTGCTCAGAGAGAAGCGGCAAAGGCCACACAAATAAAGACGCAATCTGGGCAACAATACTAAGTACCATGCAATATTCAACTACAGCCTTACAATATCAATCCCATAAACTGGATCTTCAGCTTACAGTTCTTGAAACCTTAGCCAACTTCACTTCAGGGATTGACAGGAAGCTAGCCAATTTAAATGGACTAATAAAGAGAGGGCACGAAGCGGCCCTTAAAACCCAACCATCGCAACAAGAATGTACCTGCGCTCCAATAGGGGATAAACTACTTACGCTACAGTCAATATAAGGCGTCCCATTATCTGTTCTCAAAGCAAAAGTCAAAACTCAGATCTCTACGAGTAGTGATGCTCTAACGGAGGAAAAAACATAATCAGAACCCCAACCCATGGAGACAAAATCAACAAACTGCGATTACCTATCAGGTGGAAGTGGGCCCTTGCAAAAAACAAAAGTGGGATTACCATATAAAAACACTCCACCAATGAAAACTTGTCGCAAACATAAAAAAAGGAAGAAATAAGAAATCAACCATTCAGGTTCTACACTCGGTTAGCCAGCTTCAGTTAAGTTTAACCACACCGGATCCCAGTAGTAAGGACACTTCAAGCTCCTCAGATCCAGCCGTGGAAGATAGTACAAAGAGACCGTCCATAAGATCCAAAACTCCACAGGTGCAGCTAGGGGGCTGTTACCCTTCCTCGAGAGCCAAAAATAGTTAGGAAGGTAACCACAAACCAACTAGGAGGCCACCCGTCAGCAAACCAACACAAAGCTCTTCAGCTCAGGACAATAACCTGGAGAGTTCCTACCTCATATAAGCGCCAGCCAAACCATCACCAGTTTGTAGTGCATCCACCAAAGATGCCCAAACAACAAGTTCAGAGTTGGGTAAAGATCTGCAGGGCTGTCACAAAGAGCAACTGCAACCTCTGAGGATAATCCTCGAGCAAAGTTTCAACACTCAAGACAAAACGTTGATTCCAACCAATCTTCTGTCAACTCTTCATAATCATGCTAACTGTGAAAGAAATAACATCACAATGTCCACTCTAGGCTTCCTGCCCACACAGTAATCAATAGCGACGGCACATAGTCTCAAAATCAGGATTCACCAAGTGTAGAAGAGACTGACACCATTATTATTTCCCTTCAAGAGGTCGAATGGACATTTTAAATAGAGGGAATGTGGTACGGCTTCTGTATTCCATCCCAAGCATGGCCAACATCAATACCTCCGACCTACTTTCGAAAGAAGTTTTATCAAATAATAACCTGCAAAGCTCTGGAAAATCTCTGAGATAGCATGTGGAATCTTACAGGAAAAAAACAGATTTCTAAGCTGGGGGATAATCTTGAAATCAGTGCCAACACCACTATATCCAACTCCTTTTTTAAGCACAGAAGTTAACTGTCAAAACAGTAAGAGCACTTCAGTGCTAAAAGGAGCAAGGAGTAGTACTCCAGGTACCTGTACTGAAGCCAATCTGACAATCTCTTTGATTCCAACTCAAGGTCAACCTGACTTAACATATTCTCCATCAATTAATAACTGGATGCATATACAGCTAACAATAACATTGAAAACGGATGCACAACTCTCCGGATCACCTAGCAGTGCAAAACAAAACCAACATATGTATTTGGAACATCAATAGCCAGCCTCCAAAACCAGCGACCAAGAGGTCCTAAATTACTTTAAATCTTTTGATATGATCCTGCTCCAAGAGACTTGGGAAGACAAGCCCTTCGAACTACAAGGTTACATTTCTCGCTTTATCCCGGCCACTGAGGGATCTGACTTTGGTCAACGTTCGAGGGGTCTATTGCTCCTAGTTTCAATACCAGAAATAGGTGAAATCCCTCCCTTTAAAGGGCTACACATAGCACCTCCAAGCTGCATCCAGGCTCAAGTTCAATCAGACCACTCAGAAAGTAATAATAATAAATGTTTACATGCGCACAAAACAAAACCTAAAAGCAGCGAAGGAGCTGGAAATGGAACTAAAAAGAGTAATGGAAGAAGAGGATACAGACAGTATCATCTTGGCTGCAGATTTCAATAGGCACCTCCTAGGGCACGACCAGGATGAGGACTTTATGCAAGATTTAACAGGCGCATGGGGAATTCCGGCACAAGGTCCCTCAAAAACCACCAAACCAGTGAGATGCTTGAAGTACCTGCTTCAAGAATTAGAGCATCTAAACATGAGAGCTTTAAATGGTCGTTTTGAAGGGGACAAACAACCAGCAGCTACATACCATTTCAGCCAAAGTATCCTCCCATGTACACTTTACTTTTACAACTCTAACCTTGTTCAACAAAATCGCCTTTTTTAAAATAGGCAACAATTAATTCAGTGACCACATGCCACAGGAACTGAGACTCAAAGCATGTCCACTTTTATCACCAGAGGTCTGCAAAACCATTGTTTCTGATGAAACTATAAACCTTAAAAGAATAAGATGTAATCCTAGAAACTGCTAAAGACTTATTTAATCAAGGAAAAGACAACCTAACCCAGCCATTGGAAAGTTGGGCTAAGTTTGTCACATCCCTCGGCTAAAAACTTACAACCAGGTCAGGTTCAAAACAGAGGAAAATAGCAGCCATCCCAATAAAGACAGCAAAAAGTCCTGCCTCTACAAAACTAAAGCAAGCCATAATTCAAACCCAAAGGCACCTCCACAAATCACCACTTGCCCTGAGTCACCAATGCACCCTCCGCAAATCAAAGGCATTAATAAAGCGAAAGAGATGGGTTAACAAAAGAACTAAGGACAGCAAACTATGGGTGAAACTCCTTCATGACAAAAACCAGAACAAGAGTGCCAAGATCTGGCAATCGGTTAATACACTACAGCTGCCAAACCATCCTGGCATAAACTCTAATATAACCGAAGTGACCTGAGTTGGTTATCTTTTTAACAGCTTCAGCAACGTAGAGCAAAAAACAGCAGCCCCCTCTGTCCCTCGAGGGTACGAAAGCATCAGTATAAAGGAAGCAACAATCTAAAACATTGCTATCATTAAGGAAAGTAGTAACCCCAGGTTAATACAGCAGCAACAGGAGATGGAACCGTTACTAGGCCTAAACCGCCGACTTAGCACAACAGAGGAG
Organism: Lissotriton helveticus; assembly: GCF_964261635.1. NCBI lineage: Eukaryota > Metazoa > Chordata > Amphibia > Caudata > Salamandridae > Lissotriton > Lissotriton helveticus. Next base: position 2,115,744,174 of record NC_136059.1, read on the forward strand.
CACAACGGTCCCACAGCATTGCTGATAAGGAAACAAATAGCTAGGGGCAGATTACAGGAGCTCCTGACCCCAACGGCACTGCTGTACAAGCATGACCCGGAATTGTGGTGTAATGCATTGGTACCAGTTTTTAGATATGTGCTTAGAACGTCCATAATCCCAGAGTCAAGGAGTGGCTTACTCATAGCCCAATTTATAAACAAGACAAGAGGTCCGCTCTGAACAACTACCGATTGATCGCCATCACTGACACCAAGGCTAAATATTGTGTGGGGATCATATCAAAGGAACTAGCTAGATGGGCTTCTGAGAATCATATAATTCTATTAAGGCATACAGGGTTCCGCCAAGGACAAGGCACCACAACTAACATTATGGCTTTAACCATGCTTCCAGATGCCGCGAAGCAGAGAAAATACCCCCTATTCCTTTGTTTTATAGACTATACAGCAGCTTTTGACCATGTAGATCAAACTAATCTCTGGCAAAAACTGGACGGCTGGGGGATACCCACTCCTCTCAGACCAACTCAGGTACCTGCGTACTGACACTTGGATCAGAATAAAGCTAGATGCTGGGACACATCTATCAAAAAGAATTCCCACTTCAAAGGGGTTAAAACAAGGATTCATCCTTGCCCCGTTGCTTTTTAACATTTTTCTAGTGGATCTTCCGGGGGAACTGGATAGTTCACATCTCGTGCCCTGAAGTTAGGTAAGACGATACTGTCAAATTTGCTGTACGCTGATGATTTAGTCCTGATAAGCCAGATCCTATCGGACTCCAACACCTTCTATAGGCGACTCATAGTTTTTCACAACGGAATGCAATAAAAATCTATTTTGAAAAAACGAAAATCATGGCAGTAACCTACCACAAGAAGAAGAACCTTAATTGGTTCCTGGATGGGTATCGCTTACACCAAGCAACAAGTTATAAATATCCGGGAATACTTCTAGATGAAAAAAAAACCTTGGAATCTCTGTGGAGAAAGGGAGTTATGATTTATTTAGCCATAAAACCCTTGAAGAAAAAGTTACCGGGCCAAATGCTTGACCCTCTGTTAAAGGTCCGGTGAGCTAGACTACCGCCCACAATAACTATGGAAGTGAATCACTGAAAGGTAAAGATGCAACAGTCCTAGACAATATAATAGTAAACTCCTATCAAGCGATCTTTCAACTCCCCAAATTTGTGTCCCAGACCCAAATACGATTGGAATTTGGGCTTCAGAAACAGGTGATTTAAAGAAGGGGAGTCTACGTAAAATACTGGCATAAAATCAGAGGAGCCAAGGAAGGACCTTGAATAAGCATCTCTGGGTAGAGCTGTTTTGCTCTGGCAAATTGCGAGGTAGCGAGTATTCTCTGGAATCCATCAAGTTTCTAGGTCTGACAGAACTCTGGAATAGCCCATTGGTTCACTCCTCATTTAAAAAAATAGTTACAAAGGCAATTCGATTAATATCTGCCTTAGAGGACAAAAAAGCACTAGCCAAACTAGCTCATGGCTGGGTAATGCTTAACAACTACAAAGCCACTAAATCCATACCTTATTTTAAAACAGGAATAAAAACAGCCACTCAGGAAAAATTGCTAAAACTCCGCTTGGGAGTTGATCCGATCAACCCGTTTTTACCCCCTTGGGAAAGAAGAGGAGGTGACCAGCTCTGCTGCTTGTGCGGCCGTGTTGTGGAGGACCTCATCCATGTTATTTGTATTTGTAACAACTTAAGGAATATAAGGAATACCTCATTAAAACCCATATTCAGACAGTTAGGTTCTGCAGGCAGGCGTTAATGCTGTACTTCAATCCAGCGTCAGAGCAGCTAAACTGCCGCCCTACAAAATTGTTCGATATTACTGCAAAGAATCTGAAAAATGTGTCCCCACTGGTTATGAATTAACCCATTACAAAGGATCTGGGCACTACCTGGGTCAGTCTTAATAAACCTTATTAAGAACATATTATGGCGGCATTAGGACGTTAAAACAGGCGCTAATAAAAGTTTGTCATCCTAAGCTAAGGAAAAGTGGTCCGTCGTGGTCTGGGCACTTTTTAACCAACTCATGTGCAACAAAAGATTCTGTGGAGGGACTCTGGTGGGCTGGTAGGCTAAATTAATAACTTTTTATCAGTGTGAATTTTCAAGTATCCATTGTGTTGCAGAAAGTAATAACCATGAGACCATCTTTTAATGACCATTGTTTTATTGGCAGCACAATGTGGGTCTTCTTAATATCATCAGCATAACGTGGGTCTTCCTAATATCTTTTAATTCATTGTATTTGAGCAAGGAGTCTCTATTTTAATATGTTTTCAATGTATGCAACGGTTTTAATGAATCAAGCATAATAAAATGTACTTACTTACTCATGCATAATCAGATTTCCATAACGTTGTAAAGTGTGATCGTGCAATGTAATTCAAGCCACATTTACTGCAGAATCCTCGAGTCTTCAGATTGTATAGTGGCACACAAAGCTATGTACAACCGGCTTTGTATGTGTCCCTTTTTCAGGGACAGCTTCTTCCTTTGGGCTTGAGGGTGTTTCCCCCCCTTCCTTGTGCTGCCACATCACATAATTTCAATTCAATAAGCATCTTACAAATCTAAAATGTTTTATCTCCATGCTGTCTTGCCTAACTGTAGCACTCTGTCTATTGATGTTTCTAGTGTTTTTAAGGGAGGGGTCAATCCTGACTGAAACCAGAGCAATGGACTGTGTGAGGGTATATGTAGTGCGCATATCAGGTTGGACCTGTTTTGTCCTGCCTGACACGTGCACTTAAGGCCTTTCTAATCCTTGCTGTTGTAGGAACCAGAGAGAGTGAAGATGCAGCCCCCCAGTCTCCTATGGGGTGGAGGATTTGCCTGCCCCAACCAATCGTGATGTTGTTAGCTGGTATGAACAGCATGAGAGCAGTGTCTCAATTGGCTTTGAAGGCTGGCCGGTAGTCCCGCACACAAGAGGCAGCGCCAGGGGAAGGAGAAGTATAGAACATGTCCAATCAGTGTGTCTCTTTATTCTGAAGGCACATAATGATTGGCTATTTGTCTGTGACAGTCTATCTGGTCACGTCACGTGCTCCTTTCCTTTGTGCTGCCCAACTGACAACACTGTGTGTGTGTGAACAAAGTGAAAGCACTGACCTTGGTATGCACAGGGCAGGCTAAAGGAGAGATTCAGCACTAATGTGAGGACGAGGTGAAGTGCGTAGCCCTTGTCAGAGCTAGTAGGAGGGTAGAGAGAAAGCATTGATCTTGCTGGGATATTGAGAAGAAAAGCAATCCTTCCGGATGAAATACTACATATTTTGTTCTGAAAAACCATGACTAACGCAAGCACATTCCAGTCATGCCTGTTTATCAATGTAATGTCCTGCAAGATACGTTCTAGTGTCCCGCAGGAAGCTGTCATCCCAGTCACTCCCTCGAGGGCAGGACACACTGCACCCCCACACCCATCCATCATGGGTGCCACGAGTGACGTGGCCCTGTCAATAAAAGGGCCCGGGTGCACGTGCTTGTGGCCAGTTACTGTAGCATACGCTTGATGTCTGTTATTCCTTACTATGTGGGCCTGAGGCCCAATATTACAATGGTGACGAGGGGGTGCCAGCCCCCATGCACAACAGCTACGTCTGCCTCAAGGTAGAAAGAGTGATATACCCTGAGGCACCGTCTGCCCGCACAGCGTGACCCTGCAACTGCCGGCCGGCACACAGTGGCCTGCGAGTGAAGGAAGGGCGCAGAGCTGCCCCACTGCGGTGCATACCCCCGGCCACTGCCCACAGCCTTTGCTGACGTGAGCAACTCTTTGTCTCGGGAGCTGCTGCAGCTCCACGAGGCAGGAACTGCCCACATAATTGCCCAGTGAGGCGCTACAGACAACCAAGGCCCGACGAGCTCCCTAGGAACCTCTTCATGCTGCCATCATTGCAACCCCTTTACGTGGCAGTCCCTGCCGCTAGGGAAGAGTGCCTTCGCCCACCGCAACAGGCAGTGTGACGTCAGAAGTCCAAGCTGCGCCGACAGGAGGGTGGTGAGTGTCCCGTGCCTCCTCCGCCTACGAGGCACCAAAGACCGCCCAAAAGCTGCCCGACCGCACTGGCGTAAAGTGGTGTCCAGCATATACGGTGAGCGCGAGAAGTCTGTCACCAGCCAGCCTGGTGTGCACCCAGCAAGAGAGACAACCAAGGCTGCTTTCCCTTGGTGTGAAGTCTGCGCATGAATGAGCCGGGATGCGGAGGAGTACAGGCCACACTGTCCATGCTAAAAGTGCCACCGCCTGCAAGCTGTGAGCCGCCCAGGCCATGTGTGACGCTCTGACTTTGCCCTCCTACCTTTTGCAGGTGACCAGTATGGTCCAGAGGTAGGCGCGTGGCCATAGACTCTAATTGCCAGTAGGCGCCTGAATCCAGTGCCGGATGCCGCCACTGAACAGCCCCACGCGCTGAAGGCCAAGAGGAAGGAGCGAGCAACCCAGCAGCCTATGACAAGCACCCGCAAGGCTGACACCTCCTGCCATGGCCCACGAGAGTGAATACGGAGGGAATCCTGAGCACTAAACAAATTAGACAGCGGCATCCCTACCTACTGGTGAGCTTCTCTGCCCCGTCCAACCTCCAGATCACATCAAGAGTCTTCCTTTCTGCCGCTGGACGAGTGGCTGCAGCGCCACCTGGCGGCCACAGCGCCCTATTGCACCTGAAAGCAAACAGAACTCGCACACACTAGCCGGTGGTAGGAGGAGGGGGACATCCTTTGCTTTTACCTCCCTGTCTGCGCCAGCTGAGTGGTAGAGCGCCCCCAGAGGTCGCCGCCGCAGCCAGTGAAGAGGAGAAACCTGCAGTGTCCAGAAGAAACTGCCGGGATCTGAGATGGAAGCACTACACTGCCATGCACTGCACTGCCACCTAGGGACCACGAGTGATACCGCAGCTACACCAACCAGGCACAGGAGGAAGAAACAACCTGCAGGGCAAAACCAATAGCAGGACATCCTCATCATGCCAGGGAGCTCCACACCCATGCATCCACAGGTCCGCTGCGACCAGTCCACCCCCGGCCTAGGGACAAGGCAGAACAAGGCAAAGCTATAAGGAATGCCCCAGACCCCACACAAGGGGAGAGTGCAGCTCACTCCACCTTAGCACCAAGTGCACCACGCAGTATTCTCCCGCACTGTGGCCACGGATGGTCACTGCACCGGCTCCCCCAGAACCTGCGGCATTCAGGGCAAGCCATCGCGACGACTGCAGCACCACCTGGTGGCTACCCAGACACCACGCGCTAAGGGACAGACGCACTGCCTGGCCAGAGCTGTTAGTCAGCTATACCCCGCAACCGCCAGCCCAGCAACATTGTAGACTGGAAGTGAGGCCCTGACACCCTACTACCCTGCCAGAAGCGGCAGGATCAGCAAAAGGAGTTTGCAAAGGGATCTGAGCAGGAGGACCCAAACTAGCACATACAAAGAGCAGACCAGCACTTCCCACTGCGACCGATGGCTGCAGACCTGCAACACGCATAGCTGCGCTGCACCCTACCGACCAGCAGTACCGGAGTGCAGCATCCGTCTAACCAAGCGGCAGCGGCAGTCAACTGATCCAAGCGAGCAACCGCAGTCACCTGGAAGACTGCCTACTCATGCCCATGGGCTGAGACAAACTGCACCTGGGACAGCAAAACACGCCCTCAAAGAAGAATGCTCAAAGAGTGGTCCTCTGCACCCTGCAAGTGAGAACAGCCAGAAAGCCCTTAGAAAACAGCGAAATCTCCAAGTAGCCACCACACCCAAGAGCCCCAAGGTGCCACCAGCTGCACCAGCGCAAACCATCATCAGAGATGCAAGAGCGCTTCCTGCCACTTCCGCAAGTACAGGGAGAGACTGTGTGGCGGGGTTGAATGAAGGGACCGGAAACTTGTTCGGGGCAAGTAAGGTTTTATTTTTATGAAAGTTCTTTTATAGCGTGATGTAAGTCTCTCTCTTGTGAAGTCCCCTGGATCCATGTTTGCGGTTTCCCTCCTACAGGGTACAGGTTCAGTGGCCTTGTTCTTCCTGCATTTACTCCCCTCGCCGTGGACCTGGATTGCTCTCACCAGCCATACAAAAAGGGAGCACAGAGAAGAGGCAATCAGGACACTGCTTTTTGGATCAAATGCCCAAGGGGAACCGGGGGGTGTTTAGGGTCACCGCTGCACAAGTGTTTTGTCAAGGCTCTATTACAAGTGCGTGTGGGGTGTAGATGTGAGGAAAGGGTGAGGGAAGGGGTATAGGGAAAAATCGGGTAAGGGAGGAATCGTTATTTACAAGAGGCGGGTAGCCAGACGTTTAGCATTTTGTAAGGTGGGAAGCCTCCCTACCCAGCCCGCGAACTGGCTCCGTACCTGCTTCACCCACACTCCTCCCTCGTGAGTGTGGCATGGCGCTTCATGGGGACGGCAGCCTCCTGGCTTCTCTGCTTCTTCCGCGAGTGCACGTCTTCTCTCCTCGTTACGACCACAGCCTCCTTCATATTGCTTCGAAAACCCAACTCCATCTCCCTCCTCGGTGTCGTCACACGCCGAGTACTGTTCTTCCGTTCTTTTGGCCAATCCTGTGGTTCCTTCATCAGACGGGGGCAGGGCTTCGTCCTCCACATAAGCCCAGTTAAAGGCACCGTCCTCCGTTTCCTCTTTTAGCGGCTTAAAGGGGGGATGTGAGTCTGTACACTGATGGAGCGAGATAGAAAACAAAATTTTGTTTAAACTCGCGAAGTCACATTTCCATAACATGAATAAAATTATTAATGATTTGTGATATGTCGTGCTAATACAACTTAGATTAAACTTTACACGTGGGGGGACTAACATGTGTGCTCATAAACGTGCATAAATGTTGCATCTTTTTGTTCGTGCAAAATAATAAAATAATTTATTGTTTTCGTTTTTGTCATTACTAACTGCTGCAAACTTAAAATAAGCATGTGCTTGTTTTGCTTTTCCTTGTCTGTGTGATGTCATTTCTACTATTCTAGGTGCATATGGGTCTCATTGAAAAACGGAGACTGGTAAATATAAACGCTGCTTTATTTGTTTGCAATGGCTAGGTAACATTTTGATTAATCGGGTGGGTTAATTAATTAGTAAACCATGGGTTGGATACAGAATATACTTTATTTCTTACATTAAAACTTTTCTTGTGTTTGTTTTATACTAGAAATCATAAGTTGCCTGCTTTTGAGGCCTAGTTATTTGAGCCGCAGAAAAAGAGCTGATCTATAATTCTGCAGAAAGTCACGAGACGCCCATTCTGAATTAAAACGTTTATTGAAGCTGCATTCACAAAGCAAAAACTGATGAGCTGACATCATTCTGTCGGACATGGCCAAGGTCGAAAGTGAACTTTTTGTCAGTCCTTAACTTGGCATCCGCGGAAGTTGCACTGAAAGACTATGGAAGCTGCGAGGATGACTTAATACAAAGTTGCAATCGCAGGAAGCCTCTGGCTTCACGTGGAAGAGACAATGGTCTTTGTAAGACATGATTTTGTGGAACTTTTTAAGAATCGGGTGACATGTCACTTGTCACTCTCAGCCAATGGGACGTCGAGTATTTCTGAAAATTTTCCTTTGCTCGTTTAGTTAGCGTAGAAAGGTATAAAAAGTCATGCCCTTATGGTTGGGCTGGCTGCTGCTTTCTGACTTTCCGATGAGGGTGATGTGCTGCTGGACTTTGCGTGGAGCACGTAAGAATCCTCAAAGATCTTTACTTTAATTTCTGTCTATTTAGCTCAGTTAGGGAAATAGGTTTTAGAAATGCTAATCTTTATATAATTTCTTTAAATTGATTCAATTGCTTAAATTGTATTTTTCTCATATTTCTTACCATCATGCTTGCTATATTGCAAATAAATTTCATTTATAAAACTTTCAACATATATACCATAATTTAGAAAATAAAATCTTACTTTTGACAAACAAGCTGGTCTTGATTATTTAGAAGTATAGGTTACCATTAGCTAGATCACGTCACCTATGGTGGTCGTTTAAATGATTGGGTTTTATTCTAATGACAATATTCTTTCTGCAAATGTATAAATATGTATATAAAGTGTAGATAATGTGTATATAGATTTATTCTGACCACCTGATTCAGTAGGCCCAAAATATATCAGGTTCATAAATGGGTCCATATTTAGTATAGAATTTTGTTTATAGGTTATGAAGTTGGGTAGCGTAGTTTATGATATATTTTCTATAGCCCGCTGGATCAATTCTCTGGTAGCAGAAATTGATGGTTGCTAAGAGGTAACCAAGGTAATATGGTAATATGTTGGTTGCTAAGAGTTGCGTCATGGTATGGAAATAGGATCGATGTTTTAACACATGTTAAGTTTGTTTTTCGTGCCTATCTGTAAGCTATACCGGTATAGATTGTGTGGCGAGAAATTAGTCACGCAAGCCATCTGTTCAGTTTGTAGTGATATCGCCGAGTATCACAAGAGGTATCGCCGTGTACCATAGTGTTGTCGCCGAGCAGCACAGTTTTAGGGCTAGGTCTGAATCTTGTATAGTGAGGATTTTCTAAGAAATTAAAGCAGCATGAGAATAGGGACAAAGCGCCTTCCATAAAACTCACTGTGATGAGAGTATTAGTTATATCCGAGCTTGAGTGAAGGGTAAAATTAACGTCGGTGCATGATTATCTATAAACAGGTTAGAGTCCTGTACGGGTACATGTTTCATATCTATAAACAGGTGAGAGCCCTGTACGGATAACGTCGTTATTTTGCTAACGGTGCATGAATTCTATAAACAGGTGAGAGTCCTGTACGGATTTCATGTGTGTTTGAATTTAAGGAATTTTCCGTGTAAAAGTGCGAGTTTGAATTGTATTTTATGTTCAAGTGGAACTCTTAGAACTTTCACTTCGCGGTGGGTTCAGAGCAAAGCGAGTTCATAATTATACGTGTTAGAAGGGTGGGGTAAGGTTACTCTACTGACAATTGAATATTATCCTTAGTGTGAATAGCGCCGTCTATTCCGAAGTGTGGATACTTGAATGTATGTAAACTATCCTAAATAGTGAAACGAACAGATGTTGTCTTTATAGTCATTGTTAAGAATTAATTTACACTGAAAAGTGTCCTTAAAATGGCGCTGTGAAAAGATTTTGTGAAGGAGGGGTAAGCGCCAGGAGTGAGAAGCGAGAAACCGCAGCTGCTGTGTACGTCACAGAGCCGCGCTGGGATTGGGTGACCTACGTCACAAGCTGTATTCTGATTGGCTCTTGAGTCTCTGACGATCTGTGAGCTGATTGGTCGTTCGGAAAATCTCCAAATTTATTGGTTGAGCAGAAAAGTGACGTAGCTCAACTGCCATTGGCTTGTTGGTGTGTTTCGCGCACGGATTGGTTGTTTTGCGGAACATCCCGGAAATATTTTACGAACGATTTTGTAAATTAAATTTAACTTTTAAAAATGAGTTATCATTTTAAACATGTTGAGAAAAAGACAACATTATTTCAGAAATTCAAGAATTTATTTTCACCTGACAAGAAAATCGAAACGCGAGGTGGTAAACTACTTCATAAGTATAAAACACCTGCAGCGTACATGGAAGGTGAATACGGATATCATACTGTCTTATGGTTCGACAGTTGGAAACGTTATACTAAAAACGATGGTGTTTTAGCTTGGCCTGATGATGGTTCATTTAATGTAAGAGTTTTAAGAAATTTACGAGAGAAAATGAATGCTCTTGTTCCAAAACCGAGACCAACTCAATTTGAAGCTTTAGTTGAGTGGGAAGACGAGATGTATCAGTTACAAAGAGAAGCTAGTGGAATTAAAAGACCTTCTAAAAATCCATCATGGAAAAGAGAAACTCATGAAGATAGATTGCGAATGTGGAGACAGGGAAACATGAGTGAAGGATTATATTTAATTCATGAAATGGTAATGGGTTCTCCTACAGGGAAATCTATGGAAAGTGAATCTGAGGATGCAGTTATGGAAGAAATATATACAACTGCTAGAAAGAAACAGCCTAATCAGCCTTTGAGACCTCCTAGATCATGGTCTACTCCGGTGGTTTCTACTGAAACTTCACCGAGTGCACCTCCAATTAGTGAAGCTCCTAAACTTTATCCAAATAATAGTGAAATCACTGAAACTCCAAGAAGATCAGAATTCGAGAATGCTCGAAATGAAGGTAGACATTTTTCAATGACTCCAAGAGCAAGGGAACCTCCAAAAGATTATGCAAGAGAGTCAAGAAATGTTGAGGATGATGATTATAATGAATATTTAAGGTCTAAAGAAGAATTAATTAAAAGAATGACAAAAGGCATGGAGGCTGTCACAGTTCCAGTAACAATAGGTCCTGTTCAGCCTGTATTTGATCAAAGAGATACAAACAAAAATGGATTAACTATTCCTTTAAATACAGAAACTCAAAAGGTTACTGAAAAATTTTATTCAGACTTAACTGAATTAAACACTTCTAGATCGAGAATGCCTGATTTAACCTTTAATGAGGATTTATCTCCAAAAACACCAATGGGTGCTATGTCAGATGTAGGAAGTCCTGAAGTCAGGGTAACCACACCTAAACTCGATGTGGCTAAATTAAAAGCGAATATTGAAGAATTAATAATTGGAACAATTGGCCCAGATAGTTTAAATTACTATCGGGATGATGAACTACTATTCATTTGCAAAAGTATTCAATGGAAAACGAAAAATAAATATGATCAATTAGAGGATCTAGCTGCAGAACTTGAAATCGATGTAAGTAAACAAAAGAATTTTGCAAAGCATTACAGATTAGATTTTTCAGAAAGTGACATTGAGAGTTTGAACTCAATGGGAAGAATAGTTCACATTAAAGATTTGATTGTCTATATCAAAAAACTAGGAGAACTGAACAAATGGAGAGTGAAATGGACCAAAAGGAAGGAAGATGAAAGATTGGAAAAATTGTCAAAACAATTTCCAATGAGAGAAGTTGCAGGTGGAGGATATGTTCATGTCCCATGGTCAAGACAGGACATTCTGTTATTCACAAATGACTTTCCAAAATTAAGAGAGAAACCAGTTGAGTGGTACAGGCAAGTCGATAGATTTATCAAGGTGTCAAAAGTTCTGTGGATTGATTTAGATGGATTTTTTGACATTGTAGTCCCATCTGATCTTTGGACAGAATGTAAAATAACTATTAGTTGGCCAAAAGCAGAACCTGAACGAATTAAAGAAACAGGTGCCCCAAATCCACTTGTAATGGATTTCTATGAGAAAGTAATTGTTTGGATGAAAAACAAAATTCCACCCAAAGAAGTTGATTGGGTTAAAATAGAAAGAACAGAACAGGAAACAAAAGAATCAGTTCATTCTTTTTATGAAAGACTATTGTTAATCTTTAAACAATACAGTGGTTATGAAAAATTAGATGAAAAAGACATGAGTCATTTTATCTATAGATTTGTTTATGGACTAAAACCTGAAATTGGAGAAATGATCAGAACTAGTATTGTCGGATGGCAAGCACTATCTGTAGATGATATACTAAGAAAAGCAAAATATTGTAGCGATGAATTAGAAGTAAAACAGAAGAAGCTGAAGGAGAAAGCCATGTGGGCTCAGGTAAAGGTGGCTGAGCAACAGATTGCCAGCATGGGAAATAAGAACACTAATTTTGTTCAAACTGGAAATACAAACCAGATACAAGGAAAGTTTAAAGGTAATAATTTCCCAAAGAAATTTAGCCCAAAGATAGAAGAGCTGAAACAAAGATTACCTTGTTTTAATTGTGGCGAAATTGGACATTGGAGGGACGAGTGTCCTCATCCTCCTAGAAACTCAAAGAATCCCTTATTGAATCCACAGATGCAGAATGGTGTTAACCTGCAGCAACAGCTACAGATGCAACAGGGGTTAAATGAATTTAATATTCAGCGACAGTTACAACAACAGCAACAACAACAGGTGAATAATCGTCAAGACCAATTGCCACAACCACCTTTTCCGAATTGTGGGGGAGTTCAAAAATATAATCCAAACGTGGGATTTCAGGGATGTGAACAGGTAATAAAACCACAAAAACAGCAAAAGCAGCAAAAGGTTCAAATGCAAAATGCTTCACAACAATTTTTATTAACAGAAAGCCAAGACAGTGATTCTGATGATTATTGCTGACGGTGCCCGAGAGAGGAGGAAGAGTGTGTTGTTGGAGCCACTCTTGAGGTTGACCAGTCTGGTCCTTATGTAAACGGGAAAGTTAATGATGTAGACATCACTTTTCTAGTGGACACTGGTGCTACCCGTTCTACTGTTAGATCAGTGGAAATTGAAAACCTACCTCTCTCTGGGGATACCATCCAAGTTGTGGGAGTAAGTAATCAGCAAATTAAAACAGACTTAACTGATCCAGTACCAGTTGAAATTGGAAATTACAGAGACAAACACAGATTTGTGGTTTGTAATAGTAGTCCAGTAAATCTATTAGGTAGAGACATCCTATGTAAAATGAATTGCAGAATATATTGTTCTCCTGAAGGAGTTGAGTTACAAACAATGGAGGAAGATGGTTTGTACAGAATGACAATGATGATGATGGAAGCAGAAGAAACAAAATTGTTTCCTGCATTTGAAGAAAAGGATTTACCTGAAGAGCTAAAAGAAACAGTGAAATCTGAAATATGGGATTTTACTGGAAATGAGATGGGTCTAATGAAAAATGTAGATCCTGTTAAAATTGCATTGAAACAGGGAATAGAATTTCCAAACACTCCACAGTATAAAATGAAAACAGAGACAATTGAAGGTATTACACCTATAATTGAAAAATTAATCAAGCAAGGCGTATTAAAGGAAATGAAGAGTAGCTCTTGTAATTCACCAATTATGGGAGTTAAAAAGTCTAACGGAACATTTAGGATCGTACAAGATTTGAGAAAGGTTAATCAAATTGTCATTCCATGTTGTCCTGTGGTTCCAAATCCAGCAGTAATTCTATTTCAGATTCCACATGATGCTGAATGGTACACAGTTATTGACCTTTGCAATGCATTCTTTACTGTTCCCTTACACCCAGACAGTTATGAAATCTTTGCTTTCAGATTCCAAGGTAAGACCCTTGGATGGACAAGAATCCCTCAAGGCTATACAGAAAGTCCTTCAATCTTTAATGAATTGTTAAAAAGATCACTAGAAGATTTAGACTTACCAGGTAGGTCTACGCTGGTGCAGTATATTGATGACTTGTTAATAGCTGCAAAGACAAGAGAAAATTGTGTAACAGACACAATAATTCTGTTAAATCGCCTTGCAGAAGAAGGACATAAAGTGTCCCCAGCAAAACTACAGTTTTGCAAACAAGAAGTAAAATATCTTGGTCACAGAATTGCAAAAGGAAAAAGACAAGTAACAATAGAGAGAATAAAAATGATTCAAGCAATGTTACCGCCAAGAACACAAAGACAGGTCAGAATGTTCTTGGGAATGGTAGGTTACTGTCGACAATGGATAAGTGGATTTTCAGTAATTGCAAAACCACTACAAAGACTGACCAAATCAGATGTAAAAGATCCAATTATTCTCAATGATGCTGAGATGGAATCTTTTGAGAACCTGAAAAAGAGCTTATGCCAAGCTCCTGCTTTGGGTATGCCAAATTATGAGAAAGATTTTGAACTGTATTGCAGTGAGAGAGAAGGATGTGCATTATCTGTGTTAATTCAGAGACATGGAAATCTAAAGAAACCTATTGCATACTTCTCTGCAGTTCTTGATCCAATTGCAAAAGCATTACCAGGTTGTTTAAAAGCAGTTGCAGCTACAAGTATCAGCCTTGAACAAAGTGAAGGAATCATTATGGGATTTCCTGTGAAAGTTTTTGTGCCTCATTCGGTTGAAATATTACTGACAAGAGGTAAGACTCAACATTTAACAAGTAGCAGATTGACAAAGTATGAGAAAATCATACTGGGAGCAGATAATGTTTCGATTTCAAGATGTTTGAATCTGAATCCTTCTACATTACTGCCTGATTCTGAAATTGTTGATGACATTGAGACAGAACATGAATGTTTAGATGTCATGGAATTCTGCACAAAACCAAGAAAAGACATCAAAGACAGACCTTTGCCTGAATTGGATTTTGTCTACTTTGTAGATGGCTCATGCTTAAGATCTGAAGGTGGTGTCTTAAAAGCTTCATACTCAGTTTGTACAGTCGAAGATGTTGAAGAAGCATCATGTCTTGAAGGAGTTCGTTCAGCACAAGTGGCTGAATTGATTGCTTTAATTCGTGCATGTGAAATATCAAAAGATATTAGAGTTACCATCATTACTGATAGTCAGTATGGGTACGGAGTTGTGCATGATTATGGACAACTCTGGTCACAGAGAGGATACATGACATCAACAGGATCACCAATTAAAAATGCAGTTTTCATTAGGAGATTAATTGAAGCAATACAATTACCAAAAGAAATTGCCATAGTCAAGTGTGCAGCGCACACTAGAGGAACTGATTATATTTCCAAGGGAAATGCCTTCGCAGACGAAACAGCAAAGTACTGCGCAAGGAAAAATTATTCTTACAATCGGAATAGAAGTACAGAAACTGATTCAAATTCATTAATGCTAACAACTGTTGTAGAAACATGGAATGAGATTAGAGATTTACAAAACGAAGCAGAAGATGATGAAAAAGACCTATGGTTAAGATCAGATTGTAGACCACGTGATGAAGATGGAGTGTGGGTTTACAAAGATGGCAGAATAGTCTTACCAAATTGCATGATTGCTGACATGGCCAGATTATATCATGGTCCTGCACATTTAGGAAGAGATTCTATGGTCAGACTTTTTAGAGAAACATGGTTCAATACCAAATTTAGAACCATTGCAGAATCTTTTTGTCAAAGGTGTTTGTCATGCCAACAAATGAATCCAAACAGAAAATCAGTGGTGGGGACAGGAATAATTGGTCGAGAGGGTGGTCCCTTTACCAGATTACAAATAGATTTCATTGAAATGCCCTTACACAACTGTTTGAAATATGTACTTGTAATTGTATGCTTATTCTCAAGGTGGGTAGAGGCTTTCCCTACACGACATTGTGATTCAATTACAGTGGCAAAACTAATGCTCAGAGAAATCATCCCAAGGTACGGTTTTCCAGTCACTATTGAGAGTGATGGAGGAAGCCATTTTGATAACAAACTGTTAAGGTTAATTTGTGAAGCTTTGAGCATTGAGCAGAAAATACACTGTGCATACAGACCAGAGGCATCAGGTGTAGTTGAACAAATAAATGGAACTATCAAAAACAGAATTGGAAAAATGTGTCTAGAGACAGGAGTTAAGTGGACTGATGCTCTTCCACTTGTTTTGATGTCATTAAGAAGTACACCAGATAAAAAGACAGGTCTGAGTCCTCATGAAATTATAATGGGAAGAGTTATGAGGCAAGTTTTTGTACCTGTAGGTAAACTGTTGAGCATAAATGACAGTGCAATTTTGGATTACTGTAAAAGGTTATCTGATATGGTAACTTCTGTGTCTAATCAGGTGGGAACTGAAGCTCAATCAAATGACAAAGTTTTGACACATGATCTGAGACCTGGAGACTGGGTCAGAACGAAAGTACATCGGAGGAGGAATTGTCTATCTCCTAGATGGCAGAAACCTAGGCAGGTAATCTTGATCACTACTAATGCTGTAAAGTGCAGAGGATTGAAGCGCTGGATTCATCCAGGTCATACTATTCCAATACCAACTCCTGAGAGTTCTGATATTGAAAGTGATACCACAGATGATTCTGATTCTGAAGCAGAAGACAGAACAGAAGGTGAAGTAATTCCAGATTCTGAAGATCGACAAGAAAGTCGACATCTGGAAACAGTGCCAGTGAATGGAAATCTGACGAGAAAAGACTTAGAAATAATTGAAATAGATTCTGAAGGTGAAGAGAATCTGTTAAAAGGAAAGATAACTGAAGATTCAGTTGTCTATATTGAAGACAAAGAAGCTGAACCGAAGGAAATTTCAGACCAGGAGAGTATCGAAAGGCAGAGAACAAGCTCTGAAGTAAGGAACAGAAATCCAAAATCTGGGAAGCTAGAGGTAATTGAAGAAGAAGAGGAGAACGAATTACCGAGTACCAGTGATGGAAGACAAAGTGAAGTTCCTGAAGGAGTAAAATTGCCGAATAGAGAAGTTCCTGAGTCAATTGAAATTTCAGACTACGAAACTGAAGAAAGTGACGTGGAAGGTGGAAGTGAAAACGGAAAGAAAAGGACTTGGAAATCAGAATCAAATAATTCTGAACCGAAGAAAAAGTACGTGAGAAAAGCAGACTACTGGCCTGGTGGAAGATTGAGAGTCAGATTGATCAAAAAGCCAATAGAACAAGTTGAAGAAATAAGTAGTCAAAAGAGTCCAGGAAAAGAAATTGGAGTTGGAAGAAAAATTGAGGTGATATCGAGAAAAGGGAAAAGAATAATTAGACCAAACCAGAAATACAAGTCTCCTGAGTGGACTTACTTAGTAATTCCACCTGTTATTGACATATATGATAGTAGTGAAGAAGAAAACGAAATCCAAGAAATTAGTGACAATGATTGAAGTACAAAATTATTAAATTGGCAAAAGGCTGAAGAAATCTTGTTAGTTGACACAAGGTCGAAGAAAAACTGTTTAGTTGAAGAAAACTTATGTATGACATAAGGTCGAAGAAATCTTGTTTAGAGTTATAAAAGAAAAATATATTTTAAAAGGGGGGTGTATATAAATTTTAAAATTTATTTTTATTTTTGAGGCTAAAAATAACCTAAAAATGCCTTACGTTAAGGAGAGCACTTCAAAATGTTCTGTTTTTAAAAGATGCTGTAAGATGACTCTGGTATGTCTGCTCATTTTGGTTCTGCTCTGGTTGATATTAGCTGTGATTATACCTTTAGAAATGAATAGAGAATTACACAAAGTTAACATAACAAGCAAAGCTCTGGTTAGCCAAACTAAACATAGTGCATCTGCAAAAGTAATTGATCATCAGCCTAACATTCATCAAGATAAATCAATAGGTGATTTTTCAAGCAATACATTCACAAAGCTATTGAGTGAATATGTAAAGGTAATGGATGCAAAGGACTGTTACGTCTGTGTTAAGTTACCCGCTTCTGTTTCTGAGGGAGTAACATATAATATGCTTCCTCTCACTTATGCTGTTACATGTAGTGTATTAACTAGTTTATTTTATCAAACTGGTCGTTTGGAATATTACTATTCAAATTATGATGAGATTTTTGCTAATGTTAAGATTGATAGTGTTTTAAATAAGCATAAGAAAGCTAAACAATTGAGAGAATATTTCCTTGTTACTAACGAACTCACTTATGAGTATGCTTACAAGAATAATCTAACATGTAAATTAAGTGCTGAAGGAAAGAAATTTTTGAATATGGTTGAGGAGAGAAGAGCAATTTATAAAAGAAATGAATTAGTCAAGCAGACTAAGTCATCCTTCTGGCAAAAAGAGGATGAGAAATTAAATGGCAAAATGCTTGAAAATATTGCAATTCACATAGACAAACCTGTTAGTGGAAAGCTTTGCATTAGAAGAGATAATACACTTTTTGATAATTATTTTGTAGGTGCAAGCAACTGTGAAGATACTTATCAGATTATGGGAGGTTGGGGATTTAAAGGTGGAAAAGATCCTATCTTCCCTGGAATTTATTTTGTTTGTGGTGACAAAGCTTACTACAACCTTCCAGACCATTGGTATGGAACTTGTTATGTGGGAAGTGTTTTTCCTAAAGTGTTTCATGTTGACAGAGATTCAGAAGGATTGTTTAAAATTCATAATTATGTAAATAGAGCTAAAAGAGAAACTTTTACTGAAGTTCTGGGAGATATTTTCCAAGCTGTAATACCTTTTGTTGGTATAACCCTAAATGCAGGGAGAATCAGAAAATTGTCCACTATAGTTGATAGATTATCAACTGACACTGCTGATGGATTTCAATTAGTGAATGTTGAAGTTATTGCAATTAGATCCATGGTAATTCAAGATCGCCTTGCTTTAGACATACTCCTAGCAAAAGAGGGAGGAGTCTGTGGCATTTTACATGTCCAACATTGCTGTACATATATACCGGATGAAAGTAAGAATATTGAAATGTATATTAAGAATATTACACAAATGCATTCAGAAATAATTCCTTTAGAAGAAGAAGATTTTACAGGGAAACTTTCAAAAAGGTTTCAAGCAATTAAAAACTGGTTTCATAATATCGGAAGTTCAATTCTTGGCAAGATTCTGGCACCTTTGATTATAATAGTATTCATTTTTATTTTGACTAAAGTAGGTTGTTTGTTACATAAAAGAAAGAAACATATGAAGGAAAAGAAGAGAATCTATAAACTCAGAAAAGAAGAGGAAAGGGAGATCGAGTTGCAGGAGTTACATAGAGAGCGTCATGTTAATTGTAAAGATTATGCTGAAACAGATTTTTAGGTTTACTAATACAAATGAATTTGAATCGATTTCTTAAAATTTAATTTACCAAAATTTTGAGTGCTGGTGTGGTGATTTGTTAATCACCAGATGAGGGAGTTGATGGAGCGAGATAGAAAACAAAATTTTGTTTAAACTCGCGAAGTCACATTTCCATAACATGAATAAAATTATTAATGATTTGTGATATGTCGTGCTAATACAACTTAGATTAAACTTTACACGTGGGGGGACTAACATGTGTGCTCATAAACGTGCATAAATGTTGCATCTTTTTGTTCGTGCAAAATAATAAAATAATTTATTGTTTTCGTTTTTGTCATTACTAACTGCTGCAAACTTAAAATAAGCATGTGCTTGTTTTGCTTTTCCTTGTCTGTGTGATGTCATTTCTACTATTCTAGGTGCATATGGGTCTCATTGAAAAACGGAGACTGGTAAATATAAACGCTGCTTTATTTGTTTGCAATGGCTAGGTAACATTTTGATTAATCGGGTGGGTTAATTAATTAGTAAACCATGGGTTGGATACAGAATATACTTTATTTCTTACATTAAAACTTTTCTTGTGTTTGTTTTATACTAGAAATCATAAGTTGCCTGCTTTTGAGGCCTAGTTATTTGAGCCGCAGAAAAAGAGCTGATCTATAATTCTGCAGAAAGTCACGAGACGCCCATTCTGAATTAAAACGTTTATTGAAGCTGCATTCACAAAGCAAAAACTGATGAGCTGACATCATTCTGTCGGACATGGCCAAGGTCGAAAGTGAACTTTTTGTCAGTCCTTAACTTGGCATCCGCGGAAGTTGCACTGAAAGACTATGGAAGCTGCGAGGATGACTTAATACAAAGTTGCAATCGCAGGAAGCCTCTGGCTTCACGTGGAAGAGACAATGGTCTTTGTAAGACATGATTTTGTGGAACTTTTTAAGAATCGGGTGACATGTCACTTGTCACTCTCAGCCAATGGGACGTCGAGTATTTCTGAAAATTTTCCTTTGCTAGTTTAGTTAGCGTAGAAAGGTATAAAAAGTCATGCCCTTAGGGTTGGGCTGGCTGCTGCTTTCTGACTTTCCGATGAGGGTGATGTGCTGCTGGACTTTGCGTGGAGCACGTAAGAATCCTCAAAGATCTTTACTTTAATTTCTGTCTATTTAGCTCAGTTAGGGAAATAGGTTTTAGAAATGCTAATCTTTATATAATTTCTTTAAATTGATTCAATTGCTTAAATTGTATTTTTCTCATATTTCTTACCATCATGCTTGCTATATTGCAAATAAATTTCATTTATAAAACTTTCAACATATATACCATAATTTAGAAAATAAAATCTTACTTTTGACAAACAAGCTGGTCTTGATTATTTAGAAGTATAGGTTACCATTAGCTAGATCACGTCACCTATGGTGGTCGTTTAAATGATTGGGTTTTATTCTAATGACAATATTCTTTCTGCAAATGTATAAATATGTATATAAAGTGTAGATAATGTGTATATAGATTTATTCTGACCACCTGATTCAGTAGGCCCAAAATATATCAGGTTCATAAATGGGTCCATATTTAGTATAGAATTTTGTTTATAGGTTATGAAGTTGGGTAGCGTAGTTTATGATATATTTTCTATAGCCCGCTGGATCAACACCATTCATTCTGGGGTGATTGAAGAGAAGGGGAAGAAGCTGAGTCAACAACCCACCAGTCACTTGAGGGTAGCACCTCCTCCTCCTGCCCGGGCACCGTTTTACACACCTCCCCCCCTGGTTTCTCCCGATCGGGGAGAAAATAGGACCTGGACAAATAATCCGCGTTTACATTGTTTGTACCCTTTCTGTGTTGCACAACAAAAGAGAACGGTTGTAGGAATAAAAACCATCTGAGGACTCTTGGGTTTTGTGCCTTGTGTCTATACATTCATTGAAGGGGTGCATGATCGGTATAAAGGATAAAAGAGCTCCCCTCTAGATAGTACTTGAGTTTGTTGACGGCCCATCATATTGCTAAACACTCCCTCTCTATGGTGGGGTATTTACACTCTCTAGGATGTAGTTTCCTGCTAATGAAGAGGACAGGGTGTTCGAGGCCATCATGACCTATTTGGGATAATACTGCCCCTAATCCTGTGTTGGAAGCATCTGTGGCCAGGGAAAAAGGTTTGCTAAAGTTGGGAGGTATTAGTACCGGACTCGTGATTATGGCTTCTTTTAGGTGTTAAAAGGCCAGGCGAGCGTTCTCAGGGGGATTCAGTATGTGGGAGGTTTTAACATCTTTTTTTTATAGGTCTGTAAGGGGACTAGCCATGTTGGCAAAGTTATCTAGGAATCTTCTATAATACCCTATTAGGCCTAGAAAAGCTCAAAGGTCTCTTTTAGTAGAGGGGAAAGGGGTATTCGTTATCACTTTAATCTTTTCTTCTTGTGGGGCTATAACTCCCTCCCCTAACATGAATCCTATATACTTGATCTTAGAGTACGCCGCCCTCGATTTCTTGGCATTGACGTGTAGTCCCACATTTCTCAGTGCCGCCAAAATTGTCTGTACATGCTTCAAGTGCTCTCCCCAGGTGTTACTGAAAATTACAATATCGTCCAAGTAGACTGAGCAATGAGCTGTATAGGGACTCAATATCTTGTTCATCAAGCGTTGAAATGTTGCGGGAGCCCCGTGGAGGCCAAAGGGGAGGACGGTGAATTCAAACAGTCCCTCTTCAGTTGCGAAGGTGGTTTTTCATCGGTCCTCTTCTCTGAGGGGGACCTGCCAATATCCCTTGGTGAGGTCCAATGTGGTGATAAATCATGCCTCCCCAATCCGTTCGATTAGTTCATCCACCCTCGGTATGGGATAGGCATCGAAGGTGGATATGGCGTTTAGAGCGCGGAAGTCCATTCAGAACCTGGTCGTCCCGTCCGGTTTTGGCACCATTACAATCGGGGGCGACCGGTCACTCCTGGAGGGACGTATCACCCCTAACCGGAGCATTTCTTGCACCTCCCGCTTGACATCTGGTCTTCTTGCTGCATGGATCTGATAAGCTTTTAGTTTCACACGTTTACCTTCTTCGTTTTCAATTTTGTGTTCAATTAGATGGGTTCTCCCTGGAGAGTCAGAAAACATTTGTGCAAAGGGTTGTAGTGTCTCCAGCAACTCGTTTTCCTTGTCTTTGGTTAGTTCCGGGTTCACCGGTAGCTAGTCTAGAGTAGAGACGGCTAGGGACGTGGGAAGACCAAACTGAGAGGACTTAGGTAAAGGGCCTATCCATTTTTTGAACAAGTTTATATGAAAACACTGTTGTCTGGAAGGGGATATTTGTACCCGATAGGTGGAGTTCCCCAGGGTTTCGGTGATGGGATAGGGTCCAAGCCATTCACTCTGAAACTTCTTGTTCGAGGAGGGAAGTAAGACCAGCGCCCAGTCTCTCTTTGACAGCTTCCTCCACTTTTTCCCACAATCATAATATTTCTTTTGACGGCGTTGACTCTTGTCCAAGTTGGAGTACGCCAGATCTCGTAACTTTCCTAGTTTGGACTTCAACTGTTGGGTATATTCCAGCATCGATCGTTGTTCTGTCACGTCCTCTTGTTCGCAAGCTTCCTTAGTGATCTTGAGTAAGGACCTGGGTTGTCGTCCATAAAGCATTTTGAACGACGAGCAGCCTAGACTACTTTGCACTTGGGCCCTGAGCACGTAGAGGGCCAGGGGTAAGAGACGGTCCCAGTCCCTATTTTTGACAGACAACATCTTCTTTAAGGTGGTCTTTAATGTACGGTTATACCGTTCTACCAGTCCATCGGTCTGGGGGTGGTAAGCTGAGGTACGAATATGGTGTAAGTCTAACAGCTTGCATACTTCGTTCATTAGCCGGGACACAAAAGGTGTCCCTTGATCGGTGAGCATTTTCTTGGGGAAACCTACTCTTGAAAACAACTCTAGCAGCTTCTCCGCGACATTTTTAGTGGTGGGAGCTCGAAGGGGAAAAGACTCGGGAAAGCGAGTAGTATAGTCAACTATGACCAAGGCGTAGACATGCCCTCGGGACGTACGGGGAAGTGGCCCGATAAGGATCCATTCCCACCCTCTCGAATGGATTCCCTATAGTGGGAAGGGGCTGTAGGGGTATTGCTGGGGGTTTGTACATGTTCCTTTTCTGACAGGTCTCACATGTCTTGCAATATTCCTCGGATTCTTTGTATATACCTGGCCAATAAAAATGTTTGGTTATGTTTTGGGTGGTTTTTTTGGCCCCCGAATGTCCTGCGGTCAGGTGGGTATGCGCATAAAAGAGTATCTGGTCTCTGAACACTTTAAGCACTAGTAACTGTGGGGGTTCGTTCGCTCTTCCTATTCTATACAACAACCCATTTGCTGAGGCGGAAGCCGGGAGAGTCTACTCGTTGTTTTTAAAAAATTTGAACTGTATTTTGTGTGTTTTTAACTCACGTTCCTCTCAACCTGAGCACTTCTCCCCTGGAAGCTGCTGCTAAAACCCTCGCGCAGCGGACCTTAGCGCTGCTGCAGGTAGGGGACAACATCGCTGCCATTGTGTGCTCAAACCCCGGGCCACGCCCACTTTCTGAGGCCACGCCCACTCAATCTTAGCCCTATAAGTCGCGCTGACTCACTAGCGTGCCAAAGACACTGATCTACTCCTGAGGCGAAAGCCGGGAGAGTCTGCTTGTTGTTTTTAAAACATTTGAACTGTATTTTGTGTGTTTTTAACTCACGTTCCTCTCACCCTGAGCACTTCTCCCCTGGAAGCTGCTGCAAAAACCCTCGCGCAGCGGACCTTAGCGCTGCTGCAGGAAGGGGACAACATCGCCGCCATTGCGCGCTCAAACCCTGGGCCACGCCCACTTTCCGAGGCCACACCTCCCACCTGCCAATATAAATGAGCATTCCCCGGACGCGCAGCGGGCGCGCCGTCAGCGCGCCAAAGGCGCGCCTATGGCAAGCTCGTCTGTGCCCGTCCGCGATCGTACACGGTCCAGGGCCAGACCCTATGTCCCTCGGGTAGGACATATACGGTGGATCAGGCAGGAGCTGATGGCTTTCCGCAGTACCATTGCCAGCCCATGTCTGCATAACTTGCGAGTGGAGGATAATATGGGCTGTGAACACTGCCACTTCTCCTATGATCCTGGCAGGGATGTGGCCTCTAGAGACCATACCCTGGCCTGTGGCCTGCTCAACGTGTGCTCCCTACGGAAACACAAACTAGATCTATATGACTTACTCACTGAGAAACAGTGGGATCTTGTGTTTCTCACTGAGACATGGCTAGATGAAGGCTGTACCCCTGATGCCTTAGAGGCACTACCGGAGGGCTACATAATGCTTAGGCAGGATAGACCCACCGGTAGAGGAGGGGGCATCGCTATTGTAGCCAGGCAAAATTTACGATGCCAACTAGACCACTCCCCCATCCTGGACAGTGAGGCGGGAAGCTTTACCATCAAAGTAAAAGAAGGATGCACGCTAAAGGGCCTCTTGATTTACAGACCCCCAGGCCCTATGGCCAGGTTTGGGGAGAGTCTGGTAGAAGGCATTATGGAGGCGGCGCTGCGCAGAGATAAATACCTGATACTGGGGGATCTTAATTTACATCTGAATAACCCCACAGACAACGCTAGCAGGGACTTCTGCCAGGCGCTAGGAGCCCTCCAGTTGAATCAGAGAGTAAGTGGTCCCACTCACCAGCTGGGACATTTGATAGACCCCATATTCGTCAACTGGAGGGAAGTAGAAGCCATGACTCCCATTCCCAACCCCTGGTCGGATCACCATCTGGTACCATTCTCCGTACGCATTCCTGGGGCAAGATCTCTGGAGCCAGCACCGCTGTACCACCCCAGGCGGAGATGGGCCGCCTTTTCCCAGGCTCAATTCTGTGCGGCACTTACCAGAGGAGGGAGCCCTGGGGGGGAGGATGCGGATACTGCTAACACCAACCTATGTAAACATATCAACGAGGCGCTTGATTGCACGGCCCCACTCTCCCGCGCCAAATCGGGTGGCCGCACTCAAAAAACAGCCCCGTGGTACAGTGATGAGCTACGTGCTGCGAAAGCAGCATTGAAGCGAGTTGAAAGGCAGTGGCGAAGGACTTTTTCTACGGAAACTAGGGAGATCTACCTAACGGAGAGGCGAGCCTATCATGGACTAGTTAGGAAGTCCAAAGCAGCATACTATACCACCAGAATTAGTGAAGCTGGTAATTCTACGAAGGAGCTTTTTTACTCTATAAAACTCCCTCGAGTGGGAAACCAGCCATTGCCCCAGATGATTGTTCGGTGGAATCCTGTGATAGGATCGTGGACTTTTTTGCTGAGAAGGTAGCTAAAATGTACTCGCCATTCCCTAGTCACCCCATCGCAGGGACGGAATTTGTGGAAAGCCCGAGGGAATGGGGGGACAGACATATACTGACCAATTTTGTCACCCCGTCCCCGGAGGACCTTTTAAAAATCTGCAGATCCGTCAAGTCGGGTTCCCCACGGGACCCCACCACGCCGAAACGACTAGCTGATAGCTTGCCAGTGCTGGAACCATACATCAGACACCTACTGGATGTATCATTTAGGACTAAGACCATGCCCAGAGACTGGAAACAGGCGGTGGTTCTACCTCTTAGGAAGAAACCAAACATCAGCTTCGAAAAGCTGGAGAACCTCCGATCTATCTCCCTTCTGCCCTACCTGGCCAAAGTAGCGGAAAAAACGGTAAACATACAACTGATGGATTTCGTGGAAGAGGCTGCCCTCCTGCACGACACCCAGTTTGGTTTCCGCCCCCGCCACTCAACTGAATCAGCGCTTTTGATGCCGGTGGAGACCCTACGTCAGGGGGTGGACGAGGGGCAGACCATGGCCCTCATCCTATTGGACCTGAGTGCAGCATTCGACACTGTAGCTCACGCCACCTTGCTACAGTGTCTGAATAGTGGAGGGATATCTGGAGCTGCACTCAAATGGATACAGTCCTTTCTGACGGGGAGAGGCTTTCAGGTCCGCCAGGGCGAATGCTATTCTAGGGAAATCGGTTTGGGCCAGGGTGTGCCCCAGGGCTCATCCCTTAGCCCCACCCCATTTAATCTATATGTCTCCCCAGTGGCCCCTATTGTTGAAGGCCATGGTCTGCACATAGTGTCCAACGCTGACGACACGCAGTTGGTTATATCCCTTTCACGTGCGCCCGGTCTTGCGATGGACAGTTTCAGAGCCTGCATGCAAGAACTTGCAGCCTGGATGTCCACCAACTGCCTCAAATTAAATGGCAGTAAGACCGAGGTGCTCGTGATGGGGGGGAACCCATCTGTCTGGTCGTCGGCGTGGTGGCCTTCATGCTTAGGCGAGGTTCCAACACCTTGTCAAGAAGCTAGGAACCTTGGAGTTTGGCTTGACGCTGACCTGTCCTTTGCACCTCAGATAGGCCGTGTGGTGGGTGTCTGCTTCAGCGTCCTAAAAAGTCTGCGGAAGGTTTTAGATCTCCTTCCTATGTCAGCCCGTAGGACGCTGGTGCCCGCCCTCGTCACATCACGCCTGGACTGCGGCAATTTGCTGTATTTGGAGAGCAACCAGTAAGGCAAAAAATCGCCTCCAGGTGTTGCAGAATGTGGCAGCCCGCCTCATTTTGAAATTCCCCAAAAGATCGGCTTCCCAAGCTGCCCTTCAGACCCTTCACTGGCTCCCAGTAAGGAGCAGGGTCGAGTTTAAGGCCCTTTGTACTTGCCATCGAATTCTTACAGGGAAGGCACCAGCACCGCTCCAGAGTCTGGTCGCCAGATATGCGCCCACGCGCGCCCTTCGCTGTTCCTATGGAGGCCTACTAAAGGTCCCTAGGATAAAAAGGGCTCGCATGGGAGGTAGATCTTTTCGCTACCTGGCGGCGAAGAGCTGGAATGCCTTACCTCTGGACCTTCGCCTGGAGCCATCTGAGCTTGGCTTCAGGAGGAAGTTAAAAACACACCTCTATACACGGTAACCGAGCAGACCCTGCGGCCTGCCGGCATTAGTTCATCTGTATTAGCACGGGGACACGCCATCTGAGCGTAACCAGGCACTTTATAAAACTCCCTTATTATTATTATTACTATCGTGAATCTAGGGAAAGTGTCTGGAGGGGTATTTTGTGTTGTGCTGTCTCCCAAGCATTAAACAGGGTGGAATCATTAGCCTGAGCGAACCTGAAATTTCGGTCAAGTAACCAGGGTTCACAGGATACTAAAGCAGGTCGGGGAAGGTTCTTTTCTTTTTCTACCTCTTTTAGCTCGGCTTGGAATAGGGATAGGGATTCAGAATTATCCACCCCAATGATCAGATCCTCTGGAAGGGACTCTACTGCTCCTACTCTTACAGTGCAGGGGTTCCTTCCTACTGGATGGATAGTGACCCGGGCCATGGAATAGGGCTTCACGTCTCCGTGAACACACCTAATGTGAACTAAGGTGTCTGGGAGGAGTTGATTGGGATTAACTAGCCTTTTCTGTATAATCGATTGTGGACAACCAGAGTCCAATAAAGCCCTTATACTTCTACTGTTGACTTGCACACGTACATAGAAGGAGGGTCCCATTTCTGCGGTGTACATCACTGCCATCGGAATGTACCCCACCTCCATCGGTTCTTCTGTAGCTTTTCTACTAGGACACGTGTGGGCGATAAGGCCCCACTCCCCGCACTCAAAACACTGTGGTCCCTTCATGGGAGTAGGGTCAAATCTTAGAAGTTTAGGCTTAGAAGGCTCCAGGCTAGACTTATTTTTCTTTTCCTGCTTGAGGTTGGGGGCCACCTTAGAGGTCTTATCACTGTCCCAGGGAAATGTCCGGGGTTGAGCTCGAGAGTAGTTAGCGACCATTTCTATGGCTTGTTCCGCAGTAAGCCCTGAGTGTTGTCGTAACCAATGTTGAGTTCCGTATGGAAGTGCCTCCATAAACTGCTCTAAATAAATACTTGTCATAATCTCTTCCTTACTTCTGTTGTCTGGTCTGAGCCACTTGTCAGCAGTCATTTTTAATCGAAAGAACAGGGTCTTAGGGTTCTCTCCCGGAACTCCCTTCTCCTTACGGAACCGGACTCTGTAGGCTTCTGAGTCCAGTCCAAGGTGGTCTAATATGATTTCTTTGATTTCCTGATACGGAGTGTTGCCTGCTGCATTGGCTACTTGATAAGAAGCTTGGGCCTCTCCTGACAACAGAGGTGCCAGGAAGAAGGGCCACTCATCCTCTGGCCACCCACAGGCCCTGGCTGCCCTTTCAAAATTGGTTAGGAATGCATCTGGGTCTTCTCCCATCACATACTTCTGCAAAGAGAACCCCGAGGGATGTTGCATGGGACCTCTTCTTTCTGCTACATGATTTGGGCCAGGCTCTTGGATGGCTTTCTGCATTCTTTCAATCTGTGCCGTAATGGTATTCTTAAGTACCTCTCGGTCCGCCTGGGCTGAAGTCATTTGACGTGCGATGGCCCATTCTAACTTTTCCTGTCCCTTAATTAGATGCTGAATAATCTGATCCTTCTTGCGTGACGGGATGGAAGTGGACGATCCCACTTCTGACACCAGTTGTGGCGGGGTTGAATAAAGGGACCGGAAACTTGTTCGGGGCAAGTAAGGTTTTATTTTTATGAAAGTTCTTTTATAGCGTGACGTAAGTCTCTCTCTTGCGAAGTCTCCTTGATCCGTGTTTGCGGTTTCCCTCCTACAGGGTACAGGTTCAGTGGCCTTGTTCTTCCTGCTTTTACTCCCCACCTGGATTGCTCTCACCAGCCATACGAAAGGGGAACACAGAGAAGAGGCTATCAGGACACTGTTTTTTGGTCCAAATGCCCAAGGGGAACCGGGGGGTGTTTAGGGTCACCGCTGCACAAGTGTGTTGTCAAGGCTCTATTACAAGGGCATGTGGGGTGTAGATGTGAGGAAAGGGTGAGGGAAAAATCAGGTAAGGGAGGAATCGTTATTCACAAGAGGCGGGTAGCCAGACGTTTAGCGTTTTTAAGGTGGGAAGCCTCCCCGCCTCCCTACCCAGCCCGCAAACCGGCTCCGTACCTGCTTCAGCCACACTCCTCCCTCTGGAGTGAGGAACGGCGCTTCGTGGGGACGGTGGCTTCCTGGCTTCTCTGCTCCTGCCGCGAGTGCACGTCTTCTCTCCTCGTTACGACCACAGCCTCCTTCGTCTTGCTTCCAAAACCCAACTCCGTCTCCCTCCTCGGTGTCGTCACACGCCGAGTACTGTTCTTCCGTTCTTTTGGCCAATCCTGTGGTTCCTACGTCAGATGGGACGGGGTTTCGTCCTCCACATAAGCCCAGTTAAAGGCGCCGTCCTCCGTGTCCTCTTCTAGCGGCTTAAAGGGGGAATGTGGGTCTGTACACCATTCATTCTGGGGTGATTGAAGAGAGGGAGAAAAAGCGGAGTCAACAACCCACCAGTCATTTGAGGGTAGCACCTCCTCCTCCCGCCCGGACACCATTTTACAGACTGCCAAACCCCGCAAAGAGCTGCAAAAAGCTCAGAGCAACACACAGACAGCCAAAACCAACAAGAACGGATGACCAGCTAAGGCACCAACATCTCAAGGGAAGCTGCCCCCAGCAATAGAGCAAGAAAGACTGGCGCAGAGTACGCACCACACACATGGCTGCCCAAAGCCACAGCCAGTGAAGAGGTCGCATCACCCGCCCCTACGGGTGAACTGGCACAGCCACCAACTGCACTACAGGCACCCCAAGTGCTAGAAGGGAGCGTCCAAGAAGACAACAGAGCATGCAAAGTACCCACAAAGCCAGAAGGGTGCAGAAAGCCACACTTGTGATCCTGACTGCACAGACAGCACCCAGGAGAAATCTCCACAAAGAAGCACTGCTGAACATAGGTAAGAGAGCACCCACGTCTCCACTGGCCCAGCAAAACCCCACAGTAGCCGAAGACCACACACAGTGTCCTCCCTCACACTGCCTCAAGACACACTCAGCCGCGACCCAAGACAGGCAAGAGAGGAGTTGTACACCCCACTTGGTGAACCGCCACAGCTGCAAGTGCTCCAACAACCAGCGATACACGACAGGACGTCACGTCGCCCAGCAAGAAAGGAGCACCCCGGAGCGAAGACAGAAGCCAGCGCCATGACAGCGTCGCCTTGAGGTCCAAGCACAATGCCCTGAAGAAAGAAGAGAGCGACAGCCCTGTCACCCGGAAAACCGGATGAACACAGGTGGGCTGAACAGACCAACAAAGGGAGAAGACCGAGGACTCACACAGCAAGCCAAGAGCACACCCTGACACACCAGACAGCCACTAAGGCAGACCAACGTACCTGCATACAGCCTCATGGGTCAACCGCGTCTCATCCTAATGCTTCCCCAGGAAACCGTCCATCCCCGAGCATCGGCAGTCTAAGTCAAGAAGCATCCCTGCTCCTGTCCGCAAATGCCATGGGTGAAGACCAGCTCTGAGTGCCAGCCCTCACACTGCCTCAAGATGGAGTCAGCAGTGGTCCCAAAACAGGCAAGAGAGGATCTGTACACTCTACGTGTCAAGCCGCCACCGAAGATCAACATCAACAAAGCGGAGACACCTGGCTGCTAAGTCCCTCCTGACATCCAAATTCTCCCGGCATGTCACCACCACCTGTCATTCCAACTCACCACATGGCTGGCAACCGCCATCACGCCAGCCACCAGCACATGCATCAAACAGCACTCCCCGAGTACCGATGGACTGGAGTCCGACACCTTTGCCACCCCAGCTGACTAAAAAAAATCAGAAGCCACCTGTGTGCCTGGCCTACACCGGAACCGTGGCAGCAAGCTCCAGCCTTGGCCAAGACTCATCCACCCGAGAGGGTTGTGCGTGAGACTAAGTAAAGGCTCCTCAACGGTCCTGCTGCTGCCCCCAAAAGGCAAGCAAGCGGCCCCCAGGGCAGCCCTCCTACCGTCCTGCAGCAACCCCGACAACAGGCCTCCCCAGGCCGGAGAGCAAGAAGAGACATTGCCCCACCGACAGGTTACCTGACACAGCCAAGCAGTTCAACAGTTACAGCCGGTCCGGCAACATCTCTGTGAATTCTCACTTGGGACTCCATCAATGTTCATGACACAACCCACTAAAAGGAACTGTTTAGAACTCACCACAGACCATCACCGATGTCAGCAAAGTGCAAGCCATGCAAGACAGCAAGACATGTCATCGTCAGCGAACTATCAGAGAAATGGATACCTACAGATAGTTGAGCACTCTCCAATGTAGTATCAGGGTATGTATACAATTACAATCACATGTGGTGCTTCCAGGAAGGAGGGTGCGGATCCAACACCCACAAAGTTCTGTTTGAGCAGAACCAATTCTAAACCAAGTCCCTCCGAGCACTCTGTTTGTTAAATCAATATCAGTTAAACACAAATCAATTGGCATATGTCACAGTCCCAATTCTATGATCAACAGTCCAAAACTCTCCAGATTAAGGTTCTTGTGTGTTTATTTCCATATTCTTCCAAAACATGGGTTCTCGGTACATCAGCCAACACGTGTTTCGTCGTGTATTTATATAACACTATGACTTCCTCAGGGCTGTAACCAAATAAACAGTTCCCATGAGTCATCACGACTTTCGTGTCGCTTACGGTTAGTACTGTGAGGAATCAGAACACACTAAATTAGAAGTGTATTATAGTCAGCATAGTTATAGGTCCTAGTGGAGAAGAGTATGGAAGGATAGCATCACCACTCCCGGCTCACATGCACCCTTAGCATTTGAGAACGGATATAATCCCATGGAATTGGGACTGTGACATATGCAAATTGATTTGTGTTTAACTGATATTGATTTAACAAACAGAGTGCTCGGAGGGACTTGGTTTATCGTCAGCCAACTGACGGTATGCAGCGGACGTCTCCGAGCCAGCAGTCATTTCCTGAACCCCTCAGGTTAAACTACGGGTGCCCGCCGAGAAAAGTGTGCTGCAAGCCAAGTCACCAGCCCACGTCTGATGTCGTCCGGCCACCTGACTCGAGAGACTGATGGACCCTGTTTGCTTTATCCCCACAGGTTGGACTAACACTGTGTTTGTTCCTCAATAAAGTTGGGGAGGAATGTAATGTCCTGCGAGACAGGTTCTAGTGTCCCGCAGGTAGCTGTCATCCCAGCCACTAGCTCGAGGGCTGGACACACTGCACCCCCACACCCATCCATCACGGGTGCCACGAGTGACGTGGCCCCGTCAATAAAAGGGCCCGGTGCACGTGCTTGTGGCCCGTTACGTAGCATACCCTTGGTGTCCATGTCCGTTATTCCTTACTATGTGGGACTGAGGCCCAATATTACAATCGAGAGGCATTTCTTAATCGTGACGTCCAAACTACCACTTCAGTTAACTTTTCTCGAAAGACATTATTTATAGTGACTGACTAAGGCTCTTTTTCCTGACACGTGAACTGCCAGGAAGCGTTAAACATTTAAATTAAAGAGTTGTATGCATATGCGGTATCTAAAATTAGGAAATAATGATTGGGTTCCTATAATTTATGTTATTGAAACCAAACAATGTGGAAATGTTATTAAAGTTTTCCCACAGTGGAGGAAAAGACCCATGATGCGCTGCCTTTGAGTCATGAACGGATGTGAGTTAATATTCGTAAGCTTAAATAGCACTTAATCCACACCAGTTAATCAGTTTCTAAACGCTTCCAGCAGAGGAGGGACTTGAGGCACATGGTCACACAAGGCGCCGAGCGGCAGAGACAAAATTCGATGCCTGAACACAGAAATGCACATTATTTACAGAGCCCTGAAAGTGCCAGAAGTTATAAGGATTTACTAAGATAGGGGATTTTCGTTTTGCAGTACCATATGATTGTGTGAAATCTGTCCTTTTCATTTTATGCAACTCTCTGTGGCTGCAAAATTTTGAACATGAGATAGAGTCGTCCGGTTTTGGTTAAAGTTTTATATTTCCATTTCATTCTGTAAATGCTAGCCTTTGACTTCCATGTGCCCTGGACCTGAAAGCAGCAGTTATAATGCGAATGTATTCTTTACTAAAATAGATTCCTTCTAGTTTTTCTTTTTCGGCTAATCGCTGCCACAAACTTTCCTTATATCCTCTGTTGATGAATCAATTCCTTAAACAGCTAGCAAGGTCTTGAAATACAATATTTTTAAATATACCAAAGTTGAATTTCAGTTTGGGAACGCATGTCTGACTCATGGATCCATTAAGGTGAGGCAACTCTCATCACAATCAAATAAACTGCAGATTGTAACTAAGGTGGGGCGTTCACCTGCAGTTTTATTCAAACTAGGGTAAGATAAAAAATGAGCAAACATTCCCTCAGTTTGAAGACTACGGATGAAGTGTGCCTTGACAGAATTCACAATCACAGCACTATTAGGGCGCGTGTTAACAAAAAAACTGTAACTAGATAGATTCTGAAGACTGGAGGCAAGAATCCAAACGATCTGTAAAAGCTATGTCAAAATCAAAATAAAAGTAGCGTACCGCAGATTGGCGGTTTCGAAGGTGCTGGGGTGCGTGCATCCCTCTTCGGAAATGCAGCAGTTTAAAGTGGTGAAGTGAATATGACAGATACAATTTTCTTTCTGTTCTTTGACTTTGTTTTCCAAGGTCCTACCACGTGGCTGAAGCCCTCCTCTCACTCAAATCATACACCCTTTCATATCTCCAGAGACAATTTACAGTGTTCCCTACCATAATAAAATAATGTTCATGAAATTAGTGTATCTGATTTCTCATTCTTCTTTGGACAGAGAACCAAGGCCTGCACATGTGGTTCTTTATATCTGCTGCCCGATTTAACAAATTAATTTTCATGGCAAAATGCTCCACATGTCGTTGTGCTTTCTAAACTAATTGCTTATTAAAAGGTACAGAAAATACATTCTTTTGTCCTATTTTTCAAATATTTTGCTAAGGAGAGAGCTCCTTTTTACCTCTCAATTGGCTGGCGGCCTCATATATACTCCTCCCTCCATCATACTCTTCAGCAATTTTAACGTCTCACCACTTTCAGAAGTCACCAGCCGCCACTGCCCTTTCTCCTTGTTATTTTTAGGTAATCCAATTGTGCACGTTACACAAAAGTCACTGTTGATACCTGGTTCAAGCGCATTACTTTGTCTGTTTTCATAGCAGTCGTTTACAGCTACAGAGTTAAATAAAGTGTCGTAGTGCAGACTGCATTCGTAGTAACTAATTCATACACAATCCATACCATCATGATGTGTCAAAGTTCACTATACTTCCAGCCACATTTGCTACAGAATTCTTGTGAATGCAGATTATTTAATGACAAATAAGGCTATGAGGAATGACTGTTCCCATGAGGCACAGGGTCAGACTGCTTTGCATATGGTCATGTCTGAACTGGGGTGGCAGAGTGGGCTAAAGAACGGTGATGGATTAAATCCAGATCTGTTGACTGGGTGTGAGTGTTTGATTGGTTCAGATGCTCCGTCCATCACCACCCCCTTTTGTACCGCTTTGTCGCCATAAGTTGGCAGGGTATGTTCAGACGTTGAGTCCCTTGCTCACTTTGCCACTGGATTGAAGCAAGCCTGGCTGAAGACGGCTGGAATGCCAGAAACCGGTCCTAGGAAGCTTGATTCCGGTCCAGGGAAGGCATGGCTTGGCAGTTCGGGCTGGACTGTTGCCATGAGGCACAGGGTCAGACTGATTTGCATATGGCCATGTCTGAACTAGGGGTGGCAGAGTGAGCTAAAAAACGGTGATGGATTAAACCCAGATCTGTTGACTGGGTGTGAGTGTTTGATTGGTTCAGATGCTCCGTCCATCACCACCCCCTTTTGTACGACTATGTAACCCTAAACATATATAAGTCCACTGTTTTCTGTACTCCTTGGACTGCCTCATTCAGTTGCTAAGACTTCTGTGTGACGTAGTCTCCCTCATTTGAGGTTAATAAAGATGTTCTTTTTATATTTCAGCTTCTGTGCCAATTTCTTCTTTGTTGGTTTAAAAGGACCAGTATCAGTGGGACCCCTGAGAAGGTTTCTATTTTCTACTCTATGGAGTCTGACGCATTCCCAGGTTTACAAAATCTTGTATTGGGAATGCGTCAGAATCCATGGGTGTTGCATGGGAACACCCACAGAAAGACCCATGAGATGCCCCATTCACGCAGAGTAATGCATGAAAGGGGGCCATATATACAAAACAAGACCATGAAAAGCCACACAGGATTGCTTTGCTTGGTCTCGTATATATGGCTGAACATTGTTCTGTAGACTGTGGATCTGCATAGACCTGACAATAGGAATAACAGTTGTTGGAGCAAGAGCACCACTGTCACTTTACTCCCTCCCTTGAATCTGCAGAGAGCGGAGTCTTAAAACCTGATATGCCATAACATTATCAGCCGTTCCAATGGTTCCCTCCGGTCTCTGAAGACTTGAGTTGGTGGAAGGCTGGGGAAGCACGCTATTGGCAGTCACAACTGTGAAGAATATTTTTTTGTTTTTACTGCTGTGATAGAATAGCAATAAGTAACTGTAAGGGAATGCCACTTTTTGCCTATGCCACCAGAGTGTCAAAAAAGTTACGCTACGGTGGCGCAGGGGCCTTGTAAATATGGCCCCAAAATTTGACCAATCTGATAGGTTTGTCTTTTTATATTAGTGCTAGTACTATGTCATTTTTTGGCAAGTTTGTGTGAGTGGTTGTGTGAAAGCTGGAGGGCATGACTGAAGAAATGAGTATATGTTTGGATGAGAGTGCATGAATGGAGAGTGGATGAGAGTAAATGCATGGCTAGATGAATGAAAGGGATAGTGCACAGGGACCACTGAATGAATGAGTGTGTGAAAAAATTAAAGGGGCATGGGCAGTATGGGGAGCACTGCCTTATCTCCTCAAACTCACTGGATAGCTGCCATCTCATTGGATATTATCCTATCTCTTCAGGTCCCACCAGCATGGTTTAAACTCCTCCACAGTCAACCAGTTCCAGAGGCACCACCGTTGCTTAGGTATCAAATCAAATCAATCAGTACTTATAAAATGCGTCTGATCCCCTGTGAGGGCACCCAGACGCTGGGTTGCTGGGCTAGTCGAAAAGCCAGGTCTTAAGTCGCTTCCTATAAATTGAGAGTGGGCAAGGGTGATGTTCGGAAGTGGGGGGGTCCCAGGACTTGGATGGGAAGTCGGAGAAGGAGCAGCATCTGCTGTGGCACGTTTCTATGCAGACTCATCTGACTGCTGCATGAGAATCTCCTTAATTGATGAATGGCAATGTCTGTCAATCAATGGTCGATGTATGTTGGTTAATCACCATACAGACTGTGGGACTGTACTTCATGCAAGGAAGAGTCTAATAACAATGTTAATAGTAAATATGTGCTAAATAGATACAAATTGCATGTACATATAACTTGACAACAATTTAAAGCATCTAGAAACTAGAATTTAGTTTGCTAAATGTTTTGTGACACGCTCTTATTGGCTCAAAGAGTGGAAAACTTAGGGCAGGATGTGAATGCAGCAATATATATAACATGCAATCCCTCTTTGTCCTCCTCTGAGTACTCAATGCACATTCTGTTTCAAAGTTCAATTTATTTATTTTATTTGAAAAGTTTTATAGAGCGCAAACAAGACCCAGCAGGGTATCAAAGCGCTGTACAGTGAAGCCAGCTGGTTAGGCTGGCACAGGAAATCATAATAGATAGCTAAGCTTATGCAGCAGAAGCACATTCGAGACAAAGTATACATATAAACAGTTAACAAGATGAAGATTGCATAGTAGACAAGGGAAGGCATGGTTGTTAGGTCAGTTACATTAGTTTGTAAGGCTACAGTACTATTTTCACATGAACGATTCAGGAGCAAACCTTTGACTTCTTTTTTAATCAATCAATCAGCAAATTTATATAGCGCGCTACTCACCCGATAGGGTCTCAAGGCGCTGGGGGGAGGGGGAGTCGCTACTGCTCTAACAGCCAGGTCTTGAGTTGTTTCCTGAAGGAGAGATGGTCCTGGGTCAGCCGTAGGTGGGTGGGGAGGGAGTTCCATGTCTTGGCCGCCAGGTAGGAGAAAGATCTTCCTCCGGCGGTGGTTCTGCAAATTCGTGGGACGGTGGCGAGAGCGAGGCTGGCGGATCGGAGCTGGCGGGTGGGTGTGTAGAATGCGAGGCGGCTGTTGAGGTATTTGGAGCCCATGTCGTGGAGAGCCTTGTGTGCATGGGTGAGGAGTCTGAACGTGATCCTCTTGCTGACGGGGAGCCAGTGCAGGTCTCTCAGATGGGCAGAGATATGGCCGTGACGGGGAATGTCCAGAATGAGTCGTGCAGAAGCGTTCTGTATGCGCTGGAGTATTTTCTGGAGTTTGGCTGTGGTTCCAGCATAGAGGGTGTTCCCGTAGTCCAGTCGGCTGGTGACGAGGGCCTGGGTGACCGTCTTCCTGGTTTCGGTGGGGATCCACCGGAAGATCTTTCGGAGTATGCGCAGGGTGTTGAAGCAGGATGATGAGACAGCGTTGACTTGCTTGGTCATCGTGAGGGAGGAGTCCAGGATGAAGCCCAGGTTGCGTGCATGGTCCGTTGGCTTGGGGGCGGTGCCCAGGGCAGGGGGCAACCAGGAGTCGTCCCAGGCAGAGAGGGATGGTCCCAGGATGAGGACTTCCGTCTTGTCTGAGTTCAGTTTCAGACGGCTGGGCTTCATCCATTCCGCGCCGTCTTTCATTCCTTCCTGGAGGCTGGCTCTGGCGGTGCGGGGTCGTTGGAGAGGGAGAGGATCAGCTGGGTGTCGTCGGCATAGGGCGCTTAGCTCTTCATGTTTCCAGCTCTCCGAGAAGGTGGCGGATGCGAAGGAGCTGTTAATGATGTCCCGGAGTTGGGGTGTAATGATGGAGTCGGCTTTGTTGAAGATGTGGTGTGGACAGGGGTCGGTTGGGGAGCTGGAGTGGATGGTGTTAATCGTGCGGGTGGTGTCTTTGGTGCTGACCGGGGTCCAGGTGCAGAGGGTGGTGGTGGGGGGCGTTGGTTCGGTGGTTGGGTGCGTGGTCTGTATGCCGAAGCTGGTGTGTACGTCGGCGATCTTGACGTGAAAGAACGAGGCGAGTGAGTCGCAGTGGTCTTGCGAGGGTGTGATGTCGTTGTTGCAGGCGCTGTAGTTGGAGAGCTCTTTAACAATGCTGTTGTGGGTGTTGTTGTCCAGACGTGCTTTGAATGTTGTCCTTTTGGTGGTGCGGATCAGCTGGTGGTGTTTGCGGGTGGCGTTCTTGAGGGCTGTCATGTTCTCTGTTGTCTGGTCGTGGCGCCAGGCTTTCTCGAGGGTGCGGCAGGTTTTCTTGGAGTTTTTGAGGTCGTCGGTGAACCACGAGGCTTTCTTGCTGCCGGGTCTGCTGGGAGGGTTCTTCAGTGGCGCGAGGTCATCGGCACAGTTGGTGAGCCACTGTGTGAGGTTGCGGGCTGCTTCGTTGGGGTCCCTCGTGTTGGTGGGAGGGTTCTGGCTGAGGGAGGTGGTGAGTTGGTCGGCGGTGATCTTGCTCCAGCTTCTGCGGGGAACCTGTTGCGGGTGGTGGTGGGTCGTGGTTCTCCTGATTTTGTAGTGGACTCAGCTGTGATCTGTTCAGTGTAGTCCAGTGGAGTGGTTGAAGGAGATGTGCTTGCTGTAGGAGAAGATGGGGTCTAGCGTGTGGCCGGCGTAGTGGGTGGGAGTGTTCACCAGTTGCTTGAGTCCGAGGTTGGCCAGGTTGTCCAGCAGGGCGGCGGTGTTGCTGTCCATGTTGTTCTCCAGGTGGAAGTTGAGGTCCCCTAGGAGGATGTAGTTTGAGGAGGTTAGGGCATGCTGGCTGACAAAGTCTGCGATGGCTCCGCTGAATTGCGTGCGTGGTCCTGGGGGTCTGTAGAGGAGAGTGCCTCTGAGGGTGGTCTTGGGGTCGGTGTGTATCTGAAAGTAAAGGTGCTCGGTGGCGGTGAGGGTGTCGTCGGAGTTGGTCTTGATTTGGATGGTGTTTCTGTGGACGATGGCGATGCCTCCTCCGGTTTGGTTGACGCGGTCCCTCCGGGTGATCTTGTAGCCATCCGGGATGGCTATGGCGATGTCGGGGGGCTAAGGAGGCGTTCATCCAGGTTTATGTGAGGAAGGCGACATCTGGTGATGTTGTGTCGAGGAAATTCTAGAGTTTGACGGCGTGTCTGTGGACGGAGCGGGTGCTGAGCAGGATGCACTTGAGGTGAGTGTTGCTGGTGCCTGGCTTGGCGGGAGCGCTACAGGTTCGGAGGCAGGTGAATTTGCAGGCTTGGCAGGTGAAGGGTCCGTGGGTGCGTTTCGGAAAGGCTCGGTAGCAGGCGGGGTTCCGGCCGGCGTTGAGTGCGTGGAGGGTGGCGACGTTGTAAGTCCGTCGTGTGGGCTGGCATCGTCGGAGGCCAGAGATCCTGGTGCTGGGCGCGGTCCAGGCGCGGACGGGCACAGACGGGCTTGCCTTTGGCGCGCAATCGGCACGCCTGCTGCACGTGGTCGCTGCGCGTACGCGCGGTCTCGGCCATAAATGGCGAAGTGGGAGGGAGGAGCAGCTGGGAGGCGGCGCGGCGCATAGGAAGGGGGCTGGGTACAGAAGACAAAGGGGGCGGGGCCGCAGGGGAGCAGCAGCGGGGGAGCGGGGAGCGGGTGGGGGGTGTACAGAGCGGGAAGACGGTTGCATAGGGCGGCGAGGAGAAATACAATAGACACCAATGCAAAAACAGTCACAGGGCACAAAATACAATACAAATACAAATACTAAAGGCACAATACTCAGGGCGGACTCAAGGCAGCAGCGGGGTCAACTCCGGCACACTCACGGGGGGGCCGCGCGGTGCGTGGAGTGACCGGCCCTGTGAACAGGGTCAGGTTCATTGGTTGAAGGGTTCATCCTGATTTCTGGAGGGAGAGCGTTCCAAATTCTCGGAGCAAGATGAGAAAAGGCAGTGCTGTATGTTCTTTTCTTTTTGAACTTTGGTGTTTTCCGCAGTTCCTAGGAGTGAATGCTTTCATTCTGTCTTGTTAGTGTTAAAGTATCTCCTACGTCCAGCAGCGAGGGCTCTTATTTCTGCTTATTACATAATACAGACTAGAATACATGCCAGCACATATAACGCTCGTAACAGAAAAATGAAATTAATGCAAGAAAAAAGGTGTTCTCTTGTCAATGTCTTTACACATTTATGAAATTCATGTTTTTTTAGGTTAGGATGGCATTAAGTATTTCGCGTGTGTTAATTTACAGAAGCAACATCGGTGTAAGGAACAAGGCAGTGCATGCTCTTTGGAAAATGCATCCAAATCAGAATGAGCCATGAAGGGTTTGAACCGAATTGATTTGATGCCATGGTCAGTTAATGATTTTTAATGACAGCATTTTAAATTGGCTTCTGTGCTGGAAGGCATTGAAAAACATGTTACTACATTTTGTATAAGTGGCCGGCTCTGTCGCAGAGTTCAATGACTTTAACTATATATAATAGAGTAAGAACTGGTTGAGCCATGACAAGAAACAGGTATGAATGACCGAGTTGATTCTATTTGACAGAAAGAAGAAAGAACCCCTCGAGTGGTTTCTTCAAAAAACAGCACATTTGACATTAAGTGACATGAGGCATTTTTGAATGCTGCTGCCTCATATTCCTTCACTGTAAATGTTGCTTTGCAGCCTTGTTCTAAATCAGATGCAGATCCTGTCACAGGAATTAGTCTTGACACAGAGTAATGACTAAGTTGCTGTTCTGAGAAAAGTTTTAGTGAACTATGTTTATTGATCAAAGCAAACGAAAGACATGTTCATCGACCGGTTACAATGCCAGCTGGTTGTTGAATATATTGATGTTGTATGACTAACCTTGCTTAGAAAAATCCTCATTGCCTGAACTTTCATTTATTTGTTTATTTTCGTCGTCACTCTAGGGCATCATGGTACTATAACTGCCAGGAAATATTAAAACAGAGCTCCAGAAACACAGGCAGAAGCCTGGAAATAACAGGAACGTTTCGAACCTGTTCCTAAAAACTTTGGGCTGGATCACAAAACACGTTTTCACTGGCGATATTTTGTACCTTAGGGAATAAGTTCAGGCAGTGCTTGATGAAGCGACATTTTGTCACCGAATTCAGGAAGAATCCTTCTGAAAATGGGATTACATAATCAGAACCCTTGTGCATAGTTGTTGTGTTGCACTTTCTAATGGTCTAAATGTGTTATATTGTTTTTGTGGTTATGTATAGCTTTGTGCTGCATTATTGCAACATGATCTTGTTGTGTACTGTGGTATTGCATTCTGTTTTGACAGCACGTTATATTTTTTCCCTTGCACTGTTACGTTGGTTTTGGCGTTATTGTGGATATCCCGTTGTTTCAATTAGATATGCCAATACATGCTGCTACGTGTCTCGCCAAAGGGAGCACATTGCTGCTCAGCTCCACTGATAAGAAACCATTTAGCACTGTCTAAGGGGGTAAACAGTGCTGCCGGTGCTCTGCAACTATTTACGACACCAGTGAGACCGAAACTGAAACAGAGATCAAGCCTTTAAATAAGCATTCGCAGCGCTAACTGTATTAGATTCTAGTGGCCACATGCATCATTGTTGGTATTTGCGATTCCTAAATTGCAAAAATTAAGGAATCGCAATTTAGAAATCGCAAATACCTATGCATTAAAAATTCACATTTTTTTTGCGATTTCTTATTTTTCCTCATTTGCGATTCCCAATTTTGCGAATCGCAAATAAGGAATCCCTTTACATTGATTCTTATGGGCCTAGAGGCCCATAGGAATCAATGGGAAGGCATTCTCATTTTGCGATTCGCAATTCAGGAATCGCAAAATGAGAATGCAATTTCTAGGGTGCAGGGGGGGTCCAAAGGACCCCCCCGCACCCCTGAAATGTAACATACAGTCCATTTTTCACACATACATGCCCAAGGGCATGTGTGAGTGTAAAATGAAAGTGTTAAAAATGCACTTTTGTGCATTTTTAAAATTTTCCTAAAATTACCATGAAGGTTGACTTCATGTTAATTTAACACTTCTAATGTGCGAATTCGCAATTTTTTTAAGATGATGCATTGCATTTAAGAAATTGCAAAATTGCGATTTCCTAAATGCAATCGCAATTTAAGAAATCGCAAAAAAATCGCGATTTCTTAAATTGCGAAAAAATTAAAAAACTTGATGCATCTCAAAAATTGGATTTGCATTCGCAAACGGCTGATTTTTGCGATTCGCACCATTTGCGAATGCAAAAACCAATGATGCATATGCCCGCAGGTTTCCATCTGCTGTGGCTTACTTTCCTTTCTTTCTGTAAAGCGCCGGGACGCCCCTTTGCTGGGGCAGCCGTGCGCTAAAAGACCTTATAACATAACATAACACATAGATGCCTTTCCTGGAAGTTAGAAGTATGGCAAATATCCAAAGGGAGGGCATTGCAGAGTTTGGGCACCATGCCAAAAAATCTGTTCAAAGATAGTAATGTTATTCCAGTATGATGCATTTAGTAATGTTGAGACAATATTATCTTCAAGAGAAATATTTGTTGTCTAATATCCAAACCATTGATTATTGAATATCAGTGCAATACTTACCTTGAGGTTAGAAAGACAGTAGCTGTGGCTTTAAAGGGTATACTTGTATAAGTCACCTATTTGTCCTTATCACCTTTTTGTGTCTAGTTAAGTGTCTCTTAATTTGAGCACATAAACGATTTGATGGACTGTGTTTCAAATGTATTGCTCAGGATGTTTAGAGATGTCATGTAGATTTATATGGCGCCATTATCCCCAGTGTGGGTGTCCAGGCGCTGGAAGTGTCTTTGCATAGTCTTGTTCCTCATTTAGTAGGTTATTGCTGAAGTTGTGAGACATATCGACTCACAATGATGCTGGGTGCTTATTCTGAGAAGGAAATGTGGCCTTCCAAAGCATTCATGACTCTCCAGGATTGCTTGCTAAGGAGCCAATGCCTATTTCATGGACGGTGGAGTCCAGGTTAGTTCAGATATGTCCAGGTTAGATAAGAAATAGATTAACCTAGGTAAGTATCAAACACACAATAGAAACAGTCTAGGTGGTGTTAATCCCTTAAAAATGAATACCTCTTAAATAAGCTAGAATTATCGCACAGTAAATACTGAAATAATTGTTAAAGTCTTACCATTAGTCTCTGTTATTACAGACAATTAGAACCACTTCTTCCAGTTTATCTCCATATTCAGTGCTTCCCTGATTGCTTGGTTGTTAGATCCAAGGATGAGTTCAGCAAATATCACTCAAACAGTATGATGGGCAGATGTAATTAGATCGTATTTAGGCGTCATTAATAGCTACTGGACGTTCGTAAGTCAAAAATCATTGACCATTAACGTCTGATGGCAGTAATAGGGTTGACAACTTTGGCTTCCACTGGGTTTTAGCCTTGTATTCGCGGATTACCTTGCACTAAGCCAAAATCAATTATATGCATTAGTTGAATAAATGTATATTTAAAAATGTCCCTACTGGTTGTAGTCAAAGTATTTTATTCCTTATGGCTCACTAGGGTATCATGGTAAGTATTGTTGTCTGGGTCATGAGCCATGTTAGGCTATCAAGACTGGTAGTTTGTAAATTTATAATCACTGTCAAAAACTCCAGTGACTATCCCCGTTTCTCCAAGTTACCCTGAGAAAACCCTACAGTTTAATTGATTATATGTATTAAACTACTGGTTATTGTTGAAACTTTCAATGACTTCAGGTTACAAGATTGAGTCTTTGTCTTTGTTTTTGTGTCAGCGGTGCAAAGGATGTGCCTTAAAAATGTATAAACTACTTCCATCAGTCACTAGCCCCCACATGAAATGGCCCACAAAGACTGGGTGTCCCCTGGGGTGTGCTGGCAGAAGCCTGGACTCATTGTTTGTGCCATCCGCTTTCCTTTGTAAAATTGCTGACCTGACACCAAATCTATGAGCTTGTAGCAGAAATATTGATAACACAATGCTTCTGATAGCAGGTATCAACACGTGGACTTGCATCTCCAAATCCCTATTTAAGTATTTTCAATCAGCTGGAGGAGAATATCCTTGTGGATTTTCTGTGAAACAGGGCTTATACAGGATGTTCACACAATTTGACATTCAAATTTGCCATTGATGAAATAAGACTAATTCAAAGAAGCGGGTATTGCTGTAACATATAAAAGAGTCCATACATTTATTATTAATTTTATTATTTATTTTTAGAGGTTTCTATAGCGTGAACCAGACCCAGGGTAGGGTAACAGAGGGCTTTACATAACGAGCAAGGTGATACACAATTTAGTGAAAACACATTGTATAACGAAGATAAGCAAAACAGTAACAGCATAAAGTAGAAGGGTTCGGGTGGATCGCCGCATTGAGCATTGTTCTGAGCGCTAAAAAACAAGTTTGAGATCGTATAGGTCTTAGCTTACTTTCATTACTTGAAAGTAGAGGTAGTTAGGAGGTTGAATAGCTGGGGTTGTTATTGGGCAGATTTAAGGTAGGAATTTGCCCATCAAGAATGATTTTGCCTCCTTTTTGAAGAGAGGCGTAGAGGAGATTTTTCTGATGTATGGCGGCAGCGAGTTCCATATTCTTGGTGCTGCTCCGGAGAAAGCTCTGTTGAAGGTTTTGGTCTTGTTGAAACGTGAGGGTTTCAGAAGTAGATTGTCTGTGCTCCTAGAATGTCTGTTTCCTCCCGAAAGGGTAAGCTTTTGGGCTAGGTACTGTGGGGTGTTGTGGTGTAGCGCCTTGTGAGTGATACAGGCCATTTTTAGGTGGATTCGCGCTTCATAGGGTAGCCAGTTGAGTACCTTTAGGTGTGGAGATATGTGGTTGTGTTTCCTGGAACCTGTTAAGAGTCTTGCAGCATCACTGAAACAGACTTTTAGAGGGGTGATTGATATTTTGGGAAGACCTGAGAGGGTGGTACATCCATATTCCAGCCTTTAGATAACTAAGGACTGCACTGCAGTTTTGAGGTCTGGGTTCTCGATGAAAGGCTTAATTTTTCTGATGTAGCTGAGGTGGAAGCGGGCGTTTTTAGCCAACAAGTTGATATGATTTTGCATGTTAAGGTTCTTATCCCCTGTGATTCCAAGTGATATGGTAGAGACCACCAAAATTGGCGTGCAGTTCAGGGCAGTGATCAATTTGATCCATTCATTTGTCACCATGCGAGTTATTCATTGGGGAGATCAAAAGAAATTCTGTTTTTCGTGAGTTTAGCTTTAGGAAGT
Source organism: Lissotriton helveticus (assembly GCF_964261635.1). Classification (NCBI taxonomy): domain Eukaryota; kingdom Metazoa; phylum Chordata; class Amphibia; order Caudata; family Salamandridae; genus Lissotriton; species Lissotriton helveticus. The sequence continues at coordinate 2,115,788,925 of NC_136059.1, forward strand.
TGATCGTTAGCCATTGGACGGTCTTTTCGAGAGCTAGATTAATTGTCTTAATCTCTTCGATAAAGGAGATCTTGATGTACAGTTGGGTGTCGTCCGCGTACATGTGGAAGGAGATGTTCGCCTGCTGTAGTAGATCGGCAAGAGGCTCTACATAGAAGTTGAATAGCATGGGGGATAGGCTAGAGTCTTGTGGAACTCCTAGTAGGTTTTGTGAGGCAGCGGAGAGATTTTTGTTGACCATGTAAGATTGTGTTCTGTTTTCCAGGAAGGATTTGAACCATTGTAAAAGTCATCGAGAAGACCGTCAACAAGCAACTGACCGCCTTCCTCGAGACGAACGGTTCCCTCGACCTCTCGCAGTCTGACTTCCGGGCCAACCACAGCACCGAGACCGCCCTGATCGCAGCTACCGATGACATCCGAGCCCTGCTCGACAACGGAGAAACGATTCAGAAAAAGGGGTGGTGATGAACAGAGTGTCTGAATTAAGCAGACCACTCTTACCCAGTCCAAAGATCAGGGCTTGATCCATCACCGTTATTTAGCTCACTGCCCCATCCCAGCTCAGAACCTGGCTATATGCAAATTAGTCTGTCCCTGGCCCAGTGCATCATGGGAACAGGGCAGGGCAGTTGTGAAAAATGAGGAAAACTCTTCACTACTCAGCTGAGATTTCGATGTTAGGAGTGAAGATTTGGCTAATTTGTTGGATTGTTGTTTCAGAATAGCAAAGAGTGTATTTGGTCTATTTTTAGCCATGTCTAGTTCTGATTTGAAAAAGTCTTTTTTTGATTGTAGAATGTTTTTATTGTAGGAGTTTCTAGATTCCCGGAGAAGTTTAAGATGGTGGGGGGAGGGATGCCTCCATTTCCGTCCGTTTTTTCTAAGTTTGCGTATATCATCATTCAAGGCTCCGCTGAACCAAGGGTTTTTGTCTTTGTCTGGAATTTTTTTTAGTTTTGGTGGCGCAGCTTGGTCGAAGATTTTGGTCATCGAGGAGTTATGGTGAGCCGTGAGGTCATTGACGTTTGACATGTTGGTGGGAGGAGTGAGAACCTTCTCACAGTGGGAGGCTAGGTCATTCCAATCGATGTTTTTTGTGTCTCTTATCCATTGTTTTGGCTTCGCTTGTTTCGTGAACGTTATCTTGTTAGCTGAGGGAATTTGGAAGGTGATAATGTGATGGTCTGACCAGTCACATGGGGTAACCGAGAGCGAATCAATCATGTTTTGTTTAGAAATGATCCAGTCCAAAGTAGCACCCCTTGTGTGGGTCGGCTTTGAGATGGCTTGGATCAGGGAGTGGTCTGCTGGAAGGTTTTGAGGATGTTAACCTGCTTCTCCAAAGGGTTTTCCCAATGGAGATTGAAGTCGCCAAGAAATATGTCATTGGAGTAAGGGGAAGAGTTAGAAGTAAGGATTTCCATAAGATGTTATGTGAACTCTGCATTCGAACCTGGGGGATGGTAGAGTATATATAGTTTGTGGGAGTGGATGCAGGATAATTTAACCGAAATCCCAAGGAATTCACATGAGTCCAGGGGTTCCGCGTGAAACTTTGTGATGGTGATGTCGGAGCGATGTATGCAGGGTAAGCTTCTGCCTATTTTGTCAGTTCTGTCTAGTCTAATGATGTTGTAGTCTGGGGGACTAGAAGGTCTAGGCTTGGAGAGGGCGAGTGATTGAGCCAAGTTTCAGTGAGGATGATAACATCTGTCTTCGTGTTAAGGACGAGGTCGGCAATATCAGACGCATGTTTAAGTGCTGACCGGCAGTTCAGTAGTAGGCAGGAGATTGAGTTTGAGGAGTTTTTTTACATATCTTCTATTATGATGAATGATATTAATGTTTCTTTGCATAATACTGCCATAAGGACAGCTTCAAACTTTGGGAGACCTATGAGGAATCATGACATATTAGTAAGTGTCCAGCAACGCAATATGTGAGGAAGAACATTTTCATTTTATGTGTATTGCTAATGATTTTAAAGGAAAATTGCATTTTGTATAGGAATGAAGAACAGACGGTCCCAGAAGGTTTGTGTAAGAGGATATTATTATTGGCATATGAAGTTCATAAAGGAATAAGTGTTACTAAGAGGCATATAAGATGACTTGTTCTTTGTGAGGAGGACAACGGGCCTTATGTGCTAACATATCATGTAGTGATCCATTAGTTAAAAGAAATACCAAATCACAAATATAGAATCACAAAAGTATATGTACAAATTGTACATTTTCTCTATTTGCGATTTCTTAGGATTTACAATTTATAATAGTGAATCAGAAGAAGTCGCAAATAGAAAATCAGAAACTTTGAATGTCGCATAGACTTCATTTGATGAACCCATAACTAGCAAGCAAGTTTGCTGAACCACGTTCCGTGCTTTCACATTGAAAGGAACCTATCTCAGTGATGCAGAACCAAAGTGGAGATATTTTAAAATGTCCATTTAAAACAAAGGATGATGAAGCACAAAAGAAAACATACATTTTTGTGGAAGATTGTGTTTCTAACTATAATAAACTGCAACTAAAAAAATTAGTTCACCCTAGAGGAGCATGTCAATGCAGTGTGTGTTACCAAACACACCATTGATGAGATGCATGAGAAATGATATGACTTAAGATCTCGTACCAACATGAAGGGGGTCCAGAGAATGTCTGAGGCTGGCCATACAGGAGTCAGGACCAATTTAAAGCTCCAGCCAATTGAGGGAATTCAGTAAGTCCACTCCTAGCAGGTGGGAACAATAACATTTCATCTGTTTCTGAAACAATTGCTCCAGCACATAGGGAGCAGCCTTTTTTGCTGCTCCCTGCATGCAGGAGCAATGCTGGCTCCTGCTGGAGGTAGGAACCTGGCTCGGCTGCTGGGGCATTGGGGCTCTCCCCCGCAGACCCCAACAAAGAGGCAATGGGTGCCCGTGGTTGGCTTCAGGGAACCCACCATTGACTGGCTGGGCCCTGGTCAATGGGGTCCCTGGGGATAAACTTGACCCAGGGAGTGGTGCCACTGGGCTACCTCCCCGAGTTGTATTTGGCAAAGTCCCACTGATTGGTTCCCTGGTGCCTATATTCGCCCGGGGAGGGGGACTGTGAGCCCCCTTCCTCCTTTAAATGCTGAACAGGACCCAGGGGATATGGTCCCCGGAGCCAATATTAGCCCAGGGAGGGGGGCTGTGTGATCTCCTCTCCTTGAAGATTAAGGCTGGACCCTAGGAGATGGTCCCCAAGGCCAAAATCAGCCTGGGGAGGGAGGCAGTATGCCCCCTCCCCCTTTTAAATATAAGATGGGTGTCCTGGGTGGGCTCCAGGGCACCCACCATTTACTAGGCGATCCCCGTGCGATGGGGTCCATTGGGCCAATATTGGCCTCTAGAGGAAGTATGCATGCCTCCTTCCACTAAAAATTAATATTGATAATATTTATAAGGTGCCTGAAACCATAGGTTTCAGGTACATTATATTAAGGAATTAGCATTTAAAAAACCTTAGAAAATCCCTGAAAAAACCATCGGTTTCAGGGCGTTATAGTTAGCTGGACATTTCACTCGTACAAAACCATTGAAATTCCCCCGTTATAGTTAGTTCAGCTAACTATAACTTGTGCGCCCGCAATGCCCTGCTGATGACATCACATATTACATCACTCATGACATGGTCAGTGGGATCACTGAAATAATATCGACTACCAAAATATCGATTACCCAAAATATCGAGGAAAAAATATCTACAACCAAAATATCGAGTTTGTATGTACAAACAGGTAAGTACAAAAATATCGAGTACAAAATATCGTTTACAAAAATATAGTTGTAAAAAATATCGACTTTAATAAAAACAATGTTTAATTACATTAATATAAAAAATTAATTACTAAAATATAATTAACAATACTTAAAAAACTGACCCTGAACCCTAAAAAAAACCTTTACCCAAAAACCCCAAACTGACCCTGAACCCTAAAAATACCCCTTTACCCAAAAACTAAAAACTGACCCTGAACCCTAAAAATACCCCTTTACCCAAAAACTAAAAACTGACCCTGAACCCTAAAAATACCCCTTTAGCAACAAACAGAAAACTGACCCTCACCCCTAAAAATACCCCTTTACCCACAAACTGAAAACTGACCCTGAACCCTAAAAAACCCCTTTACCCAAAAACTAAAAACTGACCCTGAACCCTAAAAATACCCCTTTACCCAAAAACTAAAAACTGAACCTGAACCCTAAAAATACCCCTTTACCCAAAAACTAAAAACTGACCCTGAACCCTAAAAATACCCCTTTACCCAAAAAATAAAAACTGACCCTGAACCCTAAAAATACCCCTTTACCCAAAAACTAAAAACTGACCCTGAACCCTAAAAATACCCCTTTACCCAAAAACTAAAAACTGACCCTGAACCCTAAAAATACCCCTTTAACATAATTAGCAATTAATCAATTAAATTAAATTAATTACCAATTACATTTTAATTAATTAACAAATATTATTTAATTACCAATTAATTAAATATTACTACCAATTAATACATTTACATATTTAATAAATAATAATTAAATTACTTCCCACCCTATTCCCCTATAAACCCACAACCCGCTACAGGAAATACATTATTTTAATTTACATAATTAGCAATTAATAAATTAAATTAAATTAATTACCAATTAAATTTTAAATAATTAACATATATTATTTATTTACCAATTAATTAATTATTACTATCAATTAATAAATTTACATATTTAATTAATTATAATTAAATTACTTCCCACCCTATTCCCCTATAAACCCACAACCCGCTACAGAATAAAATTACACAATAATTTTAAAAAAATCATTAATTAAAAATAATTATAACATAAAATGACACTTTTCACACATATTATAACATAAAAACACTATAAATAATTACATATTATATAAAAAACGATATTTTTTACTTTCTATATTATTTACAGTCGATATTACTTCACTTACCTTAAAAACGATATTTTGGCTGTCGATATTCTGTCCTGTCGATATTTTCTCCAAACGATATTTAAAACTCGATATTCTGTCCAAACGATATTTTGGAGTCGATATTATGTCTGTGCACCGGTCAGTGACATCACTCATTACATCACTGATGACATCTCAAATGACATCACTGATGACATCACTTATGACATCATCCCGTGAATGTGTTTCTTTCTGAAAATTTAATATTTTTTATATATGAATATCTCAAGGTCCATGGAAGAATACATGGGTAAATAAGTGTCTAAATAGCTGTTTTTTGTGTAAAATTGATTGTATAACTGACTGATTAAGTGTATCTTAGTGAATACCTGAGTTAGCAAGTAATGTTTAAATATGTAAATCAGTCTCTCACTTTGTGTACAAGTGGCTGCATGGGTTGGTGAGTAGCTACATGAGTGTCTATATGGGTTATCCTTGTGATAGAGTGGCTGACCTCCTCTCAGCCTGATATAACCTTTGATACACACACTCAAAAATAGAAACTAACATTTTCAAAACTATGGACATACCAATACCACTTACAACACACCTATTTAGTAATTCCAAGATCTACACACACAGTCACTCATTCACCAACAGTCCTATACAGCCACTCATACATGTACTCACTCATCATATATACTCATACACCTATACATCCTGTTACACACTGACACTCATCCATATAGTTACTCACACACATATTCACTCATGCTAATAAAGAATCAAACATCCATTTACTTGCATATACAGTTATACACACACCACCACACTTACTTCTACAGAAACTTACACATACTTACTCTTTTGAACAATCACTTATAGAAACACATACTTATTCATACAGGAACTCTTCCAATCTCTCACTCTCACATTTACTCAGTTATATACACCAATACTCACATATACTAGATTAAAATATATGTAGTTACTTATAAAGACACTATTGAGACAGTCATTCAATCACTCACACACCCATACACACACTCATCCACCCATACAGTCCTGCACACATAATGCCTTCAACACATACAAATAATGACTCACTCATTCATGCATGTATGCACTAAGTAATACCCCCCACTGAACCATACATACACTCAGACACTCATACTGATGCTCAAAAAACAAAGAAATGCCGGCTCCCGTTTGAGGGGGGAGTCACCAGAGTCAATGGGGGCATTAAGGCTTCCCCATGGTCCCCAACACTGCATACTGGGTGCCCTGGATGGGGCCAGGGCATCCAGCATCAAGTGGCCAGGCCTTAAGGTATGCGTCTCTAGGTCCAAAATCGGCCTGGGAAGGCCCCAATTCCCAATGAATGTATCCTTGATGTATTGGAGTGCAAACTATAGTGACTGTGATGAGTGAGTTCTTTCTTGTTCTCTCCTGGTGGGAGCAGAGTCCATAGTTTTCCCTTTAAATTACTATGAGTATACAAATGTGCAAAATCACCTGAAAGCCTCATCCAATTTGCCCCACCCAGACCACCTCAGTGGTATTCAAAGGTCTTCCTGCCTTTTGCCAGTATGATGGGAGACTTAACAGTAGGTCCCCAGCACGTTTCCTGCCTATTTTGGTGATGCCTTCTTGATGTCAAAGAATATGAGGACATCTCCACCAAACAAAGAAGCACTTCCTTCATAAATTTGTCTAAGACTTGAAGATATATATTAAGCTACTTCATAAGTTAAATTTGTATTTCTGTACTACAAATTAGTCATACTATATCTTTCATATCGTAGTTATCTCATTGTCTGTATCAGTGAGTGAGTGGATGTCTGAGTGATTGTATGGGTGTGTTAGTGGTTGTATGAGTGGCTTTATAGGAGAATGAGTGGATGTGTGAGTGACTATATAGGTGAGTTAGTGGCTGTGTGAGTGGCTGCATAGGTGTTTGAGTAGCTGCATGGGTGAGTGAGTGGATGTGTGAGTGGCTGTATGGGTGAGGGGGTGGATGTATGAGTGGCTGTAAGGGTAAGGAGTGGGTATATAAGTGAGTAGCTGTTTGAGTGTGTGAATAGGTCAGTGAGTTGGTGTGAACGATCTGTATTGGGGAGTGAATATCTGTGTGAGTGGCTGTAAGGGTGAGTGATTGGGTGTGTGGGTAGTTGTATGGGTGTGTGAATTGGTATGTAAGTAGTTCTGTGGGTCTGTGAGTGGTTGTATGGGAAAGAGACTGGCTGTATCAGGGGCTTTATGGGAAGGTGAGCATGTGAGTGTTAGAAAGTAGATTATTAGCAGGGATATGTATGCACCTGCATCTAGCAATAAGGCCACCAACATAATAAAAGGTCCAGTCAGGGTCTCAATACATTAGACCATGGCTCAACTCTTGGCAGCTGGCTGCGAGCAGGCAGACTTAACTTAGGAGAATGAAGTGCTTGTTATAGGGAAAGCACCATCAGTATGGTCATCGGCTTGGTGGCCTCGGACACTGGGACCCACCCCTCTGCCGTGCGAACAGGTTAAGAACTTAGGGGAATGGGTGGATACCAAGCTCTCATTTGAGCATCATACCAGGAGTGTGGCAGGTGCATGTTTTGAAGTCCTGTGTGGTCTCCGGAAAACTCTGGATGCGCTGCCCACTGCAGCCAGGAAAACCTTGGTGCATGCCCTGGTGACATCGCGTCTGGATTATGGGAACATACTGTACCTGCGAGGGAATGTGTAATGCATTCAGAGACTCCAGCTTATCCAGAACGCAGCAGCATGACTGGTCCTGATGCTTCCAAAGAGAGTCTCTTCTAAGAGGGCCTTACCTCCCTTCACTGGCTTCCGATCAGGGAGAGAGTTCTGTTTAAGGCTCTATATGTTAACCATCGGATTATACAAAGGGAGGGTCCCACTTACCTGCATGACCTATTAACTCCCTATTCCCCGACCCGCCAATTAAGATCGAGTGGGTCGGGGCAGGTGAGTATCCCTACCATCAGAGGAGCAAGGATGGGTGGTCGCTCCTTCTGCTACCTGGCAGCTCAGCAATAGAACAAACTCCCTCAAGACCTCCAGACAGAGGTCTCAGAGACTATTTTCCGTAAAAAACTGAAAACTTACCTTTCCCCCTCTGATTAGACTCCACACGCTGATGTCCAGCTTTTAAGTTCCCCTCTTGTGTGTTGTCTGTTTCAGTTTGTACCACAGCGCGGGGACACACTAGCCTAGTGTACCCATGCACTTTACAAATGTGATTATTATTATTATTTATTATTAGATATGTAAAGCATTTAAAAACACCAATACATTTAATAAGTAAGACACAACATACAATAAAAATCCCCACTAATTTATAAAAATAGGAAATTATTTTATCTTTAAAATGACAGTAAAACATGGGAAATTGAATGTAGGGAACCGGTTATATGAAATTTTCAAAGATGAAACACTTTCTAGTGCTTAAAAACATATAGCGCCAGCTTGGGACATCTGGTTGCGCTTGCCCGGGACAAAGTCTAAGTCAAAATTTTACCTTTGGACTTAGAAACATTTCTGGCGAAATTTCTTTCAACGTCATGCGGTTTAATCCAGCAAACTGATTTTGATGCAATGTTGTCAGATTGCCTCTCCCTGATACCCTGGTCAGTTTCTGGAAGTCTAGACCTCCAGAACTCTCCGTGGAACAAACCTGAAAACCTGGCCATGTTGCGGTCTTAATGTCAAGTAAGTCATCTTATGGAGATTTGTCCCAAAGCTGTTCCAAACTTCTGTAATTTTTCCTGAAGTTCCCCTTGAGGGTTTAAAGTGTCAAAAAATACAAATAAAAGGGTCTAGGAGCTCTTAGATGGTCCTTGGAATTTGGGATTGCCATTCCCACAATGTACCTGGCCAAATCCTTAAAATTCCACTGGACACACTCCAGGTGGAGGCCTTCTTGAGGGAAATGGTGCAGGTAAGCTCTGTTGACTGCTTCCTCCAAAGTGTGGCATTTTCTTTTCCCACAAACCACTGCAAATTCTGATGGCGAATTCCACACCAAGAGAGTAAGCCATGACTAAACCAACCTACTGATGTAGCTTATTTCTATGAACACTCCCTCTCCAGACCTTCTGAAAATTCCATTCCTGGGCCTGCCATCTGGCTGGGGTAGAGGAAGAGGGGATAGACCTGGCTGGCATTCCTGACTGTTGCTCTCTTTGAAGCCCAGTTTGATTTACTCAGCCCTTCCTGGCCTGTTCCTCGCAGCTGAGGAGAACCGTTGCTCTGTGCCGGCCACTTAGCACCTCATCAAAGCAGCTTGTCTAAGCCTGTTAAGGCTGACCAATTAGGAGAGGCTGCTAGAAGGCTGGGTTCTGGCCCACAGAAAAGAACATTCTATATATTTTTGTCTGTACTAGTTATGATAAATTCAACAGTGGCAAGTAATTGGATTTATCATTACCAACATTGTAAGCCCTTGAATAACTATTTGAGCTCCTTCATAGCAATATTTATGCTTAAAATAACATATTCTAATGTTAGCCCATGGAGGCAATAATCTCAAAAGGGGAAATGAATACATTAGTTTTTCCCTCACCAGGGCATATAAAGTACCTTTTATAATGTCCTTGCGTATAGTTACTTCTCCCCACCCCTAGAGCACTTAGGAGAGGCCTTAGGGGTGATGCATATGTAAAAATAAGGCAGATTATCACTTTGGTAGTACCTTTAATTAGAACAGTCTGTAAAGCAGGGACACCTTTAAAAATGGTAGCAGTGCACACTCCAATGCAGAAAATCTACAAGGCCTCAACACCTCCCTGGCCTATTATATATTTAGGACCTATAGGTAGTTTGAATCCCCCTTGTCTTATTATATACAAGGGACTAAAAGAGGTCTGTCATTGCAAATATAATTATACCTAATTACCATAGGTCTTTTTCATCAGAACACTGGACTTGGGCCTGGTTAGCAGAGCCCAGTACACAGTCAGAGCCAGTTACCACCACTATCAGTTAAAAAATTGGGGGTGAAGAGGGAAAAAAGGATGACTTTCTCACATGCCACCCCAAATGAAATTCGATGGATAACTAACTTACACCCTGGTATTCCTCATCAGCTCAGAGGAAAAACCTGGAAAGTCTAACCACATTGTCATGGGCAACCCCAGGTCTGTGTTGCACTATGAAGTCCATTCCCTGTAGAGACATTAACTACCTCAAAATCTTTGGATTCTCCCACACCATCTGAGAGGTCTGTGGTCAGTTTGAAAACGGAAGTGAGTACTAAACAGGTATCGTGACAGCTTTTTCAGGGACCAAACCAGAGCAAAGGCTTCCCTCTCAATGGGAACCTTTGTTCTAGGGGGAGTAGTCGGCTGCTAATGAAGGTAACTGGCCAATCAAGGCCCCCTTCATTCGCTTGTGTAGTCAGGGGACAGTAACACTAGTGCCTCTTTCAGAGTGTTAAAGACTTTGAGACACTTGGGGTTCACATGAGTTTCTTTGGCTGCTTTTTAGAAGTGAGGTCTGTCATGGAAACCACAATGGTCCCATAGTTCTGAACACATCTTCTAACATATCCAGTCAGACCAAGGAAGGCCCTGACTTGTGCCCGGGTTGTAGGAGCTGTCTAGTCCGGAATAGTTTGGATTTTGACCTGTAGAGGCTGTACATGGCCTCCACCTACCAGGTGGCCAAGGTACACAACTGAACTCTGTCTTATTTGGCAGTTACTGGCCAGAATGGTTAGGCCTGTCTGCTCCAGGGCCTTAAGTACTTCCTTCCGGTGGCACAAGCTCAGTACACAGCTATATCATCCAGAAAAGCTGTACTGAACTGCTTCAGCCAAGACAGGAACCTGTTCACCAACTTTGGAAGGTGGCAAGGGCATTGTTTCAGCCAAAGGGCATTACTTTGAATTCGTAATGTCCATCTGGTGTGCAGAATACCAGTAGCCTGAGGTCAAATCAAATATACACAGATACATAGCAGCCCCAATATATCAATGAGCTCATCAGCTCCAGGTATATGTTGAGCATAGGTCTTTGTGCCTGCATTCAGTACCCCAGGAGTGTAGGCTTGCGTGCCAGCACCACTGGACTGACACTGGACTGTCAGAGGGCCAACTTACCCCCAATCCAGCATCTGAGCTACTTCAGCCTTGATGCTGGTTCTGACCTGGTCAGAAACCTTGTGGAACTTGTTCCTGACAGGTAGGCTGTCACCAGTGTCAATGTTGTGTAGACATCAGCTGGAGATACCTGGGATCAGAAAAAACAGACCAGCAAACTGCTCCAGCACCTGCTTTCAGTCTCTGTGCTGTTAGTCTGTTAATTTGAGTACCACTCCCCTGACTGATCCATCTTGCACAATCGTTGGAGAGGAGGTCTGGCACTGGCTCAGTCCCCTCTTCTCCTCCCTCATCTGTGACCCTCGACATGGTCATGTCTGCCATGTCTTGGTGGGGTTTCAAACTATTGACATGCAGGGCCCGGTGAGGCTTCCTGGGTGTGTTTAGGTCTACCAGATAAGTAACCTGCTCCTACTTCTCTAGGTTTGGATCAGGCCCAGTTCATTTGTATTGGTAGGCTCTAGGAGCCAAAGGCTCCAACACGCACACCAATTGTCCTCGAGTGTACTCAGCATGGTAGCCTTTTGATCATACCAGTGCTTCATGAGATCCTGGCTAGCCTCCAGTATTCTGCTAATCTTGTACATGTACTCTGTAATGCAAGATCTCAGGCCTAGCACATAGTCCAGCACATTGTCCTTGGCTTCCTTGAGAGGATTTTACCAAGACCATCTCACCAGGCAGAATGACCCTCCTACAGGGTGCCCACAAAACAACTCAAAGGGGCTAAAGCCAACCCCTTTCTGTGGGACCTCCCTGTTGGCAAACAGTAGGCAAGGGGAGAACATCCCATCTCCTCTTGAGTGTGTCAGACAAACCATTGATCATGGCCTTTAGGGTCTTATTGAACTTTTCCACCGGACCATTAGTCTGGGTATGACATGGAGTGTAGAACTTGTAGATAACAGCACATTCTTCCCACATCGCCTTCAGATAGCTAGACATGAAATTCCTGTCCTTCATGAAACAACCTCATTTGGAAAAACCACTCTTGTGAACACACCAAATAGGGCTATAGCCACCACAGGAGTAGTGCCTGTTCTGAGGGGTTTTGCTTCAGAGTATCTGGTAGCATTGTCCACTATCACCAAGATATACTTGTTCCCTGATGCCATTTAAATGGCTTTTATTCTCATATAATAGGAATTCTTCCACTAGGTGGTTGTAAGCTTTGGTACGATCACCATCTCTCTGACTGTTTTAGGAGCAGGTGGGGTTCTGCTGGTTAATAAATGTTTAATATACAATTAAGTCGACATTTTTGTTTTTTCCAAAACTTACTTGTATCTTGTTCAGCGAAGTTTGTCTTTGTGGAACTTATTTCTTCAGCAAGCTTCTTCTTAAAACAGGTGCTTGTTTTTCTGTTGGAAGAGAAGGATTTTGTTTCATTTATTGCACATAATATATTTTTGATATTTAAGGTTGTTTATGTTATTTGTAGTTTAACTGTTGCTGTTTTAGTATATTTAATTTTTTTTAGATATATTTAATTTTCTTGTGGTCTTTGATGTGTGCTTATCAATGGGGATTAGTTGAAGAATCTGTAGAAAAGGATAAACATGAAAAACTGTGTCAGTAATTGGTTAATAAGAAGTTTTTCTTAAAATGATTTAATTTCCTGTTTTAAATAAATGTGTGACTTACTTGGAAAAGTGGATGTAGGGTTGTATATTTTGTAGGCTTCTCTTTTTCAGGGATAATCCAGCAGAATTTCATTCTCTTCAAATGTTTGGGATTTTCTGAGCTATGTTTTGGTAAAATTACTGTGGCTTTTATATTGTTTATTTCATTGGTTAAGATATTATATTGGTTATAGTTTTGTATAGTTTAATATTACAGGTTGTTGTTGTTGTTAACTTTTAATAAGTTGTGCAGTTATGTGCTTTTTTGGAAAACTGTCAATTAATGTGTTTTTATGCTCTTATTAGAGAACATATTTTATTTAGTATTATATCTATTTAAGTAAATAAATAATATAGTTTGTAAATATAAATATGTGTGTGGGATGTAATTATTTAATATATAACTTAGAGGAGTTTAATGTTATTATATTTTAAATGTATTATTTTGGTGGAGTATTTTATTTAAAAATTGTGGTTATTAATATGGGTTATATATTTTGTTGTGTGTTTGTTTAAATAATTTGTTTTTCATATGTTTTACTCCTATTTATTACTTGTTTTAACAATATTAATGTAGTTGATATTCTTGATTTAAATATTTTTGACATAGACCATGCTTAGGGCCTGATTACGATGCCAGATTTACTGACTTCCATGTACAGGGATCTCCGACCGCCGTCAGGATTATGATGTGGGTTTCCAATGACACAACCACGATGGTAAGACCGACTGCTTCGAGTCATCAGAAACAATAGATTTGGGGTGCATACTCACCCAGATCTGCTTCTCTCCATCAGTCTCTGCCGTGGATGCCTTCCTCCAAGTCCTCCCTTCAGTCCAGCAGCTGCAGCCCAATGGCTATGATCCTGTGTGCTCCAAAAATCCAGGTAGTTTGTTATGTGGTATGTATCCCCAATGACTTGACTGTGCTCATTCCACAACACTCCAGTAGTAGGGTACGTGGTCCACAAGGTATATCCCCACATATGATATGCATCTGTGTACAATTCACATGTTTTCTGTGATTTTGTATGCATTTGCAGCAACATATTCAGGGATACATGCTCCACCCTAGATGTGACCACTGCGGTAGCAACGGTTGCATTGTAATACAATAGAGGGGGACTTCCTGGCCTCGGCGGTCGGAAAGGGCCCGCAACAAAGCAGGTCAGAATGTCTTATCTTATTCTTCCGCCGACCTTAAGAGATTTAACTCCTCACGGCCTATTCCTGCCCGCACTGCGAGGGCTGCCCACGATTGTGGCATCTTGATCCCTTCTGTCACCCTTGTTCCAGATACCCTTCCCCTCCACGATTCCTTCCCAGTCCCTTCCCCCTCTCCCTCTCAGAAATCCTGTTCACTATCAGTGCACTACCTGAATACTCGCTCCTTAGTACGCCATCAGTTGGAGATTTTCCAACTATTACACCAGAGTGCTATTGATATTCTCCTCCTTACTGAAACGTGGATTACAGAGGACTCTGCCCCCGACATCCTCGCAGCAATTCCCGCTGGATATTACATCATGCAGGCCAACCGCCCTGCCGGGAAGACCGGTGGAGGTGTGGCGGCCATTATCCGCTCTGAATTTAAATTCACAGAGCTGTCTGCGACTCTTCTCCCCAAAACGGACTGCCTCTCTCTCAAATTTTCTTCAGCTAAATCAGCTTTTGTGTGTGTTCTCGTTTACAGGCCTCCTGAACACATGCCTCTTTTTCCTAAACTATTCGGTGATTTTATCTCACAACTCGCCATTAATCATGCCCACATCATGATTGTTGGCGATTTTAACTATTGGCCATCTGATGCCCGCGAAAGCCTGCCCTCTACGGAGTTTACTGAGCTTCTAACCAGTATGAACTTTTTCCAGCACGTTCATACTCCCACTCATCACAAGGGTCACATCTTGGACCAAATTTGGACGTCTAACCTTGACCTTTCCCCTCCCTCTGTCCTTCCCTGTTCCTGGTCCGATCATTGTTCCATCTCCTTTCATCTTTATCTTCATATTGTTTGCCTTCCCCCCCGGTCAAGAATCTTGTGGCTCGCAACTGGAAAAGAGCAAATCCGGCTGACTTTCACGCTGCACTTGCCTCTTCTCCACCTACCCCTTCGACCTTGATAGCCGATCAGGCGGCTCATCTCGAAGAATGGCTACTTTGTGCATGTGACAAAGTTGCCCCTCTTAAAACAATTAAAGCTAAGCGTCCTCACGACGCCCAGCGATGGTTCTCTGACCAACTTAAAGCAGATAAACTGGCTCTCCGTCAAGCTGAGCGCCGCTGGAGACGCAATTACGATTCCCAGCTTAGAATCACTTTTGTAGACTCTCTTAATTCTTACAAAAATTCGATTCTGGTAGCAAAAACCGCCTATTTCTCTCATAAGATAATGGCTTCTAAGAATAAAACTAAAGACATCTTTGCCATTGTCAATGAGCTCTCCCTCCCTGATAGGGTTACACCCCAACCCCAACCAACCCAATTCTTATGCGATTCCCTTAACGCTTACTTTTCTGAAAAAATTGCTCTCATCAAGAAGAATATTCCTCCTCCTTCATCCCCTTTACCCCTTCCTCTTTCCCCTATGAACACCAGCCGGCTGACAGAGTTTCCGCCAATATCACTACAAGAATTCTCTTCTTTGCTCCACAAAGTCAGCTCAGGCTCTCCCAATGACGTATGTCCCCCTCAGATTCTGAGAGAGGCCTTTTTGGCCTGCCCTGGTCCCCCACTAGCCTTGCTCAATAACTCCTTAGCCACTGGAGAAGTACCCCGCTCCTTTAAACAGGCAGCGGTTCTGCCTATCTTGAAAAAGACTAATGCAGATCCTACTATTTTAAGTAATTACAGACCCATCTCCCTTCTTCCCTATCTAGGAAAGATCCTGGAGACGTATGTCACCCGCTGCCTTAGTACATTCATCGAGAGCTCCTCCTTCCTGAATGCCCAACAAGCTGGTTTCAGACCCCTCCACTCCACCGAGGCGGTCATAGTAGCCGTCATGGATTCCCTCAGGAAAGGTGCTGACAAAAACATCTCTCAGGCCCTTGTCCTGTTGGACCTGTCGGCAGCATTTGACACGGTCGATCATGTGATTCTGATCGACCGTGTCAACAACGCTGGCATCCAGGGGGTAGCCCTCGATTGGCTTAGATCTTTCCTAGACAACCGCTCTCTGCGGGGTCCCTCAGGGCTCTGCGCTGTCACCTTTATTATTTAATTTGTATCTGCAACCCCTATTAGCTTCCCTCCGAAATACCCCGGTTACAATCTTTAATTATGCAGATGATCTTCAGTTAATCTTCCCCATTGACTCCCTTCCCTCCTCCTGTCTTAATTTTCAGTCCACCATGTTGGCCATTGCAGAATGGATGTATCATAGTCAATTGAAATTGAACCCTACAAAAACAGAGCTAGTATTGGTGGGTGGCTCCACTAATCCGTGGAACTCCGCCTTTTGGCCTCCATCTCTTGGGACGGCACCCACTCCTGTGAGCACAGTGAAGAGTCTGGGGGTGGTCATCTCTGAAGATCTGTCAATGAGACCACAAATTAACTCTGTCACCTCATCCTTTTTTTTTAACTCAGGCGAATTCGCAAGATCAGTAGGTTTCTCTCCAGAGAGGCCCTGATTCTTGTCATCATCGCTCTCATCACCTCCAGACTCGATTATGCTAACATTCTGTATGCAGGGATTCCGGCCTACCACCTTCACCGGTTGCAACTAGTGCAGAATCAGGCCGCTCGCCTGATTTTTCGTCAGCCTAAACATCAGCACGTTACTCCCCTTCTCCGCAATCTTCACTGGCTCCCCGTCCCCAAACGCTGTATTTTTAAACTTGGATGTACCGTCTTCAAGGCCCTCTCCGGCTCAGCCCCTGCCTTCATCTCATCTTGCTTGACACTGATGGAGCGAGATAGAAAACAGAAATCTGTTTAAACTCGTGAAGTCACACTTCCATAAATAAATTAATAATGCTAACAATTTGTGCTATGTGTATGCTAATTCAATCTAGTTTAAAGTTGCATTTTCACAGAACACGCGGGAAACTAACATGTGTGCTCATAAATGTGCATTATGTTGCATTCTCATGTATGTGGAAAATAATAAATTAATCTTGTCTATTGTCATGTCATAACTAATAGCAGCTGTTTTTAAAATAATGGCATGTGCTTATTTTGCTTTCCTTGTCTATGTGATGTCATTTCTACTATTCTAGGTGCACATAAGGTTTTATGGATTCATGAAGACTGGTAGATATAAAATGCTGCTTTATTTGTGCTTTACTGCTAGGTAATTTAGACTAATGGGTTAATTATTAGCAAAGATGGGAGGCAACAGAACAAATTGTATTTCTTTCATTAATTATTCTTTGTGTTTGTTTATATAATAGTTTTACAAATGAAGCTTAGAGATGGCTGCAGGAAAATAGTACACTTTTAAAAGTGGCGCAGGAGAGGTGGCGCAGAAAATTGACGCTCTTTGAAAACAGGCCTATTGATGAAAATGGCTCAAGTGAAAATAATTCTGAAAGGATGGAAAAGGCCTCTGAGCTTTTATTTTGAAAGGTTTTGGAATGAACTGCTAAAAAGATGACTCTTTGGAGAAGTTTGCTAACGTGCCACGGGAGTTCAGAGCTGACTGGCTCAAGGTTGAAAGGAAGCTTTCGCTACAAAATGTAGCAGCCTAGGGAAGAACTGCCAAGACTTCTAAATGAACAATGAACAAGTGAATTTGCCCGGGCATGTAAGAAGGAGGTGTCACAGTTTACTGTGGTACGAGGTGGCTCAGCCAATGGAGAACTAGAATTCGTCTGCTGGAATGTGAAAAATAGTTAGCTCAGCTTAATTTAGGGTATAAGAATAGGTTCAGAGAACACATAGTTGGCTTACGCTCGAGAAATCTGGAGGACGATGTTATGCTGATGGACTTTACACGTGAGGACAGGAGTTTTTATTAATTACTTTATTACTAAGTGATGAGGGTAGAGACAGAGAAATAGTTAGGATTTTGGAAATGCTTAATTTTACTTATTCCTGCTAATGAATAATAATTCTTGATTTATGCTCTTTTTATTAATACTGAATAAATCTTTCTTTATGACATTTTCTAATGCTTGTTTAATAAAATACCAAAACCTAAGTTTTCCTAGATGTGTTTAAATAAACTTTCTAAAATGACAAGCTGGTCTTGATTATTGTAGATAGTTTAAACAACTATATTTAGATCTTATCGCCTCATGATTCAGGCGCTCTATTGTTGATATGGGCCTAGTGTTGTATTGTAAGTTTGGTGGTAGTAAATAGTGTCATTTGTGCAATATTTTGGTGAGAGCGCTGGATCAATTCATGGTAGGCTGTGTTCAAGGTGGCAGCAAGACATTATATTTAAATTAAGGCAAACAGATTAGGTTTTCTTTTTCCACAGGTATAGGTTGCAGAAGGTGTGTAAGTGAAAAATAAGTACATTTAAAACACATGTGATTATATGTTGATATTTATTGTTATAAATAAATATTTTGCGTTGCTATTGTGTTTTTGCAAATTGATGTTTTCCTTTCCAGGTTAATTATAATTAGTGGTACAGGTAAATTAGGAGATATATTAAATTGACCAAATTATAAGATTATTATACACCTGATAGTGTTAAATTAATTAATTAATTGATCAGCAAGCGCTGCAAGGCAAATTTAAAGAGTATATTTACCAAATTAATTAAAGAAAATGTCTTCTTTGTACAAGAAAATGAAAAAGGTTGTTGCTAAATGTGAGAGTAAATTAAAGATTCCCAAATTAGCGAAAATAAATAATAAAGGTGTCAGAGTAGAAAATATTGATCAATGTAAAAATGATGTTGTAAATATGGATCAGAACAGAAATTCAAGAAGACCCCCTGAACAGATTAATGTAACGCCAAAAGTGTCAGATCAGATTGATAAAGTGCCAGCTCAGACTTCTACTAAAATTGATGCGACAGAAAAGCATGATGAAATGCCTAGTACTTCTGGAATTAATATTCCTGACCATGTAAATTCATTAAATGATTTAAAGGAGTCCATGAAAATTATGGAAGAAGTGACAGTCCCTGTGCTGGGAAAAGATGAAACTAGTCCCGCAGTTTTAAAGGTCCCATTAACTGAAAGAGTTTATTCTATAGTACTTGAGATTGAACTAGTAGGGATTGCAACTCAGCAAGAAACAGAGATGACTTCAGTTCTGGTAAGTGAGAAGTCTGACATTGACCTAATTGAATTAACACAGCCTGATGAGTCAAAATTATGCTCAAAGGAAAAGGAGATTGAAATAAATAAGCTGAATGAACAGCTACAAATACAGCGACAGGTAATGATTCAAGAGATTGAGATGGCTTCATTGCCATTACAAATTTTTGTTAATGAACAGACAGAGAATACAGATACAGGATTAAATAAAGAACAGGAAAACAGTCCAAAAGGATTAAATACACTTCTAGAATTTTGGAATAAAAATAATGTTCTTTTGAGTGAAGACATCAAAGTAAAGGATACAATTGATCAACAGATTAAAACTTTGACTTTTACAGGTTCACTTATCAGAAATGCAAATTTAATTAAAAAATTGATTGATAACATTCAATTGGCAGAAAGGTTTGCTGGCGTGATATGTGCAGCATACAAAATAAATGATGAACATGCTTTGAATTCACTAATACTAACATCCGTAGTTGAAACATGGCAAGGAGTCAAAGACTTAAAAGATGATGCAACTCATGAGGAGAAAAACACATGGTTGAGAAACACATGGTTAAGAACAGATTTTAAACAGCGAGATGAGGATGAGATTTGGATACACAAAGATGACAGAGTAGTTTTACCAAATAGCAGGATTACTGACATGAACAGATTGTACCATAAAATTATGGAATTTCTTTACCAGAGGTGTCTGACTTGTCAGCAAGTGAACACAATTAAGAGAATAGTTGTGGGAATGGGAACAGAATTACAGGAGAGTGGTTCATTCATTGACCAGATTACAAATGGATTTCTGTGAGATGGCACTACATGACAAACTGTGCTACATTTTTGTGATTTTCTGTTTGATTACAAAATGGTTTGAAACATTTCAGATGCGACATGATGAAATTACTGTTGCAAAATTATCAGATAACAGAAAATATATTGAAAACAGATTGCTCCATTGTACAGATAGAACAGAAATTTCAGGTGTTGAGGAGCAAAAGAACGGTACTATAAAAGACAGAGATGTAAAAATGTGCCTAGCTGCAGGTACAAAGTGGACAGATGTCCTTCCACTTGTTTTGATGTTTCTGAGAAGTACTATTGATAAAAAGACAGATTTAAGTCCACGTAATATTATGATGGACAAGGTCATGAGACAGACATTCATACCAGAGAAAAGAATGATGCCTATCAATGATAGCATCAATTTGGAAAACTGCAGGAATTTATCAGATGAAATGATTTCTGTGTTTGATGAAGATGAAACTGAAGTGCAAACAAGAGAAAAAGAGCAAGTATTTGATCTGTTACCAGGAAAAAGAATCAGGAAAAAGGTTCGTCTTAAAAGAAATACTCTAGTGCAAAGGTGGCAGAAAAGGAGGCCAGTCAGTCTTGTCACAACAAATGCAGAGAAGTGCAAAAGACTGAAGAGGTGGATTGACACTGGCCATACTTTTCGTGTAACTACACCTGAAAATCCTGATGAGGATAGTGTCACAACTGCTGATTCAAATTGTGAAGAAGAGCCTGAAGAGAATCCAGATCTTGAAGATCGACAGGTTGGTCGACATCTGGAGAGTTTGACTGAAAAAGAACAAGCCTTGATTGAAGAAGACTTGAAAGTTGTGACTGAAGACTCAGAAAATGATGGAAATCTGCCAGAAAAAGAAGCAGAAGAAGAATGTGATCAGATTGTGATTCAAGACCAGGAGAGTATTGAAAAGCAGGAAAGTAGCTCTGAAAGCAGGAACAGGAATTCTGAAACTGGGAAGTTGAAGGTAATTGAAGAAGAAAATGAATTGCCAAGTACCAGCTACAAAGATGACGTTCCTAACGGAGTGAAGCTGCTGAGTAAAGAAGTACCTGAGTCCAGAATGAAAATATCTAACACTGAAAATGATGAGAATGATGAAGATTCTCAAATAAGAAAATTCAGAAAAGGAGCTTGGAGAACAGAATGTAATGTGACCAAGCAAAAGAAGAAATTACTAAGAAAAAGTGATAACTGGCCAGAAGAAAATGAAGGCCTAAAATTCAAATTGAGATACAGATCAAAGAAAAAGATTGATGAAAAATTAAGTCAAAAAGATTCTGTAAAGAAAAGTGAGGCAGGAAAGAAAATAGAAGTGATACCTGTAGTGGAGGTAAATGATGAGAGTCAGAAAGAGATTGAAAACAAAAGTGACAATGATTGAAGTACTTACCTGTTACATTTTAGGTTTCTGTTTTTGGCATAAGGCTGAAGAAAATGTGTTAGATGACACAAGGTCGAAGAAATTCTGTTAGCTGAAAAATTAATTTGTGACATTAGGTCGAAAAAAAAAAAAACTGTTAGAAGGTTTAAAGAGTATATAAAAAAAAAATATTGAAAAAGGGGGGTGTTAGAAATTTTTAGAAAATTTAGGTGAAATTTTTAACATTTTTTGTTTTATTTTTCTTTGCAAGCTTAATGAAAATACATTCAACAAGCTCAAGATGCTTAATTTTAAAAATGTTGTAAGATGTCTCTGATATATATGCTCCTAATAATTCTGCTTTGGTTAATTTAGGTTATTGTTCTTTTAGAAATTAACAAGGAGAAGTTTAAGGTTAATATGACAAGCAAGATACTGACATTTTATTAGTTATAGTTTTTGCAACACTTTTATTGAAGCTTAGTTGTATGTTACACAAGAGAAAGAAATAGAACTAGAGGGGTTTCTTAAAACTCAATATGAGAATTGTAGATAAACTGATGAGATAAGTCTTTAGAAATACTAATACAGGTGAAATTGAATCATGTTCATCTTAGATAAAATTTTTCCTAAATTTTGGGTGGTGGTGTGGTGATTTGTTAATCACCAGATGAGGGAGTTGATGGAGCGAGATAGAAAACAGAAATCTGTTTAAACTCGTGAAGTCACACTTCCATAAATAAATTAATAATGCTAACAATTTGTGCTATGTGTATGCTAATTCAATCTAGTTTAAAGTTGCATTTTCACAGAACACGCGGGAAACTAACATGTGTGCTCATAAATGTGCATTATGTTGCATTCTCATGTATGTGGAAAATAATAAATTAATCTTGTCTATTGTCATGTCATAACTAATAGCAGCTGTTTTTAAAATAATGGCATGTGCTTATTTTGCTTTCCTTGTCTATGTGATGTCATTTCTACTATTCTAGGTGCACATAAGGTTTTATGGATTCATGAAGACTGGTAGATATAAAATGCTGCTTTATTTGTGCTTTACTGCTAGGTAATTTAGACTAATGGGTTAATTATTAGCAAAGATGGGAGGCAACAGAACAAATTGTATTTCTTTCATTAATTATTCTTTGTGTTTGTTTATATAATAGTTTTACAAATGAAGCTTAGAGATGGCTGCAGGAAAATAGTACACTTTTAAAAGTGGCGCAGGAGAGGTGGCGCAGAAAATTGACGCTCTTTGAAAACAGGCCTATTGATGAAAATGGCTCAAGTGAAAATAATTCTGAAAGGATGGAAAAGGCCTCTGAGCTTTTATTTTGAAAGGTTTTGGAATGAACTGCTAAAAAGATGACTCTTTGGAGAAGTTTGCTAACGTGCCACGGGAGTTCAGAGCTGACTGGCTCAAGGTTGAAAGGAAGCTTTCGCTACAAAATGTAGCAGCCTAAGGAAGAACTGCCAAGACTTCTAAATGAACAATGAACAAGTGAATTTGCCCGGGCATGTAAGAAGGAGGTGTCACAGTTTACTGTGGTACGAGGTGGCTCAGCCAATGGAGAACTAGAATTCGTCTGCTGGAATGTGAAAAATAGTTAGCTCAGCTTAATTTAGGGTATAAGAATAGGTTCAGAGAACACATAGTTGGCTTACGCTCGAGAAATCTGGAGGACGATGTTATGCTGATGGACTTTACACGTGAGGACAGGAGTTTTTATTAATTACTTTATTACTAAGTGATGAGGGTAGAGACAGAGAAATAGTTAGGATTTTGGAAATGCTTAATTTTACTTATTCCTGCTAATGAATAATAATTCTTGATTTATGCTCTTTTTATTAATACTGAATAAATCTTTCTTTATGACATTTTCTAATGCTTGTTTAATAAAATACCAAAACCAAAGTTTTCCTAGATGTGTTTAAATAAACTTTCTAAAATGACAAGCTGGTCTTGATTATTGTAGATAGTTTAAACAACTATATTTAGATCTTATCGCCTCATGATTCAGGCGCTCTATTGTTGATATGGGCCTAGTGTTGTATTGTAAGTTTGGTGGTAGTAAATAGTGTCATTTGTGCAATATTTTGGTGAGAGCGCTGGATCAACACGATACATCCGCCACAGAGCTCTCCGTTCCACCTCTCTCAATTACCTTGAGGTACCCAAATACAGACGGACAAAGCACGGAGGACTGAGCTTCTCTTATTTGGCCTCCTCCACTTGGAATACTCTCCCAATGGCTCTTCGTCTCTGCCCCAGCTATGCCTGCTTTTGCACATTGCTAAAAACTCTGTTATTCCAGTCAGCTTTCGATTAACCCTTCCTTCCTGGTAACCGTTTATGTCAAGAGCGCCATGAAACCGTTGGTGAACGTGCACGGTACAAATATTTTTAACGTAACGTTTAACGTAACGTCACTTCGAGTGGCATCGTAATCCTTAGTTATAAGTCACAATATATTTGCTTCTGAAATTTTGTACTTAGATTAATTGCAAATCATGTCTATATTTTTTTATTTCTTCTTAGTTTCTAATTGCTATTGTGTTAGTATTGACATGACTGCAATTGATTTATAATCATGTATTAATATGTTGTTTTTGAGCAAGAAGATTTCAAAAAATAATCGCAACACAATAAAGCTTGAGTATGTCTTCCATGTCCATTACCGATGTGTTTATTTGTATGAGGAATTGAGCACATTCATGTAACATAGCAAAGGCTTCTGCGAAGCCGAAATGTGTAGTTTACTTCTGCACAGATAAGTCGGTGTGTTTTCTCAAGAAAGACCATCCTAAACTTCCAGTCTTGTACTTACTCCCCAAGATACACAAGAGTCCCATTGTGTCATCCAGGGGTAGTGCTTTGGAACATGTGTCAAAATATGTGGACCATTTTCTCAGGGACCACGTATTCAAGCTTAACTCTTATATCCGGAACACCAAGGACTTTTTGGGCAAGCTACAGAGCTACATGGCACCGAGTGGGTTAATGATTTTCTTGTCATTAGCCTCGGTGTCAACTCGTTATACATGATCATTGATCACAAACAAGAACTGGAGGCATGCCGACATTTCTTGCGTAGAAGCAAGGTCAGATTATCGAATTCTGTTTCACTAACAACAACTTCATATTCAATGGTGTAATCTACAGACAAACCACTGGGATTGCCATGGTTTCATGCTTCGCTCCTAGCTTTGCTAATCTGTAAATGGGCCTGTGGGAGGTGGAAGTCTTTGGTCGTTCCGAGCTTGCACCGGACTTGGGCGGGTCGCCATGTGGCTTAGGTACATTGATTACCTGTTTATTGTTTGCAGGGGTTCGGAATGTCTAGCCACTGATTTCATCAAGAAACTCAATAACAACAATGGTAATATACTCCTCAAAGTCAATATCAGTAGCACTACAGTTGAGTACTTAGAAATCAGGATAGAGATCAGGCAGAAAGGAAAACACACTGAACTCTTCCGCAAAAGTACAGCTGGCAATAGCCTCTTGCATGCTCTCAGCAGCCACCCACAGACCCTCAAATGGAGTATCCCGTATTGTGAACTATTGAGGGCTAAACATGACTGCAGCACAAAGAGAGCATACCAACACAAGCTCAGGACCATGATGGACGGATTCAAAGAAAGAGGCTACCCAACCTGGGTTCTCAACAGAGCTAGTGACAGAGCCGATGCCATCAGTAGGCAGGAGACTCTTTTGGATAAGATGAACCCAGAGTCAGAACAAACCGAGGACAACACCAGGATCATCCTGACATATAATGACGATAACATTGATGTGAAGCGGATCCTGGTGAAGAACTGGAATATACTCAAATCTGACAGTTATTGGTAACAGTATTGATGACAGACCTCATATTACCTATAGGAGAGTACGTAGCCTTGGGGACATGCTTGTTCACAGCGATATCACTGAGATATCAGGCAGTATCACACATAATCTTCAGGAATTTTTCCCTTGCGACCACTGCAAGACATGCAGGAATAGTTGGATGCATAAGAAAATTACACGAAGGCCATCCATTCGAGTGATTTCCCAATTACTCGCCTGCAGTACCAACTTTGTTATCTATCTCATCGAGTGCCCAAGTAAATTATGGTACATAGGCAGCACTACTTTAATGCCAAAAAAGAATACTGGAGCACATGAGAGCCATTACCACCAAGGACCCCAAGTAACCAGTGACCCGACATTTTCAGGTTCTAAGGCCATATCCAAATTGCTGTAGTCCTTTGGGGCTTGGTAGGAAGAAAATATGAGGTGAAAGTGACTAGGTCAACCTTTCTCTATTGCCTGATTAATGTAGGAGCTGTGGTTGTGACGCTAGGAGGCAATCTTGCTTGGAAGTGGAATTTGATAACATAGTGATCCCACCAGACCAATGGGGAGGAAGGGTCAATCGAAAAATTTGGCATGTTAGTGAACTGTAGGTTCAGAGTGTGTCCTGCTATATGGGTAGGTCCTACTACCTTTTGGTACAGGCCTAAGGATTCTAGACCCACAAGTAGGTGTGTAGTGTCAGGGTCTGTGGTTAGTTCTGCATGGTGGTTAAAATACCCTACCAGTTATCCTCAGCAAGGATGTGCGGGGCTAGGCATTTGATCAATTCATTGCTAAAGTCACTTTTTCATCCCCAGAAATAGATTTTTTTATTAAGTTAAGTTCTGCCATGAAGTTAGACGTGTGCACACAATGGCTCGGAAGAGCAATGTGGTGTGGCGAGATTATCAGCATGAACAGATGGATGTTTTATTGTGTCGTATTCAAGCAAGCAGTCATCAGTATGTACTCCTCCAACAAGAAAGTTACTTACACAAGGTGACTTGAATCCTGACCTCCCATCACCTTTATAAAACGTTCCTGATTCTACTCAATGACAAAAGAAAGTTTGGAAAAAAGTCAACAAAGTAACATCATTCAGTGTCTCAGAAAGTTACATTCTACTTCTCAAAAGTGAACTTTAAAGCAACCCCACATGACCTGCTCCTCTCCCGTCTTGAGAATGGCAAGAACTTTTTCAAAGGCGACCTTGTCTCAGCAAGTGCTCCTCTAAATGCCTTCCCCGTGCGATTGTCCATGCACATTGAAGGATGGTCACATGCTTGCCCACTGCCTGACCTTTAGAAGTTGCCTCTCCAGTGCGTTACCATGCTTCCAATGCTGCATCACATGTACATTAGTAGCAGGCTGCTCACAAGCACACCAGGACATGAAAAAAAACCCTTTGGTGGCCATTGTAATAAAAGACAATGCCCGATTTAAAAAAAAACGAGGAAAAAAGAGAAAACGATAAGCCAAGCCATTTCTTTCCATTCACATAGCATCCAGAGTAGCATCTCCTGTCACATCATGCTTGAATTGTAACTCTGCAGTTCCATAAAGAGGGAAAGAACTATTGACTACATAAGAAAATCATCGCTGGCCCATCTCACCTCCTCTGGATTTTGATCCAGCAGCGGTATCCTTCTTGCTACTGTTGTACACAGTGCAGGATCTCCCTGCCCCAGGCTTCTTCTTTTTTACCATCCTGCTATCCATGTCCGCAAAACTCCATTGAGTCACAGGTGGGTTTACCAAAATAGTCGTAGCAGCATATAATAAACAAATTACACCCACTCTACAGTTTCAGAACTGTATGAGAGAAGTCGATAGATGGATGGGATTGCACTGCCTGAAGCTTAACTCTGAAAATACCGAGATTATTAATTTTGGTGACTTAAAACCTAGATGGGACAATCTTTGGCGGCCGGCAGAGATGGGCGAGGCATCCAAACCTGTGCAAAAGCCTAATCATTTAGGAGTGTGGATTGATAATAAGCTTGCACTATCACATCAGACCAATGCTATTGTCACATACTCCCATTTTCTGATAAAAAAAAGAAAGAAAATCATGCCAAAGATCCCTTCGGACTCCAGAAAGTTGGTAATTACTGCAATGGTCCAGGCTAAACTAGACTATTGCAATGGTCTCTACCTGGGCATGCGTAAGCACTTCCTTAAAAAACCTCAGACTATTCAAAATACAGCTGCTCGGATGTTGGTTAACACCCCCAAATAGGACTCAATCTCTAAGGAAATTCGCAGACTCCACTGGCTTCCAGTGGCCAAACGAATTGAGTTTAAAGCTCTCTGCTTAGCATTTAAGGCTTTGAACAACACAGGCCCATTCATCGCTTAAAAAACTATTTGTCTGCTACCAACCGGCCAGACAGTTGCCGTCCTCAGGCACAAGACTGATGAAAGTACCTAGAATAGGCATCATGGGTTGGGCCGGCCGAAGTCTCTCTTATGGTACCGCAAAACTGTGGAACATGCTACCAGCAGAGCTCAGAGGAGAGGCCTCCCTCACCATCTTTAGGAAAAAGTTAAAAACTTTGCTTTTCCAGACCTGATTTCCTGAGAGGGAACACTGCAGTCAATTGCGCCAAGACACCTCTGGGTATTTGTGCGCTCAATAAGTCTCATTAACATTAACATTAACAAATGTCCAGATACCAATATCATTCCTTCCTATGATGAGGGCTATCTTTATATAGGGAAGTTCTCAACAGCTTGCCTGGAGGAGATCAGAAACGTGTCTGCAGTCTTGTCCAGCTCAGGCTTCTGGCGGCCTTCCTGACTAAATTTATTTAATGCAGTTTAAGAAAGTTCGACTTAGGTTGCAAAGGGCAAACTGAAAGATGAAGGATTTAGAAAAAGAAAAGCAGTAGAAACATAGAATTAACATTCTCATTACAGGAAAGAGAGGCTCACGCACTTATACATCCTAAGGTTTTATGTGAAATTGGTATTAGGCACTTTGTGTAAGGAACATTTATGCAGTGCCTTTTCAGCAAAGAGGTACCATGACTATATGCGAGGTTGGTCAAACCAACTCCTTCTTTGTATAAGGGAGAAGTTGTAAGATCGTGGTACTGAGGTGATTGTTTAGGAGGTGGTGATGCTTGACACGGGTAAGAAATATTGAACATCAGAGGTCACTATGATAATGCAACATCGAATGAGAAGGGAGAAGCAGACACAAGAATGATTGTCATGAGCAAGAAGGATGATTAGAAATGAGCAAGACATCTCACCGCTGCTATTTTGCTATTCTCAAAGCTGGACAGGCTGCTCGAGTTATCTTCTCACTACACTACTATAATCATAACAGCAATAAGCAGTTTATCGTGTTTCTTCTATTTTTCATAACTCCTGCATCGCCTATCCAGAAATAGAAGGAAGAAATGCACATCAGCTGGAGTCCAGAGCCACACGAATGCCTGGGGGAAGATCACCAACAAGAAATGCCTTTAAAACAGCAGCATACTATTTTTGTGACAGTCGGATTTTGCCTGCAGTGTTTGTCACAGCACAGCCACTGTTTGTAGAATTGGCAATTTTTGACTGTTCTCTCCATACGACCGGCCCATCTTCTGCATAACAATAATTGCAGTTCAATCACAACATAGTCTTCATAGTGGAGCAGAAGTGGTCTGGCAGAGGACTTCAATAGGCCATGGATGATGAATATATGTTATGATGCTTCCTGCTAGACATGTTTTAGTCATATGCAGTGAGTCATGCTATTAGCTGTAGAACCCACACGTCAGACTTTTTACTCGGTCCCAAGGAAAAATAGAAGAAAATAACATAGCGAATGACACCACTATTGAGAACCAGGGATTTTAAAAAAAGCTGTAAACTCACTTGCTTATCAGCATGGAATACAAAAAGGGAAATAAGCAGCAGTTGTATTATGTGTATTGCAAACATTTGCAATTACATATATCACAAAGTACATACTACACATGTAAAAAAAAAGTATTTTCTTCTGCCTGACAGTATTCTTTAAAAAAATAATGACATAAATTAGCTGTTGCTAAGCAATATTGCACCAATGAAGATATATTTCAATCTAGGGTGAGCAAGGCAACCCCAAACGCAAGGTAAATCCAGAAGTGATCCAGCGTTTAAAAATAGCATTTTGGCTCAGCACGGTATGTAATACTATCGAGGTTATGAGAACTGCTCACCCCGTATTTCAATAATGGCACCTGTGTCTACCTTTCGAATCCATAGCCTCTCTGCTATCTCAGCAAGGTGACCTTTACAGAATGCCTTATCGTGCAGACCCTTTCACTTTGATGCGGTTTTGCCGCGCCATCAGCACTTGTTCAACTGTTCTCCTTTCAAGTAATTGTTTGCGAGCTGCAGTTGAAAAACAAAGAGAGTGTTCCATAATAGGCACTGAAGACATTACAGTTTTGAAGGATTAGCGAAAGAACAGGCTCAGACAAAGATGTGTGTCGTGCTATGTCTGCACTATTCTCACTGACTTCAAGTAAGCACAGACAAAAAGCTGAGGCGACAACTTAGGACGCTTCCGGACGCATTTTACAAACATGTGTATCTTTGCTATTGCTTGTGGTTTTTCTTCTGATTCATGTTTGTTGATGTTTGCTTTAACTCTAACATATGCGAATTAAATGCATCTGTTATTCATACCTTCTGTAGAAGTGAGGACACCTCTTAGGTGTCACACATCTTTACTAGGCCAGGGAGAAATTGTGATTGGGGAGGAGTAATTGAAGTAATTTCAGTAATTTGCAAGACTCCCTTTGAGTTTGGTTTGATGCTTGCCTCTCGCATACACTGAGCCCAGCCATACAAGTGAGGTATCATTTTTATTGGGATAAGTGTGAGGATGCTGGGTGGTGGGAATTTTGAGGATTCCTGCTGATTCCGGAAGTTTACATCAAAGAAATGCAGGGAAAATGTGCAATTTTAGGCGAAAATTGAGCTTTGCAGGGATCAATGTGAGGCATACCACCCTGGAATTCCATGGGATTTCTAGTTTTCAAACAGGTCTTGTTTGGTAGGTTTCCCTGTTACCCCCCAATCCAAAATCGCTTCAATCCCCATTGCCAAAGCAGATCATTTTAGTGACAGAAAATGTTGATGTCTTCACATTGTATTTTTGGGTACCATTTTTATCAGAAGACGTGGGGGAAAGCCGGGTTAAGGAAAGTGTGTGTCTACCCACAGATCCCAGAACCATCCATCCCACAAATGTGAGGAAAACTTGTTTTTTAGTGAAAGTTTGAAGTTGGCAAGGTATTCTGGGTAAAACAACCTGATGGGAGCCATGCAATTCACCCCATCCTGGATTTTACTAGGTGTCTAGT
This sequence comes from Lissotriton helveticus, assembly GCF_964261635.1. Lineage (NCBI taxonomy): Eukaryota > Metazoa > Chordata > Amphibia > Caudata > Salamandridae > Lissotriton > Lissotriton helveticus. The sequence goes on from NC_136059.1 coordinate 2,115,819,189, forward strand.
TTTAAAAAATGTACAGGTTTGCTAGGTTTCCCTGCGTGCCGGGTGAGCTATGATCCAAATTCCACTGCTACCTACTTTGCAAAAAAATGGGTCCGTTTTGAGTAGAAAAATTTGATGGATCCATATTGCATTTTGTGCCGTTTCCCCTGATGGGAACCAGGCCTATCCACACAAGTGAGGTACCATTCTTATCAGAAGACTTAGGGGAATCCTGAGTGGAAGCAGGTTTGTGGTTCCCTGCAGAATCCAGAACTCTCCATCTCAGAAATTTGAGGAACATGTGTTTTTTAGACAAAGTTTGCAAGGGATTCTGGGTAAAGCAACGTGGTGAGAGCCATACAAGTCACCACATCTTGGATTTCCCTTGGTGTCTAGCTTTAAAACAGTTACAGGCTTTGAATGGAATGTTTTTTAATGTATCCATGTTTATTTTTGGGACATTTTCTATCACAGGCACTAGGCCTACCCGCACAAATGAGGTGCCATTTTTATCTGAAGACATGTGGGAGGATAGAATAGTAGGAGACTTGTTATTACCAAATGGATTTCACTGCATCTGTGCCTTCCAAATGTAAGCCAGTGTGTAAGAAAGAAGACATTATGAAAAATAACCTCTAAATCATATGTTCTTATGGGTACCCACAAATTCAGAGATGTACAAGTAACCACTGCTCCTAAACTCAATATCTTGTGCTCATTTCAGAAATTCCTAGGTTTCTTTGATACCTATTTTTCACTCTACTTATTTCACTATATGAATTGGTTTACACTAAGTACGCATTGAAAAAACATTGTGCGGTGCAGCTCAGTTGTTGATTCTAGGTACCTCAGATTCTTAGAGGACCTACAAACCCTATATATCCCCACAACTAAAGGGGCCTAGTAAATGTAATGGTACATTGTTTTTGTAAATCGGTATTGTGACAAAAAGATACAGATGAATACATTGTCACAAATGGCTGTTTTTCCCGCTTGTTTTCAATATTTATTTATTTCAACAGTTAGTTCCTTTGGGAAAAACTTGAGGGACCTAAACATATAACATCTTGCCCAATTTAGAATGCTGTTTCCATTTTCTAAATATATAGCTTTACTAGACCACCCATGGGTTTCACACTGCTCTGCACCACAAACTGAAAGAAGGTTGAAAGCAGAAAAGTAGAACAATGGGATGCCTCTTTATAAAATTCCAAAACTGTGTTAAAAAATTAGGCTTTTTGATTAAGCTTTGCAGGTACCTGAAAGCTGGGAATATGGTGACTTTAGCACTTCAAACCTTTTGTTGGTGGCATTTTTGCGAAAAAAAAACACTTTTAACCAGAGCTATTTTTTCCTATTTTTCCCAAATACTGAAAATCTAGCTATATTTTAGAAATTATTATAGTCCTCTCCAGGGGAATCCACAAACCTTTGATACCTTTGGAGTCTGCAGGATGTTGGGTATAAATGGAAATTAATTTGGCATGGACCATATGAGGTAAAATAAATTTGGAGGCCTAAGCGTGGACTAAAACAAATAGCCAAAAAAGGGCTCAGCACTGAGAGAGAAAGGCCTAGCAGTGAGAGGTTGGTAGTCCTTTCGAATTGGAATTAACAATTCACATACACTCTATTTTAGGGAGAGAACACTGTCACTGGGGCCTGGTTAGCAAACTCCAGTTCACTTTCAAAATCATAACAATCAGCATTGGAGAAAAAACGTGTGGGGGTCACCATACAAAAAGGGCACTTTTCTGCAGGCGCAAACCTCTAATTTACAGGGTTGTGGTCAATATTTTAGTAATTTACCTTGATCGGAATTTCTATAATATCAATAAGGTCAAGCATAAAGAGCAGAGTCCGTGGTGGTTAGAATTCAGGGTCTTTATTCAGTAACTCAAGTTAAGGGAGAGCTCGGTCACCTAAGGAGGCAAGGGAATAGTCTCTACTTTAATCAATGAAAACATGGTATTTATACAATTTTAACAGAGAAAAGAGGAAGGAGCTTCCCTTTAATGAATGTACGTTTCTCATGTTGCCAGAACCTCTGACCGATCCTCTGGCTGTCTACAAACCTACTCCCGCCTAACTCTCCTTGCTCTTAAGAGTGCCCTGCCTCCTTCTTGTACTCATTCTATAAATCTAGCGGCATGTCGTCCCGCCTGTCAATACTGCCCGTTTAGAACTACGGAAGCGGATATTAATATAATCAAAGCAAAAGACACCTTGAAAATGGCTTTGGTCAACTGCCGCTCATTACCTAAACATGCCACTGAAATTTCCTTGCTAATACAAGATCTTGGACTTGACATCCTCTTTTTAACCGAAATGTGGTTGGGATCCACGTCTGGCCCAGATATCGTCCAGGCCCTTCCTCCGGGATATCTGATCCAACACAGGGACAGACAACGTAAAGTTGGAGGAGGGATAGCCATAGTATGTAGGGAGCACCTAATCTGTCGTATGATCGACAGCTCCATCCCGGACTGCGAAAGCGCACAATTTGCCATTACTGTAACCCCAGAAGTGTCATTTTCTGGATTCTTAATCTATCGTCCACCTGGTGCTATAGGACAATTTCAGGAAGGAATTATTGAATCAACTATAGAGTTGGCTAGCAGGGTCTCTAATTTTATAGTACTGGGAGACCTGAATCTTCATTTCAACAATCCCTCAGATACTATTGCCACTGAATTAAGTAAGGATTTTGCGGCATGTGAACTGAATCAGATAGTTTCACATCCCACTCACTCTAAAGGGAACCTTCTAGACCCTATATTTTCAAACATTGTGGGCTTAACATCAGCCGAGCCATACCCTATTCCTTGGACAGATCATATGCTCATTCCCTTTACATGGAATATGCCCTTACCCGGTCCAGCAAAACTGCCCAGTAAAATTCTGGGTAGGCGGTGGTCAAAATTAGAAGTGAACGAATGGGTAGAGGCACTGAACACAAGCGAACCCCAGGCCAATCAGGATATTGGCAGGGCTAATGTGGAATTTAATCATTGGATTGAATCATCATTGGATAAGGTGCTTCCAAAAACAAACATCTCCAAAAAGAAAGGCTCCACTAAACAACCTTGGTTTACTTCTGAACTAAGGTCACTAAAACAAGAATGTAAACGGTTGGAGAGACAGTGGCGAAAACATTTTAAGGAAGAGAAAAAAATCAATTATCGACTCTCTCTAAAAAAATATAAATCTGCTCTAAATGTGGCCAAATCCATCTTTTACGCAGAAAAAATAGAGATTTCTGCCAATGCCCCAAGAGAGATGTTTAAGATAGCTAACTCTCTGCTAAAAGCCCCCGGCCCGCCATCACCACCACTCTGTACGGAGGAGGCTGACGCTCACTACAACAACCTGGCAAATTTTTTCGCTGAAAAAATTCAAAAGATCCTCCTGTCCCTTCCTTCTCTATCTTCGGAAGAACTTATCCTCCCTCTGCCAGATGATATTGATATCACTCGGCCTTGCCTTTCTCTTTTTTCCCCCCTCAGTACTGAATCTTTACCCTTACTTTTCAATTCCGTAAAAAGTGGGTCTCCACTAGACCCAGCCCCTATGAACATTCTAAAGCTGGTCTTGCCTAATATCAGTACACATATCATCCATCTAGTTAATACCTCACTTGAATCAGGAAGGGTACCCCAAGACTGGAAATTGGCCATGGTTAGGGCCCTGTTAAAAAAGCCTCATCTCGACCCCCAGAACTTTTCCAACTATCGTCCCATTTCCCTGCTCCCTGCCATTAGTAAACTTGCCGAGAAATGGGTAAATAAACAATTAGCATCCTTTCTGGAGACCCATAACCTGCTCCATCCAACCCAAACTGGGTTCCGGAGAGGACAGGGAACGGAGACGGCACTGCTGAGGGTGGTAGAGGACTCCAGGAGGATTCTGGACGCAGGTGGCAGCGCGGCCATTATCCTCCTGGACCTCAGCGCCGCCTTCGACACGGTGAATCACCGTGTCCTCCTGTCTCGTCTCAGAAAACTGGGCGTCAAAGACAGGGCACTCATGTGGTTGGAGTCCTTTCTTGACGGTAGATCTTTTAAGATCTTTTCAGACAGTAGTTGCTCTCCATCATTGCCATTACAGTGTGGGGTGCCCCAGGGTTCCTCCCTTAGCCCCACACTGTTTAATGTTTATATGGCGCCCCTGGCAGAAGTAGTAGCTCCCTTCGGGATCCAATTGGTAAGCTATGCTGATGACACCCAGCTAGTTGTCTCTCTCAATCAAGTGGAATCTCCCCCTTCCAGGCTTTGCCGTTGCCTGGAGGCAGTAGCAAACTGGATGGATTTATCCCACCTAAAATTGAATGGAGGAAAAACAGAGCTGATGCTCCTAGGAAAACGAGCCATATTTAACAACGTGCTTCACTGGCCCTCCTGTATGGGCCCAGGACCCACTCCAAAGACCGAGATAAAGAGTCTCGGGTTTTGGTTGGATGCAGAGCTGTCATTTAAGACCCAGGCAAGGAGGACAGTGGCCACCTGTTTCGGACTGCTGAAAACAATTCGGAAAATTCTTCCTCAGCTACCCGAAACAGCAAAGAAAACCATAGTCCAGTCTCTTATTTTATCCAGGCTGGATTATGGAAACGCGCTCTATCTTGGAGCCCCTGTCTCTGTTATCCGGCAACTTCAGGTTGTCCAGAATTCTGCAGCACGGCTACTCACGGGCACTAGCCACCGCACATCAGCTAGGCCCGCACTCTGCACCCTGCACTGGCTCCCCATAAAGGAGCGAATCCATTTTAAGACTCTCTGCACGGTCCATAAAACACTCTATGGGAATGGTCCCCTCATCCTAGATGACATGATCAGACCATACAAATCCACCAGGAATCTTCGCTCGAACCAACAAAACCTGCTGATAGTTCCTAGGATCAGCAGAGCCCGCACAGGAGGTCGTCTGTTCTCGCACAACGCGGCTGGATTGTGGAATGCTCTCCCTCCACCTCTTCGCCTAGAGCCTAACCTTCTTGCCTTCCGGAAAAAACTAAAAACCTTTCTGTTTCCAAAAACCAGATAATTCAGATCTGCATTTTTAACCCATCCCTGTCTGGTCAGTCTTAAGCGCTGGGATGCTCCCGAGTGGCCACGCGCTATAGAAGAACCTAATAATAATAATAATAATAATAATAATGTTGCAATTAAACAGAAGTCATGGCAGAGGAGATGAAACTGTGTCACAATAAAGAGGATGTCACGGTAGAAGCAGAGTGTTGAGAAATAACCCTAGGCTGGTTCCTTAGATAAGAGAGAGAGATGATCGTGACAGGATGTCTGTTGTCATGTTTCAGCAATCGGGGGCTTTGCTTCTCGGAATTGGTTGTCGTGTCTTAGCAAACGGGGCTTATTTCTTGTAATCGGCCTGACCATAAGTGTGTGTGGTTGCAAATGGGGGGCTTGTTCTCGGAATCGGCCTGACCATAGGAATGTACGGTTGTAATTAGAGGAAGAAGTGCGTTGCGTGCAACCTTACATTTATGTGCCCCGGTTTTCTAGTTACCGACATGATGAGCTCGGGAAGTGAAAGAGAGGGTGTATAATGGGACATTAATAACGAAAAAATAACCATTTTCCACATTCCCTCCTTGTCCCATAATATACCCTTTTAAGATTCTTTTTCTTAATCTACCTCTATACTCATTAGGTTGTCCACTTGTTCCTGTAACATGATCCTTTACTTCTCTTTCTTTCTGAATTGGGGTCTGGGAATGCAGGCAGTGATACAGAAACTACAGAGGGCTGGGTCGCACTGAATACAGAGGCAACAGGTGAAAAGAATGGCTAGAGCAAGACCTACTTTCGTAAGGATCTTCCATTTCCCATGAGGACAGGAGGCCCCAGAGCCATCCCGTCAGGGACCAGGCAGCAGTGTCTGCGTCTAGTTTCTTGGAAAGTACATGAAGGCGGGAAATAGCAGAATACACCGAGGGTGCATTATCTGGAATATATATGCAGCAGCCGGACCCGATCAGTTCACATACGCCACCACGGTCAGCCAATATAATATCTAGGACTATGCGGTTCTGCAACGTCATGAGTCTGTCAGCAGCTATCTCAGCTGTGATGTTGCTTATGTGCACCATCTGTTTCGTTTATGGCTCCTTGGACTACACAAATCAGTTGTCTTATGTGGCGGCTGTTGATCATGGGCCCCCAGAAAGGGATGATTACTTTGAAGAAATCGCCAGCCTCTTGGTCTGCTGTGTCTTCAGCATCTATGGCCCCCCTTCGCCGTCTATTAATTACGGTCGGATGGTCACTTAGATGGTAATCTGCTGGGCCGGTGTAGGTAGGGGGAGGAGAAATGCAATGTAGCACTTCCCGGACCAGCTTTGGGGTAGCTAAGTATGTGCGTGAGGTCCACAAATAAAATAAGTGTTGGGGCAGTGGTCATTGTTGGGAAGTTCAGATCAGGTAGAGTGTATGTCTTATTACACTCACTGTTTCCCATTTTCTGACCCTTGCCCTTTCTTCTTACACAGAATAGGCCCTTTTGGGGCACAGCCCATCCTCCCTGTTCTGTCTGTCTCTTTTGGACTGAAAATGTTTCCCTAAAGGAGGTAGTGTCGTTAAAGAGGGAATATCTGGTATTTTCATTATTATCTGCTCGTCCCCATGTCGCGGTGAAATCTACCATCTTTTGAACAGCGCGTACTGTCTTTGTTTATATCTCGTTCCAGGTACTAGTGTTTTTGGTCTTGGTCTCAGGAATGTTTCTAACGGAAACGGAGAATATCATAGAGAGAGCATAGGTAGATCCAGCATAGCCGAAAGGGAGAGGGATAAAAGGCATTCCTCCATGTACGGAGTGTGGCATTAAACCACAGACCCAACAGTTGGTTGTGTTAATAACCATTTGGTGTTGGTGGAGTGTGGAGATGAATGTGTTATTGAAAAATTATTTTCTTCTATTTTCGAGATGTGGAGGGAGATCTACATGAGAGTGCATAGCTGTGTTGTTCAAAAGCGTGGGGGAAGAAGGTGGGAAAGCTAGATGAAGTAACCAACCTAGGCAAGCCGTGATGCAAAAAATAAGAATCATTATAGAGAGGAAGATTGAAACTTTGTTCTGTAATAATTTTGCGCATTGAAACGTGTTTTCCATGATTGGCTGCTAGTCTGAGTCAATTATGCAAACGTGACCGGACACTTCCCAGCAACCGCTTCACCAAAACTACGTCTTGGACTTAATTAGCCACCGGTAGGTCGAGGTCAGATGCAATGTCTCTAGCTTGTTTCTGATAGGATCGCAGCCGCGATTTGTACTCTTCTCGAGGGGAAAGTTCTGGAAGAGGTGAAATAAAATCTGTTGTTTCAGTGTCTATATTCTCGGCGTCAGCAGCAATGTCCGAAGGAGTTGGTCCGAAGAATTTCTTGCAGTGACTTGCATGGAGCCACCCTTTTCGCCCTTCCACTTTGACTGCAGTCCTCGTCCTGAGTAGTACCAGCTTGGGAGACCTCCACCTTCTTTACAGGGGACTGGTGCGGTCGAAGTTCCGGACTAGAACCCAGTCCCCAGGTTGGATGGCGTGTTCCTCGGGCGTTGTCTTGTCTGGAAAGGCTGCAGCCACCTGTGAACGGCAAGAACGTAGTGCAGACATCAAAGAAGCTAGGTAATCTGTCAGTACATTTGAATCAATATCAGTTAGCTTTTTAGGGGATGGGACACCCCAGATATTCGGAGGTCTCCCATATGTGACCTCATAGGGCGACAGACCCGTCCGGGAATGTGCCACCATTCGCATGTAGAAGAGTGCAACCGGAAGGGCTGTAACCCAGTCTATTTGTTTGTCAGCACAAATTTTGGCTAGTTTGGTCTTTAGAGTCTGATTATGTCGTTCGACTAGGCCTGCCGATTGGGGGTGTCGAACACAGTGGAATTTCCAGGTGTATCCTAACAATAAGGAAACAGCCTCCATTAATTTAGAGGACAATGGTTGTCCGTTGTCAGAGTAGATGACTCTTGGCAACCCATATCGGGGGAAGAATTCCCTCACCAATTGTTTAGCTGTCCTCTGGGCACCATAGTCTGGGACGGGGTATGCTTCAGTCCATTGGATTAAGGTACAGACTACTACGAGGACATACTTATATCCTGGACATCTTTCCATTTGGATGTAGTCCATTTGGAGGACTTCAAAGGGGTAATTTGGAGGATGGAACCCTCCTTGTTCAACTGAGACACTTTTCCCGGGATTGAACTGACAGCAAATCATACAGGTTCGTACCTTTTGTTTGGCAGCTGAGCGCAGATGCTTGTTATGCCAGACCAAGTTTAGACTGTCTAACATTCCTTCTTCTCCTAGATGTGCGGGACCATGGGCAGTTTCTATGATTACAGGAACAATTATGTCAGAGAGAAACCATTTGGACTTGTCTTTTGTTATCCAGCCCTGATCTGTGTGGGAACCTCCTTCTTCTTCCCATTTTCTCTTTTCGGTCTCTGTAGCTTGGTTTTGGATGTCTACTACATCTTTGGTAGGATCAATAACTGGAAAAAGAGTCCTAATAGTAGTTTCAGTATTTAGTGTTCCTGTCTGAGCAGCATGTTTAGCTGTGGCGTCCGCCAGAGCATTACCTCTAGTGACAGAGTCCATGACTTTGGTGTGTGCTTTGCATTTCAGTATTGCTACTTCTGCGGGTCTGTGTATTGATTCTAGTTGCTGAAGGATAAGATCCCCATGCTGTATTTTAGTTCCATGAGAGGTTAGAAAACCTCTCTCCTTCCACAAGATTCCGAAGTTGTGGACTACCCCGAATGCATATTGCGAATCGGTGTAGATATTAACTCGTTTCCCTTTTGGCCACTCGCATGCTTGTGTAAGAGCTTTGAGTTCTGCTGCTTGGGCTGAATGCACGGGTATTCTGGCTGCTAGGAGGACCGTATGTTCTGTAGTGACAGCATAGGCTGCTGAAAGTTCGCCTGTTTGGAGGCGCATACAGGAACCATCTACAAACAGTGTGTGTTCTGGTGTACTTAAAGGAACATTTACAAGATCAGACCGGGGCTTTGTGACCAGTTCGACTATCTCTAAGTAGTCGTGAGTCTGGTTGTCAACTGGAACAGCAGGCAGCAGCGTAGCTGGGTTGAGGATATTGCATCGTTTGATGATAATGTGGGGTTGGAATAATGTGACTTCATAACCTGTGAGGCGAGCTATGGTCAAGTGTTGTTTCTGTGTCCTATTCAAAAGTAATTCTACTGCATGTGGGACTTGCACTTCAAGAGGATGTCCTAGCACTATGGAATCACTTTGTCAGGTTGCCAGAGCCGTAGCTACAACGGATTTTAAACAGGCAGGCAAACCTTGTGCAACAGGGTCGAGAGTACTGGAGAAATAGGCACAGGGACGATGTTTATTGGCCTGTGTTTGTGTGAGTACTGACAAGGCTGTACCTACCCGTTCCGTGACAAAGAGGACAAAAGGTTTGGCATAATCAGGTGTAGCTAGGACAGGTGCAGAGCATAATGCTTGTTTAAGGGTGTCAAAAGCAAAAGTATGGTCTGGTGTCCATGACAATGGAGAAGAGGTGGCAAAATCGTAGGTCGTTAGTTGTATCAGGGGTTTGGCCAAGTAGGCGAACTGTGGAATCCACTGCCTACAATAGGAAGTGAGGCCAATGAAGGCACGGACTTCTCTCTGTGTCTTAGGGACAGGAATGTTAAAAATTAGTTGGATTTTTTCAGGTGTGAGTGCCCTACCCTAACAACATTAGTTCCGCGATCACATGACTGCGGACTACCAATCAATAACCAGTATTTAAGACGGCCGCCTATTGTGCTGTGGTGTTTGATTTCCACATCCCTGATGTCACACGCCACCGGCAGCCGAGGTTCTGGATTGTTTCACCGCGTGGATATCTGTAAGTACTGCGCATCGCGAAAACGGGTACGATAGCGATATCTTTACATCACACAAAACAGACAGCCACTTATGCTGCGCTTTTCTATTTTTCTTTTACATGCAGCCCATAGAACCTCAAGCGTAATATTTAAAGCCAACCATATCCGGTTTGGCCTTTTAACTACTGGTGCTGGCATTGCGTGGTTGAGCATAATAACCAAAGGTATGTATTATTCAACTAGATGTCGAAAATAGATGCCCGAGAGAAACTTATTTGTCGTCTAATACAATTTTAATTAAACTTTACCACTATTTACCTTTAGATTGTATTGTGTGGCACCCCAATATTCATCTGTGACGTGAAGCCACTGAATTACCGGCTCATTTGAAATGTATCCATTTAAACTGGGAAGTTTCCTTATACAGGTAGGAATAGTGCCTTTAGACTCCCATATCTTTGATTTTTAGATCAACATAGAATACTACAATAATAAGAGACGATTTAATCTTTAGATGAAATAAGACATGTCAACCGTAAGTCACGAAACTTCTTGATATTTTTTTAATAAACGAAGTAAATACACACAGGAATACTAATATAAAGTCTGACCGCTAATTGGTGTAAACATATTGAGATTATGATAAAATAAGACAGTTCTAGATTAATTAGAGGATGATGGCTAAAGTTTTATATTAGTTTAAGTTAGTAAATAAGATACATAAATTTTACCGTTCCTTTATATTTGATAACTAGGATATCCTTGGATTTGACCACTTAAACTTTCGACTATCAGATTCATCATATTGATACCTACATTAAGGAGAAGAAGGGACCTCTTAGTAAGTACCATGAACTGTAATTACATTAGCCTTCGTTGCTACTTATATTAGAACAGACCGATTTATTAATATAACCACTGTTTCCTTAAATATAGATGTTACAGAAAAGTCTATCATGAATCTACAACTTTTAAGAAAATAAGCGACTTGTTTATGCTTTCGCCCAGATGTCACTCTATAATTAGTAAGTAGAGTCATAATGTTTTGATGTAAGATATATAAAATATCTTCTCTTTCTTTTCATCAAAACCCCAAAATAAGCCTTCCGTTTTTTTTTTCGCCCCTCCCTTTTTTCTTCTAAAAACCCCCCCTCCATTCCTGCCCCATGCCTTTCTTTCTTCCCTGCCCCGCCTTTTACCCTGCCCTGTCCTACCTTTTTCCTTCTTTCTCCTTCCTTTCCTCTCCCCCTTTTTTCTCCCTATCACTTGTGCTCCATATCCGTTTCTTCATATACATCCTCTTTTTATGGGCTTTACATTTGAATTATTATACCGTATTCAGAGTAACTGGTTACCTATTTTCATTGAACATTTTTTGTTGGCATATATAAGTTTGGTACTTTCTATATCAAAGAAAGGTGCCCATCCCATTACATATAAGAATGGAGTACTCTTAGCTGAAGATATGCCTTAGCCTTTTTCTAAATACTGTGTTTTATAACATGTTACAATAATGGAGAGGTACCCAATGTATAGACAGTACAGATGCATGTCCATATATATATATGTCTATTATTGTATAAAAATTGATGTATTTTTAGCTATTTATTGTTAAACAGTTCAATATAAATATGTACATTTCTCTATTTTAGGTTGTTGTAGTAATTTCCTGAAGAAGGCGTCCGCTACGCCAAAACGCGCATCGAAAATTTACTACGTGATATATTATGTGTAACAATTATTGGTTTTTTCTGATTAGATTATTATTTAGTGATTATTGATTGTATAAATTGATTTGGTTATTGTCTTTGTAATTTTATCTGATTTTAAAAATTGAGAATTTGTACTAATACTGAAATGTATTATAGTTTGTATTTTTAATTGATGAATTATTAAAATAAGATACTTCTCTCTATGGATGCCGTCATCTGTCATTAGTATGTGTGATACCCTCCGCCAATATAATTGTGTATCTAAAATGATTGCCTAGGAATTGTTTTCCACATCTGTGAGTGCCCTACCCTCCTTTGACAGCAGGTGTCCTAAGTATGCCACCTGCTGTAAACACAATTGCAATTTAGAGGGTGAAACTTTGTGGCCATGTTGTGCAAGAAACATTAGGACAATTCGTGATGCTTGTTCCCATTCCGGTTCGGAACGTGCAGTGATCAGTAAGTCATCGACGTGTTGTAACAATGTTGTATTGGAGGGCAGAACAATGTCGTCTAACTGTCTTTTAAGGGCCTGACTGTAAATACTGGGACTTTCTGTGTATCTTTGAGGAGCTCTTGTGAAACAGAAACTACGACCTTGTAGTGAGAATCCAAATAGGTACTGACTGTCTGGGTGAATGGGTATACTAAAGAAAGCATTTTTAAGGTCAATAACGGTAAAATGTGTGGCATCAGGATCTATAGCTGTTAGCAGAGTACTGATGTCAGAGACCACAGGGTATTGTGGTACCACACATTTATTGAGTTCACGTAAGTCAACCACGAGTCTGTAAACTGGTGGTGCACCGTCATCTGTTTTCTTTCGTACTGGCAAAACTGGCGAATTACATATGTTAGAAGGTACTTCTCTGACTACTCCTTTTTGTATTAAGTCATCGATAATCTGAATAAGGGCTTGTTCCGCATCTGGAGGTAACTTGTATTGTCGGAAAAGAGGTAGGACAACACCTCCCTCTAATGTGATTATGTGCGGTGTAATATCCATGAATCCTACGTCAGTGGGATCAGTAGCCCATATTGTAGCAGGAATGTCCCTTAATCTGACATCTAACTCTCGTGTGGTGAAATGACCTTTGAAATCTCGGAGGAATAGTCGTATTCCTTCCGGGGAACAGCATATCACAGCACCCAGTTCCTTTAGTGTCTGGATGCCAAGTACATTTTCGGGACAGGACTTAGTAAGTACCAAATCGGTGGAATTTGTAAGAGGGCCAACCTGAAGTGATACTGGTTCAGAAACTTTGTTGATGACTGGTGTACCTGAAAAACCCAAGGAAATACTATTTGAGCCAGAGAGGGGTACCTTGGGAACTTCGTTGTGTTGTACTGTCGTCCTACTGGCCCCGGTGTCTATCAGAAATTTGGGTTCTTTACCTAGGAGCTTAGCATGCACATAGGGACCCTTTTGGTCGAACGGGACCGGGATTAGTGGACGACTATCGTGTTCCTCCCAGCTGTCTCATGAAATTGTGGGGAATTCAGGATAGGATGACACTCGGTACTGATAGAGTTGTGTGGCTCCCAGCTGTCTCATGAAATCGTGGGGAATTCAGGATAGGATGACACTCGGTACTGATAGAGTTGTGTGGCTGGTTTAGAATCAGCTGGGGAAGCTGATGTGGGAGCAGAGGGTCAAGGGGTATAGGTGCGAGGTTGTGTCTTTCCAGTGGCACTATTGTGTTGTAATACTGGACAGTCACGTACAAAGTGGCCAGGCTTTTTGCAATAATTGCAGGTAACCTTTTCTTGTGATGCTGGAGGTTGCTTAGGGGTCTGATGAATTGTATTAGTCTGTGCTACCAATACCTTCATTTTAGTATCTTTTGTCCTTCTTTTCTTCTGTTCCTGTTCGTCCCTAATTCTGTTTTGGTGGTACTGGAGCATCTGAAGTGCTTGTGAAGGAGAACTTGCTTGCCAAGTACTTTCAACTTTTAATACTCTATTTTTGATCATAGGTAAGGCATTTTCTACAAATTTTGAAACAAACAATCGACTATAGGCGTCTCCACCTGAGGAGAGACCACTATTGATGAGAAAACATTTCTCTAATCTGGTACAATAGTCCCCTATATGCTCATCTGGTTTCTGTTTGCATGCAGAGATAGCATCCCAATCTTCCTTTTTAGTGGCCAACAACTGGGAGAGTATTTTAGGGAGAAGGCGAGGGAGTTCCAGAACTAGAGATCCCAGGCCTTGTCCAGGATCACGGGTATTTTCTTCTGCCTCCAAAGCTGCCCATGCTACCTTTTTCCCTTCAACCTCCCAATCCTTTCCTTTTAGTTTATCGTATGTTCCTTGAGGCAGTAAGACTTTGAGGAGAATATTGAGATCCTTATAAGTAAAGGAACCCATTTGAAGAATATCCTTGAGTTCCCTATGAAAACCCGTAGGATCTTTTTCGTGAGAAGGGACCATTTTCTTCATTTCTAATATTTCTAATTTTGTCAAGGGAGTGTAGACAAATGTTTGTTGTAGCTTTCCTGCAGAATCTACGACAGGGTGTACTTCTCGGAGAGGGAATTGACCTTGGCCATAGTGAGGGGGATTTGAGTCATAAACATCAGAAAGGTATTGGACATAGCGTTGTCGCTGATCCAGGAAAATGTTGAGGAATTCTTGTCCCCTTGCCACCCACCTCTCTTCTAGACAGTCTCGTAAGAGAGGATGTAACATTTTGGGCGGGTCGCCAGTGTCTTCATACAATGTAATGAGGTGTTGAACCATATAGATGCTGGCTAGTCTTTGAGATGTTATGGGGAGCGATAAAAACATTTGAGCGACTATATCAGGGCCGTATATAGAGTATTGGGATACCCAATGGGTGCTTGATCGAGCAAGTTCTTTTTCTTTTGTGGTGAGTGGAGGTTCGTCGTCCATCCAATCATCCAGGGCTTCTTGTGTTTGTTGGAACAATCTATCTGAAGAAGCTGATAATTTTTTTAGTCTTACTCCTGATTTGTGCGCTACCTTGGGAACGAGGGATACGGGAACGTACTGCTCCTATAAAAAACAGTTACTTCTTCCCTATCTTCATCTGTACCCTCATTCTCGGTTTCCTGGGTAGGGACATCTTTCTGGTGTGAGTTGGAAACTTTACTGGTAAAGAGAGGGATGAAGAGATCTATTTCTTTTATTTTATTATAATTTCCCGCTACCACTGCTTGATCTAGCTGAAGTAGATCGTCGGGAACCTTTTTCCCACCACTTGATATCATACGGATAAAACAGGTAATCATAAATCGTGAGAGGCATTTTCTATGAGCGATAGGTCTACTTTTAATAGCCTCTTGTAGGGCTTCTAAATGTTCTCCTGTTCGGACAGCCTCGTAAATTTTATTCAGACAATTAGTCATATTTGGTACCTCTCGTATGCCTTCTAAGGCTTCCCGTAAGTGATAGGAGGCATCTGTTTGTGAACCTTCCCCTGGAATCGGGTCATACTCACATTCTAACATAGGTGGAACACCACCCGAAGTGTCAGGGATAGGTTCCATCTGGGTAACTACTCGTCTGGCTGTTATTTGATTAGTATAAGCAGGAGGTGGTTCCATTAAATAGGTGGTTAATGAAGTCTTCGGGCTCGGAAGGAACCTTAGTACGTGGAGGTGCCGTGGGGATATTAGGGTCTGAACTATCCTCGGACCCTGTCTTTTGCGAGAGGACGGGATATATACCCATCATGGAGGCCGAAACCTCCCTTTTCTTTTGTTCAAGATTAATATCATCATTCTGATCCTGTAACTTTTTCATCTTACTTTCTTCTGACATTCTCTTTGCTTTCTCCACTTTCCCTTGCTCTTTCTGTTCCTTTCGATGTGCCTCCTGTCGCCATATTTCTACACTTTCTAACATCGAGGGTCTTGCTTTCTTTTCCCAACATTTCCTTTCAACCGCCATAATACAATTTAAATCCCATGTGCCACTCTTTGGCCATCTGATTGCAATATCTAAATCTTGAGTGTAATCTTCGCAAAGATCTAAGTACAAGATGGCACCAATTCCATATTTCGTATACATGAAGTAACTAGGAGTATCCTTTGGGGGGACTGGTACATGTTGTTCCAGTAACCTCTTCCGGGTACCCAGTTTACACAATTTAGAAAACAAAGGCATTGTGTCAATACAAATGAAAATTTACACTTGATAAACTTGATATACCCTGAGTATCAGAGTAGAAACATACCGTTTTCTAGAAACCTAGAACCCGTCTTGACCGTGTTCTGAAAATCAGAACCCGTCTTGATACACCCCCAGCAGTACTCACCGAGGTGCAGAGAACTTGAAGACCTTGAAGATCTAGTCACCGGTTACGCAGCGCTCTTGATCAGGGACTTGTCGGGGTTCTGAAGACCTCGGACTCTGCAAATTCACAAGTTTCAGGCTCTGGGTCGAGACTTCCGCTGTCGTCCTCACCGCCTCGCGTGGATGCTCAGACCTCAGTAAAGCCTCTCTTGGACACGAAGGAGTTCATGCAACAACACACTGCAGCATGCACTCTTTTGAAGTCCGTCGATGTCTCGGAGAGACAGGTTCGGGTCCGCATCGCCGGCATGTGGGGAGAAAGGGAAGTTCCTGTTCGGGTGCCAATTTACTGTGGTAAATATTTTAGTAATTTACCTTGATCAGAATTTCTATAATATCAATAAGGTCAAGCATGAAGAGCAGAGTCCGTGGTGGTTAGAATTCAGGGTTTTTATTCAGTAACTCAATTTAAGGGAGAGCTCCGTCACCTAAGGAGGCTCGGGAATAGTCTCTACTTTAATCAATGAAAACATGGTATTTATAAAAATTTTACAGAGAAAAGAGGAAGGAGCTTCCCTTTAATGAATGTACGTTTCTCATGTTGCAATTAAACAGAAGTCATGGCAGAGGAGATGAAACTGTGTCACAATAACGAGGAAGTCACGGTAGAAGCAGAGTGTTGAGAAATAACCCTAGGCTGGTTCCTTAGATAACAGAGAGAGATGATCGTGACAGGATGTCTGTTGTCATGTTTCAGCAATCGGGGGCTTTGCTTCTCGGAATTGGTTGTCGTGTCTTAGCAAACGGGGCTTATTTCTTGGAATCAGCCCGACCATAAGTGTGTGTGGTTGCAAATGGGGGGCTTGTTCTCGGAATCGGCCTGACCATAGGAATGTACGGTTGTAATTAGAGGAAGAAGAGCGTTGCGTGCAACCGTACGTTTATGTGCCCGGGTTTTCTAGTTACCGACATGATGAGCTCGGGACGTGAAAGAGAGGGTATATAATGGGACATAAACAACGAAAAAATAACCATTTTCCACAGGTTTGAACTTGCGTTTGCTACGTGGATCATGGGGGCAGAGAACAAACAGTTTAAGAAGAACAGAGAGTTTAAGTAGAAGAACAACAAAAAGAACAACCAGACAATCAAACTTCAAAAACTCAAATTTCAGAAATCCCAATCATAATTCGAGGTGTTCTGGTTGTATATTGTGCAAATCATGAAACACATGCAGATGTGAATGCATTAAGTAGAACGAATCTGATAGAAGGCAAAAGCTGATTGGATTAAAGGTGTGGGAGAAGGAAAAAGAGTGTTGCAAAGAGTAGACAGTTCAGAATTTTTTTTAGAAAAAACAGCTGATAGACATTCTGAAAAGCCTTAGGTCAGGAGATCAACTGAAGTTAGATTGCCAAATAAGAAGTATTTAAGAAGCTCCTGAATGGGTGTATTTGGTCAAGAAAGAACCAAAAGATAAAAACATTGTTCTGGAAGACTATTGGTTTCTCTTTGAAGAACCTGCATGAATAGATATTGAATGATCTCCTGATGGGGTCAAAAAACTAAAGTTTAAATCTTTGAGAACAAAATGTTTGATTGTTATTCTTCATAGTGTGCCTGCTTAACTCTATTAGAATAAGTGGTTAGCATGTTTTTATTTATTCCTGCATTTTCATAGTAAATATCTATTTTGAAGAAGATTCTTTTTGTACCCTAGCTATCCAGATGATCTGCTTTTAACTTTATTAACTAAATTGCTGAATAATATGCTGGTATTTTCTTTAAATCAATTCATTTGGATAACTGGAAAACTAACACCAGAATTGGAAGTTTTTTTTGTGAACACTTTATTTTGTTTTGACATTTTTGCACCTTCTTTAGAGGTTTATTGTTCCTTTTAGAACGATTTTATGTAAAGAAGATGGCTGCTTGCAGAAAATTCTGCTTTGCTCTAAAAATAGTTTTTATGATTCACATTTTACTGGCTTTGATTGGCGTTTTAGTGAGCTTTATATTCTTGTTGGAAATGCTTTTGAAGATAACAATATATCATAGTAATGTTCCAAGGGATAGTATATTAGATCATAGAGATGTTCATGTTACGAATTTTGGGGGAAAAAGTGAGCTATTTTGTTTACCAAGTATCAGTGAATAAAAACTGTTATGAATTGTTATATATGGTCTTACCTGCTAGCTTCTGTTACAGAGGGGGGTAACATACTTTCAACTCCTGTTAATCTATGCCACATCTTGCAACATCTTTTTGTTAATTATATTGTGAGAAGATCTACTGGTGATGTGAAAAGCGGATTGCTAATTGTCTTTTGATGAGTTACCTGAAATTAGGAATTTGGAGGCATTTGCATCAAGATATATTGCGATCACAAACACTGCGAATTGCAAAAAAACAGTGTTTGCGACTGCAAAATACACTTGTGCTATGTATGACATAGGTTTGCATTGCAAAATCGAAATTCGCAAAATTAGCAAATACCTATTTTGTGATGCCCGAAATCTGCGAATTGTCACTGCGAAAACTGCGACACACAACCTGTGATCATCGCAAATAGAGAAATCCCAAAAAAGCAGATTCACAAATCACTGTATGAAAAAATAGCAAATTGCGAATTCGTGAGAATCGCTATTTTGCACATTGGATTTACCACCAACTCAAAGCAGGTGGTAACCAGGTGCAACCTATTTGAACAATCCCACAATGCAAAAGGGACTTCCACAATGGCAGCGCTGTATGTGATAGCTAGGAGACTGCGAATTAGGGCTTCTAGTAGATTGCACAATTCCCCCACATAATTCGCTGCATAGATGGAACCCATGTAGCCCTCTCACCCCCGTCAAACAATGAATATGTATTCAGGAACCAAAAATCTCATTATTCACTAAATATACATGTCTTCTGCAATGCCAAATATATAATCAATGATATTGTAGCAAAATACCCAGGCAGTACTCACGACTCATTTATCTTTAGACATAGTGGGATATACAGAAGTGTCACTGCTGGCGAGTTTGGTGAGGGCTACCTGCTAGGTAAATGCATGTCAAACATTCTAACATGCAGTAAATGTCTGGAGTGGGAGGACAGTAACTTACCTCTTGTTTTCTATACTGTAGGTGACTTAATCCTTACACCATACCTCAATCCAGCCAATGCAAGGGAGAGGAGATTTATTCATGCACACAAATCTAAGCGATGTATAATTGAAGGGACAATTGGGATACTGAAGAGCTGGTTCCGCTGCCTGCATAAAAGTGGAGGAGCACTAAAATACAGCCCAGAGACTTGCTGCAAGATTGTGGCTACCTGTGCAATGCTCAACAACATAGCTACTAAAAAGGCACTCCAGTAGAACTAAGTGATACAGATACTTCAGAGGATGAGGGCCCAGATCCGCCTTGCAGACCAGCAGTTGGAGTTGGGGCAGCTGCTGGATGACAGAAATATGATGAGATCCCAGAGAACTATTTCTAGGTGAGAAATGATGACACAATGCTAAAGATGTTTTGGTGCACAACTGTGTTTAATCAATCCTTTAGCAGCAGGATTATTTTAGTCACACAGCCTGACAGACACATCATGAGTGTCACAGTGCAGGTATGTAGGCGAGTCACAAGTCCAGATGTAATGGTTTGCTTCACCCATTTGCTATCCCCCATGATGTCAGTTCATTTCTTTCGAGAACAGCCTGCTGGCGCACGCTCAGTGTGCTGACTGCCCTCCCTTGACTCCTCAGATTGCTCAGAGGGACGCATCGGTGCACCGACGGAAAGAGCGGTGCTCCACTCGCCTGAGCTGCAGCCAGGTGGGGTGATGCATTATTCTCCTACCAATTAGTGTTCTGGAGGATATTGAGTATGACCTGAAATCCGAAGGTGATATAATTTGTATTATTAATTATTGCAGTAGCAAAAACATACTGGTCCTGAAGAAAGCAGTGGCGTAATATATTTGCCACAGATGCTGAAACATGTCGACCCCTCCTGCAAACAGATATTTTGTTAAATCCACACTTTGAACACACACAACAGGTGGAGTGTCTGGAAGAGCTCTTAGCTACCGTACATCTTTTTGAACTGTGCTCATTTGACCCTGAGGAGAGGATTTCCACATTTAAAGCATGGGGAGAGATACCATTATTGATTTTATTTGTATTTCCTCAACACTTCTACCTCAAGTAACCACTTATAATGCTAAATGGTCTCATTTCAGTGACCATAATCCTGTAACTCTGGTATTGGATAGGGGCTGTGGCCTAAAGGGGAGACCAGAAAAGCCAAGGGCTGAAACCTGTCTGAAAGCAACCGAACAAGGACGGAGGTTAAAATGTGCCAAAGTACTTCCGGACCTCTTTTTTTATGATCTCCATGAGAAGGTGGGGACATGTTTGCTACCTGTCTTGATAATTTCAAGCAGGGGCCGGAAGTTCTTTTTGCCTTTTAGGGCATTTGTGCACAGGTAGCGTCAGACCTCACCTTTCTGACAAAACACAGGCATACTTCAAGAGAGAAATGGTTTGATACCAATTGCTCTGAAGCACACCGAAAAATTATAGCAGAATTGAAGAGGGCCCCACGAGATCATGTCCATATAGCTAGGTTACGCAAAGAGTACAAGCTTGCACTATCCTCACGCAAAAAGAAGCATGGGGTGCTCTGCTATCAGTAGAGGTCATAAAGGATAGTTCTAGCTTCTGGGCCATTGTCAACAAACCATTTTTCTCTGGGATAGGGAATGCCCCCGTTGAATCCAACATCAAAGAAGACCAATGGCTCACTCACTTTGAATCCATATATAAGGCCACCGATAACCAGGAAATGGCAAGTAATTGTGACTCTAGGAGGGCCTCTCACACAATAGGTTTTAAGGAAGGTGAAGTGGAATTGGCAATCACGCAAATGAGAAGTAACAAGGCTCCCGGCCCTGATGATGTCCCGGCTGATTTATATAAACAACAACCATCATTCTGGGCTAAAAGCCTGACTAATGTTTTTAATGTGTAAAGTTGTCAAGGCTCCCGTCATCCTGGGCATTCTCTAGCATTATCCCGATTTTTAAAAAGGGTCAGAGGGGGGAACCCCATTGCTATAGGCTGATTTCACAAATAGACTCCGCAGTGAAAGTATTAGGGAGAGTGATTTTAACAAAATTAATGGATTGGTCAGAAGAAAATTAGGTTTTATCTAATTTACAATATGGTTTTAGAAGTAGTAGGGGCACAATGGATCAGTGTCTTAATTTATATGTATTTGCTGGCAAATCCACTATAGCAAAAGCAGGGATGCTACAGCTGGCTTTCTAGGATCTTACGTCGGCTTTCGACCTGGTAAATAGGTCCAAGCTCTGGAAAACCCTGCTAGATTTGGGCATTGACCATAGCTTAATTCACTTCCTGGCTGACCTACACAGGGATCTCACTGCAAGGGTGAGGGTCAACCGAGAAGGAAAATGCACAAAACACTTTGCATCGGGTAGAGGGGTTCGCCAAGATTGTATTCTAGCATCACTTCTTTTTACTTTGTATATTAATAACTTGAGCAAGTTTTTAGAATTGGCAAGTTTGGATATCCCACAGGTAGGGGACAGGCTCATTCCGGCACTCCTCTCTGCGGACGAGGCCGTCCTATTAGCCCAAACAGCTGTAGGGCTCCGAAGGCTTTTAGACTCCTTTGGGGCCTAAGTGAAATCTCTGGATCTAGCAGAATCTCATGTAATCACCATGGCCCGGAAATCTAAAAAATCTAAACCTTTTCTCTGTAAAAGTGTAGAACTGACTAAAGTGACCTCCTTTACTTATCTAGGAGTACTTTTTGATGAGAAGGGTTCCTGAGTATCTCAACAGAAAGTAAAAGTAAATGTGATGGCAAGGGCAACGGTCGCTGTGAATAGATTTGCGCCGCGACTGGGGACTAAACCGATGGATGCAATGCTCAACATTTATAAGTCCAAACGTATCGCGATTGCATCGTATGGCACGCCCATCTGGGTATATAAGCCAATGGAGGGGATACAGTAAGTCAAAAACAAATTTCTACGTGCCCTCCTTTATGTACCAAATCCTCCCCTACTTTTTCAATTCACCAGGAACAGGGGGTTAGTTATTTGGCAGATAGGTTGAGGCAGGCTCCAGTGCTTTGCTGGCTCAAAACCTGGCTTAACCCACAATTAACACTGAACCATAAGCTAATCAGGGATTGTGTCACCCTAGACCGAGCTAACAAAATTCAATGGCTAAACTATGTCAAGAACATTTTAACTAAGCTTGGTCATTCAGACTTATTCAATTCCCTGGATAAAGTAACAAAAGATGATTTGCTATGGGTAAATAGACACTCACTGGATCAGATGATGGTAGAGCGGGAGGAGATCAAACCAATGAAACCGACAGCGAAAGTTAATTTTTTGTTAAAAACTAACCCTGGGATT
Source organism: Lissotriton helveticus (assembly GCF_964261635.1). Lineage (NCBI taxonomy): Eukaryota > Metazoa > Chordata > Amphibia > Caudata > Salamandridae > Lissotriton > Lissotriton helveticus. The sequence goes on from NC_136059.1 coordinate 2,115,841,455, forward strand.
GAACCCTATCTGAGGATTGTTACAAAGCTGTTTCACCGCCTGCTCCTAACCAGATTTCGTTTTAATCTTATTCATTTTTTCCTAGGCAACTTGCAAGGCTGGAGCAGGTTGTGTGATTCAGGTCGTTCACAAGACCTGTGCGACTCGCTGTCCACCTTCTTCCATCGCAAGATCACAGATATCCACGAGAGTTTCAACGCCGTCACCATCCCGGCATCCACTGAGACCCCCGCTCCCATGACCACCACCCGCACTAACCGCCTGATAGCCTGGACCAACATCAACGACGATGACACCATCAAGATCATGAATACCGTCCACTCTGGATCCCCAGAAAACCCCTGCCCACACCACATCTTCAACAAAGCCAGCAGCATCATCGCACCCCTTCAGCGGAAAACCCTCAACATCTCCTTTGAGACAGCAACCTTCCCGGAGAGCTAGAAGCACGCAGAGATCAACGCCTTATTCAAGAAACCCAAGGCAGACCCCAAGGACCTAAAGAACATCAAACCCATCTCCCTGCTTTCGCTCCCGGTGAAGATCTTCGAAAAGGCCGCCAACAAACAACTGACCAGCTTCATGGAGGAGAACAGCATCCTGGTCCCATCCCAGTCCGGGTTCTGCAGCAACCACAACACTGAAACTTCCCTCATTGCCGCCACCGATTACATCAGGACCCTGCTAGACAACTGAGAAGCCGCAGCCCTCATCCTCCTGGACCTGTCAGCCACCTTCGACAGGGTTGGTCTGCCACTGCACACTACGAACACGCCTCTACGATGCCGAAATCCAAGAGATGGCCCTTGCCTGGACCTCCTCCTTCCTCTCCGGCAGAATACAGAGCGTCTGCCTCCCCCCTTCTGCTCCAAAGCCATCAAGATCATCTGCGGTGTACCCCAAGGCTCATCCCTCAGCCCAACGTTGTCCAACGTCTACATGGACCACTCACCCACATCGTACGACGGCACGACCTCAGCATCATCTCCTATGCTGATGACACCCAGCTTATCCTCTCCCTCACCAAGGACCCCCACACCACCAAAACCAACCTCCACAAAGGAATGAAGGCCGTTGCCGACTGGATGAGGAACAACCGACTGAAGTTAAACTCGGACAAGACGGAGGTGCTCATCCTCAGATCCACCCCCTTGGCCTGGGACAAATCCTGGTGGCCGACTGCACTAGGAACACCTCCAACCCCCACCGACCATGCACGCAACCTAGGGGTCATCCTCGACTCTACCCTCTCCATGACGAAACAGGTCAACGCCGTCTCCTCTTCCTGCTTCAACACCCTCCGCATGCTTCGCAGGATCTTCAAGTGGATCCCCACTGAAACAAGAAGGACAGTCACCCAGTCCCTCGTCAGTAGTAGACTGGACTACGGGAACCGACTCTCCGCAGGAGCCCTGGCCAAACTCCTGAAATGGCTTCAACACATCCAGAACGCCTCCGCACGCCTGATCCTCGATATCCCTCGCCACAGCCACATCACACCCCGCCTGGGAAACCTGCAATGGCTCCCTGTCAACAAGAGGATAACCTTCAAACTCCTCACCCACGCACACAAGGCACTCCACAACACTGGACCAACATACCTCAAGAGCCAACTCAACCTCTACACCCCCACCCGCCAGCTCCGCTCCGCAGACTGTGCCCTCGCCACTGTCCCCCGCATCCAAAGAGTGACCGCCAGCAGCAGATCATTCTCACACCTCACCGCCAAGACTTGGAACTCCCTCCCCATTTGCCTGCGGCACACCGAAGACCTTCTGACCTTCAGAAGACTCCTCAAGACCTGGCTCTTTGAACAGTAGCAGCCCCCCCCCAAGCGCCTTGAGACCCTCGCAGGTATGTAGTGCGCGTTACAAATGCGATGATTGATTGTACCTGTGATAATTTCTCGGTGCAGGATACAATGCACTTTATTATGATTTGCGATCACAATAGTGCAGGCCAAACCCGCTCTATTTTACTTACAAATGCTTAATTACCATTGGGAGATTTCCAATATTGCAAGTCTTCTTGTCGCAGCCGTGAGACTTCGGAAAATTTGGCGCCCCATGTTAGTATAAGAGTACTGGTGAACCTCATTAGTGCTCTCTTAATACTTGCCTGTTTTACTAAAATATTTTAATGCAATGATGTACTATTTTTATTGCAATAACCACAACCAAGATTTTATGTACCTTATGAATTTTGTCTATTCCTTCCCAAATTCTCTTAACTCGCCTTATTTTTGATGATTCGGTTATAAAAATATTCTGTGTAAAGTATGTGTTTTTTTGTGTAACATATGTGTTTTATGTATATGTAGTATACTTGTGATCCTCACATGATGGCCACTTGTGGTCATTAGTCCTTCCTTCGTGTTCTCAGCCTCCCAGAATACCTGTGTGCATTCTACCTTGTACTGTTTGAGAGTTCCACTCTTGTTAGTTGATTCACACAAAGGCAGTGTTCGTATTTGTCGTAGGTGTGATAGCACTTTCCATTTTGCAGACTCTAAAACTTGTTTTGCTTTAGGCAAAGAATGTCTTAAGTGTGGCAAAAAAGGACATTACTCCCGTATGTGCAAAATTAGCAGCAAGAAAGTTGCATTGATAGATGAGGAAGATGGAAATGATGCCGATATCTCTGTCATGGTGGTTAAGACTGATGAGGAAGGTCTTATGGATAAATGGAAAAGTTTGACTCGCCCAAAGGCTAATTTTGGTATCAATGGACAAGTTTTGTCGTTAATGATGGACACTGGTTTGTTGTACACCATTATACCAAAAGTGTTATATGACTCTTCCTGTCAAGATGCTAGCATGATACCCTCAGATGTCATTTTGAAGGGCTACCAAGGTTTTGGTGTTTTAAGTTATTTTGATGCACATATTACCTTTGAGAGCAGATCTACTAAAGGCAAAGTTTATGGCTGGACCTGAGGGTCCAGCCATTCTAGGGCGGCACAGTTCCCATGTGGATGAAGGTATCAAAGGGAAAATCATGTAAATATATTCAAGCTAGCTTTGTAGCACTGAGAGCTCAAGAAAAGAAAAAGAAATAGTGTCACCGAGACCAGAACTAGAAAAAGAGAATCAGAATTGGGACAAAGGGACCGACAAGTAAAACCGCCCGGAAACCGGACAAAATGAAGCATGCTGGACCAACGATTATCTTGTCTGACCACTGCAAACATCACAAGCAGTTTTGCACCTGAAAATCTAGATGAGTACACATGACTAAAGTGTCTGCAGTTAAAACTCCATAGTGAAAGCATATGTTCAGCGATTTATCCACGACTGAGAGCAGAAGGCAGTGGTGGTCTGAGTTAGATTGACTGTCTCTCCTTGTTTTGTCAACCGGAAGGGAGGAGGTGATGTTGACGCTTATCAGTCATGTTGCTCTTGCTTCTCAATTCACCCTTGACCCTGAAACGCTTCTCTACCTTTCTTTAAATGCTTCTTTGCCTTCATGACCTGAAAGCCTGAGAGGTCGCAGACCTCCTGCATGTCTTCTTGATTATTGTTGTTGTCTCTCATGCTTTGAGCTTTCCTTTTGTGTGTTTCGTTTCTTTATTTCCTTTTCCCAGTAAGGGAAGGAGATGTGTAGTAGACTTAGTTTTTTTTTTTTTCCTTTTTCTGTTCAGGGAGGGAGATGTGTAGTATACTTGTGATCCTCCCATGATGGCCACATATGGTCATTAGCCCTTCCTTCATGTTCCCAGCCTCCCAGAATACCTGTGTGCATTTTACCTTGTACTATTTGAGAGTTCCACTCTGGTCAGTTGATTTCTGGTCGGCTTGCGAGATGTGAGCTCTGCTGTGTTCTTAATAAACCTATCTTGCAACTAAAAAGAAGTGTCCTGCCGCCTACCTAATCACTTACAATAGTATTGTATTGCAATTTATTGTATGGTACTATTATGGATTTTATTAACTGAATAAAGTGGCTTGATGATGATGATGGTATGGCTGTCCAGAGGAAGAACATAACAAAGTGCTAGAGGATGTCCTGAGGAAGTTGAACATGGCAGGGGTTACCACACAGAAAGATAAAAGTAAAATAGGTGTTAAGTCAGTTGTATACCTTGGACACACCACTTCTGAAGAAGGTATAAGACCCAAAACCAGTTTAGTTGACTCAGTCAGGTTGGCACCCACACTCTCAAACAAAAAACAACTTAAATCCTTTCTTGGGCTGGTGGAATATATGTCAAAATACATAAAACATTTTGCAGATCATGTACAGTCACTTAGGGATCTACTAAAAAAAAGATAGCCCTTTGATTGGAGTACCAATGTCAGAAATATTGTACTCATATCAAACTAACAATCTGTAAAAGCACCTCTATTGGGTATGTTTGATTCTGATGCCAAAACCACCCTAACCACTGATGCCAGTATGAAGGGATAGGGTGCTTCCCTTATACAGGTAGTTGAAGGCAAAGCAAGAGTGATTGCTTTTGCATCCAGGGCTTTAAAGGAGTCGGAATGTAACTATTTCACTATAGAAAACGAAGCCCTTGCTTGTTATGGCGTGATAAATCACTTCAAATTCTACATGTGGGGCATACCATTTACTTTAAGGACTGACCATAAACCTTTACTTCCTATTTCCTCAACTAAATGGATTGAAAAGGCCACTTTCCATTTCTTCAAATGAGTATTAGGATTACAAGGTTTTAACTATAATATTGTGTTTTTACCAGAGAGCAAGAATCACATTGCTAATTGTCGCCCTAGACTTCCTATTTACTAGTGAAGATTCCCAGGTCAGGCCACCTGAAGAGGCTATCCTTTGTAATGACATCCCAGAAATAAGTAAAAAAGAATGGAAAAAGTGTGAGAAAAAGTACACCATCCTCAAAACTATTAAAGATAGAATTAGCAAAGGATGGCCAAGAAACTTAATGATTTACTTGAAATTCTTCAGCCTTACTGGATTGTGAAAGATGAGTTATCTATAATTAACTATAAGATTTATAGATGCAATAAGATTTCTCCTCCCAAAGGCCTGTATGAGCGCATCATAGAGATAGCTCATGCAGGCCATCCTGATAGGAGCATGACAAAATGCACAATCAGAAATTAATATTGGTTCCCTAAGTGAAAGATTGTTTGGCTTGAGGCCGCAGAAACAAAACCAAGGACATATGTAAGGCACCTTTCCTTCCCATGACATTGCCTTCAAAACCTTAGGTCAAATTGGCTCTTGAAAGCATAGGACCCCTAAATATATTTCCCAGAGACTCATGTTTGTGCTTATTGATTACCACTGGCATTTGATTTCTAAGTCAATTGCAACCATTAATATCTCCTTTCTTATTGAGTTCTTAAAGGAATCTTTTTTCTAAAGAAGGCATACCTAGCACCTTGATCACTTCCGATGTGATGACACACTTTTTGGGTACATTGTCTATTACACATCCTAAACCCCCCCTTCTATTGCCCTAAGCCAATGGGTTGGTGGAAAGAGCTAACAGTATGATCAAAAACACCATTTGGTTGGCCCTTGTCTCTCATGAACCCATTGATGAATTGTTAAATAAAATGTTATGGTCATATCATATCACACCTAACAAGGTTTCAGTTGTTTTCCCAGTTGCTACTCTTAAATGGAGGAATCCAGGCTCCAAGTTAACTCCCAATTGGCTCAATGGTGGGTATCCAGTTTTACTAGACCCCAAGGATATCAGAGTTTGTTGCCCATCATGTTGGCAAGCTGAATATGAAATGTAATGCCTATATTGTTTCAAGCTTAATATGTGAGGTATAGTCCCATTCATGTGAGATTTCTCTCTATTCTAGTAGGTTGACTATATATGTATGCCTACTTTGGTTTGACATGTTGTACCCTTAACAGCCCCTTCCCCATCCTTTCCCTTCTCATTTGTTCTAGCCATTATCTTAGTTGTTTTCTTCTTTAT